>NC_133811.1:17476899-18110024 GCF_043250625.1 Sebastes fasciatus | reverse complement strand
ACGCTACTTAGTTCGATTTGGCCGGACGTATTTGGTCGCAAATAGCAGTCAGTTATTAAACACATTGTAACTTTGCTCTTTGCTCTTTACTCAGATCAGATACATCAGCATCATGTTTCATGGGATACCAGCTACAGGAGGTGTGGGAGGAGGTAAGCCCTTCAAATAAATATAAATCTACAAGTTAGGTATTCAAATTGTCCATTCATCCTCCTTTCAGCAGTAAAGTACAGTTAAAGTCACTCAAGCAATCATTTTTTTTCCACAGCTCCGGCCAATAAGCCTGAGTTATATGAGGTAAATGTAACAATTTTTGATGCTTTAATTAAGGCTTGGTAAACAGGATTTTTAATCTGTACAAACCTTTAAGAAACATAATCATTAATTTATAATCATTAATGGAATTACAATAATCTGATTATTTCATTCAGAAATATATGTGACATTCCACTTATTAACAATAGTAAAGGCCTTCACCACAAATCATGTCTTTTCAGGAGGTGAAATTATACAAGAATGCAAGAGAACGAGAGAAGTAAGTGTCAAATTACCGGCCTAGTATGAACACAGAGTAACCCATGAATTCATAATCTAGTTAGTGTTGTAAAACCTCATTATTAACCCTGTTTCTGAAGGTATGATAACATGGCTGAGTTGTTTGCTGTCGTCAAGACCCTTCAAGCCCTGGAGAAGGCTTACATCAAAGACTGCGTCACACCTAATGAGTGAGTTTTACTTGAGTTTAGATTTTGTGTTTAAAAGACTGTAATTTCCACCTGTGACTTTGATTGTATGTTTTTATTAATGTGCAGGAGTTGTCTGTTTCAGGTACACTGCGTCCTGTTCCAGGCTGTTGGTTCAGTATAAGGCTGCATTCAAACAGGTGCAGGGCTCTGATGTGGGCTCTATCGATGATTTCTGCAGAAAGTACAGAGTGAGTTCTCTTTTGGAGCACAGACTTTGTTTGTGAACATTTTCACAAATGGGCCTTGCAATAGTTCTACCAGTTTTTTAGATTTAGAGTTCTTCTTATTAAGGATGTTACTCTTATCATTTTGTTTCCTAGCTCGACTGCCCCCTAGCCATGGAAAGGATTAAGGAGGATCGGCCAATCACCATCAAGGATGACAAGGGCAACCTGAACCGCTGCATTGCAGATATAGTTTCTGTGCGTCCTCTTTCCTCTCAATCATATTAAACAGTCAGCGCAAACAGGAGGCCTATTTTGGGCGTGTGCCAGAATGAAAATGGTTGCAGTCGTATTTTTTATAGAATGATTTAGTGTGTTCAGTTCAAGCACTAAGTGGCTGAAGTGGTTTCACTTAATTTAGCTCATCCTGTGGTCAGTCATTGAAGAATGTGAACGGGTGTTGCCAGCTGTATCCACTGCCAACTAATATCTCAACTCATAAAATCCGACAAACATAAAATCAGCAGACAGTGTGATTATGGCAAAGACTGTGTGCCCTGTTTGTGTTGCTGACAGTAAACAAAATATCATACTTGTATTTCTTTCATACTTATTGTTTCTTATGGTCTCTTTGTTTGTTACTTTTTCTTGCAGCTCTTCATCACTGTGATGGACAAGTTGAGACTGGAGATCAGGGCCATGGATGAGGTAAATAAATAAAGTGTAAAACTTGAATAATAGACAGACTTAAAACCACTGCCTCACTGATTCTTTTCTGTCGGTCCAGATCCAGCCAGACCTGAGGGAACTGATGGAAACCATGAACAGAATGAGCAACATGCCTCCAGACTCAGAGGCTAAGGACAAAGTCAGCCTCTGGTTAGTTCCACTGGGCCATCCAGTTTGCAGTGTTGATATTGTTTAACCTCATGCCAGTTCAGTGCAGGATGCTAAGTACAACTTTAGTCACAGAGACACACACGTACTTGCTTGACGATTGTGTCCGTAAGTTAAACTAATACTACTTCTGCTGATGAATACTCATGCAATCCGTGCAGCAGACCATTTCTTACGGGTAAATGCTGTGGTGACAAAAACTGGGCCTAGAACTGTAGATCTGTATGTGATCACGCTTAAACAATCCTACCTTATTTCCCTTTAACAGTATATAATTCTAAGCTTATTAAAGGATCAATATGTAGGACTACATATAGGCTAATTAGTACATAATTAATACCAATAGGAACTATATATTTACTATGGTAACCTACTGTATGTTTTTTGCCTCATAGTGTTACAAATTATCAAAAATTCCACAGGGTACCTGCTTATTTTGTATTGTGAAAATCACTTAAACTACTTAAGCATTAAGTTTCTACATGGATCCCCAGCAGTGCTAAACTTACGCCAGTCTGTGACAAATCTTAACACTTTTGTCATAACTGTCATCTACCTTGATTTCAGGTTGACCACCCTCAGCAGCATGTCAGCCTCAGACGAGTTGGATGATAATCAGGTGCGCCAGATGCTGTTTGATCTGGAGTCGGCCTACAATGCCTTCAACCGCTTCCTCCACTCCTCCTAAAGCATCTGTCCATCATTGATCCATCTGTCTGAAATTCTGACTCTAATATCTATTAAGTTAAAAAAAACACTCTACTTTCTCCTTCTGGCTACTGTGGGGACCGGATTTATATATGTACAGGTTTCATATCTCATATCCTTCAAATTATTTCCTGTCATTTGTTTCCTATCTCCTTTATTCATGTTGTGTACTATTGAAACTTCATCGCCTTGTATACTCAACTGTGACTGGTACATCATGCTGCCTGCAGCCTTGCCCACCAGGCTCGCCCTGCGCTGTGAGACGCTCCATTGGCCTCTTTTCTAGACAAACTTGTGGGATAAATCCTTTAACATTGGCTGTTTATTCTGCCCTTGACAAAACAGTTTACTTCTAACTTTGTACTGTAATATCAAAAAGGTCTAATTTTATACTTAAGTTTTGCAGCGCAACAACAAAGAAGCATGATACAATTATATTGGACAAAGTCTGCACATGAAGAAAAGGTTGTAACAGCCAAAGCCTTTGTATTATTGGACAGATAAATATATATTTTCTTTTTGGTACCCTAATTCTATCGACTACCTGCCACCTGGGGTCAGATTAGCTGATTTTCTGTTCTGTATACCATTTTGTTTTTCTATCACACATTTGTACTGCAGAATCCTGCAATAGTTTTTGTTGATAGAATAAAGAAGAAGTTGACATAGGATGTCAGTTAATGGAAAATAAATGCAGCTTAAATAATTGTTTGGACTTAAATATTAAACTGCACTTAATTAATGATTATATTATGGTGGAAGGAATTGTTTGTGTACATTTTCTAGCTCTGTTTTCTGTTGACATACCTAATCCATATTTCCTTTAGAAGTGAGGGTTTGGCCGCATCAAGTGGGTAAAAGCAAGGTGGACACACTCCCTTTTTAGTTTACTTGCTAAATACGATTTAACCCTCAAACACCATTAGGAAAACATATTCAGATTTGTCATTGTAAATAATAGTTTTGATTTTTAAATGAGAGCATGTAACACCTTTTTAGAAATAAAGATGAAAAATCTACCTCCAACTTCATTTGTGTTGTGTGTGAATAACATCACATTTGTTAAAAGTTTTGTCTTTGCATTGTCCAAAACTATTTAACTTCAATTCCAATTTTTGATATTCCAAAAGTACTAACTTGTGTACTGATTGAATGTTAAATACCCAGCCCTAATACTTACTGGCCACGTGATTTTTGTGTGTTATAATTATACATATTGACTTTTGCACAGTGCCCATATAATTTATATGACAGGGCCACAAGACACCTAATAAACACAGGAGGACCCATTTAATTATATTATCTTGAGTGGTGATTCCCTATCAAGTGTTTTATTAAAGGGATATTCCAGCAGTTTAGTTGGGGGACTCGCAAGAGACACATTTTTAAAAGACATTTCAACTTGTCATCTGATACCCCACCACCCACAGTTATTAAGGCATCCTATCATGTCATGTTATCTTGTTGATAAGGGGCTACACTTCAAAGTTAAGCTACATTTTGGCGAGGGAACTGTAGCATTGCCACATTTTTCTCTGTTTTGAAATAACTGACTTGAACTTTTGTGCGTTATACTCATATTGAGTATATGTGTATGCAGAATACAGTATTGCCTGGATGGTTCTATAACACTGGATTTGGAAATGGTTGTTAGAGACTCCATCTGTCACTACAGGGCTAATGGCCAAGAGCTTATTTGAAATTGCCCATGTTGTTATTAGAGCTAAGGGTGTGTTGTGGTGAAAGAGGTATAACTGCCAGAGGCCATAGTTGACTCACCTTATTTGTTTTCTACTTGGTTGTTAGGACTGTTCCCAGTTTGCTGTAGAACTAAAACCAATAGAACAGCCATCAAACACACTCTACAAGGAACTTTATTTAACTTGGAATTAGGGCTGTCAATTGATTAAAATATTTAATCGTGATTAATCACATGCTTGTCGAATATTAATCGTGATTACATTTTTTTATCTGTTCAAAATGTAGCTTAAAGGGAGATTTGTCAAGCATTTAATACTCTTATCAACATGGGAGTGGACAAATATGCTGATTTATGAATGAAATGTATATATTTATTACTGGGAATCAATTAATAACACAAAACAATGACAAATATTGTCCAGAAACCCTCACAGGTACTGCATTTAGCATAAAAACGTTGCTCAAATCATAACATGGTACACTCAAACCCAACAGGCAACAACAGCTGTCAGTGTGTCAGTGTGCTGACTTGACTATAACTTGCTCCAAACTGCATGTGATTATCATAAAGTGGGCATGTCTGTAAAGGGAAGACTCATGGGTACCCATAAAATCCATTTTCATTCACATATCCTGAGATCGGAGGTCAAGGGACCCCTTTAAAAATCACCATGGCAGTTTTTGCCCGCCAAAATTGAGTTCAGCGTTATTTAACCTACTTCGCAACAAACTACTATGATATGGTTGGTATCAATGAGATTAACATTCCTTAGGTTTTCTAGTTTTCATATGATACCATTATCATCACTCTGGCTTTAAAACTGAGCAACCTCCGAAAGGAAAATAAATGAGTGCCGTTAAAACGAATGCACGCGTGCCTGAACGCGTGTTAACTTTGACAGCCCTACTTGGAACACTTTAATATATATCCTTTATTTAACCAGGTAAAAAACTCATTGAGATTAAAATCTCTTTTCCAAGAGTGATCTGGCCAAGAGGGCAGCACAGACATTGTTACAACAATAAAACAAACAATACAAGCAGACAAATACAACAGTCACACACCATGAATGAACGAGCATGACATACAGTTTGTATGCAACACAAAACCAATTTGCTATAACACACAAACAGGTCAATTTCAAAACAAGCTGGAGCTAATGGAGGCCATGATGAAAATGTGTACAATTATAAAGGAGTTTTTTTTTATAATCCCAGCCCCTCACCCATCATCTGTAATCTACAGCACTAATCTCCTTGACACCACATGCCCATCAATGTGTAGCCGGAAGTGTGCTGCGGCTCCTTTAAGAAACAGGCAGCAGTGTATTCGTTGCCAGGACGACAACTAATGACAAAACTCCACAGCCCGTCTGTTTGCAGCAGCAGCAGTAGTGTGGGAGTATCCAAACTACGACTATCACCTTGACAAATAACAACGCAGTCTGCACAGTGCAGGTCAAAGACAGAGTACTTTTGTTCATTTCTCAGTCTCTAAATGGAGTTAAAAACCAACCTGCTGCTTCTGGACCAACACTGAAGGCTAAACAAGGTGAAGTCATACAGGGTCGCATGTGGGTTGCCAGATTAGATATAAAAAAGTACAGAAAGACTCCTGTGTGCTCCTGTGTGTTGTGGAAATTCACATTACATTTGCAGCTGCAGCTCTAAAGGAACTGGCTCAACAATTCTGTCATTCCTACCAACTGTTTTCAGGACATTCAAGATCTCTTTCAGGATTAAATCAAAGAGTGGTGATGCTTTACTGTTAAAACAACATGAGCAAGAAATACACAAACGTGACTGAGGTGGAGGACCACATCTCTCTGAAGTATGAAATCAGGAAGAGACTTGGAAAAGGGGTGAGTGACTTTTTTTTGTCTCTTAATTTACTGGGTTTAATGGAAATAGAAGCAAATTTTTTTTTTTTTTTAACAATGTCTTTATTGTTTTTTTTTGTTATACAAACATTAGCATTATTATGCAATATATTCAATACAGGATTTACTATAACAAACATAACATACCCCACACACCTACCTGTTCTCTCTTAACTTTTCCCTTTCTTACAGGGCCAAAATCAATATACAGCTTCACAGTATCAAACAGACAATTAAACAGTTAAATGACACCTCTGACAAAATGAAGATATACATAAGCAGAAAATAAATATATAGAAAATAAATAATAAATAAAATAAAAAGATTTTCAAAAACAAGAATCCATTCCCTTCTGAGGGTCTACCACTATTTTTACGTATCCTATCTTAATTATTCCTCCTGTAGAAGCTCACCAATATCACTACTTTTTATGAAATCGTTAAATGATTTCCATATATCCTAATAAACACCCAGTTTGTTTTTCAAGGTATATGTTATTCTCTCCATTGACATACATTGTAATAGAAGCTAATTTACCCCCAATAACAAAGCTCCTTTATTGCACCTTTGACATAAATCCTCATTTGCAAAAGTTTTGTGACATCTATTCTTGTACCTTCAAGGTATCATAATGATTTCCTTTATCTTTGTTTTGAAGTTGCAGATTACTTTCTCAATTAATAAATTCATTGTTTGGTCTATGAAATGTCTGAAAATAGTGAAAAATGCAAGTCACAACTTCCTAAAGCCCAAGTTGAGGTCTTCAAATTGCTTGATTTGTTTGACCAACAGTCCAAAACCCAAAGATATTCAGTCTACGCTGATATAAAACACAGAAAAGCAGAAAATCCTCAGAACTAAGAAGCTGGAACAAATGAATGTTTGGCATTTTGTAATGACTTTAATTATTAATAGATTATCAAAATAGATAGAGATTCTTTTTTTTTGGTCGACTAACCGATTAATTGTTTCAGCGCTAATGTAAATCTAAGCCATTATGTCCAAAATACTGTGTTTATGTAATCACATTCAGTAACACAAGTCTGCAGGAAATCTCGGCTACACAAAACGGCCTCTGATCCTAGAAACTAGAATTTCATCCCTTCTTCTCTCCGATTTATCTGATATTCCACCTTGTTTAACTCCTTGTGTAATTCCTGTTTTCATACCTGGAGAAAAAAGTTTTGTGAGGTACCAAACACGTTCAATGCTGTTTTGGCAAACGCCCCTGTTTACATCAACCTCCTCTGTACCTGTACATTAATGTTTACCACATTTTTAAGCCCCTTCTGTACTTTAGCCTTAAGAAAAAATCCTGAAATGATCCAGACTTAAGGTCCTCAGTGAATACCAGTGTTGCAAGCAAAGGGTTTATTTACTCTGGCAGGGCAAACTCTTTCTTTGCAGATCAGCTGATGTGTGTGATGTTTCCTTAAGAGTCCAAACCCTTTTGTTTTTCTCTCCACTGCACGGTTGCCACAGGACTATAAACAGCCTGGTTTCTTTCCACTGACTGTCCACAGAGACACACAAATTGCTGCTCTGCTTGCAATGGCCAGGTGGTAACTGCCACGTAGACACGTCATATTATGCTAAGACATACCTGAAGGCAGATGTGACTCAAGTTACACGGCTGTTGAGCCTGTTTACAGTGGACTGGTGGGATAAATGCATAATGAGCAGTGGTGCTTCAGGGTGGGAGCCAAACAATAGTGAGCAACACTGTGCTAATTGGCTTTAGAGGGTCATAAAGTGCAGGAAAAATGCTCTAAATTGTTTTGAAACCCAATTTCCCCTGTAAATTTGCATCACTATCTCTTCTTTGAAGCCGGGGTTTGACAGAGACAACAGCCACCGGAGTCACACCAGAATCTGATCCACTGCCCCCAGTGACAGTGTGTCTGTACAATAACGCTGTGCTCAGCCCTGCCTTCACTGCTGCCTCTGTTATGCTTGACTTCACCGCCTTCATCAGCGCCCTGACTCTCCCTTTGGGACTGTAGCTATCATTGAGGACACAGAGGTCATGTCCTCACCTTTTCTTCTAGGATTATGGTGATCGGAAGTGCAGTTTACAGTTTGCAGTTTTTATACCCATAATTAAACGTTACACATAGTGTGTCCTTAAAAGGCACATGCCAATATGTTTACAACTTGGTGTCCTTAGATATGACATTTGATAGCCAAGAAAAAATACAGTCAGGTACAGAAACTAGGGCTGTCAATTGATTAAAATATTTAATCGCAATTAATTGCATAATTGTCCATAATCAATCGTGATTAATAGCAAATTCATCACACATTTTTTGTCTGTTCAAAATGTACCTTAAAGGGAGATTTGTCAAGTATTTAATACTCTTATCAACATGGGAGTGGGCAATTATGCTGCTTTATGCAAATGTATGTATATATTTATTATTGGAAATCAATCAATTACCAACACAAAACAATGACAAATATTGTCTAGAAACCCTCACAGGTACTGCATCTAGCATAACATAGCAACAACTTCCAAAAGATGGATTGCGTTAATGCGTTAAAGAAATTAGTTTGCGTTAAAACAAATTTGTGTTAATGCGACAGCCCTAACAGAAACTCTTGGACGTTTTTTAAATGGATCAGAAAAAGATGTAACAGCTGAATCAATTCAACATGGAAAATAAAACATTCAAAATTCATAGAACATTTTGCTGAATTTTCGGATCTCTGTTATCTGGGGAGAGAGCAGCTTCTTGGACTTATGACCTCAGTATTTCTAAATTCCTGCTAGGGCCATGACCACGGTGTTTACATAATTCAGTTTTCTATAAAAAATGACCTGGTTGACATCCTGCCTTTAAAACTATATCAATGCTTGACAGAATATAAGCCACCTCATGCATGGAGAAGAGATGATGTGATTTTGCATTACCATTATGTTGTATCTCTTTCAGGCTTATGGCATTGTATGGAAAGCAGTTGACAGACAGACGGGTGAGATTGTAGCTGTGAAGAAGATCTTTGACGCCTTCAGGAACAGGACAGATGCCCAGGTGTGTGCTTGATGTGTCCAATCTAAGTGACTAATCATTAACCTGTTAACTTTATTAATATCATATCTACTATGTCACAACATTTTTGGCATGTGACTGATTATTTGAATACATTTTAGTGGCCTGAAGAGGTCAAATTATCCAGCAATTCACAAGACAAAAAGCAGCAATTATGGGAAGGTCTCAAAAAGATACAGTAAATATAATTTGTGTAGCAATATGTTTTTCTTCTTTCCTATTCTGATAATTGTCTCGCAGCGGTTCCCAAATTGGCTCCCTTGCCTCCGGCTTCAATAAAAAGACGAGTTTGGCTAATGATTAAATAGAACTGGAGGCTTGTGTGTGCCTAGTTTATTGCTTAGCATGTTGTTTGTAGAGCTCATATCCTAATTGCAATTTTCTCTCCCTTTGCAGCGGACATTCAGGGAAATCATGTTCCTCCAGGTAACAACAATAATTGTGTTTGAAATAAACTGACTGTCATACTATCATTCTCTTAATTTTAAATCCTGAAAGACTGAAATATTAATAATCTTGGCCCCACTTCTCTACATTTTGTTTCCATCATTTCTGACTTTTATGTCTCTTTCTGAATGTATTATATGTACAAAACATTGGGGACACTTCATGATACACAGTGATGTTGTGTCTGAGGATACTGCTCCTTACTCTTTAGACAGTGAATGAGCTCCTCACCGATTCTGCAAAAACATTTCCACACAACAACAGGGAAATTCCCCTTATACTCCTTTTTATAAACACTTTTACAGCTAAATTGTTGTGTTATTAGGAGTCTGCTCCACTGATCCTGTTGCTGTAGTTGTACCTTGCCCTTCCTACTCTGGCAAAGCACTGTTTATTTTTCCATGACTGTTTCGTCATAGTTCATTGCTTTATAGGCAGAAACACACTGGAAAGATTTCTAAACCGATTTTGCAGCTGTTCAGTTAACTGTGTGAAAACCATTGAGCAATGACACTGCTGGTACAGCATGGTGAAAACTGGACAACTGCAAACTTCAACTTTGTTATTCTGACAATGACCAGCAACAATGTACCTGTCTCACATTGTTTTATATCAACATATGACTCTTATCTGCTGACCTACATTCATGTGACCTTTAGCTGTGCCTCTGCCCCCAGCTGTTGTCATCGTCCAATGTAATTCCAGTGTTGTAGTAATGGGGTTTATAGTGACCATTATTTAACCTTTGTTGAAACTTTCCCCGTTGTTTACATCACCTTTACCTGCCGGCTATTGTTGGTCAAACAGTAGCCAGAACGCCGTCTTTCTGTGTGTGGTTTCTGTTACTAAAAGTCTCTATTCTGTGTGCAGGAGTTTGGCGATCATCCCAACATCGTCCAACTTCTAAATGTCATCCGAGCTCATAATGATAAAGACATTTACCTCATCTTTGAATATATGGGTGAGTGTTTGTACACAAACGTAGCTTCAACAAATCATAATAAAGAGTAAAGGTTAGTGTGTGTGTGTGTGTGTGTGTGTGTGTGTGTGTGTGTGTGTGTGTGTGTGTGTGTGTGTGTGTGTGTGTGTGTGTGTGTGTGTGTGTGTGTGTGTGTGTGTGTGTGTGTGTGTGTGTGTGCGTGCGTTTCTGCTTCCTTTGGCTGGCTGCACTGTCTTACTGCTGAGTCCACAGATTGGCCTCCCTCCCTCTCTGCAGTCTAATCCATGACTGTACACCAGCATCCAGCACAGACCTCCACTGTTTTCTCTCTGGCATTTCATTTTCAGGACTTGGTTGAAATCATTGTGTGTGTGTGTGTTTATGGAGGAGCGTGTGTTTAGCAACTCTATGCCGAAATCACAAATAACTGAAGACAGTCCAATCATTGGTAGATGTTACTGTAACATGTCATATTATTATACATTTTTGCTTTCTGCTTTGTACCAGATACCGACCTGCATGCAGTGATAAAGAAAGGCACCCTACTGAAGGACATCCACAAACGTTATGTGATGTACCAGCTCTTCAAAGCCATCAAATACCTGCATTCGGGAAATGTTATCCACAGGGACCAAAAGGTACGGCAGGTGGAAATATTAGGCATTAGTCATGAATTCATTTATTGGTCTTAAAAGTGTGAATGTTTTGTAATCATAAAACATATCACAGTAACAAAATGTGCTCTTATTTTGATTTTTAAAAATCCATCTATACTTGTACTTTCACCGTATCATAATGATTTCCTTTATCTTTGTTTTGTAGTTGTAGATTACTTTCTCATTTAATAAATTCATTGTTTGGTCTATGAAATGTCTAAAAATAGGGGAAAATGCAAATCACAACTTCCTAAAGCCCAAATTGAGGTCTTCAAATTGGTTTTTTTTGTTCGACCAACAGTCCAAAACCCAAAGATATTCAGTCTACGCTGATATAAAACACAGAAAAGCAGAATATCCTCATAACTAAGAAGCTGGAACTAATCAATGTTTGGCATTTGGTAATGACTTTAATTATTAATAGATTATCAAATTAGATGCAGGTTCCTTTTTTTTAGGTCGACTAATCGATTAATTGTTTCAGCTTTAATGTAAATGTAAGCCATTATGTCCAAAATACTGTGTTTATGTAATCATATTCAGTAACACAAGTCTGCAGGAAATCTGCTGACACGGCTACACAAAACGGCCTCCGATCCTAGAAACTAGAATTTCATCCCTCCTTCTCTCCGATGTATCTGCTATTCCACATTGTTTAACTCCTTGTGTAATTCCTGTTTTCATACCTGGGTCAATTTGACCTCTCTGTTATTGTCCCTGTGAAGAATGTTTCTCTTGTCTGCGTTTCCCACAGCCGTCCAACGTGCTGCTGGACACCGACTGTGTAGTCAAGCTGTGTGATTTCGGCTTGGCCAGGTCGCTCAATCAGATCCAAGAGGACAGCGGGAATCCAGCGCTGACGGAGTACGTGGCGACGCGGTGGTACCGAGCTCCTGAGATCCTGCTGGGATCCTCGAGGTATCAACTGTGATGAGCATCTGTTAGTCAGTATCTGTACCACGTCTTCTTCTTGTTGTGCTCGTTCTTCACAGCAGATGGTTTAATAATGATGAAGAAGCTAACCTTAAATCATTTAAGGGACAGAATACTTCTTGTCATCTTGTCCAAAGGTACACTAAAGGTGTGGACATGTGGAGCATTGGCTGTATCCTGGGAGAGATGCTGCTGGGAAAAGCCCTGTTCCCTGGGACCTCCACTATCAACCAAATAGAGAAGATCATGAGCGCCATACCACACCCCAGCCCAGAAGGTGATTTAAGAACTCCGGATTAAATTGATTGAAATCCCTCACACTTTACTTTTAGTAATGGACAACATCCATCACAAATTAATTAATTAAATGCAATTTATTTTTCAGATATTCTCGCAATCAAGTCTGAATATGGATCCTCTGTCATTCAGAGAATGTTACTGAAGTAAGTACAGTGTTATTTATGTTGTGAAAATCCTGCAGTACACAGAAGATGGTAACAATGGAGAGGTTCCTTTTTGTATATGTAGCCTACATGTAAACATAAATAACCAACAATGCATCTGTTGAATTTCACTCAGTCAACTCACATGGATTACTTTGCTTATATGTGAAAACAGAGTGTTTACAGCTGCTGATGATGCTTGGCCTCTTTCTGACCTCATCACTCCCGGGACAGAGCTAGTCTTTATTGTTAGACATTGACAACTCAAATTTGACCTGATGTTTTCAATCATATCTCCTGTCACATTCCACTGACTTTATTCCTCCTGCAGCTTTTTTGCATTTAAAGGGGAACTTCACCTATTTTGCACATCAAAGTCTGTTTACAAGTCATGGGAAGTACTACTACATATACGAAGGAAGTTAGTCAAGTCAAGTCAATTTTATTTGTATAGCCCAATATCACAAATCACAAATTTGCCTCAGGGGGCTTAACAATCTGTACAGGATACGACACCCTCTGTCCTTTACAGTACGACCCTGTCATCGGATGAGGAAAAACGTAACCAAAATTTTTTTTTTAAAAGGGGACAAATGGAAGAAACCTCAGGAAGAGCAACAGAGGAGGGATCCCCCTTTCCTCAAGTTCTCCAACCCAAACTGTTGGTGTTCAGAGATTTAGTTGCATTGTGGGTAATGTAGGCGCCAGGTTTTGACAAGGAAGACCAATGCATGGAATAAAAAAAGGCGATATCTCTCGTTCCGCTGCATCGATTTTTAGCCTTTTTTAAAAGCTGTACAACGTGAGTCTGTTACAGCAGAGCAATGCTAAATCTCTGGAGTACCCTTTAAAATATCTCTCTTCCTTTCTTCACCAGACCACAGGTGCCTTTGGAGGATCTCCTCCAGCTGTCTGTGCCTCCAGATGCTCTGGATCTGTTGAGAGGTTTACTAGTTTTCAACCCAGACAAGCGGCTGTCTGCTGAGCAAGCCCTCCAACACCCATATGTTGCCAGGTATTAAGATCAGGATCAATAATTCTGATTAATTCATGGATTAGTAGCTGTGGTTTCCCTCACAGCAACACTAATTATAGATATGTCTTCTTTTTTATTATCTTCTCTTTTGTGTGCTTAGTTGAACAGTCAATCATTTCTTCTGTATGCTTTGCTGCTTGTGCTAGATCAAGTTTAAGGAGATCAATATTTGATAGCACTTTATTGCCATTAAGTGCTATCATTTGTCCATAACTGTGTTTTCTGTCTCTGAAGGTTTCATAATCCAGCCAAGGAGCCAGCTCTTAACTATGATGTAGTACTGCCAGTGGATGATGATGTACAGTTATCTGTGGTTCAGTACCGCAACAAACTTTATGAGGTACAAAATGAGTCATAATTTTTAATTTAATCTTTACACAGCAGATCATATTACAAGTGTATTGCAATAATAATTATTTTGTGATCCGATCTCACTGATTAAACCTCCTTTTTACCTGCAGATGATGCTGGAGAGGAGAACTAATCAGGGGATGCTCAAGCTGATCCAGCGTCCCAATGGAGACTGTGTCAGTAGCGTTGAGAAGCCCAGTGTGAGGGATAAAGTTGAGAAGGGCCCAGTGGCAGCGAGTGGGGACGATGAAGAACATGAGGGGAAAACACAACATGAGAAGACTGAAGAGACAAACCACGGGTCTTCACATACAGGCGTCACGAAACCTGGGCCTGTGAATGTGTCAACTCCGCCTGCTGTGGAGAAGACGAGTCCATTATCCAGCCCTTGCTTGGGAAAACTCACATATAACCCCATCACACATGCCCCAAGTATGTCTGAATTAAATTTTTTCCACACAGGGCTGGGTATTGAACCTCAGTACTCTTAAAATATGTTTAAGAGAATACAAAAATGTATGATCTGTAAGATGTTATTTCTCAAAATAAGGTATCAAAAAAGATATTGTTTTGGTATCAGTGCAGAAACTCAGGTATCGTATCGGCCCCTGAGTTCCATGTCTTCACAGTTAAATCTAAACAATACAGCTTCATATATTTACATTAGGGCTGTCAAAGTTAATACAATAATAACGCGTTAATGCAAATTTGTTTTGACGGCACAAAACACATTAACGCAACTTGCGATCGTAGCAGGTTCAATTTTAAAGCTAGAGTGAAGATACTGGCATCATATGAAACTAGAAAACCTAATGAATCCATTGGTACCAACCATGTCATACTAGCTTGAATGAGGTTAAATAACACTCCAAACTTAGGCTAAATTTTGTCACGGAAAAACTGTCATGGCCATTTTCAAAGGGGTCCCTTGACCTCTGACCTCAAGATATGTGAATGAAAATGGGTTCTATGGGTACCCACGAGTCTCCCCTTTACAGACATGCCCACTTTATGATAATAACATGCAGTTTGGGGCAAGTTATAGTCAAGTCAGCACACTGATGCACTGACTGCTGTTGTTGCCTGTTGGGCTGCAGTTTGCCATGTTATGATTTGAGCATATTTTTATGCTGAATACAGTACCTGTGAGGGATTGTTTTGTGTTATTAATTGATTTCCAATAATAAATATATACATATATTTGCATAAAGCAGCATATTTGCCCACCCCCATGTTGATAAGTGTATTAAATACCTGACAAATCTCCCTTTAAGGTACATTTTGAACGGATAAAAAAATGAGTGATTAATCGCGATTAAATATTTTAATCGATCGACAGCTCTAATTTACACACATCTCTCAAACACATTCCCTCAAGTAGAAAACACAAACTCTTCTTTTTTCCATTCAGATGGTTTTGTTCGTCCAGCTGTTCCTCCTCATTACTGCGCCTCCACTGCAGCCAGCAGGAAACTAATGGGGCAGACCAGTAATGGAAGTGCAACAACATCACCAACAGAGGGCGCCAACACTAATGTAGTAAGCAACAGACCTCAGTCCACTTACTCTTCAGTTTTGTTTTCTCTTGTTGTGATGTAATCTTGTTTCGTTTTTATATCCTTCCTCTCTCCTACTCATGATTGCTCTGTCTCTTAACCCTGCCCTCACCAGTCCATGGAACAGATTCTCCAGCGTGGTCGCTCAGCCCCTCCGGCCCATAACCGCTCCTTCTCCTTGACCCTAAACCAAACCCAGAACAACCTGTTGGTTCGCAAGGATGAGTCATCCCTATCCTCTGGGCTATGTGTCACATCTGCACGCCTGGTTAGTCCAGGACATGTAACATATGACTCAATGTCAGGATTCAATTTCAAACTATTTTCATGCTTAAAATGCATGAAGATATATGGATAGTTTAAAGCTTGGTGGCTTTACTAAGATCTAGATGCAGTGGCTGTTGTGGCATGTTTAACTTTGTTTTTCTTCCCATGCAGAACCAGCGCTCCACCCCTCAGGTTCGTGAGGTTCGTGAGGCTCGGCCACCGACACGGTTCAGCAAGAAAGTCTTTCAGAGCAATTGTAATGTGGCAGCTGCAGGCGACCCTCGAGCCAAACTGGGCAGCTATTCCCAGGCCTATGGTACCATCAACAAGACTGAACTGGACAATCTGCTTCGAAGCCGCCCTTACAACCAGTAGCTGCTGTCATGTCAGTGGTTAAATTGGGGTCGGGTGACATTTGCCTTGCACTAGGATGTTAGTCACGTTGGAAACTGAAAGAGAAACTGTGAAGACTGTTACACCGCTTGTATATTAGATTGTATCCATGGAGACGTGTCTGTCGCTGTCTGTGACAATGAATGCATATTTGTAAAAATCCAGCGTGACTTCATTTTACATTTATCAAATTGTACCAGCAATTCATGAAAATATGTATTCTCACTGGATAACCAGACAAACTCCAGACCTTCAGGGTCCATTTTATGTGTCAGTAGGTTTGTGGTAATTTACAAATATCTTTGGGAATATGCACCTTTTTAGCACATTGTCAGCTGAAATGCTGACTTGTCTACCTGTAGGTCTGTAGAGAGACTGTGCCAACATTCACATGCTAAATATTCCTAAATACTTTTGTATTTTAAATAAGTATCACAAACAGTGACCCCCTGCTGATAGGGGCCCACTACAGGGTCAAACCAGCCATGATTTTTCATGTTGATCTAGCTAATGACCTATATGCTCAATGGTTTATGCACATCGAGCCAGTTGGTTTCAGATGGACACAGAATAACTGTAAAATATGCAAATATTTGAATTGAATATGCAACAAGGAATTATTTTTAAAGCAATAACTTGTTCCTCTAATTTGTACAGAAATAAAATGATAAGTTGTTCTTGAACCCAGGTTATGATGTTTAACAGACATGGATGACTGTGGCAACAAACCACTATAAAGTTTAATAATGAACAGAGGTGGAAATACTCAGATCCTTGCTTTTTACTTGAAATATACTTGGTGGAACTGCTAACAACTCATAGACATCTGAGACAAGCAGAAACTGCAAAAAGGCTGGAAACCACTGGTTTAGTCTTAAACAATGTTTGTATTTTATAAGCTTATGTGTTTCCTACATGTACAATTTTAATCAGAAAAGTATTGTAACTACAGCTGTCAGATCAATGTAGTGGAGTAGCCAACAAAGTATAATATTTCCCTTTGAAATGTGGAGTAGAAGTATAAAGTAATTATTTAGAAAGTAAGTATTAGAATCAAAATAAAGTACCAAAAGTAAAAGTAGTCATTATGCAGAATGACCCATTTCAGAATTATATATTAAATAACCTAATTGGATTATATTTATTGATGCATTTATGTGTAAACAATAAGCATCACTTTAAAGTTGCAGCTGGTAAAGGTGGGGCTAATTTTAACAAATGTATAGCCTATTGCCAGGTTGCTTAATCTAAAACAATACATCATAATTAATTTATTAATTATATTTTGTAAAACTTATATATACAGTATATATTATATATATATATGTATATATTGTATATATACATATATATATACATTATATAATATTTATATATTATATCAATATTATTTACCCCACTACATTTATCTGACAGCTGTAGTTACAAAATATAATATAATATATAACATATTATATTTTGTAACTACAGCTGTAGTTGCAAAAATGGGTATAGAGTACTCAAGTAAAGTATAAGTACCTCAAAATTATAATCAAGTACAGCTTTTTCTCTCATATGACCCAAGAAGATAATATGACCCAAACGAAAAATACTGCGTCATAATGGCGCGAGCAGACAGATGAATTGTGTCACTTCGTACAGGCGGAGATTCCCACACACCACGTGACACGACGTGGTCTTGTGTTATCGTCACCGGGCTCTGATGCTCGCGACCCAGTTGTTCAGTCGGAGAGTCCAGACTCAGAGAGCAGAGAGAGAGAGACGGAGGAGGAGGAGGGAGACTTAATGTCGGCAAGATACTCTCAAATAAACACGTTAAAGGTAAGGAAGAGTTAGCTAAGAGTACGTGTGTCGTGTGTGTGTTTTTATTTGTATAAATATATATATTTTTGTGTATTAAATATGCTGGTAGTGCGGACAGAGTGAGCAACGGTTATGGTTAGTAACGGTCAGCAACATTTATGGTTAGTAACGGTTATGGTTAGTAACGGTCAGCAACATTTATGGTTAGTAACGGTCAGCAACGGTTATAGTTAGTAACGGTTATGGTTAGTAACGGTCCGCAACTGTTATGGTTAGCAACGGTTAAGGTTAGTAACGGTCAGCATCCTACTGTCGCCAACGGTCACTTTAACGGTCAGCATCCAACTGTCGCCAACGGTCACTTTAACCGTCACTTTAACCGTCACTTAACCGTCAGTAAAGCGGTGAATTAACGGCTATCAGATGTTAACATATCAAGATACAGTTGTGGCTTTAAAAGGAGCTGACAGATGGCGCAAACGTGGTGGTGGTTTGCAGCGTGTGGTCTTCTTCGTCCTAAAACATTACTTATTGAATAGGATTCAACATGGCGAGCTGGGACAACGTCACTATCACCTAATCAACCACAGTTTATATCAATATGTTGGTACAATGGCGGCCTCGCTATAGCTTGTGGGCTAATGTGTGATGAGTTTGATGTAACAGATGCTCGCAGTGTCGCAGTGTTTATCTGCGCTGCTGAGGCCTATAACGATGTTTGATGCAGGTGCACCATGAAAACGAGGCTTTCACTGTTTATGTTCATGTTTTCAGTCTCATATAACCTCAAATAACTGTCTTATCACCCTTTTTAGGTCCAGATTTGTGTTTTTAGTTTAGTCTCCCTTGCATTTCGTTGAGTTTTTAGGTATACATTGCATAGGCCTATGATAAATAACGTCAAGTGGTGCTTTTCAGCTGAAATTATATTTTTTAACAGTCCAACAATTAATCAATAATGTAGATACTCGTTAGTTTACATCCTCAAATGACATATTTACAATTTACCAGTGATTTTTTTTGGCTCAATTTTTCCACTTTCTTTTTAGAAATAAAAACAAAAATGGGGCAATAACTTACATAAAATATACAAAGGTTTAAATTCCCAGTTATTAACAACCTGTTTATTCAAGTAACGGTCAGCATTATGCTTGTAACTCACTAATTCAATGAACAATTCATATTTTCAAATAATTAAAGTAGATAAAAAATAATATTTTTGCTGAGGCCTATAATGATGCCTGCTGCAGGTGCACCATGAAAACGAGGCTCAATGTTTCAGTTCATGTTTTCAGTTTCATATAACCTTTAAATAACTGTCTCCTCATCCTTTTAGGTCCAGATTGGTGTTTTAGTGTAGTCTCCCTTGCATTTCGTTGAGTTTTTAAGTCACTATACATTGCATAGGTCCAGGGAATGAAATTAACACCTGCCACTTGCCAAATACAGGGTACATTTTGGCTGTGGCAGGTTAAAGTGGCAGGTTAAAATTGCAGGTCACCTGCCACTACGGCAGATAGCTTTTCTTTATATTAAGAAATATTATATAAAAAATATTCGAGCCGAATAAAATGATTGGACGGGCTTACAGTCTTGTGACAGCTACAGATACCAGATTCTTTTTTTTTTTTTGTCAGAGCATTTGATTTATTGATTGCTGTTGGGGTGTAATGATAATTTCAACAAATATAACAAAAAAGGTTTCTGAAGATTACCAACTCTAGCTTGAAGGTTACATGACACATTCCTACTGTCTAAACACATCTAAAATGTTCTACATACATTTCAAAAGTGGCAGACAAAAGAATTGAGTGACCGGTAGAAATTTTCAGTGACCTGCCACAGTAGCAGGTGAGGAAAAAACTTAATTCCAGACCCTGCATAGGCCTATAATTGATAACGTTAAGTGGTGCTTTTCAGCTTAAATTATATATATTTTTTCCACCTGACCTAGCATTGGCAACTATTTTGATAACTGATTAAAAGTTTTAGTAATTTTTCAAGCAAAAATTGCCAAACAGTCATGGGTTCCAGCTTCTCAAATGTGAGGATTTACTGCTTTTTTCTATCTTTTCTATCTTTGTAAACTTAATTTCTATGATAATAAACTGAATATTTTATAGTTTTCGACTGTTGGTTAGTTTCAAAGTGGGGTCACCAGGCCCCCCCAGGACTCCTTTAGGGGTTTCCAGGGGGTCCCCAACAAAAAGGGGAATAATTTATTTTCACTATAATTGTATCCATAGGTAACACAATGACATAATGTATGACTGTTTTGGTTATGGGTTTCATATACTTTCTGTAGTAAAACATCTAAAAGCCAAAATCATATCAGATGGGGGACCCTGGGATAAAATCTTATCAAATGGGGGTCTGTGGTCAATTTGTGTCAGTTAAGAGGTCCTTGACATGAAAACATTTTGGAACCACTGGGTTAGACCAAATTGAGACAACTAATGATGCCACCTTGGGCTTTACAAAATAGTGGCAAGACATTTTTCACAATATTCTGTCATTTAATAGACCAAATGATCATTCAATTAATCTAGAGTTTATTAATTGATAATGAAAGCAATTGTTAGTTGCAGCCCTTGACATTTAGCTTTTCTTTGATATCAGTATTGTGATAAATTTGTATTACAATTTATGCTTCATACTGTATTCAAACAAGAGGTGTACATTTGTAACAAGAGGCACATTTGTAATGTAGATATGATCATGGCTGAGCAGGTCTTGGTCCTTTCACTTACCTAAAGTTAGGAGTGGTATATGTAATTTTATGTCATGATATTGATATGTATTATGGCTAAACAATTATTTTATTAAGCAATTAGTTAATTGGCAACTATTTTGATAAGCAATTCATTATTTAAGTCATTTTTTAAATAAAAACATACTGACTATTATCTAGTTCCAGCTTCTCTGATTTATGTTATTGTAACTGAATATATTTTGGACTAAAGACGTCACCTTGGGCTGTGATGGACAGTTCTTACAATTTTGACATTTTATAGACCAGATTAATTGATTAATCAAAAAAAAATAATGTGGTGATTAATCTGTTAATGATCTCTGTGAAAATGATCATTTGTTGCAGCCCTAATATATTTGTTGTAGTGGTAAATTTGACAGAGAGTTAACTGAGAAACTATTCATTGATTAAATAACCAGACCTGTCTGTTTTTTGGCTAAACCAGTAAATTAAATGCCTGACAAATCAAGGTACCTCAAGTTGGGAAGGATGCATAAAACAACAATATTAATGCTGCTATATTACCCATATCCTGATTCTATGTGTGTGTTGTTGCTATCTCAGCATCAGGCCTTCTCTATTAATAATCCACACACCTCCAAATATACGCCGTCTACATTAGCCAAAAATGGTCCTTTGCTATTTACAGCCTAGACTCCATATTACATTTTTTTTTATTTATAGGTTAACAGTGTTGTTGGTTGAAGTTCTCCATTTACAGTCTGGCTGTCCCGTGTTGACTGAAGCTGAAGGAGTATACCTGAGCATGACATTCATCAGCTCAGACAGAAACCGCCTCTCTGTTCTTCCCCTGTTGTCTCTTGTTAACAGGACATGCATGATGCCATGCGGACAAAATTAGTGTGCTCTCCTTATGATACAGTTTTACAGTGAGGGATTTTGAATGAACATTTTTTCATATTGTCAAGGGTCATTTAATGGTAGAACAAATTGCGGTAGTGGATATTTCTGCTGAAGTGTCACCATCAGGCTGTGAAACTAATTTAAACTAAGTCCAGGATTACTGAATTTCTATTGCAGCCATAGAAATAACTGCCTCATCCCATAAAAAATATTTTGTGCTTATTCTGTTTTGCTTTTGATGGAGTATTGGAGAGGGGGATATTTAACATTTTGGATAACTGTGTTTTGCTTACACTTCAGTTGTGTTTGGTAATATTTAGATTTTTAAGGATCGGTGGGTTTATATTGACCAGACAAGATAAATAAAGCTGAGTTATCTTGCTTACACCACCTCCTGAAATTGGCAACTGCTTACATTGTCAGGAGTGAATAATTGATTTAAGCTGTAAGCTTGATAAATTAGCCATGCTCTGTTAGAGCTATGCTACGGCAGTGTATTGCTGCCACAAGGAAAAAATTACTTATTTCTTCTACAACAAGTAGGGCTGCACAATTAATTGAATATCAATCGTGATCACCATTTTGGCCTACAGTGAGAAGTGGCTCGTGAGAAACTTTACTGAATGTTGCGGCTGCAGTCCAGAGTAGAAGAGTAAGAGTACTGTATATTACTCGTTTAAAGTTAAAACGTTTTGGTACAATTATATTTTGCTTCTAGGAGTTACACTGTGAATAAGGACCAGTCTTATTTTGATGCAAAGATTTGTACATTAACAGGAATGTAGCACAACATAAAAATGAAAGCAGTGCTCTGTTTATTTAAATGTGAAAGTGCAATAAATATATTTTGTCCCTAAAATCTACTGTATGAATAGTCGTGATCTCAATATTGATTAAACTAATCATGATTATCAATTGGTCATAATCGTGCAGTCCTAACAACAAGATTATTTCAATATTTCAACATTCCACCTTATTTTGATTCAACAAGAAAATGTTATCCTTCTTATTAAATTTTGTAATGAGAAACTTGAAAATTTGCTATAACAAGATAAGCTGGTATTAAAACCATAAACTTTAATTTTTTGCTTTTGTTTTTCAACAAAAAAATCTGTCCTGTTACTATGAAGAATAATTGAGATTTAGTTGGTAAGCAGAATGTTTACCAACTGGATGCTAACCTAAAGTGCAGCCATCTGTCACAAGGAGAGGTGTCTGCAGGTTTGACATAGAGAGAGCTGCTGCTGACACGACGCGTCACGATGACAAACTCTTGCCAGACTGCTGCATCGGCTGGTGGATAGGCAGACAGCGACTCAGTGTGGAATTTATCTACAGTACCAGGTGGTCCAAGTGGCAATTTCATAACAGGACTCAAATGTTGTTATCATTGAGTGATTTAAAGAGTTTGATTAAAATTCAGCTGATTCTGTGGTGAATGCAGTGTGTGAAACAACCACGTGAAACTGTTTTTACAACAGAGTTAGTCACTCATCATCTGACTGTGAGACAGCATTTTATTTTTTATATCACATGCTAGCCAGCTTTTAGAAGCTATTGCATGTTCAAGAGCTGTTATTAATTCTTAAAAGGAGTAGTATTTTCATTTTATTTAAGTCATCCTGCATCAGAGATCACAACTTCTCACTTGTAACCTGTTGTGGCGCTACATATTTGAACACGCTGACCTCTGTATAGGCCCCTCTGCTTTGTGTGGCTGTTCCTATATTGTCACTGTGTTTCCTGGTGCTGCTCAGGCACGCACATAGCATGTTGTATATGGGTCTGTTGAGGTATTGTGCTAGCCTAATTGTGTTAACGTGGCTCTCTGGCTAGCCCACTGAATCCCCCCCTCTTTAACCTAATTCCCCTCATGATAGCTATCAGCAGAAGCCAGGGATAGTGGCACTGTCCTTATCATCGGGGCATCTCTCCTAAGAGGATTTGATATCACCCACATAATGCTGGTAAAAATCGTACACAAACAGTGCCTCAAACTGTCTCACCCCCTCTCAAGAAACAAAACAAACTGTTTTCACTGTATTTTACCACAGACAGGGAAGTGAAACTATTGTGGTTGCTAAATTTATTGTGTGCACTTGTGAGATAATGGCTGGCAGAGAGGGCACTAACTTTTAATGTCCTTGAAGAGCCTAAAACTTTTTTTTCTCTCAGCGTTAGTTTTCTTTGTGAAAGACCAGGGTTTTATTTATTTATTTGTACAATTTTCTTGACTATATTAAATCAAGTACTTTTTAAGCAATTACAACTAGAATGGCAATCGGAGAGCGCAGACCTCCGCCAAGGTGCCTGACTTTAAAAACATCAAAGCTCACAGCTGGCGGTACCGTGAGTTGGTCGGTTTATTATTAACACGGTGTGTTTCTGTATAACGTATCAGCGGATGCCTCTCTCATTCAGCAGCCTTGTTATATCTGTATAACGTTACACTACGTTGTCTCTCATCCCGTCATCTACCGCTTTTTTCTTTCTCACCGTGGATGGCCAGCAGCTCCCGCACCTCGAAGTCTCGCCACACATCCACACATGTATCTCTCTGCTCTCAGAAGGAAGAAGGCGGGTTCACACGTTATCAACGCGTCATCAGTTACACTGCGCATGTGTTATAACCTGTGGTCTTAATGCTCAGGCTGATCGGAATCCTTAAAAAAAAATCCTGAATCCGGATCATGATCCGGACCACCATCAAATTTGAATGAATTGTTCATTGTGCCACACCCCACCCCTCCAAAGAATTTCATTCAAATCCATTGTGAACTTTTGGAGTAATCCTGCTAACAGACAGACAGACAAACAAACAAACCAACGCCCCTGGCCTTGGCGGAGGTAACTACATGTATCAATGTATCAATGTTGACACATACATCTGTTGTCAAAATAACAGAGGAGAAGGCCGTCTGCTGACATACTGTAGCTGTTGTGACGCCATGCATAATTCTGACATTCTCTTGACTGCTTGGCGTGTTACTTTGGAGGAAATCCATCATACACAGATAAAAGGCTACAAACAGGCCAGTACGGATTAATTCAGTACTAAAAGTCACTTCTGTTAAACATGACTTAGCCTACAAGATCATCTTTAAGCTTCTACTACAATTTGGGAATGTTAATAAGGACCAGTGGATGAATCAATTATTGTTTATTGAATTTCTGCTAAATTAAACTTGATGATATTAGGCTATCATTCTACAAATGTCTGTTGTCCAAGCTAATGATTCACAACAAGCTGTAATTATAGATTAATACAGTTAGGCTAGTAATGGAAGTTTTTGTTTTACACATTTACACAACACAAGAGTTTGCCCTAATGTAGTAGAGCTGCAACAATTAATTGATTAGTTGTCAACTATTAAATTAATTGCCAACTATTTTGATAATCGATTAATTGGTTTGAGTAATTTTTTAAGAAAAAAAGAGTAAAAATTCTCTGATTCCAGCTTCTTAAATGTGAATATTTTCTGGTTTCTTTACTCCTCTATGACAGTAAACTGAATATCTTTGAGTTGCGGACAAAACAAGACATTTGAGGACGTTGTCTTGGGCTTTGGGAAACACTGATGGACATTTTTCACCATTTTACTGACCAAACAACAAATCAATTAATTGAGAAAATAATTGACAGATTAAACAACAATGAAAATAATCATTAGTTGCAGCCCTATAATGTTTTAACAGTAGCTGAAACGATTGATCAACAGAAAAATAATTGACAATTATTTTGATAATCGTTTAAGTAACTTTTTTTTTTAAGCAAAATGCCAAGTATTCCCTAGTGACTGACAACTTCTCAATTGTGATGTTTTGCTGCATTTCTTTGTCTTTTCTGACAAGAAACTGAATATCTTTGAGCTTTGGACTGTTGGTCGGACCAAACAAGCAATTTGATGACATCACCTTGAGCTTAAGGAAATCATGAAAGGCATATGTTCTGACGTTTTATAGACCTAACAATAATCGATTAATGGAAAAAGACCTAGAACACAGTTTGTTGCTTCTTACATCAGTGTGATTCTTTTACATGTGATTTCAGCCTTATTCCCCAGCCCTAACATGGATGGCAAATCCACAATCCTTTCAAGTTACAAACTTAAATGCTTTACATGGACATTGGACAGGGAGGAGATCACATGCTTTGACTGTGTGGGCCACATGATTAGTTAAGGACTCTTGGGTTATTCAATTACATCTCTGGGTTTCCTCGGAGGACAGATGTCTTGTGTTGTGTGACGCAAGCAAACAAAACCGTATTGCGTTACAGAATTATTAAGTAGGGTGTTTGTCAACTCAGATGACAGTGATCCTTTAAGATAAACCGATATGCAAACATTTCACTGACAGATAAATGGATTTTTCAAGTAATTCAGCAAAATTGCTGTACTCGGTGTGCTATATATGCCCCCCTTACACAACCATTTGTTGTCCGGAAAGCTGGGAGGGATTTGGCTCCTCAGATAATGATTGTAATCTGTTATGATCTTAATAGAGACTGTCAGTATGAAGCAGAACCAGCACTCGCCATGATTGTCTGCAGTCTCTCACTGCACTGTCCTAGTGATGGACAGACAGGGATCATGAGGACACACGCTGGAGTCTGGATGCATTTGCCAGGGCGAAATAGAGCAGTGTTGCATAACGCTTACTGTGTAGCCTGGAAAGAGGGGTGGAGAAGGATAGAGGGAGTATGAGAGACAGTAAGCATGATTTTTAGCTTTCTAATCTGCCTCTGACTGAATGGATATTTCTGTACTGATGTATTTATATATTTGGTGGTGATGCGTGCGAAAGAGTGTTTGCTTGTGTTTGCACATGTATACATACATAGCTGTACTTTATAAATACAGTAGCTGTAGTTTAAACAGCACAGGCCTGTGCTCACTGTAAAGTCCGTCCGCTGCAGACTCAAGCATTTCTTTTAAAGTCAGCAATTAGGGGAATGGCTTTTTGGCTCCCATCCAGCTTTGCATACATTTTCCTGCAGGCCTTTTATATGAAACCTGCACAGCACATTTGAAAGCACCTAATCAACCTTGTAAATATGACCTCACTTGAAGAGAGATTTCTATTTTCTAGTGTGCAGCTCCGTGTCATGCATGTAGATGCTCCATTAGCGTTACAGATTGCAGTGTAGAGGCGTGGAAACCTGTTGACCATGTTGTGTAAGGCCCTGGTGGGGTGGGGGGGGGGGGGGTTGTACTGCAGTAATGGCCTATATGTTAGGCCTCTTCCTGAAGCAAAGCAGATTAATTATGCATTTGGTTACCAAGGCACCACCTGCGTCGATGGTAACACTGTCCGCACTGGTGTGGACAGTGTTTGCCGTCTCCTCAATTTCTCTGCTGGCTAAATCCATAAACGCCAGTGTGTGAGGTTGACAGTTTAATGTAGTTATGTAGGTCTGAATGAAGCCTGTGATTACTGATGTAAGTTTCCACTGAGATCAGGTTCATTCACAGCAGTAAAAAGCATCCAGTAAACCTCTGGTTGTTATTGGGAAAGTTTCAGAACGACAAAATAATGTAAAAATGACTTCCTTCATGAAACTCTGGAGGAGTTGCATAAAACCACAGTTCAGTGGTTGATTCATTTCTGCCATCACATCCACCAACACCATCACCACCCCAACCTAGCTGGGTAACATTGACATTAGAGCTGAAACGAATAGTTGATCAATCTTTAATTAATTAGAAGAAAATGTATATTTTTTTTAAGCAAAAAGGTCCAACATGACCTAGTTCCAGCTTTTCCATTGTGAGAATTTGCAGCTTAATTTTTTTATTTTATGTTAACGTAAACTGAATATCGCCAATAGAGAGGTAAAGTCCATCCCCTCCCAGTGGACCCCATGGGACCTTATTTTGGAAAAACATATGTACAGTAGCCAACATCAAGAGAAAAATATTTTTTGATTCCATTTGAATTGCGCCATGAATCACACATATGATGTTTGTCAATTTAAAACATATTTTTTCCAAACCAAGGGCCCATGGTGGTCCTCTATGGTTTTGGACTCGTCTTGATCAGACCAAAACAAACAATTTGATTATGTCACCTTGGACTCTGGAAATTCTTTTACTATTTTTGACCAAATGATTGATTGAAAAATTATGATAATAATCCGTGGATTAATTGCTAATGAGAATAATCAGTAGTTGCAGCCTAAGTGACATTAATTCAAGTCAAATTTGTAACACAAATATTATATACACCCAATATGAACCATTCGATAGTGGAGTCACCCAAATATCGTTACCGTGTAGGTGCAATATTTAAATGCACACATTAAATTCACACTGTTAAGGCAAAGTAGCACATTATTATTGCAGTGAGGAACTGCGGTTGCTGCCAATGACACTTTTAGTGTTGTGCACTTTGTGCCTCTTTTTGCTCACTTCCCAAACCTGCAGGGTTTTGGACTGGACTTCCCTTAGCAGACAGAAATGTGCGTTTTCAGATGTGCCTGGATAGTCAGCCACAACAGTAAAGTAGCCCTCCCCTAGCTGTTTTTCTCAGAGGCAGTGTGACGCAAGTGTCTCATCTGGTGTTTATAGTGACTTTCTAACCTGTGGCCTATTTTATGACATTAGATCACTTGCTGCTGCTGCTGCTGCCCATTGTTTTTCAGTGAAATACCACAGGATGAGTGTAATCTCATGAATGACTCATAACTCATTTTCTTCTCCTCCTCTCTCATCTCTGCTTCGGCAGCAGAATCAGCCTTACATTACTTTACTTTTTTTTTTATCACATATTCATGATTGTTCATCATGAAACAAAAAAAGGAATATATAATACCAAACTTATTTTAATAGACATGTAATAATTCACACACATATTTATAGACTTAACCCTACTTTTAATGTTTGGATATTATTTTCTACAGCAATTTTAGTTGTGTGTGATGATCTACATTTCACCTCACTGAATATAAGTTTTGCTGATGAAATAACCAAATTTTATCACCATTTGTCATATTAAGTAGCTTACTCCATTCATGGTTCTGATGATGTAGTTAAGCACTCAGCCTCTTTCACATGAACACACTTGCATACTAACACTAACATACCCAGTTGACAACCATCTTCTTGATACCGGTTATTCCAGCTCACCAATGTTAGGCCAGATAATGCAGAGAGAGCCAAACTAAATCGTGATACATGTCGCTGGATTATTATCTGAATAGACAGAGATTCATCCAGCTGCTAACTGTCTTCGTCCGACTTCATCCAAAATGTAACTGTTGTTGTGGTTAAATTATTTCAGCTGCAAATATACTTTTGCTGCCGGGGGTTTGTTTAGTGTATTATATTATATGCTTTATTTAATTAAGGCTGAAGCAAACAGAAATCATTTGTAACAATTGGATTTATAGTGCCTTCAAATGAAACTCATGAGCTTGTGTTTACAACATTGGAAGTCGTGTTTACAACATTGGAAGTCGTGTACACAATATGCTTGGTGTTCAAGTGGTTAAGTTGTGAGAACGCTTCTTCTAAGCAACGGCAATATTAACATTACTGTCGGTGCCTAGAAGCCACAGAGGCTAACAATTTAGCAAGCTAGCAAGTGGGTAACTTGTAAGTAAATGCAAAGGCATAATGACAGAGGAAAAAGATGAGGCAGGTGGGAATATCAACATTTTCCTCAGACATATTATAAAATTACAAAGAATTACGATATACGACTAAAATTGCAATATATTAACTTATTAGGCACCGAAAAGTTTACTTCCATGGCCTCCGCCATTTCTGACGTCAACAAACACGTCACAACTGGTGAACTCGGAGCTTTCAGAAACTTTCCCCCTATGAGGTCGTGAATACTACAAGAGGGGGGCGTTCATATGGACTCTTCTCGTGAACACGGTAAACACAACCCCATTTGAAGGCACCATAAATATAAATATGAACCACGATTCAGTATTAGATCAGTAATAAAAACAAACATATCTATTCATATCATTTTCTCTTTGAAGTGCTTTATTCACCAAATTCTATGAGCTGAGGGATACGGCAGCTAAAAATCTGAAGATCCGAGTTTGTAGCAGGCCAAACGGAGGCAATTGGAGCAACAGGTGACATGCCCAGATTCCACACCTGACCGTAAACACAGGATGAAGGGTATACCTCACCCCCCTCTTATTGCCGTTCTCTTTAGTTGTATTCTTATCTGTGATGCTCTGGTAGCAGATCTCCCTAATCCATTTCAAGGCCTTGATTACAGCCAGGTGCTCTCCGTCCCCGGTAACCCAGGTCTCTTCCTGGACCTGTGCCCTCTCCATTACTGCAGGTGTTGCAACAGTCTTTGTCGTAGAAAGGGCCTGTGGTGGCTCCTCTCTCTTTCTATTTTCAGCCTTTTCCTTCTGATCCCCCACACCCTAGTTTTCTCTTCGCAAAGGCCCTGTAAGCCTTGGAAGTTTCAGCATCAATGTCCATTTTTCTACTTTTTAGACAATAAGACCTGGTAAAGACCAATCACTTTTGATTTTATCTCTTATAGAGTGAATAAAAGGCATATTTTAGCACAATCAAATCAATCCAAAGGAAGGTAAAACAGCATAAAATTATAATATAGCTCGGTTTTAGTTTGTGAAACAGAAGGTGCTGTAGCTCTCCTCAATACCTCTGTCCTCTCTTCCTGCAACATTTAATTGCCAGTCACCTTTTTAATCAGGGATATGCAGTGCTTGTGTCTTTTGCTAGTTTGGCATAGATACTGTTCTCAACTGAAATATTTAAACTGGCATTACGTCTTGTTGGATCACACTGATGACGGCTTATAGCTGAAACGCGTTCGTTTACGTTTGATTGCCCAGAATAAACCAAAAAAGACTCTTTATCTGGGAGTGCCGGTGATTTGTTTCTTCTGGCCTAGATACTGTACCATCATTGAGTTTTTTCTGCTTACTTCTGGGACTTTTGATATGTATTAAAGATGTTGAAATTGTATGAATATTCATACTGTGAACATTAGATTTAGATCTTCTTACCTGTATGTTTGTGCTGGATACAGATGTTTTTTTAAGCAAATTAATCTTAATTCTACTTCTCCTCTTCTCATAGATTGTTCTAGTAGCAGAGTGAGCCTTCCCCCACACCATGTCTCAGGACAAGAGTGGATACCCTATTATGGGTGAGAACAACCCACTTCATAACAATGTCTATGGACAACCTCAGCCAGGTTTCGGCATGCCCCCTCCCAACTACAGCCAAGCCCCAGGGGGACCGTACCCACCAGCAGCCGGCTATGGACAGCCGGGTGTCCCCCAGGCAGGCCCAGGTTTCGCCCCTGGTCCCTACCCTCAGATGCCTTACCCTCAGATGCCCTACACACAAGGACCCTACCCTCAGGGGCCTTATCAGCAAGGACCCGCACAGCCAGGCTTTCCCGGTGATCCCACGGGTGAGTGGTTAAACCAAAGATGGAAGGCATTTTTTAACAGACTTTCCCTTTCTAGGCCACCTTATTCTTTGTTGTTAGATACCTGAATGTGTCTCAGTAAACCATGACATAGCCAAATAGTGCCTCTATGACGTCATGTCATTTGACTCTGCTTATGCTTCATTCCCAAAAAACAATGTGCTCAGCTAAAGTTGTGGTCAGTTTTCTCTATAAATGAATTTACACACTCAAGGCCTGCGAATGCTAGAAGAATTGTGTACATTATCCAGGGCAACAAGAAAACACACTGCTGGCTCCAGTTTGGATCCGACTCAACCCAGATGACTGGAAAATCAATGAGATGATCAATACTACAATCAGTGTGTGCTGAAAACACAATAAACACGTGTCCATTCGTTTAACCTGTTGTCGTGTTATTGTTGTTCACCAGTACCTGCTGGCAGCCCTGGTTACCATGGTGATGGGCCTCCATCTTATTACGACAATGAGGAATTCACCAACTCTGGCTTTGAGGACAAGACCATCCGACAAGCCTTCATCAGAAAAGTAGGTCCTTTACTGTGTCAAATATATTTAGTCTGACAAAGAAGTAAATACAGCATGTAATACAACTTGTATTAATATATAAATACCACGAAAACATATTTTTTCTCCTCACCTGCTTCATTCCTCTTTCTCACCAGGTCTTCATGGTTCTCACAGTGCAGCTAATGGTCACTTTCTCCTTCGTTGCCATCTTCACCTTTGTTGATGAGGCCAAGTACTTTGTGCGGCGTAATCCATGGACATACTATGTGTCCTATGCAGTCTTCTTTGTGTCTCTGATCGTGCTCAGCTGCTGTGGAGAATTCCGCCGCAAGCACCCCTGGAACTTGGTGGCACTGGTAAGAACTGGCCCTAATTCCAAATAATAAAGAAAGTATGGATTAACTAATTAATTGTAAGAGTCTGTTTACATGATAAATAAACAGATTCATGCACAGTGTGTGCACCATATTAATGTATAATGATTCCGATTTTTAGACAGAAAATATGCAAAACAAACTGAAAGGAAAGCAGTAGATGCTCCTGAGAATCCAACATAATCTAACGTAAGGCAGGGGTGTAGTGGAGGCTAAATGCATGCAAACGGCGTTTACCCACCTTCTAAATTCTGAAATTGTGTTTAAACACAGCCTTTCCTGACTGTTTATGCACACTTTGCACCTGTTAATGCACACAAACTGGGCTGCCTCTGTCAGTTTATTCTGCAAAGTCTACATGACATGACATTTTTCCTGTCGTCCCATGTCTAGTGGAGACAGAAACATGAAGAAAGTGAAAAAGGTGTAACTGGTTTAAGATTTAAAGAAAAAGAAGTAGGATGGACGAAAAGAGTAAGAAACAATTCAGTGATTCAAGTGATAGAGACATGACATGTGATAGAGAGACGTGTAGGCGAGAAATTCTGAGAAGACAGAAAAACTGTTTGTGTTGAGTATAAAATGATTGACAGGTCTTTTAATACAGGAGTTCACACTATATAACAACTCTATGAATGTTTTGTTTTCTTATGCTGTTTAAGGGATTTACATCAGTAATGTTTGTAGACACAGCAGTAACATTTCCATACACTGTAGTTTCAGTTCTGATCAGTTGAGAAACACAAATTGCTTTTCATCAAATCACACTGCTCACTTACGTGTGTGATGTGGCTTTATGTCAATAAATTAGTTTTTTTTATATTCCAATCATCTATAATAATAAGATTATTCTTGATTTAAGACAGTTTTTTGAGATAGACTAATGGTCCATGTTTCTTTCATTTTACCTGAAACCACACCATATAAAGTGGGTCATAAGTGATGTTAATTTGACGGTGTGTTTTCTGTGTCTTGCAGTCCATACTGACCCTGAGCCTCTCCTACATGGTGGGCATGATCGCCAGCTTCTATGACACAGAGACTGTCATCATGGCCGTGGGCATCACTGCAGTGGTCTGCTTCACTGTCGTGCTCTTCTCACTACAGGTCAGCACACACAAACAGCTGCTTGAATAAATGTATTTAAATGTCTACAGACAAACATCGACCCTCTGGTTCAAAAGCAAAAGTGAGAATTTCTTCTAATTCGTTTTTCACAGTGAGGTGTGCAATTTAATCAATCTCACACACTAAAGGCACACTCATACACAGGATTATTGCTGTCTTTATATATATTATAGCTGCTTGTTAACCCTCTGGACTCCGTCTATTTAATGTAAATACACTGAGCATGTTTTATTTACAGTAACAACTTTATGTATAAATCATGTAGAGACAAGCTGAGACAACAAGTTGAAAATGCTGATGTGGGGGCTTTCAAACTGCATTCCATTTATGTTTCTAGACCATTTTTAAAGCTGTAAGTTATTTTTCTAAATTATTTTTTCTTTAGTGATGTACAATGACAGAGTTTCTGCCGTGTGTGTATAAATAGTGAAACAAAATCTTTTACAACCAAAAACTCTTCTATAATATTGTGAATGATTTCGACTTAAGATTTGTACATTTTCATAGGCGCCTGTGTCATTTTTCTTGTATTTTGGGTTCCTGGTAGCTTTACATTTGTTAAACTGACAAATTGTGAGGTCAGTCTGAAAGCTGAGTTTCTGCTGAAAAAAAGAATAGCATGCATGTGGTGTAAAGAGAGTTTAAAAGATGCCAAACAAAGACAGAAATTAACCAAAATTATCTGGACTCCAGAGGTATGTGTCTTTTGAATTGTTAAGACTGCTTTTGAAGTGAATTTCTTATAGTCTCATGTCTTATCACAGCTCATATTTTCCAACATCTCATGTATTTTTTTCTCTCCTTCTTCACCACAGAGCAAGTATGACTTCACTTCCTGTCGGGGCGTGCTGTTTGTGTGCCTGATCGTGCTGTTGCTCTTCTCCATCCTCTGCATCTTCATCCGCCACAGGATCCTGCACATCGTCTATGCTTCGCTGGGGGCCCTGCTCTTCACCTGCGTAAGTTTCACACTCACATCGTGTCCTTAAAAAATCACATTTATTATTTCAGTGGCTGTTGCTTGTATTTTGATTTAGCGTTATTTGGAAAATTTCTGTTTTAGTGCAACAGTAATGATCACTTGGATGTCATTACTTGAGCAAGGGCAGTTCATTTTATCAAAGGTCTAACCTGTAAGTTAATTCTCCAGTTGGGTGATTTCATATTTGTGGGGTAATGACGTCCAGACGTCTGGATACCGTAACCATTGGAGTACAGACGGTTTTCCAACTTCCAGTGACTTTTATTTTGCTTGTATCTAGCTCTGATATAGATCACAGAATTTATTGGCTTTTACATAGCCCGGTTTTAGACTATAATTTAAAAACATCCTTACATATTTTAAAAATATATAACCTCTAAATATTTAATATACAGTAAGTACTGCACACCCCCACGTTAACAGTTTAACTATTTTTTTGTTGTCATATACACAGATTGACAGATTGAAACGCCTAGTCTACTAAACTATCACTTTTCCACCTTGAATAACTTTAATCTAAACTAAACGTCTACAGACAAATAGACGTATAATATACATCTATTAAACGTAAAATTGCTCATTGGGTTGAAATGACTAATTCCATCCTTGTTTCTTCTCTGAAGTTTTTGGCAGTGGACACTCAGCTTCTCCTGGGCAACAAGAAGCTGGCTCTGAGTCCGGAGGAGTACATTTTTGCTGCCCTCAACCTCTACACCGACATCATCAACATTTTCCTCTACATCCTGGCTATTGTGGGACGCTCCCGTGAATGAGGCCGCACTTTAAAGAGAACAGGAGGGAGACAGAGAACGCCTCCCTTTATTGTGAAATGATGCTAACATGCTCTCCTTTAACTTTTTCTTCACTTTTTTTCCCATGATACTCTTCGTTACCTCTCCTATCACACATACACTTTTTTTTAAACAGGTAGTTGTGCTTTGGAGCAGACGCAGCCTGTCATAAAATCCAGCTGAGAGGGACACTATTTATTCAATACAAATCTTGCCATTCATGACAAAATGATCTTTTCCTCAATTTGATCACTTTGCTTGCTGTAAGTGTCCCCTGCTTCTACTAACACAGATCGCCACATTACCTATCCCCCAACTTCCAGTTTGGCTCGATTCATACAGTGTAAAACATGCTATCCTGTGGATGCTTGGCACTCAGCCTTGCCTTGCTGCAGAGATTGAAGAGAAAAAGAGCGAGGAACGTATCCGTAGCGCCTAATATTGATGCAAACCAGCTTTGCCTGAAGAGAAATTAATGCTAGAAATTCTCTCCTCTTTCATTCCGTTTCCCAAACGTATCTCTCCCTTTGAGCCCGCTGGTGTAAAGTAACTCTGCATGGCAACACTGGAAACACAACTAAAGATGTGTTATGATTCTTTAGAGCTACCAGAGGAATCCCTCTAGCTTGCTTGTCACAGCTGTAAATAGTTAAGTGTATTACTGTATATGATGCCAGTACCCCTCTCCCCGACCCCCCCTGAAAGGCATGCTGGAGTGATTAATATGGATGTGTTGCTTTTGGGGAAATATGTGCTCTAATATCAGAACTTCACTTACCCAGTACACTAACTAAAATCTTTTAATTGAAAAAGAATGAAGATCAATGTTGGATGTGACAAACATAAATTAGTATTTATAAACTATATATTCCCACAGAATATCTCTTCATGTTTTGAAATTATTTCTATGATTCCAAAGCTGAGATGTCCCCTTATCTTCTTCCCTTTTTCTTTACTGTCCTCCTCACTAATTTCCTCTCATCTGGTCATTAATGTGAAGTGAAAATGTAGTGCTGTATTTATTTTTTCTCATTACAACTAATGTGAACTAAAGTTGAAGTATTTGACCATTCCTATAGGCTGATTGAAGTTTCAGAACTTCTGAATTTTAACTCAACTATGATGAAGTAGATGGACAACGGACTTATAACTTATCTATTTATTGAGCTTGCTGTAGATAACAGGGTTGCTTTGAGGTTGCTCTAAGCTTGTGTTGAGGAAAACAAATGCGGACTGTTTAGAAATGTACAAAGACTTGATTGTGAAACCATCACCTACTGGTTATACTCACAAGCTAAAGGAATCAACCTGCACTGGAAGCCAAAATAAGTCACTGCACATACACACACACACACACAACTTGAATGATATATTTAACATGAGCATTTTTTTTATTCTGTAATGTCTGTTTTGATTTTTCCACCTCTTGCATGACCCTGTCCTCTCATTTGCATGTGCTGATAATGCACACTATACAGGTATTCCTGTTTTGGAGAGACACAGTGTTGTTTGGCAGCCCTGTTAGACTTTTTTTTAACTCTTGTGTTTGTATCTGACTGACGTGTACGTGTACATATAACTCCTTAGTGGTTTGATGTGTATAGATAAAGTAATTTTGGGGCTTTGTAGGTCTGTTGGCATTGTATATTTGCATTAAATCAAAATGGAACCACATTCCTCTACACTGCTGTTGGCTTTTCATTAAAACTGATACAATGTGATGGTGTCACCTTTTGTTTGTTCATTTACCCTGAACCCCTCTGAAGACATTTTCTGATAAAACTACACTGGCTGTGTTCTTGATTGAATTACTAGTCTGACCAATAAATCAGCCGATATATATATCTTATATCTGTAACTATATATATATATAACTATAACTATAACTATATATATATATATATATATATATATATAGAGAGAGAGAGATATAGAGATATAGCTCTATATATATATAACTATAACTATATACATATATATATATATATATCTGTAACTGTAGGTAAATATAATATGTAAATACTGGTAAATAAATTAAGTCTGCTACTATATATATATATATACTGTATATATGTCATATCTGTAACTGTAGGTAAATGTAAATACTGGTACATAAATTAAGTCTGCTACTATATATATATATATATATATGTTATATCTGTAACTGTAGGTAAATATAATATGTAAATACTGGTACATAAATTGTCTGCTACTATATATATATATATTTTATATCTGTAACTAGGTAAATATAATATGTAAATACTGGTACATAAATTGTCTGCTACCATATATATATATATATATATATATATGTTATATCTGTAACTGTAGGTAAATATAATATGTAAATACTGGTACATAAATTAAGTCTGCTACTGTGGTGTACGAACACCTTTTGGCGCCAAACGTCGCGTTCCGTCCGGTCCTCTTGCGCACGTCCCTTCAGTCAGTAGGAATAAACAGTCGGTACTTCCGCAGTAATAGTTTATTAAAGACTCCTCTGTGTCCTCTGAACTGGATAAACATGAACGAACCAGCAGGTTAGACCCAGTACATTTAAATGGAACGATCAGTTACTCTAGAGGAAAATGTAAACTGACTTTAAGATACCTACAATAATAAACCATGTAGCTGAGAGACGGTTATTTATAACGGTACTCTCTGTCATCCAGCTAGCTGTTGTTAGCTCTGTAGCTATGGAGCTAATGCTCAAGCTAACCTTTACAACGCTGTTGACAGCATTGTAACGTTAGTAAATACAGAATAGAAAGACAGGGGCTACATGTTTTGTATCTTCCTTTATAGCTGGCTAATCACTCAAATATTACAGTTAAATAAGTGTCATTTAATTGTATTTGTAATGTACCTATATAGGCCAACCTGAAGATACACATTACAGCTAACACTTGCTTATAGTCCAGGGGTCAGCAACCTTTACAATCAAAAGAGATATTTTAGGCAAAAAAATAAATAAAAAATCTGTCTGGATCCGCAAAACATTTGATCATTGTGTTGAGAGTAATACAGTTTATAGTCTAAGTATATAGTATATAAGTCTAATACAGTGATGGCCAAATTGCAAATGTACTACAGATTATTAGGGTCACTTTGAGGGAAAAAACATCTGAGATTTCCAGAATAAAGTCATAATATTACGAGAAAGAAGTCATGACTTTACGAGAGAAAAAAAGTCATAAGTTTACAAGAAAAATAGTCATTATATTACGAGAATAAAGTCATAACTTTACGAGGGAAAAAGGCGTAATATTACGAGAATAAAGTCATAATATTATGAGAACAAAGTCGTAATTGTACGAGAATAAAGTCGTAATATTAAGCGAATAAAGTCGTAATATTGCGAGAAAAAAAGTCATAATATTACGAGAATAAAGTCATAAGTTTACGAGAAAAAAAGTCGTAATATTACGAGAATAAAGTCATAATATTATGAGAACAAAGTCGTAATAGTACGAGAATAAAGTCGTAATATTGCGAGAAAAAAAGTAGGAATATTACGAGAATCAAGTCATAAGTTTACGAGAAAAATAGTCGTAATATTACGAGAACAAAGTCATAACTTTCCGAGAAAAAAATCTTAATATTACGAGAATAAAGTCATAACTTTACGAGAAAAATAGTCGTAATATTACGAGGGGAAAAAAGGCATAACTTTACGGAGAAAAAAATCGTAATATTACGAGAATAAAGTCATAACTTTACGAGAAAAAAAGAAAATAACATAAAATTACTACTTTATAATATTATGACTTTATTCTCATAATACTATGACTTTTTTCTCTTAAATTTATGGCTTTATTCTCATATTACGAATTTTTTTTATCGTAACTTCTGACTTTATTCTCAAAAACAAAAAAAATTTAAAATCCACAGGGAGCCACTAGAGAGGCGCTTAAGAGCAGCATGTGGCCCCCGGAGCCGCAAGTTGCTGACCCCTGTTGTAGGCAAAGTGGTTCATGATGGGATTGAAAACTTTTCACTTATCTAACAATCTTTTTATTTAACAGGATTCAACATTGAGGACTTGATTAATGCTACACCACTGAAAGGAGGTAAAGTTGCACAAACTAAGTACAAATTAAACTAATATTGAAAACCCCAAAACAAGGCTGATACATTTGTACGCCTTGCTGTCAGGTGGAGAAATGCAGGAGCCCAAAGTTGAACAGATGATGGGCAAATTAAGGAGGTTGCAACAAGGTAGGGATTGACTGACTTTAATTTATCACGTTTTTTGCTAGTTGCTATTAAATCTTATATTTTTAATTCTCATATGCACATTGCATGTCGTATTTTAAACAGCTCAAAGTAAATTGACATGGAGGGTATAGGTCTCTTCAGACCCAATAGCGACATCTTTCAGACAAATAGGAGATGAGTTTTGTTTTCTTCTAGTTTCGAATTGACACACCTCCACTTCCTTTGTATGTTGTAACTTTTTTCAACATTTCATCATTTGGATTGCGTTGGTAAACTATGCAGAAGTCCTCACATCATGAGTCCAACTGCTTCAGCACTGCTCCCAGTAGACCACTTACACACCAAAAACAATAACAATAACAATAACCTGATATTTTCAGGTGTAATTTCATTTCATTCTCACTGTGCATTATCATTTCCCACTGTAGTACAATTTTGTTAATAGTCTGTTTATTGTCAATACTGTATATACTGCTCTTATTTTTATACTTCCTTCTATTTAAATGGTTCATTTTGTTACACTTTGTTTAGCTCTTTTTTTACTGTGTTAGCTAATGCATCTTGTTTTTTGCACTATCCCCTTTGCTGCTGTACACTGCAAATGTCCCCACTGCGGGACTAATAAAGGAATATCTTTTTTTATCTTATCTTATCTTATTACCTTTTTCAATCTACTGTAAAGCATTTCGGTAAAGCAAAGAGTACAAAGTGAAGTCAGAGAAGTCACTGCCGCGTCTTTCCGCCTTCGTGTTTATTGCGCTCGTCTCGGCGTTGTGGTACGGTTTTTTAAATAAAACTGTCGTATTAAGAGATTATTAATAAGAGTCCTGTAATTATACTACCGTATTCGCTATTCTGTACAAGTCAGCGCGAATTTAAACGTCAAACGTAGCGAGAGCATTGTGTAGATTACATCTTGACATGTTTGTTAGTCTTTGTGAACCTACACTTCCGCTTCCGGTGGTTAAATTGCGCTGTGTTTTTCTTTAATTACATCAATACCAGTTAGAAATGAGCACTAGATCGCGTGTAGCGGTGTCCTATAGAGGTAAACTGATTGTATAATGTGAAAAAAACTTCGACATGGAGGTCTGATTATCGATAAAAAGCTTTGTTTATGTGCACCAATGAGAAGGCAGTATGTGCTGTGTGTATGCTAATGAACACGTGTTTCCTTTTAGGTTTAACCGAAAGAATAGCATATAGAGCAAAATAATCTTTAAACGAATATTGTAAGGATCCGAGTTTAAGCAAAACACATTTAACTACATGTAACAAGTAAAAGTTGAATATTATTAAGAATTTAACACCGTGAGTGAGACAGCTGTGTGTGCTGATCATTATGGTTCTGACATCATTGAGCCAGTATCTTCAGTGAGGTACATCCTTACCTGTTACTCCCTACCAAGGAGTATCAGAACATGATGAATGGAGACTCATGAGATATGATTAATATCTCCAGCTTGTAGGGAACGCAACACCCTACAAGACTCATTCTGACCTACTATGTTAATATAAAATAAAAAATAATCTGAGTTGTAGAAACTGCACTTTAGGATTGATGTGGTTTAGCAAGCAAAGAAATATGCAACAGTGCAATACCATGTCATGTCTCACGGGTTGCTATGTGACCCTATAACTGTCAAATATTCACAATACAACAATTATAGCAGTTGTCATGTTTAAATTACACTATGTTTTATCCAAGGTAAAAGAGCCCTGAAAGAAGAAATAAAGGACATCAAATCAGTCAGTGACTCTTTGCAGAAAGAGCTGGCAATTTGTAAGACCCAAAATCATTAATAATAAATGTACATCAGAACATGATGAATGGAGACTCATGAGATATGATTAATATCCCCATCTTGTAGGGAACAGCAACACCCTACAAAACCATTCTGACCTACTATGTTAATATAAAAAAAAAAAATCAAGAATGAATTTTGAACTGAAGAAATTGTATTTTTGGATTGATGTGAGCGAGGAGCGTACATGGACTGTCGTTTAGAAATGTACACAGACTTTATTGTGTGTCCTATAGAGGTAAACTGAGTGTATAATGTGACAAACCTTTAACATGGAGGTCTGATTATCGATAGAAAGCTTTGTGAATGTGCACCAATGAGAAGGCAGTATGTGCTGTGTGTATGCTAATGAACACGTGTTAATTTTAGGTTTAACCGAAACAATAGCATATGGAGCAAAAAGTGTTGTAAGGATCCGAGTTTAAACAAAACACATTTAACTACATGTAACAAGTGAAAGTTGAACACTATTATGAATTTAACACCGTGAGTGAGACAGCTGTGTGTACTGATCATAATAGTTCTGACATCATTGAGCCAGTATCTTCAGTGAGGTACATCCTTATCTGTTACTCCCTACCAAGGAGTATCAGAACATGATGAATGGAAACTCATGAGATATGATTAATATCTCCATCTTGTAGGGAACAGCAACACCCTACAAGACTCATTCTGACCTACTATGTTAATATAAAAAATAAATTAAAAATGAATCTGTATTGTAGAAACTGTACTTTTGGATTGATGTGGTGTAACAAGTAAAGAAATATGCAACAGTGCAATGCCATGTCTTCTCTCAGGTGTTGCTATGTGACCCTATAGCTGTCAAATATTTACACTGCAATAATTATAGCAGTTGTCATGTTTAAATTACACTGTGTTTTATTCAAGGTAAAAGAGCCCTGGAAGAAGAAATGAAGGACATCAAATCAGTCAGTGACTCTTTGCAGAAAGAGCTGGCAACTTGTAAGACCCAAAATCATCAATAATAATTGTATTTAATCCACATACAATGTACTTATTGTACCTGTTGCTGAGATGTAGTCAAAGACTTACTAAAGGAGATAATAACTGTATTTGCTATCCTCTAGACAACCATTTATGTTATGTACTATATATAATGTTACTCTTGTATATTATTACCAGGCATTGTTGTTGTTTTTACAGTACAAACTGAAGCTTACCAACTGGAAGGAATCCATAAAGAAAAAGAAGGTACACACACAAACAATTGTACGCGTATGAATGATTCTAGTCCAATAAGTATGAAGATTTGATGCCATGCAGGGTTAATGTTTTTTGTTGACTGTGTCTAGAAACAAATTTATTACAAAAATATAATAAATATGAATCAGCTGATGAGCTGTGATGTCTTTCCTCCAGAGTTGTGCAGGAAGCTGCAGTTCCAGTGTGAGGAGTCTGAGCAGGACTCTGTCAGGTAAGATCTGCACTAATATGATACAAAATATTAAGTCTTCAGCTGTAAGGAGTGTGCTTGAAGTGACACATGGACATTTTTCCTTCTCCATATTGCGAGACCTCAATTATGTGTTTGTGATATGTAACACTAGATGGCAGCAACTTACCAGAATCCTGGATATTTTTTCCTTGTGTCAAATTTGACCTGTATTTAATATTTACTATGACATATTTGATTAGTTTTCTTCAGTCCTTCTATTTGTACTGTATATTAAGACATTGTTCATGTCTTGCCTAATATCCTATTTATATATTGATATAATTTTTAAACTTTTAAAATAATAAGAATCAACATTATTTGACAAGTATCAAGGAATTTGACTCCAGTGTATCAATGTACCGTTTTAATGATACACTTTTATTCAGTGGCATATATTGACTAGGCTCACCTCCACCAAGATGGATTTAAGATATTCAAATGAAGACATCTACTGTGTCTTACTTTACACATTATCAAAAGCCCTAAGGAAGACGTTGTGTAGCATCGAGGCTTTTGAGTTTTATACCTCTGTGGCTCTTTGTTTTTCATGTCAACTTTTCACTTTTTTAATGTTATGTTTGTTTGTATTGTTTACTGTCATTGTTATATTTAATCTAATCCCCATATGCAAGTATAATATGTAAGCACATTTCATGTATGCGGTGATAATAGACTGCATTTAAATACAGTGTGATTGATTGTAGCATTCTTAAGTAGTCATGGCTGTGACGCATTTTTTGTGTACTGTCACAGGATCATGTGATGATGATATCCAGTATCACACACAGCAGGTTTACATTGCAATAGACTTGTTCTTAAGGGCACATTACCTGTAGATTTACTGTATATGTATATGGGATCAAGTGTTAATGTAATGTTATATGAGGAATATGCTGCAGTCTGTGATGTAATTCCTGAACAACACGTCAAAGTTGTGTGACAATTTTCAAACCTTGTGCCAAGTCTACTTTGCACACTGAAAGTTGAGGTGAAATGACGGCACTGGTGGAAATATTTTATATTTCTAGATATGTTTATATCTTGTACTGAGTGATGAATCCTGTGTTTTTTGCAGGCAGTTAAATCAGAACAAGAAAAATGAGGAGCTGCTGGAACAGTACAGATGTGAAATTCAGGAATTCAAGCTTAAACACCGGAAGCAGAGGTACCTATTAAAAGTGCTATGATTACAAAATATACATATATATATATATATATATATACATATCAAATGTCATTATGAATGTCATATAAATTGACTAAAGTCCGCCTTGTTTTGCAGGATGAAGTTTGAAAACCAACTTCATCAACTGATAGAGCAGCATAAGAATCTGCACTCTGTCTTTGTAAGTTTGTCTATTTTACATAAAAATGAGTTGGACATCTATATCGACATCTCTAAAACAGAATGATGAAAATGTGACTTGTTGTTGGTATTGTTAATGACTGTTAACCTTCAAATTGTTACTTAGACTCCAGAAAGGCTCCCAGATGAAATAGAGAGTGCTGAGAATAGAAGAAGTCAGCTGTTATCAGCTGGTAAGTACCCTCTCATAATGTATGCCCATTCTTCTGCAAGCAGTAAAACATTAATATGGTGTTTCTTTTCCATGTCCAACCCATTTGATCTCATCTTGTTCTGTGATTCCAACAGAACAAATGAAGTTGGCTCAGCTGCAGCGCCTCGATGAGGAGCTACAAGAGATGGAGAAACAGAAGCAGCCAGCGGCAACAGCTGCAGAGACTCAGGAGGAGTAAAACTGCCTGTTTGTTGGGTAGTTTTAAAGAATCAGAGGTAATAGTCTCTTGTTTTCTTCCCGGTTAGATGCACTATGATCAGTTCTTATCAGGTGAAAACCTTATATCTCACACTTCTAGGTTTCATCAGTCCAAGGGTTGCAGGATTCTGCCAAACCCACACAACAAAAAACTAAAACTTCAGTTAAACATAAAAAAGAACAGAAAATTTGTTGACTTGTCGATTTATACCAGCGACAGCCAAGTAAAATGTTTGCCTGCCAAACTGTTTATTCCTGTGTCCTTGGCTACTTTTCTCTAAGTACTTGTGTTTTTATACGAATTGTTCTGTGAGGCATTGGCTTATGTTGATGTATTCATGAAACCTGTAACTGGTAAATGGTGTTTTTCAGACACCAGCAGTAGTATCCCCTATGGTACAATGTTCATCTTACTTAAATATTGTCCATTGATATAATATAAAGGTGTTCATATATTTAAAAATATAAAGTTTTTAACATGACATTGTTTTCAAATGGGGTTATTTTATGAATGAAAACAGTACAACCATTCACCACAATATACACACACATTGTATATATATGTTCACACAGCCACATTCAATTTCAGTTTTAAAGAGATTTAATAAAAGACTTTTTTTGCAGTATTTCAAATACAATGTAATACTATCTGAGGTTTTTAAAAACAACAACATATTGACCCTGTGCAACTGATTTCCCCTAACTTAATGCCATTTACTTTTTACAGCCAAGACCACAAATTTGCATATTAATTAAAAATGAACACAAGGCACTTTGATGGTACAGTGAGGGTGATCATTATTATCTAATTTGTTGTTTATATGCAAATTTATTTATTTAGGAAAAAACCCTTGAGATGTGTCATCTCATTTTTGACGGGGTCCTCGATTATTAATAAGCTCTTTTATTTATATAAATATGTACAATATAATCCCGCAGAGAAAACAGTGTAACCCCTGAAGTGTCCATATGGCAATCGAGCCTCCGATCTTTTGATGTACTGTAAAAGTCGAGCTCTAGAGCAGCCTGAGAACTGTACCTTGTAACTAAATCTTTGGTTTACTAGTGTTTACAGACCAACAAAAGGAGTTAGCAGCAGGGCGTAGGTCTCAGACGTTAAGTGACTTATGTAAGGAGACGTGGCTCCACTCCAGTACTGCAAAATGTAGCTGTTCTCTTCCTTTCCTTTATAGGTTGATGACTGATTTAATTTAAAAGTCAAAAGATAAGAAACAGGAGCACGTTTTTGAGTTGTTTTTTTTACAGTAATTCACAGCAACTGTAGTGCTTTACGTTTTTATTTACATTGCATACGACAAAAAACTAGCACACTTAGATGTTCTAACCATGAAAGCCTGTAGGCCCCTGTGTGAATAATTATTTGTCATCTTCAACCCTGAGAAGTGGGTCCACGGCTTAATAGAAAGGTACATAACGCTCTCTTGTGAGGGTAAAGTTCACTACAAGCTCTACGTTCTGCCTCAACATTAGAATTAGACATTTAAAACACATTTTCTCACTTTCTGATTTTGTCTAATTTTTTTGTTTTCTATAATCTCACATATTTGCCCTTAAATTTTCACCCTTCATCAATTCTTCATCTCATTTTCACATCTTTGCTCTCTGGTCTGGGTTATTAATAGTCCTAGCGTTGGTAATGCCCTTGGTGGGACATTGGCACACGGTGAATCAGCAAGGACACTTTCTCCCTTTTATTTTCAATCAAGTCCAGCTACACACACACTTGCAGAAGCACACAACACTGGTATTGTACACACGCAGTCATATTCCGCCATGTTTTTGAACTTGCATTGATCTATTTTCTTATCCCTCAGGTGCAATATGTACTATCTTTCTTTTATCCTCTCTAACTCCCTCAGTCACGTTCATACAAGTTCAGTTACAGGTACATTACCCTACCTTTTTTCTGTTAGGTGAAACATTAGCCCATGCAGCCAGTATGCAAGTAGAGTCACTCTTCTTTCTCTCAGTCACCATATAAGGTCAAAGTAGTACCAGGTCTTGGCACACGGGCACATTCCAAACCCAATGACTTTTAGTTTGTTTTCAGAATTTGTATATATTTATATCGTCTTTTCAAGTTTTATTACTTTGTGTGAAAATCCAGGAAAGGCTGAAGTGTTGAGCCACAGAGGTACTTTGATAGTGGCGTTGGCACATATGGGCAATGGGTCTCTTTGATCGTCTTGCATAAATAGTTTCCATATAAAAGGTGGCTCCTCCATGTCTCGTTATCCCAGGCTATTCCCCATCTGTTAACAGAACGACAGAGATAACAGTAAATGCAACAGTGTATGAACTCCCACCCATTTCCGTCTGCCCTTTCCCTCCTTCTCCTCTCTACTGTCAGTATCACGAGGGACACTCCTAAGAATGTCCTGCTTATCTTAAAGACTCTTAAATTTAGCCAGTATACCAGTAAAGGTAAAACCACATTAAGTAGTATTTAATATAGAATAATAATAACAATCATATAGTTGTACTAGTGTACTTCTATTGTGTATACTATATATATATATATGTATATATATATATATATAAATCAATGAACAATAGCTTGTCCACCAACATTTATTTACACAAAAGCAAACACTATGTCAAACAATCTCAAAACTACTTTCAATTATACAAACAACATAATTATGTTTGTAATTATGTATAATTACAATGTATAAAAAATATATATAATTAAAAACACAATTGTTTATGTACATTTCAAAGACTTATTTCCACTTTCAAACTGATAGAACAAATTAAAAATCTAAATTTCGTAATACTTAAACATGTTTTTAAAACATATCTGATCATTTTTATGGCTCAGAAATTTGCAAAGACATTGTTCTTTCACATTTTACAAGTGTGCTGTATACTGCTGCATCTGATTTACTCAAACAATACAGGATTTATATTTTAAACAGCTGTTTTTTGTATTGTAATTTAATCCAACCCCCTGATTCCACTAATACATGTCTTTACTACTCAAATTTGTTTATATCTCTTTTCCATCCACGCTGCACACATCATCCTTGCAGTTATAGACTACCTCAAAGCGGCTGTAGACCTTCTTCTCCTTCCTCAAACTCTCTATCCTCTTCAGTAATCCCTCTCGCTCCTGGACGTTGCCCACCGGATGCAGGAATCGACTCTTTTTTATGGAGTTTTGTCTCTCCAGCCCCTTCTCCCCGCCGTCACCCCCTCCGGTTTCTTCTCGCTCCAGTCGGTTCTTCTGGCTGTTGGCCGAGATCTGCTCTAGGATGACTTTGGTGTCATCTCTTAGGTTGCTATTGTACAGAACAGAGCTGCCCGGGGTCTGGTATCGAGATGGGCCTGATGTGCCGATGGATGCCTTGTGATTGGCTGTAGTTTGGTCAGTAGTGGAAGAGCCTTTATCTTTAGTTGATGAACTCAGCTTTTTGCTTGAATCTTCAGTGATCTCTCTGACCGTGCTCATGCCCCTATCTTCTCCTGAAGATTTCTTTTCTTTATCTTTGGGCCCCAGGAATCCCTTTAGCCTCTGAGTCTGCTTCTTCAAGAAGTCGAGTGTCTTACCCTCACCCTTTCCCTCACCGAGTGTGTTGATGGATGTAGTAGATCCCATAAACTTGTCATCTCGTGGCAGAGTTGAGGAACTATGAGAGCGACTCTTTTTCAGTTCACTCTTCTCTGCATCTGTAGCGTCCGTGGTCAGATACTCTTCACCAGAGGAGATGCGACGAGGATTCAAGGATTTGAGCTTCAACGGATCCTTCCTGAAGATCTTAGGTGAAGGAAGGGGCTTTAGAGACCTGAAGATATCCCTTTTTTGACCCTCTGACGCATTTTCCTCTTTATGAGGTGGAGTTGTCTCGGAAGACCTCACGTGGCTCACAGAAGTCTTGGTAGCGACTATGGGTGGTTTTGAGGAACTGAATGAAGATCTGCGACTGAGCTCTGCCAGTTTTGCAGAGATGTCTGTCTTCTTTAGTTCAGGTTCTGCTGAACTAACAGAGACTGTCCTTGGAGTTATTGACATTTTTACGGGAGGTTTATCAGAAAGGTCTGGCTTCTTCTCAGCAGGCTCTGGGGCTTTTAACGATGACTCTGTCCCCATTTTTGAGGCTTTCCTCTTGGCAGCCAGGTCTTTGAAATACTGCAGTCTATTAGCTGGGTCATTCATGTTCATAGATAATGATGATGTGACAGTTGATGTTGTCTTTAACTCTTCCTCTTTTGCTTTAATCTCCTCTTTCAATCGAAACTCCTTTTCCTCTTGCTGTCGCTGTTTCTCCTTCTCCCGTTCTTTCTCTTTCTCCCCGTCTCTCTCCTTCTCCCTTTCTTTCTCCCTCTCCCGCTCTTTCTCCTTCCACCGTTCTCTCTCCATCTCCCGTTCTTTTTCCTTCTCCCGTTCTTTCTCTTTCTCCTGTTCTTTCTCCCTTTCTTTCTCCTTCTCCTTTTCCTCAGCCTTCTTTCTCCACTCAAAAGGCTCAAATGACCTCCTCTTCTCGAGGATCTGGGCCACAATCGAGGAAGTGCGCACTGAGTCTAACTCCTCGTCTGTGTCTGTGGCTTGTTTGAGGCCCAGGCTACCACTGTGCATCTCTGCCTTGGAAGACGAGAATATGAGCGAGGAACGCAGACGTGAGCTACGTTGAAGGAGTGGGTTAATACGTGAACGGAATGATTCGTGTTTGGACAGGAAGAGGTCTGTATTCTCTTTCATTTCTGCATCCATCTCCCTCGCTGCACCCCTCTCTGGCTCACTCTCCCTTTCCTTCTCAGCCTCCCTCCCTTGCAGATCCTTGGTTGTTGTTGGAGCAGAGTCTTTCATGTCGCTCTCAGGTAAGATGGGCTTTCCAAAACGCGGTCTTGTGATATCTGGTCTGGGTTTGGGGAGGACAGTCGGTTGATCCCTTATTCCAAAGCGGTGAGCTGAATTTTCAGTGGCAGTTGGCTGCTGAGATGGGGGAGGATCTTCAAATGCATCAGGCCCCAAAGGTTGAGTCAGACCTTCTTCTCCACCGTCCTCACAAGTGCTAAGATAGGATTCGATTCTCCAACTCCTCATGCCTTGCCTAGCATCTGGATCTTCATCAGGCTCTTGATCAGATTGTTTGCCATACTTTTTCTTTTCTGGTGGGTGGAGCTGCGTGGGTGAGCTCTGGCAGGCATACGCCTGACCTACGGTTGGCCTCTTATTGGTGAAATCTCCTCCGTACCTCCCAGCTAATGGAGGTGCCTGGTGCCCCTCAGGTCCTTTCAAGTCCTCAGATGAAAAGTAGTCTCTGCCATAATTTCCTGGTGGAGGCTCCAGATCTGAGCGATAGTTTGAATCTGAAAGCTGGTCAATGGAGAGTTGTGAAGAACGACCTCGAAGTCTGTCGTATTGTCCGTGTCCAGAACCCGGCCCAGGCCCTTCAGTGTAGAAATGGCTACTTTGCATCTGCTCCCTGTAAAGAAAATACAGTGGTTCTTAATTATTTGATTATAAATTTGTTATGTGTAAAGAAAGACATGTAGTCACATGGTGATACATATAATGATTCTGAATAATTTAGATTCAAAACAGTTGTAGGTATTAAAGGGTTTAACTACCTCTGGAAGTCTGTCTCATCCAGATTATTCATGACTCTGTGCTTCATGTATTGCTTCGACGATGTGTAGTTTTCCTGGGTTCCCTCTGCATAGCTGTGCCTCTTAAAGGAACTGGTACTCAACTCCATTTGCCTGGAAACTATGGACCTCCCCTGCTCCATGAACGACTGCTGCAGACGAAACTGCTGCTGGGAATACTTTCCTATTGTAATTCCTGCCGCGGGTTCGATTGTGTGACGAAATGGATCGGTCCTTCGGAAAGGAAGTCCAAGGTTGCGATCAGGCTCTCCATAGGGGAAGCCAGAGGCAATCTCAGGCTGCCTGCGGAAACCTATGGGGTTACGCAAAGACTGGGTCCTCTTCAGACCAAACTGGCTGCCTAAGTAACTGCTGGTGCTGCTGTGGTCAGAGAGAGCAAGTGCTCCACTGGATGGGTCAATCACTAGAGGCTCTGACTGAGCAAACAGAATGCGAAACTCTTCATCAAAGGTGGCAACCAGCTCCCCGAGGAAGAGGTGGGCGATGCAGCGGTGGATCTTCTCATAGGACCACATGAAACTGAAAGAAAATATGAAAGCAAAGTGGAGGCAATTAAAGTACTTGCATTTACAGAATGAATGGCAAGAGAGCCTTGAGAGTTTAATGAAAACGTATTTACTACAATTAAATGGCTCACCTGTAGTTACCACTGAGCACAGCTCTGCTGTCAGCCAGTAGGAAACGATCTTTCACCTGCCCCTTAAATGATTTCCCCGTACGGGAATAATAGGTTATCCCTGCCACAGTCCGGACACGTACCATCTGTAAAACCAAATTGAATCATGTTATGGACACATGCAAGCCTTAGTGGAAATTATAAAGAAGTAAAAAACACAATAAATGCCAAAACAAAAAAAGCCAACTGTTAGCCCAGTCTTTTGAGCAAATGTAATGAAAAGGCAAACTCACAGGATGTTGGTCCAAGTTGACTTTGCACTGTAAGACCATAGAGACAAAGTAATGGGCGTCCTGCTCATCCAGTAGAATGTAAACGGGAACATGGCGTGATGCTGCATCCAAGAGGTCCGCAAAAATGTCAACATCTGTGAACTTGTCCATCACCACAGCAATAACCTGAAGCAGAAGCACAAACACAAGAAAACTAGTCAAGATTCGGTCAGTATATCATGGTCTTTATGAGTCTAGTTTTATAATAATAGGTCATTTAAAATTGCAACACCTGAACATTTACATAATTTGAAGGAACTTTGGCAGTGGCGGCTGTTCATTGTGTTTATCAGCGAAAAAGAAGATAAAGCATAGAGCATTAGGCTCTCAAAAAAGGACTGTACATAATAAAAATGTACGTGTTTATGGTACTTTTGACAGGATTGCGTAAAGGTTTCTCCTGATAGTGTGATAATTAAGTAGGACGCTAAGACTAATTTGTGTACTAACGTTGCTCAATAGATATGAAAAAAGAATACTGAATTTTAATATTGCAAATATTGTGCACAAATTAATGGAGTTTGATATTTCTCACTCAACTGCATTGGGTCACAAAAAATACCAAGCCTATTTCAGGTCCTATAATGACTACATTTATATTGTACAATAACACCTGGCTCTCAACCAAATAACTGAGACAAAATGGGCATTTAACTACGGTCAGTGTACCAGCAATACAATGTACGTTAATCTCTAGTAAATTTACATAGTAAACACGGTATAGAAAGATTAATGACTCCTATCTTAAAACCTGTCCGTCTTCTATGTGCATATTGAAACAAACACAGGAGAGTCACACTTGTACATTTTGTCACAGTAAAAGAGACATGTACTCTCTAAACACAAACACAGAAATGACGGCCGGATAACAACACAGCGCACCACACCACTTGCTCGTGACATTTGGCGTGTTAATTATATTTTGAATTCAGCCAAAGGCAAGCTAGTTAGAAATTAATCTGAAAGGGAGTGGTGGCATAGTTTGGCAGTGGCAGATAAAAAGTAAGATTAAACTAACAATAAGGTAGCATAACCCACACATACACTCGTCACTAGCAGCCCTTTATCTCAACATCTGGATTTGTACCGTACATACTGATAAGACAGAGAAAGAGGATAAAAGTGGTAAGAAATACTGTTAATTTATTACATCATAGGTGTTTCCCACCCATCCACTTTTAGATAAGCTATGAAAAAGTACGGTATGTGCCTAAAAACAAAAGTAGTACATTTGTTCTTGTACACTGAATAAGTTGGAATTTATGAACGTGGAATTCTTTGATCTCATCTTCAGATGCCTTTTTTTTCTCGGAAACACCAGCTGAGAGCAAACCAGATATGCAAGTTTAACTCTCCCTCCTATCCCTCCCTTTTACTTACTTGGCGTGCATTCTTGATGAGTCTCCTGGCCTGCTCCTTGATGCTTGGCATGTCTGGGTCGGATGGGTTGACTAGAGTGGTGACCTCCGTGGGCCCCATGAAGCTTTGCTGTGGGATCGGCCAGCCCAGGTCCAGCCCCGGGGCGGCCAGGTCGGACTGCACCGGCCAGTAGGTGTCGGAGGAGCCATCAGCCTCCTGACCTCCATCATGGTATGTCAGCTCTGGGACGCTGGAGGACAGGTTGGGCGTCTGGATTGTGGACTTGATGAATTCAATTTCCGACTGTGCCAGGAAACCGACCACCTCTGCGCTCTGGAGGAACTCATAGTAACCCTGGTGTGAAAGGAGGCACACCCATATTCATTAAATCATAAAACCGATGTATACGTCTTATTCAATTATTATATATTTATTTGATTCACATGAGTAGAAAGGTGGAGTGTTACCTGTATGTCATTTTCTATCAGGGCATCAATAGCTAAGCGGTACTCCTCTTTGTAATGTGGGGGAAGGTAGTTTGGGTCGAGGGGGTTTTCACCAATAGATGAACTCTGGGATCGGTGCGTCATGGTTGGACAGGGCTGGGTGAGGAGAGGCGAGGGAGGAGGAATTTGAACCTGTGCAGAAAAGTCAAAAAGAAACAAAAAGGTCGGTGAAAGAGAAATGATGTTGGTAAATTAAAAAATGTGATGCACAATACTTTTATTTACAACTTAATATTTTCATTTGTTCAGACATCTGTTTCAGCCTGTTTCAGAGAAATAACATTACAGGTTTCTAAGAATCTCAGAGCAAACAGGTACACAAAACAATTATCTTGTCTTCAATTACCACTCCTCCATATACAATACTCATTATTCAACTAAATATTCCTCAGAGTGGTGAGAGGAAGAACACGTTGTGTCAGGATACACAAAAAGACAGATTACCTATAACCTCTTACACAAAGAGTCTATTGTTGTTGAGTCAAAACCCTGTGCAGTTAGTTTGACGAGTACACCTTTCATATTAACACACCTTTACCGGCACACAATACCAAATCACACGCTTATACTCCGGCAAACGTTAACAGTTGTGACAGATTTTAATTTTTTCCCCAGCCGAGGGCCACGTTTGTAAGTTTACATTGCAAATTAATGCAGTTGAGGAGAGAAAGGTACAGATTCTTTAGTCGATTATTCCTTTTTGTAATGCTTTTTTCATGACGAATGACTTATTTCCAAGAAACTTATGAGCAAATCTACTGTAAACACAAGATTTAAAGTGGTGCTTTTGTGTGATTCTTTGTGGAGAAACGATTAGCCAACAAAATCGTATAAGTGTTGATCAACTTCTTCTTTCTTTGGTCGAGGAAAACCCCACATTCTTCCATGAATCATTAATAATTACATTGAGGTTGATGGTTTATTTTTATTATTAACACTTTCACTAAGCTATAAATAACCGTTCACAACTTATGTCGTATATTATAATATTTGACTGGATGACCATGAATAATAATAATAAAGAGCAATACAAAGATATAGTTTGCAACTTCCTAAGACAAAATATCTAACCCCAAAGCATCATCATTTTCCTCGTAGACTCCATTTTTATAGTTAAACTGTATAAGTTAAGATAACTTAGTTCTCACTCATGGCATTATGCACTGTGCTTAATTGCTCGTTTAACGTAATGTAACATTAGAGTCGTAATCAGCAACTAAATATCCTACTTGTGATAGCACCAATAATTAACTGAAATTCAATCTGGCTTGTGAGAAAACTGTACATAAAGGGTCTAAGAACAAAGAAAAACAACAGCATATGGATAATACAATGGGAGTAAGGGAAAGGAGAAAGTCAAGTGAGAGAAAGGGAGGTGTAAGGGAGAGGTGGGAAAGGCATTTAGAGGTGTAGAGACAGGTTCTCTCATATCTCTACTCAGTAAATCTTCATGCTGCGTCATGCTTCAAGCTGCTACTGAGACACACAAATTGATTTAGGAGAGCACGATGAGTATGCTGTTAGCTATGCCAGGACTTAAACTGACTTAATTTGAGGTAATAAAAGGAACATTGTTGATAACAATTTCTGAATGTGCGATTGTTTAAATGAAAACAAGAGGGTGGAGAAGTTTAGGATTCACTTCGCTGATCCACAGACCTTAAGAGCCCAAAAGAGACAATAAGCCACCATGAAAAAACAAGACAGATGGAAGGCAAAGACAACTAAACCGGAAAAACAGAAACCTTACAACAACAAAACACAACAAGGACGGACATAATAATAATAATAATTAGGACTGCAGCAAACGATTGTTTTCATTATTTTTCCGATTAATCAATGAATCATTTGGCCATCAAATTGCTTGTTTTGTCTGACCAACACTTTAAAACCTAAAAAAAACTTCAGTTTACTATCACATAAGAAAAAAGAAAAGCCGCAAATCCTCACAACTGAGAAGCTGAAACAAGGCAATGCGTTTTTGAATGAAAAAGTACTAGTTGATTATCAAAAAAGTTTAATTAAAGCTAGGGTTGGTAACATTTAAATTCTAATTACATCTCGACAGCAATCAATAAATCAAATGCTCTGACAAAACTAAGAAAAAAATCCGGTATCTGTCGCAGGACTGATCAATGATTGAACGGCCTACCTGCCTGTCTACCTACCTGCCTGCTCACACTCTGCCCGTGAACTCATCTGAGTCTTCCACAAGCTGCTAACTTGACAGCTGTGAGCACAAACAATAGCCATGTTCGTTGTTTACGTTCATTATGATATGTTCATATTCGTAATGATAATTTTTGGGGAGTGACTTTGGAGGGATGCCTGAAAGGACGGACTGTTCTCATTAGATTTAGGGACTTTTGGAGCTAGTGCTGATAGCTTCTTTAATTGTAAAAGAGTCGTCAACACTGGGCTGGGTTTTTTCGGTTGAATAATTTTTAAAGTCTAATGTACTCTTGCTAGTTTCTCAACATTACCTACCGTAGCTTTAACTATTAGTTCAGCTCTAATAACAAAGCTGGTTCGATCCACTTTGTTTACTGTACGTATGGCCATCATTATTTGACATCTGTGAATTATTTTGTGGTTTCTGCTTCTAAAAGATCAGATAGACGATCACTGACAAAGGTCCCAGGCTGGATTCCTACCCACAACACAGTCATGGGTTATGCACCATCAACTGAGCCAACCAGGACACCCCCTCATTGATATTTAATGTGGTCCTGACAGCTGCATACCGAATTCATCATCTGATGGTGGAGATCTGGGTTAACAGACACTAAAACAGTTCCAGTATCCAAAGTAAGCTGATTAGACTCTTTGTAAATCTAAGGAATAATTATTGTGTTCCTTCTGCACATGCTGCAATGCATGTGGTCAAAACAGGAAGTGTTTATGTCTGTGTGGATTATCACCACGGAAACGTTCAGCCTTAGGAACTACGGTTGATTGACAGCTTGGGTACATGATCAGGGTGTGTGTGCCTGGGGTCTGAGTGGGAGGGTGAGTGAGTAGGTGTTTTGTCAGGTTGTACCTGCTTAAGAGGCGTGTGTGAGATGTGTTTTCTGTGAACTTCCACATGCACTTAAAGAGATCGTGTTGATAGCAAAGGGCCCCAAGTCCTACCCCACAATCACTAGGAGAAGCTGGTTTAGTCAGAGGCCTGGTGAGTCACCGGGTAGCCCGGCCTGGCCTGGCCTAGCCTGGGGATAACTTGCAACATGCTGCTCTCTGGTGATTCATCTGCTGGCAAAATGGCTGACATCCTGTTTCCTCGCTCAGTCCGAGCCATAGAAGTTTGGCCTTTGCGGTGTGCTGTTCCCAGTTAAAAGTTCCACAGTGGGCAGGGAGGCACGTTAGACGCACATACTGCTTGCATGGAATAATTTTACTCCTGCCAAGTTTCTAAAATGTGAGAATCACAACTATTGGATGTGTTTTGTTCTTAATTTTTAAAAGAAATCTAGCAGCCTGGGGGCTTGATCTGTATACAAGTGAATTGTGCTGAGGCAGCAGTAAAGTGCATACCTGAGGACTTGTGGTAACAGACATAACTGGAGAGATGTGCACCTGCCTGTGCTCGTCATAATGTTTAAACCTCTGAAAAGCAATCTAACATGTGTGGCAACACAGTAACAGCCAAAAAAAAAGCACTGCGAGTGCTTTTCAAATTATGAAGTAGTCAGTAATAGGGGTGGAACGGTACACAGAATTCAAAGTTCGGTATGTAACTTGGTTTTGGGGTCACGGTTCGGTATGTTTTCGGTACAGCAGGGAAAACAAATACAGTATGATAATGATGAATGTGTTTTCTTTGTCACTTCTTTTATAAATGTAAACATTTAAGAGTGGCTCATTGGCCATAATTCTTACTGTAACAGTTAAGGCACTCAAATGCTGGCATATTGTCAATAAGAAAAAATAAAAAGCTTAATGCTCGTTTACACAGGGCAGGCACAACGGACTGACTCAAATGCACATTGTAGTGGGGCCCAAAATACTTTGACCATATGCTGGTATTTGTATATCAGTATTGTTTACGATCAAATGTGGTCGAATATGCAGCGGAAAATACTGCTGTTATTGCTGTTCAGTTACAAAAATAAAGAGGACCGCAACTAACGATTGTTTTCATTATTGCTAATTTTTTTGTTTACTCCAAAAAAAAAATGTCAAGAATGAAGATTGCAACTAAAATCTAAAGATATTCAGTTTCTCATCACATAACACACAGTTGAGGAGCTGAAAGTAGGTAATGTTCTGCATTTTTACTTGAAAAATTAATTGGTTGATCATCAAAATTGTCGATGACTAAGAACACCCCACCCTAGAGGAACACAGTGAACCAGTGAAAACTGGCCCTGAGGTGAATATATGAGCTTAGTGGGTGACTCAGGAGCACGGTAGCACTAAAGAGAGAGCCCCGAGGTTTGTTCACCCTCCTGACTTCTGGGTCACTGCAGAGTGAAGCAACAGAAGGAATAACACAATATAAGAAGAAGCATGGCAGACTTTCTCCGCCTTCACCTGGCTGACTGGTAGGATATTCAAACAAATACTGCTGCTTTGTTTGTTGTTATAGCAACTGCAAATATACATCAAACAGTAGATAGTGACATGATGATAGGGATCTTTCTCTCTCTCCGTTCCTCCCTTAGTTATAACGCTTTCTGTTACCCACACAAGGACGAGCCTGCTCTAAATGCAGCATTAACAAAGCCGGTTTGAAACACTAAACCACCACAGGGCAGGCAACCGACCGCAGCTCTTCAAGGCTGATAAAGCCAATATTCAGATGTGCCCAATGTTTGTTCACTAAGCGTGTGAATTCTCAGCATTCCTGCCATGAGAAGAGAGAGAGAGAAACAATACGTAAAGAGATGAGGGAGGGAACTGTTTTATCTGTCTTAACATGTAAACCAGAGAAACAAGCCTGAGGAGACGCACACTATCGAGCACAAACTATTTAATATAAAAATATTTTCCGTTTTCTCTCTCAACACGCACACACACAGCAATCTGAACACTCCTCACTAAACAAACACTACGATTGATCCGGCATACCTCTTCGGTTGATTCATTTTGTGCGAAATTTCTGTGTGAATGGAGTCAGAAACGAATACCTGAAAACAGGTTTGGAGGGATGAGCCACTAGTCTCCTGATGCTCCTGTCACGGCCTTTCAGTGCCACTGTCGGCAGATTAACCCACACAAACATAGATAAGAGCAAACACAGAGAACGACTTGTCTGTCTGTATATCATCACACTTCAGCGCGACTGTTGAATGCCACGCAGAAGACAGCTCAAGGTCAGGTGAATGTATGCTGCATGTGACGGCAAACGGCAGCACTTATCCTGTGTTTTGCATAACAGCACTGCTAGAAAAACAGGTCCACTGAGGTCCTCGTCATCTGTTCCAACTGCCTTAATGTCTGCGGTCTTCTTGAGTGGAAAACCAAGCAATAAAAGCATAAAAATGTGTCTATTTGGCTTCTTGTCTCACCCAGAAGCACGACATTGCTCGTACATGAATTACAACCTGAGACAATGCCCCCTTGTGAACACATACAATGCAAACAAAGCTATGAATGGGCTGCAGCCTTGGGCATATGGCTAGTGGGACAAGAATGAAATCTATAATAAGAAGCACACCATGTAGCGGCGTGCCACAAAAAAAAAGCTGGCACTACAAACTTTTCCCCTCAAATTATAAACACATGTTGGACTATTCCTTTCCAGTGAGTCACTTTGAATGAATCGGAGGAAAAGCCTGTAAAGGTGAATCAATACGTCTCTTGTTTCGATCAAAGCTGCAAACAAAAACTGATCTGCTATAAAGATAACACGAGAGCCCAACATGTGGGTGTCTACCTTGCTCGACACACAAGGCATGCCTCACCAATCATGTTTAAATTAGAGGGATGTCAAGTTAGCCTAATGACAGCCTTGCAATCCATACATATTGTGCAACCGAAGTGTCTCTGTCTATTCAACCGTTGTTTATCACCCTCTATCCTCACAATACAGAGCAGACAATGCTCTCTACACAGTCTGACAAAAAAAAGTGGCTGTTTTTCTCTCTGTTTCTCTAATGTCTTCAAAGGTCAGAAGAAAGAGCAAGCAGCAGTTTGTCAGTGCCAGCCAGCGTGGAGCCCTCTGTGTGCTCAGACTGTAATAATAATACTGTTCAGGTTTTGCAATGCACAGCAGCAGCAGCAGCTACCTTGATGATTAATCCTCTATAAACTTCAGGCTGCTGGTGAGGAAAGTAACCAGCATTTCACTTTTTTTTTTTTTTTAATTCCACCCACATTGATGGAGTAATGAATAGAATAGACATAACTAGGATAGAGTTAAGAGATATTAAACCAAGACAGAATAGAAAAACAGAGGATAATAAAACAGTACTTACATAGAGCAAGATAAACAAGAATATAATAAATCAGAAATAAAGTAGCCTAGCAGGATATAATTAGAATAGAGCATAGGACAGAATAGACATAACTAGTTCAAAGATAATAAAACAGGACAGAATAGAAAAGCAGAGGATTAAAAAACATCCCTTACATAGATAAACTACAATATAACAAATCAGAATAAAGTAGCCTATAGTAGGATATAATTAGAATAGAGCATAGGACTATAGACTATATGATTAAAAGATAATAAAACAGGACAGGATACAATAGAATAGAATAGATCCTCTTTACAAATGGGTATTTTGTCCCATTTTGCACTTGCAAACTTGGCTTTTCTTTCCACTCCATACCTCCTAAGTTTGCAGCAGAACTTGTCTCCTCTCTTTGTACCGACGGGTCTCTCTCTCTCTCCGTCGGTGCGTCACATTCCTCAGACCGGGCTGCAACAACTCCACCCAAACCCCCGGTGTGTGTTTACCCTTCACTGCACAACCGGTGAAAACAAGGCGACGCAGGGGGGCCTCAGGGACTCCAGGCCCGGGCTAACAGCTTCACTCTGCGGGGTGAGAACCTCCAGAGCCTCCCGCCACATCAGACACAGAGCAGCAGCAGGCTGAATGAGGAAGAGCCGGGCTGCTCCTCTGATAGGCAGGGCTTTCCCACCGGTCAGACTCCTCCTCTCTAAAACCCGTTGATCGCTCAGGAAGATCATTGGAAGTTCACTCCCAGTGGCCTATTTCAAAAAGTGAAGGCTGCTAATTGTTGTTTTATCTATAGCAGGGGTCAGCAACCTTTACTATCAAAAGAGCCATTTTAGGCCAAAAAAATAAATAATAATTTGTCTGGAGCTACAAAACATTTGAGCATTGTGATGAAGGTAACACAGTTTATAGTCTAAGTATATAGTATATAAGTCTAATGCAGTGAGGGCCAAAGTGCAAATGTAGTACGGAGTATTAGGGCCACAGTGAGGGGAAAAAAATCAGAGATTTCGAGAATTTATTTTTAATATTCCGAGAAAAAAAGTCGTAATATTACGAGGATAAAATCATAACTTTACGAGAAAAAAAGTCATAATATTACGAAGATAAAGTCATACTATTACGAGAAAAAAAGTCAGAAGTTTACGAGAAAAAAAGTCGTAATATTACGAGGATAAACTCATACTACTATGAGAAAAAAAGTCAGAAGTTTACGAGAAAAAAAGAAAACACATAAAATTACTACTTTATAATATTATGACTTTATTGTCATAATATTACGACTTTTTTCTCTTAAATTTTATGACTTTAATTTCATAATATTACGACTTTTTCTCATAAATGTATGACTTTTTTTCTCATAATATTACGACTTTTTCTCGTAAACTTATGAATTTATTCTCGTAATATTATGACTTTATTCTCGAAATCTCATTTATTGTTTTTTTCTCATTTATTGTTTTTTTCCTCAATGGGGCCCTAATACTCCGTCGTACCGTCGTACCATAGACCTACAACAATAAATAAAACACGATAAATAAAAATTAAAATGAAAACAAAAAAACTGGTATTCATTTCCATTTTTATAAATCCACAGGGAGCCACTGGAGAGGAGCTAAAGAGCCACATGTGGCTCTGGAGCCGCAGGTTGCAGACCCCTGATCTATAGCCTTCATGAAACAGAAGGTTCTCCAAACTTTACCCAAAAACACATTAACATAGATTTTGTTTTTCTGGAGGCTTAAATGTGCAAATGTGGGCCCCTTGTTCACATAAATCACCTTTAGCACTCCCCCTTTAGAGTGTTTCTGTCTTGTCTTTGCACTGCTTTGCATTTGTTTTGTTTTATTTTGGCACCTTAAGTTGTATTTTTGCACTTTATGTTGGCTGCCTTGCTTGTATTAAAGGGGAACACCACCTCGAGAGGTTTCGAAGCAACACACATGGTTCTCAAGAGAAATTTGAGTGTATTTGGGGCCCAATTATTAATTAGACACCTTGACCTTGGCTATTCTTTACTGTTCTTTCCCTGATATGACATAGGTGGAAATGTGATTGTATCTTTGTCTGTCTAGTCTAGCTATCCTGTGGTGGTTGTCTTTTTTTTTTTATTATTATTATTAGATTTATTTATTTTTTAATTTATTTTATTAATTTTTTATTTTTAAATTTGTTATTAGTATTACTTAATTATTTATTTATTTTTTTATTATTATTCTGTATGTGGGGTTGGTATGTTTCTGAATCTGTCTGTGGGAGAATGGGAGACTGATTTTATGCACCCAAAGAAAGTTTGTTTACTTTTTTTTATACGCAAATTAGCTTTATTCTATTAGTAGTGTTCCCAGTTGTGGAACAGAAAATGTTCCCATATACTCATTCAAGTGGGGTCGTGTTTACCGTTTTCATGAGAAGAGTCCATATGAACGCCCCCTTCTTGTGGTATTCACGACCTCGTAAGTGGAAAGTTTCTGAAAGCTCCGAGTTTACGAGTTGTGACGTGTTTGTTGATGATGTCAGAAATGGCGGAGGCCATGGAAGTTCGTGCATTCTATGCATAATAAGTGAATATATTGTAATTTTAGTAGTATATTGTAATTCTTTGTAATTTAATATGTCTGAGGAAAATGTTGATATTCCCAACAACCTCATCTTTTTCCTCTGTCATTATGCCTTTGCATTTACTGCGTTATGTTACCCACTTGCTAGCTTGCTAAATTGTTAGCCTCTCCGGCTTCTAGATGCCGACAGTAACGTTAATATTGCCGTTGCTTAGCAGCGGTGTTCTCACGACTTAACCACTTGAACGCCAAGCATATTGTGTACACGACTTCTCATGTCGTAAACACGAGCTCACGGATTTCATTTGAAGGCACCATCACAACGGTCCCCTGGGTGCTCTCACTGTCATCTATAACATCTCTCCCAATTCACTGTCTATGAAGCAGTTCCACACTCTATGCTCGATGACATCACAAGTTTGAGTTTAGCACTCAGTAGTTTTTGGATTTGGGAGAGAGTTGTTCATGTTTACTAATATTTTTGGACTGACTCAGACCATAGATATAACATGTATAAATTTTGAAAATGAGCGTAGTACCCCTTTAAATGTAGCACCATTGGCCCGAGAGAACCTAGATGTCATCCCTACTGTGTGCTTATATATGGCAGCTGTTTAAAGCTGCACTATAATTCAGATGGAAGAAATAACACAGTCTTCCTCATACAAATGAAAAGTTTAATTCACACTCAATAAAATGCACAATTTCTCAATTCAATATACTCAGTGATTTTACTGCTACAGCCTGACTTGGTGTGGTATGACCAGTAGCTCGCGGTGGCTAATGTTTACTTGTATCCTGTAATAATTGGCAAATGTTACATAGGCTCACTTTAGTTTATTTGGAAACCATGCTGAACCACTGAAACACTGTGAAAATTGAGTGTAAATGATTGTGTAAATGAGCCACATGCAGATTTTCTCCATCGCAAAACACTGAATCAGCAGACTTCAACAGTTCTGCATTCCATATGAGTCCCTTGCTGCAGGCTACACTGCTCAGTTTCTGCTTCTTTATTATGGGATGGATTTGGGAAGCTTGTTTTCCTAAAGGCCCTACAGTCACAGTGCAGGTGATACTCAGATCCAGTGACGCTGTGTGTCTACTGTACGTATGCAAATCATCATTTGTAGATGATTCAGCAGATTATTCTCACACTTTTGTCCAAAACGTGAATGACTATTTAATATGCTTCCTAATTTTCTGCTTGGCCGAGCTAATTCCGACGTTTATTAATTGTTTAATAAGAAGAAAACAACTTTAGTCTCAACCCTTTAACTGTTTCACTCTCTTTGTTTTTTTCTTTATTTACTTTTTACGTGTCACACACTTGAAACTCAAACACACCAGCAACCTGGACATTAGAATAAGGCATTATACAGGTAGAAGTATACACCGCTGTGTGTGTGCACTTTATATGGGCCGTCCTTTGTCCTGAAACGTGTCTATCAGACAGGACACACCTTGTTTCATGGCCTTCTGATAGCAACACACACCCACACTAGCACACACACACTTATGAATATGACTGTGTGCTCAGTCCTGCTCCTAAGGGTGTGCCTCCTGTTTGAAAGCACCAATGTCATCGTAAGCTGTTATACACTCAAACTGCACTGAGCCGGCTCTCGCTTTGCCTGTTTGCTCTTTTCCAATTCATGCAAATGTGTAACTCTCAGCTTGACAAAGATACGAAATGAGAGTTGAGTGTTTGCATACTGTGAGTATTACAAGCAGACTATGACTGCACGCAATAATTAAGAATACTGTGCGTGTGTGTGTGTGTGTGTGTGTGTGTGTGTGTGTGTGTGTGTGTGTGTGTGTGTGAAATTATATCCGATGAAAGAAGTTTTGAGTGCCAATAGAGAGAAAGTGTCTGCTTACATGAGCAAGCTCTGATAACAAACACTAGCAGGTATACAGACGCCGAAATGCAGGGTGCGGCCGCTCCAAGGAATGTGCTCAAGGCATCTTACCACACCCTACCTCTTTCTCCCTCTCTCTCTCTCTTTCTCTCCCTCTCTCTCTCTCTCTCTCTCTGTCTTCCTCTCTCTCTCTCTCTCTCTCCTCGTCCTCCTCCCTCTCTGAGTCACCTGGCAGCCATTGAACAGGTGTACAGGTCCAGGCAGAGTCCAGGCAGCATCTAAATCCTGGCCTGCATCCCAACACGCCTGGAAGAGGAGTCTGCTTTATCTGGGACAATTTTAATTTGTAAGATTTATTGACATGGCTGTTAGAGTTCGATGTTAACAGCTGACAAGAGCACAAACACCCCTTATGAAAAAGCAGTTGTACTTCAAGTTTATTTTATGACGTATACTTAAGTAAACTTCAACTTCAAGTATATATTTCACAACTTTATTAAGTAAGTATACTAATATCAATGTACTAGTACTTATAAGCGTACTGCTTTAATACTTCTTGGGACTAAATTGACCCACTTTTTAGTTTATAAAAGTATACTTTTAAGTAAACTTTAAGTGTAAGAATAGTAAACTTTGAGTACACAACTAGTTTACATTTAAGTTTATTTTGTACTGCAACCATACTATAATTATACAGATAGTGCACTAGTTGTATACTTGTAAGTGTACTACTTCAATACTTCTTGGGACTAAATAGGCCCACTTTTTAGTTTATAAAAGTATACATTAAGTTTAAGTATTGTACTGTTAGTTTACTAGTTTTATGGTAGCCCACTTTTTAGTTTATGAAAAGTACACTTTAAAGTATACTCAGTAAATTAATAGTTAAATAGTTTTTTATACTACAAGTATAACATAATTTTCTTAAGTATATCTTGATCAAAAGATTAAGTACAAGTGTAAGCCAAGTATGCTTGTCAGTATGAGCCAAGTATACTTTTATTAAGTATATCTCTGATAAGTACATAAAAAGTAAACTGAAAGTATACTCTCTATGTAAGTTTAAAGAAGTGTACTAATAGCACACTTGAATAAATTTCTTTTTGGTAAGGGACATTAAGTGCATTACTAAGGCGTTGGGCCACTACAAGCCAAAACAGCTTCAGTGTCTCCTCCAAAAATAAACTGGGAACTTTTAGTGTATTATATTAGATGTTAAACATGGTTTCATCTTCCTTTTCCAGAGAATAACTCTGTTGTCAAAGTGAGATGAGAGTCGGGAGACAAAAGACGGAGTGTCTCAGTGGATCAGGAGTCACTCCACACCAACAATTTGCAGGTTTGGCCTCTCAGTTCTTTTTCAGGCGTTTTGCTTGAAGCTACTTGTAGATTGTTTTCCTCCACTTGAACTTGGCGCCTGTCTACAGCTAACGTATAACCGTCGTCCCGGAGCAGACTTACTGTAATCACCATTCACTTGGATCAACAGGAATTTACTTCAGCGCTGTAGAAAGTTAATACAAAGAGGTTACTCTGTGAGTCTGCTCCTGTCTTGTCTCTCTTTTCTTTCCTGCATCTCTGTGGCCCTGTGAGCTTTCCCAGCATGCTTTTCTCACGCTGTAATGTCACACCTGAGTATAAGGTGACTCTCTGGAGCCGGGGGCTCTGAGGTCATCTTTACACCACTGTGCCGGGAGGAAAGCGCCCGTCCACCTCAACGTCATGGGTTGCTGTGTGTTTGTGTGTGTGTGAGGGGGGTGGCAGTGTTGTGTGTATATATATGGACTCTCATGCCATTGAGACAACACTACACTCCCATTACCACCGACTGTATAATGATGTTTCACCTTTAGTTTCTTCAGTCTGCATCAAAGTGCAGGTCCTTTTTAACCCCCAACAGCACAAGATGCTGCAAATGAAGTCTTCTCAAGAGAGTAACACATGATCCTCAAAAAGTAAAACAATACTGTTAGAGAGGGAGTGTGTGCGTGCGTGTGTGTGTGTGTGTGTGTGTACCTGATTACATAATTCCCAATATGTCGTTACAACAGATAACAGCCAAATAATCACTGACAAGTACGTCTAAATGACATTTGTTTTTTGAACCTGATAACCGTTCACGTGAGTTATCGTGTGTGTGCTTGTGCGAGAGCACGAAACCTTGTCAGGAGACTCTGACAAGCATAACAATCAATTTTTAGTACTGGGTGGGGTATCATCATGAGCCATCATCATGAACAACTCAGATAGAAGGAAAGTCCCAACAGTGTGTATACAAGATTTTTCATTTATAGTACGTAAGAAAGTGTGTGTGTGTGTGTGTGCGCGTGTGTTTGTGTGTGTGTTTGTGTGTGTGTGTGTGTGTGTGTGTGTGTGTGTCTGTGTGTGAGAGTTAACCGACCGCGTCACTACATACCTGTGACAGGTGTTGTCATTCTGATGCTATTATTACCACTGTCCGGAAATGATGGTAATGATTATTTAGAAACACCATGCATAGCTTTACAGATTGGATACAAAGAGTAAAGAGTAAACAAGGGTTTGCTTTATCAAACCAGCTCGACACCATCATGCTGTTACCACAATGTCCGCTCCAAGACTTTATTACTATACTTATTAATAATAATTAGCTTGAAACAGCTACAAATATTTAATGAGTACAATAACAAACATGCAGACATTCTATAGAAAGATAATTGATTAAGAAATTAAAAAATTCTGAACAAGCTCCAACACATTACAGGACTTTAAACTTCTCAAGACAGGACGGATGTGTTCGGGGACCTCGTGGAGTACTCTTGGCTCTTACAGAAAGTTTATATGTCAAGAATGTGGTTGTGGTTGAAACCACGCATACGACCAAGTGATGATGTCCCAAAACAGGTTTAGGTGTGAAGAGCATTTCAGATTAACAACAAGAGATCAAAAACAGTTTTACCCTCGTTCAGGAAAGGTGACCCAGATAAGTGTTTGCACTAATAACTTGGGTTTTAAATTTCCATGAATGTCATATGTGGGCTGATAGAAGGAACAGTAACAGGCAGACAGGACTGATAGAGGCGTAAACATGCAGCAATGCAGGCTGACAAAGCAGTGACGACTCAGCTTGATGGGGGCACCTGAATGCTACCTAACCTTTATAATGTTCAGGTGTGACATATGAGGTTCCTATAGTTAAAAACATCCTGGGCGGTACAACCAGACATACTGGTAAAACTTTAACTTGATTGTTTCTTTTCAGCTGGGAAACTGGTTGAACAACATGTGTTTTAATATTAATGACACAATATTTGTTTCTGACATGGCAAAATTGTTCCTCTGGGCTGTAGGCATAAATTAAAGATCCCATTTCACCAGGTCATCAGGATGACTCTAGTGGTTTCCAATACTCAGATATTAAAAGTATAGGCTATTGTAATATCAATGGAAAGCTGGTCCAGTTTGTCTACTTCTGAGAAATGGGCAGTGGCTTGTGGGTAATCCCTGAACTCCTTAAAATACTTGTTTCCACTGTGCCACTCATATGTTCAAAATGCACTGCAATTATGTTCACCAACATGTGGTCTGTGCGGAAACAACCAGCTGTCTTATACTGCCCCCTACTGAACTGACCTGAACTGAACTTGAGTGTTTTTGCTGGGATTTGTTTCCACTTGCAATGATGTTCCTTTAGCCGAAATGAAACAAAAACTACAGCAATTGATAACCTATAATACGTGGACATAGATGGACACGCCAATCTCATTATCATCCAAGCATAAACTAAAAATGTGGTGAGGAAAATGAGGAATGTTGCTAAAAGAAATATGATTGTATGTGTGCCAAGACCAAAAAATAGGAAAGCAATGTAGCTGAAAAACAAAATGAGCTCCTAGATAAATAAAGAAGAGAAATGGGTTACTTTAATGTAATTTAAACCTGCAGTAGGCAGAATATTTTTGCCATCATTGGGCAAAACTTCGATGATAACCTTTCAGCATATTGTAATTCAACTGTTCTGAGAGATAACTAGACTTCTGCACCTCCTCATCAAAGGTCAAAGGTCAACTCTATTATCCCGCAAGGGGAAATTCATATGGTCATACACGTCTCATAAAAAAACAAATAAAACCTAAGCTCTAAAATGAGAAAGTGTGCTCTGGCTGGTGTTTCTGAAAACATCTAAGGTGAGAAATAGGCATTACAGTAACAGAATATTGATTCATATTTGATCAGCGCTGCCTAGTTTGACCGTTTGATCGGAGTGATTGACAGCTGCTCAAAGACGGCAGGCTCCAGCTCGGCTCTGATTGGTTGTTTTCCTCCGGTCTGTGAAATCTTGCAGATGCCATTAGGAGCACCGGAGGACACATGATTTTTTGCAGATTACCTGTCTCATGCACTACTGTCAGGATATAGTGACCGTCATATTTTCTCCATTTCTACCCACTGCTGCTTTAATAGATAAATGATTTAATGTGTGTTAAGACCAAAAAATAGGAAAACAACGTAGCTGAAAAATAAAATGAGCTCTTAGATGAATAGAAGTGGAAAAATAGGCAACTTTAATTTAATTTAACTGATTGGAAGTAAAGGGGGGAAAAAACGAGGTAATAAAAGTTTCATAGGCTACATGATGCAATGCCTGTTGAGCCATCCACAATTCACAATCACTGACTACAGATATTATCTGTGGTTAGTATGATGAGGTAAAATCCCCTATGTCGTAATGTTCTGTTGTTTGTGCATCACCTCAGACCGACTAGAAGGAAAACGAAAGTGCGTTGTTAAGTTTCGTTTCCCAGAGTAGCGTCAGCTGAGGGATATAAACACAGAGACTCTCTGCAGAGCCACATTCACAAGTCAGACGTCGTTTTCTTCTCATCTACCAGACTCTGATCCGATCACCAAACAACATGAGCAGATGCACAGGTAACACAGAATGTTTGTTTGTTTGCAATACTTTAATATGCTGTTTAATCTGGTGCTATGCAATATTTGTTTTGATCAATTTTGACGCTATTGATGCAACGTCATTATTTCGTTTTCATAATCTTTAAAACATTTTTATGTCATGTAAATTCAGCATGTTTGATTCAAAAAGAAGGAAGAAGGGTGTGACCCTGATTATTTATTTTATTTCCTTTGTTTTCTTTTTTACCCCCGGAAGTCTATTATGATTCCTCAGTGTTGAGACCTACATTTTATTGACTGTATAGCTTTTTTTCTGTTATTTTCTTGCAGACTGGGTTCCTTCCTTGTGGAAAGACACCTTTGATGAATTGCTGGATGATGACAGTGAGCTGGACTATGGAGACCAGTGGAGTCTCAACTTCAGCTACAGCCAGACAGACACAGTCACCAAGGAGGAGAGGAAGAGAGGCTGGAAGGTCTTCTGCCACACTGCCTATGGACAGTATGTATTGATAATAACAGATAATAATGCACTATACTCATTTTTAACTTACTCTGCACTATATTCTTTTCTTTAATAGTCCTGTATCACAGCTGTTACCCTGCACTATATTCAGTTTTAACAGTTTTCTTCATCTCCTTGTATTTTTATATCTGGTATATGTTTTTGTACTTTGCACTACTAACTTTTTTACTGCCTTTTTACTAACATGTTTTTGCACTATAGAACTGTGATGCTGGAAACTTGAATTGCCCTCGGGATCAATAAAGTTACTATCTATCTATCTATCTATCTATCTATCTATGTATCTATCTATCTATGTATCTATCTATCTATTGTCCTTTATTCTCAAAGTATCAAGATATATAACTGTAAACTACAGTGCCCTAATAGACATTCAGGTCAAGGTGGATAAAAATGTGTTGTGAAAACTTGTGAAACTAGTTTCTGTTTTTCTAACAATAGTAGTTGGCTGAATATAGTCTACAGGAGGTCTTGTTGTGCTTTCTCAGACTGCTAAGTTTCAGTTGCCATGCCAGGTCATATGATGATGATGGTGCAATAAAGAGCAGGGTCATGTGCAGTACTAAAACAGTGCCATTCAGTGGAAATGCCTGGTACTGCACCCTGCGCAAAGACTGCACAACTTATCCTGCTTTATGGAGACTCAAAACAGCACAGGGTATGATTTAAAGCTGCAGTGGATAGAAATTAAGCAAATATGATTAAAAAAAGTTATTTTTATAAAACTGTCACTATATCCTGACAGTAGTGCATGAGAGAGGTAATCTGAAAAAAATTATGTGCCCCTCTGTGTCCTCCGGTGCTCTCAATAGGATCTGCAAGATTTCACAGACTGAGGCGCCTGGTTAGCTCAGTTGGTAGAGCGGGTGCCCATATAACAAGGCTCAGTCCTAACTGTGGTGGCCCAGGTTCGAATCTGGGCTAGATCTTTTAAAGCCTGAAAACAGAGCCATGAGGAGGTGCAGAAGTCTAGTTTTCTCTCAGAACACTTGAATTACAATATGCTGAAAGGTTATTATAGATTTTTTTGCCCAAAAACATTCTGCCTACTGCAGGTTTAACCAACAACGTTATGGGAAAGATTGATTCTTTTCAATGGAGATGTTAGTTTAACCATTCTAAAACATTCATAACTCACAGGAATACCTCAGGTAGAAACTCACTAACCCTGAGAAGCTCTTGACTCTCATTTATTGTCTTCTCATTTCCCTCCAGCTTCCAGTGTGCATCCTGCCAAAAGATCTGGCCTTCAGCACGGGTGGTGGTGTTGTTCCGTTACCGGCTGCGGGGTGACCGGGGGACGGTGATCATGCGGCCCTTTGGACAGGCATGTCGCAGTTGCCAGGACGATGAGTTTGAACTCTCCGGTTTTTCCCAGCAAGAGGTGGAAAAGGCCTTGCTCAGGCTGTGTTCCAAAATCCGGAAGAATTGCTACGACGATGAGGACGACAACGATGATGATGATGTCTCATCAGCAGGCTCTGCCAGGGTGCGGACCAAACCGCATGAGGCGACCCTGTGTCAGGCCTGCATTCAAGGCATCTGCTGTCAGGATGATGATTAGAAGGGTGTGGTTGTGTGTGTGTGTGTGTGTGTGTGTGAGAGAGAGAGTGATTGAGAGGTTGTGGGATGTTTGGATGCTCCTTTGCAGATTGAATGCCCCTTTTTCCTAATATTTTGGATAATGTTTTCATTATGGATGTTAATGTTCAGGACCAATACATAATGTTCCAGTAAATATATATATTTTTTTGTATTTTTGTTGGTACTAATAAAGTCTTAAGTCTGACCACGTTTTGTTTTGGGGGTACTGATTATTTCATGGAGTATGGAGGACAAGTGGTGTAATATAACATTATAAGTACATTTACTCAATTACTTTACTTCCATTTTACACTACTTATAATTCTACTCTACAGTTCAGATGCAAATATTTTACTCCAAAACATTTATATGATAGCTGTAATGACTTTGCAGATGAAGATTTTACATGCAAAGGAAATCAACGTAGCTGAAAAACAAAATGAGCTCTTAGATAAATAAAAGAGAGAAATAGGCTACTTTAATGTAATTTAAACCTGCAGTAGGCAGAATATTTTAGGCAAAACTTCCATAATAACCTTTCAGCATATTGTACTTCAAGTGTTCTGAGAAAAAACTAGACTTCTACACCTCCTCATCAAAGGTCAAAGGTTAACTTTATTATCCCGCAAGGTGAAATTCATATGGTCATACACGTCTCATAAAAAAACAAATGAAACCTAAGCTCTAAAATGAGAAAGTGTGCTCTGGCTGATGTTTCTGAAAACATCTAAGGTGAGAAATAGGCATTACAGTAACAGAATATTGATTCATATTTGATCAGCGCTGCCTAATTTGACCGTTTGATCGGAGGGATTGACAGCTGCTCAAAGACGGCAGGCTCCAGCTCGACTCTGATTGGTTGTTTTCTGTGAAATAGGAGCCTCGGAGGACACATGATTTTTTGCAGATTACCTGTCTCATGCACTGCTGTCAGGATATAGTGACCGTCATATTTGCTCCATTTCTACCCACTTCTGCTTTAATAGATAAATGATTTAATGTGTGTTAAGACCAAAAAATAGGAAAACAACGTAGCTGAAAAATAAAATGAGCTCTTATATAAATAGAAGTGGAAAAATAGGCAACTTTAATTTAATTTAAAGGGACTATTTGTAACTTTCAGAAATGCTTGTTAACAGCGACACCTGTGGCCTTGAAATCAACGAAAGTCAGCGTCGAGCTCGCACTTGCTCGCTCTAAATAGACATGGACGAGCATCGCTCAAAACAGTGAGGCGACACACGTCAGCTAAAAGCACAATATCACTCTATATTTCAGCTGCTTGGCAGTAATGTTAGCTGACCAGACAAAGGTCTCTCCATGAATCACTGCTGATCCTAGTGTTGGCTTTTCCTGCCTCAGCGCAGGCTCAGGCAGCGGGGCTACTCAACGAGTTACGTTATCGCCTCCTGACCGCAGCCGGCAGCCGCAGGGAGACACCGGCACCCGATCGGAAACGAGACGACAACGTAACACGTGGAGGAGCCCCGTCAGTTCACAAGACACGGAAAACCTCTGTTGGTCTGGAGGAGCTGCAGCATTTATTTCTGCACAAAGGTCCCCTGTACATTCCCTAGATATTCTCAGAGCTAAACTAACTCTTCTGCAGTGTGGAGTGAGCGCGCGTTCACGTCTAGTAGAGGTGGAGCGAGTACGAGAACGCGCGCTCTCAGTCCCTTTAACTGATTGGCAGTAAAGGTGAAAAAAAAACGAGGTAATAAAAGTTTCATAGGCTACATGATGCAATGTCTGTTGAGCCATCCACAATTCATTACTGACTACAGATATTATCTGTGGTTAGTATGATGAGGTAAAATCCCCTATGTCGTAATGTTCTGTTGTTTGTGCATCACCTCAGACCGACTAGAAGGAAAACGAAAGTGCGTTGTTAAGTTTCGTTTCCCAGAGTAGCGTCAGCTGAGGGATATAAACACAGAGACTCTCTGCAGAGCCACATTCACAAGTCAGACGTCGTTTTCTTCTCTTCTACCAGACTCTGATCCGATCACCAAACAACATGAGCAGATGCACAGGTAACACAGAATGTTTGTTTGTTTGCAATACTTTAATATGCTGTTTAATCTGGTGCTATGCAATATTTGTTTTTGATCAATTTTGACGCTATTGATGCAACGTCATTATTTCGTTTTCATAATCTTTAAAACATTTTTATTACATTTTTATGTCATGTAAATTCAGAATCTTTGATTCAAAAAGAAGGAAGAAGGGTGTGACCCTGATTATTTATTTTATTTCCTTTGTTTTCTTTTTTACCCCCGGAAGTCTGTTATGATTCCTCAGTGTTGAGACCTACATTTTATTGACTGTATAGCTTTTTCTGTTATTTTCTTGCAGACTGGGTTCCTTCCTTGTGGAAGGACATCTTTGATGAATTGCTGGATGATGACAATGAGCTGGACTATGGAGACCAGTGGAGTCTCAACTTCAGCTACAGCCAGACACGCACAGTCACCAAGGAGGAGAGGAAGAGAGGCTGGAAGGTCTACTGCCACACTGCCTATGGACAGTATGTATTGATAATAACAGATAATAATGCACTATACTCTTTTTTAACTTACTCTGCACTATATTAACTTTTTTTTAATAGTCGTGTATCACAGCTGTTACCCTGCACTATATTCAGTTTTAACAGTTTTCTTCATCTCCTTGTATTTTTATATCTGGTATATGTTTTTGTACTTTGCACTACTAACTTTTTTACTGCCTTTTTACTAACATGTTTTTGCACTATGGAACTGTGATGCTGGAAACCTGAATTGCCCTCGGGATCAATAAAGTTACTATCTATCTATCTATCTATCTATCTATCTATCTATCTATCTATCTATCTATCTACTGTTCTCTATTCTCAAAGTATCAAGATATATAACTGTAAACTACAGTGCCCTAATAGACATTCAGGTCAAGGTGGATAAAAATGTGTTGTGAAAACTTGTGAAACTAGTTTCTGTTTTTCTAACAATTGTAGTTGGCTGAATATAGTCTACAGGAGGTCTTGTGCTTTCTCAGACTGTTCAGTTTCAGTTGCCATGCCAGGTCATATGATGATGATGGTGCAATAAAGAGCAGGGTCATGTGAAGTACTAAAACAGTGCCATTCAGTGGAAATACCTGGTACTGCACTCTGAGTAAAGACTGCACAAGTTATCCTGCTTTATGGAGACTCAAAACAGCACAAGATATGATTTAAAGCTGCAGTGGGTAGGAATGGAGCAAATATGATTAAAAAAAGTTTTTTTTTAAACGGTCACTATATCCTGACAGTATTGCATGAGACAGGTAATCTGAAAAAGTCATGTGCCTCTGTGTCCTCCGGTGCTCCTAATGGCATCTGCAGGATTTCACAGACCGGAGGAAAACAACCAATCAGAGCCGAGCTGTTTAGCTGTAAAATGAGAAAAGTTTGAGCAGCCATGTTGAGATCAGTTGAGAAAATACAAAGCACCGCCTAGCGGCTGGAGAAAGCTTTCTCATTTTACAGCTAAACAGTACACTACAAGATGTTTCTGAAAACATTTGAGGAGAGAAATAGGCATTACAGTAACAGAATATTGATTCATATTTGATCAGTGCTGCCTAGTTTGACCGTTTGATCAGAGTTTGCGAGTGATTTACAGCTGCGTCCGTTGAATGAACAGCCAATAGGAACGCTCTCTCTCTCTGAAATGACCTGTGATTGGCCAAAGTCTCCCGTCACGGGCTACATTTTTTAAAGCCTGAAAACAGAGCCATGAGGAGGTGCAGAAGTCTAGTTTTTCTCTCAGAACACTTGAATTACAATATGCTGAGAGGGTAATATGGATTTTTTTCCCAATGATGCCAAAAACATTCTGCCTACTGCAGGTTTAACCAACAACGTTATGGGAAAGATTGATTCTTTTCAATGGAGATGTTAGTTTAACCGTTCTAAAACATTCATAACTCACAGGAATACCTCAGGTAGAAACTCACTAACCCTGAGAAGCTCTTGACTCTCATTTATTGTCTTCTCATTTCCCTCCAGCTTCAAGTGTGCATCCTGCCACAAGACCTGGCCTTCAGCACGGGTGGTGGTGTTGTTCCGTTACCGGCTGCGGGGTGACCGGGGGACGGTGATCATGCGGCCCTTTGGACAGGCCTGTCGCCGTTGCCAGGACGATGAGTTTGAACTCTCTGGTTTTTCCCAGAAAGAGGTGGAAGAGGCCTTGCTCAGGCTGTGTGCCAAAATCCGGAAGAATTGCTACGACGATGAGGACGACAACGATGATGATGATGGCTCATCAGTAGGCTCTGCCAAGGTGTGGACCAAACCGCATGAGGCGACCCTGTGTGAGGCCTGCTCTCAAGGCATCTGCTGTCAGGATGATGATTAGAAGGGTGTGGTTGTGTGTGTGTGTGTGTGTGTGAGAGAGAGAGTGATTGAGAGGTTGTGGGATGTTTGGATGCTCCTTTGCAGATTGAATGCCCCTTTTTCCTAATATTTTTGCAAATTATGTCATTATGGATGTTAATGTTCAGGGCCAATACATAATGTTCCAGTAAATATATATATTTTTTTGTATTTTTGTTGTTACTAATAAAATCTTAAGTCTGACCACGTTTTGTTTTGGGGGTACTGATTATTTCATGGAGTATGGAGGACAAGTGGTGGAATATAACATTATAAGTACATTTACTCAATTACTTTACTTCCATTTTACACTACTTATAATTCTACTCTACAGTTCAGATGCAAATATTTTACTCCAAAACATTTATATGATAGCTGTAGTGACTTTGCAGATAAAAATTTTACATGCAAATCAAATGATCAGCTTATTATACGGGAGTTATAGATTAACCTACCTGTAAAAATGATCTCCATCTCAACCATCTTCAACATTAAAATGCTGGTTATAAATGAATACGTCATTATTAACAACCCAATGACATAATACAGTGGTTCCTCACCTCAGGGTCATGACCTCTCAAGGGTCACACACAGAAAAGGTTAGGAACCGATATATATTAATATAACTCATAAGGGGGCATTTTTCTGCACAATGATACTTTTTGTAAGAGTATTTATTTGTTGTTAGTATTCAGTTGTTTTTTTACAAATAATAAGTAGTATTGTTTGATTTATTATTCTAGATGTGTACTTTATTTAGACTTGCTTTTTGATAGTGTTTTCTTTTGCTAGTTATGTGTTTAGTTTAATTATTTTATGACCTTAATCCACACTGTCAGACAGTATCATGTAGCCTGTTTTATTTTTTGACAACTCAATGGCCAGCTGCTGCTTGTTAAGAGCTTAAATCTGTCAAATCTATCTGTCAAATCAAGTAAAACACAGTTCATTTCAGGAAAAAAGGTATTGAAACACTAGAATATACACCTGACCTGAATACAAATATTAGGGATTTACACTTGATTAAGTTTTGACCTCTGAAGTTGGAATTAAAATCTTGGCAGGTTCAGCTGGGAGAGCCTTAGGGTCTGTTGTCAACAAGTTCAAAATATGTAAAGATCTTGGGTACTTTACTTATTCACAACATTATGATGCATATGTCTCCCCCATATTAAATTATGCTTCAGAGATATGGGGCTTCAAAGATTGTAAAATAGCAGACTCTATACAGAACAGAGCTGCACGCTGTTTTTAGGTGTTCATAAGTTTGCTCCTACTTTGGCTGTTCAGGGTGATATTGGATGAATTCCTGGTTCACTAATGCGGAAATGTGAAATGATAAGACTGTGGAATTCTTTGCTTAATATGTCAGAATACAGGGTCATAGGAATAATTCATCATGCAGTACGAACACAATTAGAAGAAAGTTACTTGCTAGATTTGAAGAAAAATGGTTGAAAGATATATTGTTAAAACCAAAATAATTAAAAACATATATTCAAATCAAGCACAATTATGGCACTGAAACTTATGTTATAACAAACTTCGAGGTCGAGGTCAAAGGTCTGTAGTTGCACAGTTAAGAACAGGAATCCTTCCTCTAGGCCTTGAAGTTGGTAGATTTAAAAACATCCAGGACGACAACAGGTTGTGCGAGTTAGGAGAAGTTGAAAATGAATCACAATTTCTTCTGTATTGTCCATACTATGATTCCTTAAGAACTTCTATTTTAAATGAAATGTCTGTTCACAATCCAGAAATGTTGTGGTGCTCGGATGATGACAAAATGGAACAGCTTTTTAATTTGAATGCTTATAAGTTGGCTATACTTTTGTTTCTCAAGCTTGGAAAAAAGCATCTCAACCGGTCGAGGCAGATGGCCGCCCACCCAGAGCCTGCTTCTGCTCCAGATTTCTACCCGTTAACGGGGAGTTTTTCCTGGCCACAGCGCACTGCAATGCTCTTGTTGGGATCTCTTGTTGGGTCTCTAAACTATAGAGTACGGTCTAAGACCTGCACTATATATAAAGCGTCTCGAGATAACTTCTGTTATGATTTGACGCTATACAAAAATAAATTGAATTGAATTGAATTGAAAAAAACGTCAGGATGGTTTATTTGTTTAAAATTATTTGTAATTTATATTGCTACTCTGGTATTTTTCTTTGTCTTTTCCTTATTTTCTATATTTTATTTTATTTTCTATTCTCTTTTATTTTATTTTCTAATAAGTAATAGTGTCTATCTATATAATGTATGCATGACACAATAATCATAAAATAAAATCTATCTGTAAACAAATACATTTATACATTTTATTTCGTTATTAATTTCCAAATTTATTAAAGGGACTATTTGTAACTTTGTACGCGCATAAATGTAGCGGGTCGTCACACATGCGCGCTCGCATATGCGCGTTCGCGTGTAGCCACTGTACCCTCCTCCTCTGCCTGCTCGCCTTCACTCAGACAGCTCAGCTCGCTCCACCTCTAGACGTGAACGCGCGTTCACTACACACTGCAGAAGAGTTAGTTTAGCTCTGAGAATATCTAGTGAATGTACAGGGGACGTTTGTGCAGAAATAACTGCTGCAGCTCCTCCAGACCAACAGAGGTTTTCCGTGTCTTGTGAAGTGACGGAGCTCTACAGAGATTTACGTTGTCTTCTCGTTACCGACCGGGTGCCGGTGTCTCCTCTGCTCTCTCCGGCTGCGGGCGGAGAGAGCAGGGAGACACGCTGGAGAGCCCCGCTGCCTCAGCCTGCACTTAGGCAGGAAAAGCCAACACTAGGATCAGATCTAAATCATGTTCATGGAGAGACCTTCGTCTGGTCAGCTAACATTACTGCCAAGCAGCTGAAATATAGAGTGATATTGTGGTTTTAGCTGACTTGTGTCGCCTCACTGTTTTGAGTGATGCTCGTTCAGGTATATTGAGAGCGAGCAAGCGCGAGCCCGACGCTGACTTTCGTTGATTTCATGGCCACAGGTGTCGCTGTTAAGAAGCATTTCTGAAAGTTACAAATAGTCCCTTTAAGTTTATGTACATATAAAAAAAATATATAAACATTCACCTGTTATAGCAGCTAAAATACAATTGTACAGTATTTTTCCATTTAAAACTTTATTTCGAACATGTAGAGCACAAAAAAAAATAAAAAAATAAAAAATGAAGAAAAAGAATGATCATACCAACAAGTGGACAGTCAGAAACAAGTAGTATTTACATACAATGAAAAGCGTAAGAAATATAATTATCCTTATCAAAATATATACCAATACCAATTCATTACTTCTAATATAACTTAATCACAATACCAATTCATTACTTACATATTTATCTTAATCATATTGACTATTTGTTATCTTTTCTCTTATATGCGCAAATTATTATTTATAATATACAATTTATAATATTACAATAAGCAAACAGTCCACACTAACTGAACCCAGACCAATCGACCAATCAGGTGAGAGCTCCTCCTGTATGACAGTTGTTTCCGCGCATGCGCAGTAGTCTTTTCTCTTTGGCAGCCACAACAACATACTGAAGCGATCCAGTCAGTCTCGCCCTCCGCCGCTCCGCTCCGCTCTCTCAGCAGCAGCAGCAGCAGCAGCAGCATCACCGTCTCCGCCGGGTCCCGGTGGCAGCAGAGAGAGACAGAGAGGGAGGAGGATGGTTCAGCAGCGGAGAAGCAGCCGGGGATGCGAATGACAGCGATGTAAGATAATGATGATGGCCCTGGATTTACGCAAGTTCCCCTAATGAGCGACTAGTGACCAAGTGAGACGAAGGTGTGAGTAGAAACCGTTGATATTTTGATGTTGTCCTAACGGCTAACAGAACGCGCTAACTGACGGTTTGCTAGCTGCTCTAACGGCTGCTTTGGGGTGTTAACGGTTACCAACGGCTCCGTCACAGTCGCGAGAAAAAAACGTTATAACACCCTCAAAAGGAGAAAGCGTTTGTTTTATATCGACACTCGCTTCTTTCCTGTTGTGTGTTCACACATACACAGACTGACAGTAGTGTTGAACAAAGGAGCTTTAACCGAGAGAGGGGCCGCATGGAACAGAAACATGAACACAGAGAGACAGAGAGAGAGAGAAGTCGGCTGCTTGTTTGTTTTGTGCTCCATTTTCATGCTGACACACTTCTTCAGGGATAACCAACCACACGAGGTCTGACCTCAATATGTAGCTGATTAACGGTGACCTAGCTCATTTTGCTAAAGTGCTGTTGAAGTTAACTTACACTGTATATCTCCCTCTATGCAGCTGACTGACTTTATAGCTCCCACATAAGAAGTTTGATGTCTCTATTGACAACCTGGTTTTACAGAAGCATGCCATGATCCAACCACACTTTGACTGAGGTGTCTGACTTGATGTCTATCAGGTGACTGCACGTTTGTATAACTGTAAAGGCACCACAGTGAGTGGTATTTGTTTTTTAAGGCATGTAATAGTGATAGTAACTGTAGATGTGACTGTTAAAGGTGCTGGCAGGTGGGGCTGAAATGCTTCATGTACCTCAGTAACATCTTCAGTTAAGTCATAGCTGTAGCTTATCATAGCTGGACTGTTAAAATGCATCATAGAGCTGAGATTCAAGATTCAAGATGTTTATTGTCATGCTGGTTATACAGGTACAATCGTGTGAAATGCTTTTTGCTGGGAAGCTCCATTAAAAATAATAACTTATATTACAATTATAAAAGGAAATACTTTGTACAAGGCATATTAAGAACATATACATTAAGAACATATACAGTATAAGATATATGATTGAGGTACTTTTTGTGTGAGAAGGTGTCTTATGAATTATCTATTTAAAAGTCTGATGGCCTGGGGGAAAACTGTTCCTCAGTCTGCTGGTGAGAGTCCTGCGGGTCCTGTATCTTCTACTACATTATACAGTACAATATTAATATCTGGATATGACAGACCCTGGTAGGACAGCGATTAATGATTGTTTTCATTTGATCTGAAAGGATCAGTCAATTAGATGATTGGCAGAAAAAAAGTTAATTGGCAACTATTTAGTGTAATGACTTAATCATTAAAGTCATTTATCAAGCATAACTGCCAAACACTCTCAATTTCCATCTTCTTAAAAGTGCGGATTCATTTGTTTTATAATACTGTCACACTTAATATCTTCATTACGTTTTTAAGGCATTTTTCATCATTTTCTGACATTTTATTGACCAAACATTAAGCATTCAGTCGAGAAAATATTTTTTCTACAATTAACGTAATGGTTAAAGGGACTGTTTGTAAGAATCAGAAATGCTTGTTAACAGTGACACCTGTGGCCGTTGAGTCAACGGAAGTCAGCGTCGGGCTCGAGCTTGTGCTCGCTCTACATAGCCATGAACGAGCATCGCTCAAAACAGTGAGGCGACACACGTCAGCTAAAACCACAATATCACTCTATATTTCACCTGCTTGGCAGTAATGTTAGCTGACCAGACGAAGGTCTCTCCATGAATCACTGCTGAGCCTAGTGTTGGCTTTTCCTGCTTCAGCCTCCCGTCCGCGGCCGGAGGGAACAGGGGAGACACCGGCACCCAGTTGGAGACGATAACGTTTCTCGATTCGTAGCCCCGTCACTTCACAAGACACGGGAAACCTCTGTTGGTCTGGAGGAGCTGCAGCATTTATTTCTGCACAAACGTCCACTGTACATTCACTAGATATTCTCAGAGCTACTAACTCTTCTGCAGTGTGTAGTGTGCGCGCATGCACGTGAGGTGGAGCGAGCTGAGTGAAGGCAAGCAGGCAGGCAGAGGAGCAGAGTACAGCAGAGACTCCGGCCCTGGAGACCAAAGCTACGGTCTCCCCCGCGTCCTCCGACTGCGGCCAACACTGTTTTGCAAGACAGGCTTCACTAGATATAACTTTGCGGTATTGGTGCTTCCGTGTAGTTTGTGTTGGAGTCTTGTCTGAACAGCGTAGCCACACGCGAGCGCGCACATGCGAGCGCACATGGGACACCGACCCGGGTGATTTATACGTGTAAGAAGTTACAAACAGTCCCTTTAAGGTGCTGGCAGGTGGGGTTGAAATGCTTCATGTACCTCAGTAACATCTACAGTTAGTCAAAGCTGTAGCGTATCATAGCTGGACTGTTAAAATGTATCATAGAGCTGAGATACATATCAGTATAATATAAATATCTTGATATGACAGACCCTGGTAGGACAGCAGTTAATGATTGTTTTCATTAGATCTGAAAGGATCAGTCAATTAGATGATTGGCAGAAAAAGTTAATTGGCAACTATTAAGTGTAATGACTTAATCATTAAAGTCATTTATCAAGCATAACTGCCAAGCACTCTCAATTTCCATCTTCTCAAAAGTGCGGATTCGCTGCTTTTTTTATTGTTTGTTTTATTATACTGTCATCTTTATATCTTTAAGTTTTGGGCTGCTGGCATTTTTCACCATTTTCTGACATTTTATTGACCAAACATTAAGCATTCAGTCGAGAAAATAATGTTTCTACAATTAACATAATTGATATTTATAAAGCTAATCTGACAATCTATTTTCCTGATTAATCAAGTAATGGATAAGTCTATAAAATGTCAGAAACACAATTTCCTAGAGCCCAAGGTGAAGTATTCAAATATCTTGTTTGGTTCAACCAACAATTTAAAATGATAAAAACGCTTTTCCTCCAGGCAAACGATTGGTGTTTGTTGCTTGGAAAGTTATTCAATAGTTGCAGATAGATTTTCTGTCGATCGATTTATTGATTAACCATTTCAGCTCTATTCACTTGTGTATAGAAAAGCTCAAAGACAAGAATCAAGATATCATAAATTGAGATATTTCTTGTAAAACAGTGTGATTTCCTGCTGGATTCTCGGGATACTAAGAGTGCTGTCTAGACTTGAGTTCTTGTCGGCAGGAATCATCAGACAAAGATTTCCAGATAATGCTCATATGTTTGGGAAGCTCATGAGTCATTAAGACTTGATTATCACATTACCTAAATTGGGAAATACTGTATGTACTAGAGAGGTCTGTTCTGTGTGGACCTGCTGTACAAGTGTAACGTAATATTAGTCATTTTCAAACTTTCGTAAACCTACCTTTGTTCCTGGCTGGATTTACGGCTAATAGGACGAGTGTCCAGTCAACAAGGAGTGAAACACTTTCTCAGCCTCAACTCCAGCCGACCACAGAATGACGTGTAGGGCTCCAAGAGCTTTCGTAATGGTAGATAATTGAGCTGTCACTGCCAAGTGCAAACCTTGCGTTCCCTGGAATTCAAAGTTCCTCCGTGTACAGACGTCCTGTCCTTATTTAGTATGAGAGAGACTGGCGGAGATACACAGGGGAGTGAAGTGAACTGGAAGTAAACCAGTGTGCACAAAACAGAGAGCGAAGCAGACATACTGACCTAATAACTATAGTACCCCCCCTCACCACCACCACTCCTTCAGATATACACACACACACACACAAGGTCCGGTCTACTGCATGCATCACAGGAGCAGAGCTTAAAAGACTATTATTCGCCAGTGGTTGCAGCTTCTGCGCGGCCCGTATGCCTCCGTCTGTCAGTGTGTGTTTTCCCTGTCTGTGTCCCTGTCTGTCACTGCATAGAAATGGGAGGCAGAGGAGGGGAGGCATCCAGCCACGTTATTCAAATGTTCCAGAGCCCGGCCAGCCAGCGGCCAACTGTAGCCGGGCTAAAAGAGGCTCTTTGTGAGGGCCAGACAGATGGCCATAGAATGAAGACTGTAATGATACCCTCAACGGCCCAATACGCACACACAGAGACACACGCACTCACATACAGAATCCACTCATTACAGGATGTAATGGTGTGTGTGTGTTTGTGTGTTAAAGGCAGGACAAATTGTGTATGTCTTGTTCATATGTATGTGTGTGTGTGAGAGAGCGAAAGAAAGCAGGAGAGGTAGGGAAGACGAGGAAGGAAATGAAGCAGAACACACTGATAAAGATAGTGTTTATGTACAATATGTGACAAGAAAGAGTGTTTGTTTCAGCACACTGTTATTACTCTTTTATTGCATGTTGTATTTTTTTTTTTTGTGATATTAAAAATTCTTGTCATGCCGGAAAAGTAAATTTAGAAATGATAGGAAGATAGGGAAGCACCGATCCAACTTTTTCAGTCCCGATACAGATACCGAGTACCGATCCGATATCAGTCTTTAATTAATAAGCTGTATGCCTCACTGTGTGGAAGTGACTGGGATCATTCTTTTATGTGTAAGGAAACATCAGGCTTGACAAACATTGTTTTCCTAACTGTGTAAAACAAAATGTAAAAAAATAAATACATAGATAGAAATTTACTGAATTATTTTTTTATTAAAATAATAAATCTTACACCAGTAACGGTTGGTATCAGTGCATCCCTATGGGAAGATAATGAAAAGATCACGATAACGTGTGACTCCACAGGAGGTTTATAAGCTGAGAGTAAACTCTGCTGTAGCAGCCATAGCTGTGATTCTTGGGTTTAGCGCCTGAGAGGCAAACTGGTTTTGGCCCAGCATATTAGTGCTGGACGGTTTAACACTCATACTCTCATATCTCCAGTAGTAGACAAGCATGTCAACAGCCTAATGTAAACAAATCTTTTAGAAACGCAGGCTAACTGGACTCGCAGTGGCCAGCTGTGGTAATATTGACCATGCCTTTCATCAACTGACTAACAAATCGATGGCTTGGATATCATTAACCTTCCCCTCTCGCCTGCCCTCTTTATAATTATCTCTCTGTCTTCCTTGCTTCTTTCTTCTGTCTCTCCGTTTCCCCCTCTATTTCCGGTACGATAACATCCTCGCCACAGCACATCAGCTGATCGATGGATGGGCTGATTGATTGATACTTCTTCACTTTCCGACTTCTGTCTTGTTTTTCTCATCTTACCTTCACCAGCATTTTTCCCCCACTCATTCTAATTCTTTCCTCTCCTCACATCCCTCTTTCCACCATCCTTTTTCTCTAATCAATTTTCCCCTCTCTCTCTCTTTTACTTACAGGGCAGGAAAACACTGAACCATGTTGCTCTAAGTTGTGACCTGTGGTGAACGGGGGAGGAGGAAGAGGAGGAGGAGGGAGGCGCAGTAAGGCAGGCCGGCAGGCAGACGGGCATCTGCCACAGCTCCCTTTAGGCGGCCCTTTGCAAGCTTGAAGCCATGGGCAACACAGCCACCAAGTTCCGCAAGGCCATGGTGGGTGGTGATGAAGCCCTGGCCTGGCAGCTGTATGAGGGCAACCCTCAGTTCAGGGACGGCCTGGACCCGAACGCATCGTACGGAGAGCAGTACCAGCACAACACGCCACTGCACTATGTCTGCCGCCACGCCATGACACGTCTGCTCAGGTAAAGAAAAACATTTTTGGTTTCGAATTTGGTTAAGAGTGCCAGAGGTATTGATTGACTTCAACAGTAATTTCTGAGGCTGCGGCTTGTAAGCAGTTATCCAATACAGTTACAAAGGCAGTTATGCAAGTGAGTCATATTAAACTGAATAACAATTAGCAGGATGTCAGCTTTAATAGCCTTCCGAGAGTCACCATTTTCATAATTGTGTTTTTAAGGCAAGACAGAGGACTTTTTGTACAGACGTCCAAAGAGGCCAGTAAACTATGTAAATTATGTTACAGGGTAAAAAATCTCATGGAAAAAAAGTCATGTTGACATGCCAGACACCGGAGAAGTGCATTAGCCATGAGGAACACTGGCAATCAGACACAATTAGACCCACACAGACACTGATTAACAAAACTGCAAACTACAGCCTCAAAATGGAGCAATTACTAAAATGAGCAACTGTGAGAGGCTCAACAAAAAGCACATGGAGTTCATTGTACTCAAACAGCTGTATAATGGTCCTCTGTGGTTCTGGAGGAAGTTTTCTAAAGTCTGAGAAAATAACTTATTGATGTCATCAGGGTTATCTCTCTCTCTTGATTCAGACTTCAAATTTATATCACAAAGCATGCGTTACAAACTTGGGACGTAGAGTTTGAAAGCAATACGATAACGTTTCCTGTCCATGACAGAGTTAGCATGCAGCTTTAGCCATGATGTCTAGCTCTGCTTTTCCTGGCAATGTGTGAAACCCAAAGTGTTTCCGTACTTAACTGTATGTGTAGTGTTTACCATGTTGGATTTAAAATGTGAGGGTGCAGGTCGTATCCACGCGGACCATCCGCCGTTTTCTGCTCTGTCGTATCTGCCGGTTTCTGCTCGCAACGGCCGGCCGACTACGGTTTGTTTTGGTGACGGATACGGAACAGATATGATGTCACGTTACTCAGACTACAGACTACCTTCTAGCTCTGCATACACTCAAATGAAGCAAATATATTGATTCTGTTAGGATGTCTCTACTTCTGCTGTGTAGATTTCGACCATCTCTTATTTGTGAGTCCTCCAACTTAATGAAAGTGCATCTCTAAACCGCTGCAGTGCCACTTTAAAAGAGTGCTAATGAGTTTACTGCATGGTTATTATGCTTTAAGGAGTTTCATTGCATGTATACTTGCTTGAGGCGGTTGTACACGCACACCAGCACATCGTCCCCTGAATAATGTCTTAAGAGAAACAATAAAGAGGGGTCGCCGTGTCTTATACAACCTAAAGGGGGTCAAACTTAAAAAAATATACAGAGAGCAAGACACCAGTGTGTCTTTTTACCCCCTGCAGGGATAATCAGACTGCTGGCCATTACCAAGACAGCTGATTCAGTGACTCAATAGCCGTCCTCACCTCCTCCTCCTCCCCCTCCTCTTCCTCCTTGCACTCTTCCTCTCTCTTGCCCTTTCTTTCCATGATTACAGGGGGGGTCAGAGGAAGCTGTTTGAAAAGGCCAGTCAATTATCTGTGCATCTGCATGTGTGCACACATGCATGTGTTTTTTGAAGGAGGGAAAACTGTGACTCCACAACTGAATCCGTTGGTGAGCTATTTGTGTCCCTTTCCTACTAACCTATAATGGGCCAGAGAGGCGTGCTGAACGCAGCGCTCTGCTCCTGATAAGTATCAGAGGAAGTGCTTCTTTGTTCCAACGGCTCGATTGGACGGAGGCAAGCGGATAGACGACCGAGAAATCTCAGACAAAATAAAGACTCACAGCGGACAAGCGTGGGCTGGTAGATACAGAGTCTGTTTTTCAGATTATTTTTAACATACGCTTCACGTATAATGGCTCTCTTCTAGTTGTCTCCTTGGGTCGGATTGGATAGTAATCCCATGAGATGTGCAAACTGGGAAATCACAAGCAGACCTACTGGAAACTACTGGGTGTAGTTCAGGAAGTGTAACCCTTCCTCCGAAACAACTGGGAACACAGTCTCAGAAATATGTAAATAACAACAGTGACTCAATTGGGAACAATTGATTTCCTGTTTTTTGAAGAAGGCCAAGACATAAAGCAGATGTCAACATACGGCATCTTAATCTCCTGATGAAGGTCCTTGTTGACCGAAACGTTGACTAATAAAGCAGAGAAAAGTGTGTGCGGGAGCAAGTCATTTTAAAAAAAAAAAACATAAGGCATCTTCCCTTTTTATTTTTTGTGTGCGTCTTCAAGTCATAGGACAGGTTTGGTTCCTTTTTTGGTCACATGCTACCAACAAATTCTGAATTTCAGTGTGAATTTTAATGTTTTAACTCTCCTTTGAGGTTTCCTGCCCTCGTCACATTACTGTACGGTCTTGGTGTTTGACAATTGCAGCAAACCGTGACGTCCCCCAGCCTGTTGTTTCTAGTAGACTGATATTAGGGCCATCCATCCTGAACATGGGGCTTTGTGCGTGTGTAGAGGTGGGGGGTGATGGGTTGTAGTTGAGAGGGCAATAATTAGTGATTATTGCTGTGTGGGTGAATTGGCAGTGAGCTGTCATTAGGGGGAGGCTTCAGGGGCTTGTGGCTGACAGGATAAGAAGGTCAAAAGTGGAGGAGCAGAACAGCAGTGGAAGAATAGGCTGAAAGGCTGCACAATAAGGAAACATTCAAACACTAATTCAATAGTGGCTACTGCAGAGAGAGCAGGGAGGGAGAGGTTTTGCAATTTAGTTTTTTATGTGTTCAACCAGTAGACATCCTATTATTTTGTCGCTGAAGTTGCATTAGTGAGAAGGTCTTTTCAACTATTCGTGATGAAAAAGACGCAGGTTTTTCTCTGCAGTTTAACATGCAGCTGCATTCAGATAATGTAGAAAGGGAAAATGGAAGAAAGACAAGGGAAAAGGACATTGTAGAGGAGGAGAAAAAAAAGCAAGTGTAGGGCAGAAAAGGACAGATGGAAGTGGAAACGTGAAAGAAACTTGAAAACGGAAAAACAGAATATAGGTGGAGCCAAATAAAAGAATGAGCTAATCAGTAGATGGAGGTTTTGACAGACAAAGAGCAGAGAATACTATTTACTAGACAGAACTGCAACCACAGCCTGGCTCTCAGAGCAACTGGCACATCCATCACAGACCGTCTCTGTGTGTGTGTGTGTGTGTGTGTGTGTGTGCACCCGCCAGCCAGTATGTCCATTATCTCAGAGATGTTAAACAGAAATAGTCAATATTCTGCCATCTTTCTTCTCCTCCCTCTCTCTACTGCTCTTCCTACCCACCAACACTCATCTCACAATCCATCTCACTACCATACTCTCACTACTCCTTCCTCCACATCTATCTCTCTTAAGCATGCTTCACTCTTCTCTTCCACCTTCCCTTTCACCCTCTGATTTAAGTCTTCCTCTCTTTCCACCTCACTTCTGAACTCCTCTCTTTTGTCCTTCTTCTACTTCGTATAGGTCCTTCCTGTTCAGTAAAGAGGGGAACCCCAACAAGCGCAATGTGCACAACGAGACGTGCCTCCACGTGCTGTGCCAAGGGCCGCAGATCCTGCTGCTGCCGGAGGGAGCGCTGTCGCCTCGACTGGCCCGACCCCAGAGGGACGAGCAGCGTCGCGCCGACTGCCTGCAGGTACAAACACGCAAACACGGAGACAGACTCCCATGAGGATGTGAGAAAAGTGTCTAGACAAGTTGACATACAAATAATGCTGTGTGTGTATTTGTGGGTTCCCTCGTCTGCTTCCAGATGATCCTGAGCTGGACCGGGGCCAGACTGGAGGGGGGCCAGTACGAGAAGGCCAATGTCAACGCCACCGACAATCACCACAGCACCTGTCTGCACTACGCTGCCGCCGCAGGCATGAAGAGCTGCGTGGAGGTGAGGGAAAGTGTGTGGACCACTCTGGAGTCTCAAACTCACATTAGGAGGAGACTTTGTTTTCTGTATGGCAGATCTGTCTGTTCTCTGTGTGATTGGATTTGGTTTTTACAGCCGGTAAAATCTGTAGACAGCGTTCTGCCAGTCAGGAGCATCTGCTCTGTGTTTCATTACTGTCAGATCCAAGCAGTGCTTCCTCCCTTGTTTTTTCAAGATTTTACAGCTTTTGAATTAGGAAGGAAATCCACTTCCTGAATTGAAAGGAAATTGAGCTCAACTCTGATATGGACTGCCTGGGGAAATGTAACCCAGATATCATCCTTTAAGATAAAAAGTTTGAACACATTTTTCTTCTTCTCCTCTTTCCTCTTTTATTCATCTCTTTCATAAACTGTCTGCCCACACCTCAATCTTTCTCCATTTTACTAAACTTCCTTTTGAGTCTTGTTGTATTTGCTCCCTCTCCTCTCCTTTCCTTGTCATTTTTTCTCCATCTTCTTACACATGTCACTGTTTACTTCCCTTTCTTTTATTTTCTTTTCTGTTTTCTGCCATCACATCTTTCTCTCTCGTCCCCTTCCTCCTATTTTCTCTTTGTCTGCTCCACATGCCTCTCGCTTCCTTTGTTCTCTTTTGTTGCAAGTTCCTTCAATTTCTTGTTCCTTTCCATTATCCATTCCTCTCCTTTTCCTCCCATTCCTTTTGTTCTCTCTTTCCTCCCCCTTCTTCCCTCCCTGTAGCTGCTAATCCAGAGCGATGCAGACCTCTTTGTGGAGGATGAGGACAAGTTGACGCCGTGCGACCATGCCGAGCGGCATCACCACACCGAGCTGGCCCTCAGCCTGGAGTCACAGATGGTTTTCTCCTCCTCTTCAGCTCAGCAGTCAAACACAGACGCACATGGTGAAACCAACCTGCTGCAATACAAGGAGGTGAGAGCACAGTTACGAGATCTGGGGGTTTCCTGCTGGCTGGACTGTTAAAATAAATGTGTTATTTTTATGCTGAGACATGTCAGTTTTGCCTTTTTTGAGGTGAGGGACATTCACCTCACAGGGAATGTCCTTACAGTGGTAGCATCTGCCTGGGAAATATTTTCCTGTCTATGTAATTTTTTTCGCGGTTTGATGTGGAATGATTTTTATATGATAATGTAGATGTTTATCAAATTGATTTGTTGGTAATATGATGTAATTTCATCACGCAGACTCTCACATCTTTTACTTTCTTTAGTTTACATCAAGGACCATAATGGACTTAATAGTGTCATCCTTGATATTTCATGGTTTTGTTAGAGTTAAGGCCCAGACACACCAACCGTACATCAAAGAACTGGCGGCGACGAAGGCAGACAATTGAGTCACCTCATGTCGCCTTTGTCCTTTGCCAAAAAGTTGCACTGGAACAAAGCGCAAAGACTACAGCCAGCGACCAACTACCACGTATGTTCTGCGCCAGCGTGAGATGAAATAACTTTTCCTACCAGCAGACAGCAGTCGTCTGTATTCGTCATTCAAAAAGGGGATCCGGAAGAACGAGGACGGCGGATATACAAGCCGTTGTTATGATACGTACATGAAAGCAGCATTTGCTGACCATTTTCACACCACTCTCACTCACCACTTAGCTTCATGGCCATGTCGTTGTGAAAATATCCGTGAGTTGGAGAGATCAGATGAGATGAAGATGAAAAATGAGAAGAGCCTTCTGTGTTTTTCCTCTTGACTTTATTGGCTGAAGCAATTGGCTGCAAAACCTCCGACACGGGGAGACTAGAGCCCATGGTGCGGGACACACCGCAAAAACTAGGCCAACAGACGCTCACCGACGGCCCCAAACTGTCCGATGGCCGACCGTCGGCTTGGTGTGTCAGGGCCTCTAATGTTCCCCTTTCATAATGTCAAATAAACTAAAAACTACAAACGTTCAGGGAGGTTAGTGAAAGGTCATGTGCGCCACGCATCGGCTTGCATTTACAAGGAAATGTGATATAGACACACCAAATATATTCTTTTTCCTTTTTCTGTCTTCATAGGTCACAACTTAAACTGGTTCTTAGTATAATAACACAAGTATACACATACACGTGCACAAATCTGGCTTGCCTCATGTTTCTCAGGATCCTAGTTAAACAGGGCACAGCACAGACTTCCAGCCGTGGATGCTGACAACTGACGGCAGTTTGATCTTCCTTCCTAATGCCAAATCTATGCAAAATACTTAATTTCTCTTTCCCACCAACACCAACCCCTGCTGCCCTACATCCCTGACCTTTTCATTTTTCTTGTATTATCTTTTTCACTTCCTTAAACGTATCTCAATCCGATACTTTCCTTGTTTTTGTTAAATAACTTTCTCTTCTCTCTCTCTCTCTCTCTCTGTCATTTCTTGCCCTCGCCTTCTCTTTCTCACCATCACTTCCTCTCTCTTTCATTTCTACCTCCTCTTCCTGTATGTCTCTCTGTATCTCCCTAACATTTCAGCCTTATGAGGGACTGAAGCTTCAGGACCTGCGCAGGCTGAAGGACATGCTGATCGTAGAGACTGCGGACATGCTGCAAGCCCCCCTCTTCACTGCTGAGGCCCTGCTCCGAGCACATGGTGCGTTGAAGTTGACATTCACGAGACCTTCACAAACCCTCGCAGCACTGTCATTGTGATTGCAATATTCAGAGAGCGTTACATACAGTACATATTCCCTGCCTCTAAATGTGTGTGTAACCTCTCCTTCTCAGACTGGGACAGAGAAAAGCTTCTCGAAGCCTGGATGTCAGACGCTGAGGGCTGCTGCCAGCGCTCAGGCGTGACCATGCCCACCCCACCACCCAGCGGGTACAATGCCTGGGACACCCTACCCTCACCTCGCACCCCAAGGACCCCGCGCTCACCCCTCACACTCACCCTTACCTCCCCGACCGACAGCTGCCTCACACCTGGAGAGGAGGGCCTGGCTTCGGTGAGACAAACCTTGAATAATAGGGATAATAATATTGGACGGCTGTAATATCACAACATGATGGTAAATCTAATACAATCTTAACAAAGGTAGGATTTATTGCAGGTCTGTTATATTGCTTTGCACCTATTGTATTTCTTTTGTCCATTCCCTGTGTATGATTATGAAGACAACACAGCAAAAAGTATTCAATCTATGGATATATAGTCATTTGTGAGGTATCAGTGTGATATCAGTAAGTGTCAGACAACATCTGAATATCACGTGTTTATCTTCTGTGTCCCTGCAGTGTGGAATCTGTCTCTGCTCTATCTCAGTGTTTGAGGATCCAGTCGATATGTCCTGTGGACACGAGTTCTGCAGAGCATGCTGGGAAGGGTAGGGACCTGTGTTTGTGTGCGTAAATATCCCTGCATACTTAAATGTGTTTGAGTGTGTTTTATGTATCAATTGTCCTGTGTGTGTATTTGTGTGTCTCTCAGGTTCCTCAATGTAAAGATTCAGGAGGGTGACGCTCACAATATCTTCTGCCCAGCCTATGAGTGCTACCAGCTGGTGCCGGTTCATGTGATAGAAAGTGTAGTTTCCAGGGAGATGGACCAACGTTATCTACAGTTTGACATCAAGGTAAAAAAAAAACTCATCCATACAGACATTGATGTTCATGTTCTCATTATGGCTCGCCTCAGCTAAAGGTATGCTTTTCATCCAACTGTAATTTTATTTTGTGTGTCTTTGTCTGTTTTCTTGCTTTGTATGCAATTGGCTTTGTTTCTGTTTGTGTCTTTCTTCCTGTTTTTTTTGCATTTCCCGATCATTTCTGCTCTGTACATTCCCTCCTGTCGGTCTGCATTCTCTGCTTCCTCCTCTACCTCTATATGTCCTCTATCATTTATCTGAGTCCTACCTCTCTCTCTCCCCTCTCCTCCCTCCCCATTGCAGGCATTTGTGGAGAACAATCCTGCCATCAGATGGTGTCCTGCAGCACGTTGTGAGCGGGCGGTGCGGCTCACCAGACCGGGCCCCGGGGACAGTGACCCGCACAGTTTCCCCCTGCTGCCCTCCCCGGCCGTCGATTGTGGCAAGGGTCACCTCTTCTGCTGGTACACTTCATGATTTATTGGCTGTATATACATACTTGCGCACTCAACACAGCTGGAGGAAGAGGCCTCTGTGTTGTTGACTTAAAAACGTATGCAGGCAACTATCAGAAACTTCTTCTGTGCCTTTCTATGCCTCCGCGCCGGCGACAGTCGTGGCAGAAGGCATTATGTTTTCGGGTTGTTCGTACATATGTCCGTCAAATTCTCGTGAACGCGATATATATCTCAGGAACGCCTGGAGCGAATTTCTTCAAATTTTGCACTCACGGGTGAACTGATTCGATTTGGTGGTCAAAGGTTAAGGTCACTTTGACCTCACAAAACTAAAACGATAAAATGATAAAGTGATGACATTTCGGACAGACGGATGTAAATTGCAACGTGACTTGTTGGAGGCATACTCCTGTGAGGCGATAATTCTAGTTCCTTCTCATCTCTTTCTGCTTCTCTCTCTTCTAGGAATCGGTGACAAATTGTCATGCTGCTTTAGTCTCAATTCATTATATTTTACTGCACCTAATTCTCTGTTATCACCCTCCCTGTCTGCAGGGAGTGCCTTGGTGAGGCCCATGAGCCATGTGACTGTCAGATGTGGAGGAACTGGCTCCAGAAAGTCACCGAGATGAAGCCTGAGGAGTGTACGTCTGTCTCTGTGTCATTTGTCTGACTGTGTGTTACTGGGGATCATTTTAGCTGCACCTCAGTTAGCTGGCACCACAACAAGGCAGTTAACAGCAGCTGTCAGACAACCTACCAGGATGTGTCTAATATATTTTTATAACATAGCGACAGGTGTCGGGCAATTGAGATCTTGCTCATGTGTGTGTGATTTTTCCACAGTGGCAGGTGTGGGTGAGGCCTATGAGGATGCTGCTAACTGCCTGTGGCTGTTGACCAACTCAAAACCGTGTGCCAACTGCAAGTCTCCCATTCAGAAGAATGAGGGCTGCAACCACATGCAGTGTGCCAAGGTATACACATTAATCTGTGTGTCATCATTTGTGTAGATACTGAGTTCTGGTCACAGACTATTAATAATTTTTACTTTTATTTCTCTCTCTCTCTCTCTGTAGTGCAAGTATGACTTCTGTTGGATCTGTCTGGAGGAGTGGAAGAAGCACAGCTCATCAACAGGAGGCTACTATCGCTGTACTCGCTATGAGGTCATCCAACAGCTAGAGGAGCAGTCCAAGGAGATGACTGTGGAGGTATTAAATCACATACAAGCTCTCACTGATATAAACATGCACACAAAATATATTCATACCCAACATACATATACCTGCTCACATTTCCACCTGCAAGAGCAACCCCATCACTGGTCAGATGATACATCACTGAAGCTCATGTTCATGTGCCCTGGAGCATTTAATGTACTCACATAGGGATGGCACGAGAAACGATACTCGTTTTTCTACAGTAACGTAGGTACCATTAGGGCTCGAGACTAACGGCAGGGGACGCACCGTATTTTTAGTTAATAATTATATGTTTGAAGGAGTTGTTTTCACAGCAATATCAAATAAATAATAGAGAGGGAATTATGACCTGTTTAACTTCCTAACAAAAACCAGTGTGCAAACAGTAATATAGGAGTGTAGGTTTAAGTACATGGGATGTTTTGTTTTACTTTTGGTGTCGACAATCGTGGAATTTCCCTGGTGTTGGTATCAACTACTAAATTCCTGGTATTGTGACATCCCTGTTGCCTCCAAGCCATGTGACTAAAATAGTTTCTTTTTGTTACAGGCGGAAAAGAAGCACAAAAGTTTTCAGGAGCTGGATCGTTTCATGCACTATTATACTCGCTTCAAGAACCATGAACACAGTTATAAGGTAATACATTCTCCACACGTACACACACATTTATAACAAAGCTGAATTTCTAAAAGGCTTCTTGAGACAATCTGCTGATCATTAAATATGTATTCTGTCCTCTCGTCTGCTAGTTGGAGCAGAAACTACTAAAAACAGCTAAAGAGAAGATGGAGCAGCTCAGCAGAGCCTTCATTTGTCGTAAGTCTCTCTTATATCATACAAGGTGTATAGAGTGTTTTAATCACAATTGATTAATCCTATCTGCATTATAAAACTGTCTTGTTTGGTCCAGGTGAAGGCACCCCTCCAGACACGCGGTTCATTGAGGACGGTGTGTGTGAGCTTCTGAAGACGCGACGCGTCCTGAAGTGCTCTTACCCATACGGCTTCTTCCTGCTGCAAGGCAGCACCCAGAAAGAGATATTTGAGCTCATGCAGGTAATCTAATACATATCTGTGACATGAACAAGACTAAGAACTTTAAAGCCTCTCCAGTGATCCTTAAAGGCTTCTGTGTTCATTAGCCCACAGGTTGGCTAAACTGGTTAGGACAAACAAAGTATTGTTAGTGAATTCTGTGGCAATCTGACATTAGGTTTTGTATATCTAATACACAGATTTGTGTTTTGGCCCGATGGTGATGCTAGACGACAGGAGTCAACAAAATCATTCTCATCAGGACCATGAATATTAATACAGATATTCACAGAAATTCCGCCTTTAGTTGTTGAGATGCTGTATTTACTTATTCATTTACTGTATATAATTAATATTTTTTAGACATTTTGCACAAAGCTCTCCTCAACATACCACATTTTATAGTGTTTATAATGTTTCAACATCCCTGTGCAAAAGTTAAAAATCAAGTGCATTGCTTTTGTTTAGCTAATGTTTTGTATTCTCATTACAAATTCCTTAAATAATTTATGTTTGGAAGATAGTTAAAAGGATAGTTTGGGTGTTTTGTGGGGTTGTATGAGGTACTTCACATCCATAGTCAGTGTATTACTTAAAAGTAGATGACGGTCGGCACGTCCCCAGTTTGGAGAACCAGACAGGAGTTACCGCACGAATGCAAAGCAATACAGTGCTGTGGACAGGCCCACCTAAAAAAAATCAATATCAGTTTAAGTGTATGCTATATTTAGAATATATTCACCGCTTTACTTTGCTGTTAGACAGCTATATAGTCTATGTTTCTGAAGGGGAACTGAAGCCGTTATCTATGCTCTCGCCAAAGCAACCAGGCTCCATTGAGAAAAAATTGGATGAAATCCCCTGTGAGGATGTCTTGTCTTAATAGTAGAATTTAAATATGAGTGGCAAATCTTTTTTTTTTTATTTGAATTTCTAGTCTCAGGTGCAGGGGGAAGTGTTGAAACATGTTGGCTTTGTTTCTTCTCAGACGGATCTGGAGATGGTTGTGGAGGATCTGGCCCAGAAGGTCAACCGGCCATACCTGAGGACTCCCTGTCACAAGATAATCAGTGCAGCCCGTCTGGTGCAGCAGAAGAGGCAAGAATTCCTGGCGTCAGTAGCCCGAGGCGTCGCTCCCAACGATTCTCCTGATCCTCCCCGCAGGAAGTAATGACAAACACACTCACAGATGCTTCATCATCACCCCACTGGCAGGGAACACTGAAACTGAAAATGTAATCTATCTGCTTCATGTGTGTCACTGTGAGCAAACGTTGTTGTGTTTGTTTCAGCTACCCTGGAGGATCGTGGGACTGGGAGTACCTTGGCTTTGCCTCCCCTGAGGTAAACTGTCACACCACTGAAACACTAACTTATGTTCTGCTAATTATTTGGTTCATGCCTAGCTAATGCTGTTCCCTAAACCTGCGCTTAGTGACCTACTTCAGTATGAGGTCATCTAAATGCATGACTACCGCTGCAGCTGACTCAGTTTGCTTATGTGTGTTAAGATGGGGAGTCGTCACTCTGTGCTGGGGCCAGGAGAGCAAAGGGAGAGGCAGTCACAGGTAATGCACCATAGCTCCTGGCATTTTGTGCATATGCATGAGCTAAATTCTGTTTTTCTTTGCTGAAGATTGTGAACCTGCTCGCTGCAAAATAAGACCTGCAACACAGCTTTTTAGAGTTGGTTTTGTAGTAACCCAGCTTGAATCACTTTTTGCAGGATTATGCTGACATCCAGTACCGTCGCAGACACAGACCACGGCGCAGAGGAGACATGCTGAGTCTGCACAACCTCAGAAGCAGCAGCAACACACCAGAGACCAGCAGGAGGAGTGACAACATAGGTCTGGCAAAGATTTTACTATAGCCTCATGTAAAGCCCTTTATTACAGAAAGGATTATCCATAAGGCAAAAAGGTGTATATGTTACAGTGTGGGGCATTTTGGAAATTAACTCAATGTTTCACTGTTGTCATTTATTTGCACGTATAGTGCAAAAAACTGGATCCTAATCCAGCTCCATCTTTTACCTCTATTTATAAATTCACCACACCAGACAACCAGCAAATGGGATGTTAAGTTATTGCTCTGTGAATCTGGTCTGGTCGAAGCACACAGAGGCATTGATCACTGGGATCAATTTGTAATGAAGCTTCACAAAGCAGTCCTTATTTTAATGTGATATTTTGTTGTTCCAGAAGGTCCAGAGAGAAACGAGGGCCGCAGAAGAGCACTGGGCTCGCTGGATGAAGACGATCCAAACATCCTGCTGGCCATCCAGCTATCCCTTCAGGAGTCCCGCAGAGAGCAAGGCCTGGAGGGAGGCCTGGAGGGAGGGATGGAGGGCAGAGTGGAGCTGGATCGTGGACTGGACAGAGGACAGGAGAGGAGGCCGGGTCCTTCAGGGGACCTGGGTGACATTGCGTTGCACTCTCTCAACACAGACGGTCCTCCGGGAGCCAGGGGCTCCTGCTTCCCCGCTTCTCTCCTGGATCCCCCTCGCCCCCCTAACAGGACAGACTCCACCTCCCAGCCTCCCATGTCAAACTCCCTCCCCCTCCCTCCACCACCTCCCTCCCTCAGTGCAGAGCTGCTGGAGCTGGGAGACAGCCTTATGAAACTGGGGAACATAACCACTCCTTATGACCTAGACACACACACGCAGGAGCAGCTCTGCTCTCACCACACATACAACCACATTACACTCACTGCTCCCTACGCCATTGAACCTGCTTACAGCGACTGCAGCCATAGACCAGACCAGAATGCACTGACCACTCCATACGTGCTCGACCATATCACCATTACAGATCCCAGTTACTGCCACTCCGGTGGTTATTTGGCTGAGGCCGAACACACTGCCTCCTGTGCACTTGAACGCACCCAAAACCCTGGGCATTCTAGTTCATGTAACCGGGAACACGCAGTCAACCCAAAACCAGACGGCTCCTACAACCCCTGCCCCGAACACAGTAGCTCTTACACTCAGGAGCGTCCTGCTGCCTACGCTCTCGAACGCCCATCCAAATCAGACCTCCAGCCCCCTGCCCAGTTGTGCCTCCCGTCTCCTGAGCTTGAGCCGGAGCTGCTGCTTTCACCGGTGATCCCCCCGGGGGGCCCTTTCACCCCCAGCGACCCTCAGAGTCTGGAGCCTCTGGACCCCACAGCCAGTGCCCAGCTGCTGGACAACATCATGGCCTGGTTTAACAACAACATCAACCCCCAGAACAACCCCCAGAGCCTGGCCCTCATTCCCTCCCCGCCCACCACAGAAACTGACTCCTCCCCCGACACACACACTGAGACTGAGTCCGAGAGCCAGACCTCCAGGGACGTGACCCCCGCCCCTACCTGGCAGCCCCTGGAGGGCGAGCCAGAAGCAGACAGAGGGTCGGCGAGTCCACGTCTAGGTGCTGCGGGCGCGGAGGCCCAGAAGACGTCGAGGCCCAGCACTCTGGATCTGGAAACCAGAGAGGCTGGCGAGGAGGGTGTGGACGCAGGGTGTGTGGCTGACCTGTCGCTGGACGAAGCGCACACACACCCGTGCTCACACTCCCAATGTGGAAACAGTCCCACACACACTGCCCTGGCCACAGAGAGAGACTTAGACCTCATCCTTCAGTTGGAGGGGGACCAATCACCTGAAGAGTGGGAGGAACAAGTACACCTGGTGTGACAGCGACATGCGGAGAGAGAGAAGGTTGAAGTGCAGGAAGAGAGCGAGAGATGAAATAGGAAAGAAAATCAAAGACTGGGAAAGCTAGAAAGGAAAAATACAAGATATAACGGCGATGCCTCAATGAAAGATGTAGGTCTTTGAAGTGTTTACTGTATGTATTATACTGTATCTAGAGAGGACAGAAAACCCTGCGGACTTTGTCCAGTTAAGATGATGTCATACGCAGTTAGATTTTTTTTTAAGTGCTTTTGTCTTTAAAAACAAGACAAACTATTCTTTGAAACAAAAAAAAGCAAAGTACATCAATGGAAAGCTACTGATATCATAACACATAAAATGCTGCACATGTTTTTTGTTTTTTTATTTATTCCCTGTATTTGTCTTCTCAGTTTGTTCAGGGTGAAGTTTTGGTGCTGATCATGCTGAAATCCAAACTTGCCTCACTTTTTATTAACACACCGACCCAACCACGAGCCTCCTGGAGCCAAATATGATGATGATAACTGTAACCATGGAGCTTGTTTAGCGTACTGTACAATCAGAGGGCCTAATTCTGATTTTTGGACCTTCATGCACACTGTGCCTGCTTTGTTAGAGAGCCAACACACTACTGATGTTAACTTTTGGTAGGCTGCAAAGATTGACGATAGACATGTCTGCTCAGTAAACGTCATGCTAGTACAACGTGCTTATCTGGATTTTGTGAGTAATAATTTGTTTGTAATACTCCAATGAGTGATCACAGAAGAGATATTGTCCTCAGCTAAGAGTGTGTAGGAATTCAGAGTCTTGCTCAAAGGGGGGAATTGAACCCCCTATTTTTCCTGCTCACTGCACCATCCTGCTACCAACTCCATAAAATTCTCTGTCTTTATCGGAGATGATCTTTCATTCAAGTGTCAAACATGTTGCTGTATTTTACACCTGCTTTGGCTCAGTTTTTACAACAAAGTGTCAAAAACTCTTTAACACAAAATGCTATAATAATAATTTTGGCCTCAAAATTGACATGAAATACATTATGAAAGCATCTTTCTTACATTAGGTATCACAGCATCATAATATTGTGTATCACTGAATTTTAATCAAATAATTAACAGAAATTCAGTGGATAAAACTAGATCCAGTCATGTTTGACAGAAGAAATAAAAATAAGATATGCTGTGTTACTTTAAATATAGATAACTATGTCTAGGGTCTGACTTTACACTACAGTCAATGTTATATTCTTACATTTTTACCTTTTTGTGTTAAAAGGTAAGAATTTATCAAGTCAGTTTGTCTCTTTTTACATTGAAAACTGAGCCAAAAGCAATCAGACAATGCTGTCATTTAGTTTGTTTCTATCATATCTATTTCTCTGCTGATGGCTAGTACAGTGTGCTGTTGATAGACAAGAGATGAGTTGGGTTTTTACTGTAATTTATCCTTTTTTTAAATTTTATTTTTTCCTTATTATGGAGATGTTTTTTCCCCCAGTTGAGACCAGAGTTGTTGGGTCTGTGTGCCTTTTTGTTTAAATCGTATTTGTTTATTTGTTGGTATTTATTAGTGTCATTACTTTTTAAAACATGCGAAACAAAATTGCTAATGAAAGATAATGGAGAACACACCACTACACTGATGCACATTAGTATTGTTTGTCCTCACGCCCCAGGTTTATCTCATTTTACCTTTTATCCCCCCAGAGAAAAACTGCTTTGAGGCTATGTGAAAGAAATGATTTATTCACTATAATTAACAATCGTTTTTATCTTAAATTTGTTCAAATGTTGCCTTTGATTTTTCTTGAAATGCGATGTAGCACTCTGAATCCTGATTTGTCACGCAGCCTTTCTCCTTTAACGTTATTGCCCAACTGTAATGTTTACAAGAGAATCAAACACTGCCTGTTGTGTTGAGATATGATCTGGTGCTTTTGGGACTGAAATGATAATAATGGAGTGTTTTTAATCATACTTTCATGGCAGGCCAAACTAATTGTTGAAAAATTTCTCCCTGTACTTCACAAAAGGTGCCAGTTATACAGAATGTGATATGCAATCAAAAATGCATCACTTATAATTGATAGTTTGAGTTTTAAGCTTGTTTAAAGTGTGAGGTCTGGTTTAGCTCCGCTGAAGTGACAAACCCCCCTAAAATACCACCTTTCCTCTCCGTATTGAACATTAAACTGTGAAGGTGCCGATGAAGACATTTCATAAAGCCTGCTGAGATGTGAGGGCAGCTGGTGTTGCCCGTAACATTTCAGACATTGTTTCCTGAGGAATGGTTTACTTAACACTTATTTTAGGTTGCATGGTTGCAACAGGATACGCAATGGAAGAGTCCGGGGTCTTTTAATTTGCACAAGCATGCTGTTAATGTGTTGCACTAATCCAGTGCTGTCGGACAAGATGTGGAGGACTGATGAGTGCGGCTTTTATTATTATTATTATTATTATTATTATTATTATTATTATTATTATTATTATTATTATTTCCTTTTTGTTTTCTTGCTTTACATTTGGATTTATGGCGTCAAAGGAATGGTCCTGTACCATTTTGTACTCCATATATAATATTTATATTTTAACGATTCCTCAACCAACCACTTCAAGATTTTAAAAAATAAAATAAAAATGAAATTGCACTCGCATAGATTATACTTGATACATTCCCAGTCGGTCCATAAGAGAGGTTTGATGTGTGGCCAAAACTGTAAATGAAAGTGTCAGTGCAAAGTTTACTCTCAATAAAAACAACTGAAAGTCTGCCGCTATGAGATTTTTTTTTTAAAAGTGCTGCTCTGTGACAGTGATTTCCTAAACTGACTCAACAAACATCTGCAAAAGAAAGAATAATCTGATTACTAGAGCATTGTATACTGTAGATGTATGACTTGTGTATGTATTTTTGTAAGTGCCATCTACAGTCAGTTTCAAAATAACATATTTTGTAAACACAATATTATACAGAAGTATAAATTGTTTAAATATTGTACTGTTGATTGCGAAGACTATTTTCAAGTAAGCTAAAAAAAAAAAGTGATATTCATTGATGATTTCACTCAAAACATCATGCCATGGCTGCAGGCCAGTCCTACTGCCAGTGAAAAGGGAACTGTACAGACTACATTAAATGACTCTTTAGCAGCATCTAGTGCCAGCCAGAGGGAACTACAACAATACCGACAAACTTTTCCTCCCAACTAAAGCCAAATCTAGTGTTGGGATTTCCTACACACATTTCAGACCTACCATCTGAACTCCTACAGTATTTCAGATATACAGAAAGAGTGTGTTTGGTATCCCTGCACAGCATATTACTCTGGGAAATATACATCTCCAGCATAGGCTACAAAATGACTTGGTGGTATGGTGGTCTGTACTGGGACACCTGAATACAAGATCCATAGATATCCATAGATAGGCAATCATTGGAGGGAGGAGAGAGGAGATGGAGGAGGAGCCCAGTTGGTGTTGAGGCAGCATGGCCCATGCCTGGCCAGTTGAGGAGTTCTTTTATTTTTTATTTATTTTCTTGTTTTATATATATATATATATATATGTATATGTGTGTGTGTGTATATGTATATATTTTTTTTCCTTCCTTTCCTCATAACAAAATGAAATGAAATGAAATATGGATAAAACAAAGTGGAGAGAAAAATAAATTAAAAAAAATAAAGAAATCAAAATAAAAGAAAGAAATAAAATAAAAGAAAGAAAGAAAGAAAGAAAAACTCTAAAAAAGCCAACATAACCGGGAAAGATCAATATCATGTGACTGTGTGTGCTTGAAAGGGGTGGTGGGGTGGCTGGCTGTCAGTCAGGGTGCAAATCAAATTAAGGCAAGATTTAAAAAGAATAAAATAAAATAAAGTAAAATAAATATAAATAGGTAGATATATAGCAGTAAAAGAATGATGGATAAAAGGATTGTGTTTAATAGGGTGATGGATAAAAAGATGATGTTTAGTCTAGTAATGAAAGTTTAAACTACTGTATATAGCCCTTTATATACAGTGTGGTTTAGCCCCTCTCTCTACATGATGTTCATTACGTCACCACTAGGAGGCGATGTCATCATATTCTAGCGTTTTCGGGATCGCTTCCTGTTTGCTGCCCTCCAACTGATGACGTCGCCTCCTCGCGACAGAAACGTTAACCCTACACCAGCGGCCTGTGTGTGTTTTCACTCCATCGCTGCAATTTTTTTGTCCTTTTGTGGAGGATTTATCTCTACAATCCATCCCCATCATGAAACTAGTCAGGTGAGTGGACGTTAAAGGTTATAATCTATCAAATGCTGTGATGTGATGTGATTAAACACATCTTAATACCGCTGGATGGATGTAGATTAGGTAATAGAAAGGCGGGAAGAAGAATGAATGGAGGCCGTCTCCAGGGTTACAATGAACAGGCTATATATATATATATAGACACACATGTAGTGTTTCTACTAACTGTTGAACTTTGGATTTAGCTGTGAAGTTGTGCAGGTATTATAGTGTGTATAATGTTTAACTAACATGAATGTTAGCTAGTTAACTAACTAGGCCCTGCCTGTGTTTCTCTGCACAGTTCAGTTTAGTAATGAAAGTTTAAACTATAAACTGTATATAGCCCTTTATATACAGTATGGTTTAGCCCCTCGCTGTACATAGTGAAAACATAAACAAAGAGCTGTGCCAAACATAAAAGGACAACAGAAATAACAACATAAAATTACAATAAGTAGTGTTACAGAAATAGTGTTTTTACTAACTGTTGAATTTTGGATTTAGCTGTGAAGTTGTGCAGGTATTATAGTGTGTATAATGTTTGTTAACTAGCTTTAAACCAACATGAATGTTAGTTAGTTAACTAGGCCCTGCCTGTGTTTCTCTGCAGAGTTCAGTTAACACATGTAGCAGCATGTTTATAAGCCTAGCTGCACCCAGAAGTACTATCATTTAAACCCAAATCAAACGCATGCTTGTTAGTAGTTTTAATCTCAAGCAAGAGTAATGTTTTGGTGATGAAAGCTACACAAGCTGACTCTGGCTAGGTGGTGTTAGCCTACTTCATGATGGGTAATGTTTGTGTGTTGTGCTCAAATAACAATCAGTTCACACTGTGATCTTGTTCTATGAAGATCAAAGTTACTATCTATCTATAAATCTATCTATCTATCTATCTTTCACAGGTTTTTGATGAAACTCAGCCATGAGACGGTTACCATTGAACTGAAGAATGGCACCCAGGTCCATGGCACCATCACAGGTAAGAAGCCAGCTGGTGCATTGTTAAAATGTTTCTCCCTATTCAGGTACACTACAGTGAAACATTGTTCTTCACAGCCCATACGTCATGGCTCGTGTTAAAGGAGAACCATGCCCATTTTCATAGTTATTCCTATGGTCTAAAAACATATTAGAAACATCTCTCAGCATAATGCACTACACTGCAGCCTCCAACATGATCATACAATTGAATCAACACCTCTCTAAAACCATTTCAACAAAGACTGAAACGTATAATCATCATGAAGGTAGGATGTATTGCAGGGCTTTTTAATTATACTACATTAGTTTTAGCTAGGTGCACATTATAATCTGGTAATCCCATATATGATTAATTCATACTGTATGGTGACTTGCTATTGTTTAAACTATAGGCAGAGTGGCCTTATTTAATAATGGACATGTTCTACATTGTGGCACTGTTACTTAGCGATACTTAAGGGGGATCTGTGCCCATTTTCAAAATTCGTTGAAAAATGTTATCCCTATGGGCTAAGACAGTCCAAAAGATATTAGTTAACATGAACAACTCTCTCCCAAATCCCAAAACTAGAGTGCTAAAAGTCAAACTTGCGATGTCACAGGGTATATAGTGTGTAACTGCTCCATAGACATTGGGAGAGATGTTATACTGTAGATGACACTGAGAGCACCAAGGGGAATGTTCTGAGTATATGGGAACATTTTCTGTTTCAGTACTGAAGACATGACAATAGAATAAAGCTAATTTGGGTATAAAACATAACAAGTTTGAGACTTCCTTCTCTGGTTTCTGGCTTTGAGTTAGACGAGCTCATGTTCAAAAATATTGATTGAACTTTACTACGTTATGGAAATAACATACTGGAATTAATTTAGGTGGTGTTCCCTTTTAAGATTTTATTTGATCACAAAGTGCACCCACATGTGATATTAAATTTACATCCAGTAGCTAATTTATTAGGCTCACCTAGCTGGAGCTAATGCAGGCTAATACAACAGTCGTGCAATAAATCATACCTTCATGAAGGTTATTTTCAGTTCTTGAAACTGTTTTGAGAGGTGCTGATTCAACTTAAGGGTCATTTTGTGGGCTGCAGTTTTTTTTGCCACAAAGCTCCTGTCCAGGCTTCAGTCAATCCTCTCCAGAAATTTCAGAAATTTGATCTGTCTACAGGAAAACGCAAGGCGGAAGAGTTTTTGAAACGCTTGAATTTTGTGGAGTGGAAGCCCTGACTTAGTGTGGATTAGAGGCTGAAATTGCGAGAAGATGTTTCCAGATTTAGCCATTTTGGTATTCTCTTACTATCACTCTCAGGTGTCATGCAGTTACTTCATTTACAGCTTTGTAAATTAGAATAAACTGGCTTATCCATGTTCAAGTTTTTCTATTCATGTTTCCTTTTTTTTCCCATTCAGGTGTTGATGTGAGCATGAACACCCACCTGAAGGCGGTGAAAATGACCCTGAAAAACAGGGAGCCCACTCAGCTGGAATCACTGAGTATCCGTGGCAACAATATTCGCTACTTTATCCTTCCCGACAGCCTCCCACTGGACACCTTGCTGGTTGACATCGAGCCAAAGGTCAAGTCCAAGAAGAGAGAAGCAGGTGAGGAATGTCGAAACATCAAGGTGTACAGTAGAGCGAGAACAGTGCACTAGGCCCAAAATGATTTACTGCAAATACCGGATAGATAGTTGATAGTTTGGTGGCGAAATGGATCGTTACCCTGACCAGCAACGTTTATTGATTAAGATGTCTTTTCACCTAACCCAATCTTGAGTGAGTCCGCTACTACAGTTGACCATGATGAAGGTTGTACAGAATACATGTATCATGGTCAGGTTTTGATCAAAGTGGCACAAAGGTGGCTGTATTTAAGTTATTTGCAAGAAAAATTCTGCATTTGTTTTTATTAGAACCAACACACTGGTTTATATTCTGATTCCTGGTCTATTTGCAAATTGTTTGCTCATCTTCATGTCTAGCAGGATTTTGTGTACACCTAGATGAGAATGCGCCGAACGTTATTGGTCGATATTCTTTCTAAATAGTTTGACCGGTGATCTCTATAAAGGCCAATCAGAAGAGCCAATCAAAACGCATCAATTCTGAATTGAAACGTTTTGCCTGCTTTCTCGTCTGCCCTTTAATTCGCTCAGAAATGGACACACGCACGCTCAGGCCCGGCGCCGCTGAGGATATATTATGATACACCACACCTGAGCTGATAAATGATAAAGATTTCCCTGAGACGAGCAGACACGCATATTTAATAGACATAGTATTTGCCAGGAATTTCTCCCATTTGTCCAGCACACATGGACCGGCACACACACACCGAAAAAGAGTAGAATTGCTTGTTCACCGGCGCACAGAAATGGCTTCAAATAGACCCTGTGATGGGTGATCGGATCGGCCGATTGTGTTTCCAGCTATTGGTGGTCAGAGCCAGTGTTGCCAACTCTTTTCCAATGAAAGTAGCTAGCTCTAGCTCCAAAAGTTGCCAGATGACGTCATACGGCCATTTGCATGTTGGTGGCAACATTGCGCATCATTTGCATAAAGCTTAGTGGTTGTATTGGCTGACTGCTTGGCATCGTGCACGGCGCAAGAGGAGAAGGAGAGATGCCGTGCTGTTGGCAGAAGAAATGTGGACTGTGACTACTCTGAGCAGCATGCGTGGGAATGAATTACAATATAATGTAATCTGCTTTTTCCCTAATGTGGATAGGTCGCTAAATATGTCACTAGTCACTTTTTAGAAGTAAAGTCACTAAGAGAGTCTGAAAAGTTGCTAAATCAAAGTCACCAAGTTGGCATCAGTGATCGGAGCGCCCTTACTTTTAGAAAGTGACTTGATATTCAGTAGTGAGTAGATATTCACACGTGTCTAAATGTTGAACGGCCCTATATATTGATACTCAACATGTTGCTGACTGTCACTCATCTGTGTCTTCTCAGTGGCTGGACGGGGACGAGGCAGAGGACGAGGCCGTGGCAGAGGAAGGGGACGAGGCCGAGGCGGCCCGAGGAGATGATCACCAGGCCGTACGTTTGCTGGCCAACACCCCACTGTTTGTACAGGAATTTTTTCTTTTCTTTTCTCAGAGGAAACATTTTGTGAATTTCCTTGTTTTTTTGTTCGGCTTTGTTTTTCTTTATTTTGTACATTAAAATCCTCAAAAGGATAAAGTGACTCTGTGTGTTATTGCAACATTGGTAACGGGGTTTGTTTTATTTGTCTCTCAACATTATGTTTTCATTACATGGCTGAATAAAGACCCTTTGCATGGAGAGTGTTCCCCAAGTGCTAATTAGAAAGAAATTCAACATAAACTGAAACGATCTACTTGATAATGCATATGTAGTTTTAATAATTAAAAGATACTTATTATTTCCAGTGACACAAGCTGAACAATGATTTACAAATGTCTGTATTTGAAACATGGTATATAAAGGTCAAAATTACATCCAGGACTAGCTTAACAGTACTCATTCCATTAAACTGCAGCTGTAGTTAGTTTCTATGAGTCGTGAAACTGGCACAGTTTGGTAAAAATCTGTTTTTGTAAATTGTATAGAATCAAATCTTACTAAACAACGATTCCTGTTAACTGAAACTACAGACCTTTGACCCCGATAAGTTTGCTATAACATAAAATTCATTGCCATAATTGTTTGACTCGAATATTAGTTTGTAATTTTGGTTTTAACATATCGTTCGACCATTTTTCTTCAAATCTAGAAAGTAACTTCTAATTGTGTTCATGCTACATGATAGATTATTACCATACATACTGTAAATTGTAATTCAGCTTCCTCAAAAATAGCGTGAAGTCCTGTCGCCCATGGAGCATTATGTGATTTACTTTAAAGAAAAACCTTCTTATTGACCCTGTATTCTGACATATTAAGCACACGATTCCACAGAGGTAACTGTCAAAAAATCAATTGACTTGTTTTTGTCAAACTTCAGACAGGCTGGTAAAGCAACATTCAGAGAATCTCGTTCCAGGTGAACAACGCCCACACATTCAGACATCAGGCATCAGCACCAGGATATAGTATCAATAGTGATACCACTAGTAATAATGGTATCAATCTGCAGCCTGCAGGGGGCGTAACTCGAAGTGTGAGTTACGCCCCCTGCTTTAAGTTTATGGAGGACCACAAGAGTCTGAAATATGAATAAAGCATTTAATTGATTAATAACTAATTGTACCATTAAAAAGGTATTGGTAAATTTCTTTACAATGTATTTATTAACCTATGTATAAATTGACTAAATTATAATGTAATTCATGATTTGCCATTTTAATAGGCAATAAAAAGAAGAATTGTAAAAATAATTTAGAAATGAAATATTAATCCATCAATAAATAGGTCAAATTAAAAAGGGGATTTACAAAAACACCATAAAACACGGTGCCTTCAAATGGGTTTGTGTTTACTGTGTTTATGAGGTGGGAAGTTGTGTACACGATATCCGTGGCATTCAAGTGATTAAAGGTCCCATATTGTAAAAAGTAAGATTTTCATATCTTTTATATTATAAAGTAGGTTTAAGTGCTATATAAATACTGTGAAAGTATCGAAATGCTCAATATACAGAGAAATACAAACAACTCGTTTTCAGAAATTGTGCGTTTGAAACAAGCCGTTAGGATTTCTGTCTATTTGTGATGTCAGAAATATACAATATTTAGACCATTACTGTTTTAAATGTAAACATTCTAAATGTGTCTCAGTTTATTTCCTGTTGCAGTGTATGTGAATGACATCAGCTGACAGGAATTACACATGGACCCAAGCTGTTGCTTAGAAACGCAATTCCGTTGAAATGCACTAAAACGGAGCCTTTCAGACAGAGGGTGAATACAGGTATATTCAGACAGACAGATAGAGGAAAATAAAGTTGTTTTTTGACATTACAGCATGTAAACATGTTCTAGTAGAAACACAAAATACAAGTATGAACCTGAAAATTAGTATTATATGGGACCTTTAAGTCACGAAGGCACCAATAGTCAATAAGTACATTATTTTACAAATATGTTAATGAATTCGTAAATAAATAATGGAATTTAAAATTATATTTGAAAATGCAGTTTAAAAAGAGAAATAAATAACTATGAAAATGTAAATTATTTTTTATAATTCTTATTACCCATTAAAATGTCAAATAATTAATTACGTTGTAATTTAGTCCATTATTTTTATTGTAAAATTTGTTATTAAAAAATGAAATGCTTTATTACTATTTACGTGACTCGTGTGGTCCTCCATACACTTGGAGCAGGGGGCGTAACTCGGAAGTGTACCGTTACTAATACTTGTATAATACTATTGATAGTGTAGCTTGCTGCTGCAGCCTGAGGTCTGCAGGTCTGCAGGTTGTTCACCTGGAATCAGATCATCTGAATGTTGCTGTACCTGTCTGTCAGTCTCTGAGGAAGACATAACCTTGATAAATATCAAGTTTTAGCTCCCTAGCTGTGCTCTTCCGTGTCGACCAGCCGGCGGAAACCTCACGGATATCAAGAGATGTCTGTTATGGCCAACAATCGCTTTATGTATTTCGCTTTTGGAAGCAACTTGTTGAAGGAAAGACTCCAGCTGTTGAACCCCTCTGCGATGTTCAGCACCACCGGCCGACTACAGGTAAACAGTTCAGGTCATGTGGGAATTGCCAGACACCACCCAAGTGGTGACGAGCTACTTTAGTGTGTATCATTGATACAGCAATTAGGGAAAGTTATTAAAAAACAATTGTTGTGTTAAATAGTCCACACCTACTCTGCCCGATGTTATAAACGCATGCATGTTGGGACAAAGACAGTCGTTCCCCTTATATTTCAATAATTTCAGTATAACGTTACTGGCATTATCGTAATGTCCGTGAATGTAACGTTACCATGGTGTCACTGAGGGGACGTTAAACGGCTAAAGGTGACCAGTTCAGGTCATGTGGGAATTACCAGACACACAAATGGTGACGAGCTACTTTAGTGTGTATCATTGATACAGAAATTATGAAAAGTTATTATTGAAAAAAACATTTGTTGTGTTAAATAGTCTGCTTTGCCCGATGTTATGAAGGCTTGCATGTTGGAACAAGACAGCCGTTCACCTTATATATTCTAGTAATTTCAGTTAATCGCATTATCTTAATGTCCGTGAATGTAACGTTACCATGGTGTCACTGAGGGGAAATTAAACCGCTAACTAGTTCACGTCATGTGGGAATTACCAGACACCACACAAGTGGTGATGAGCTACTTTAGTGTGTATCATTGACTCTGTACAGCAATTATGAAAAGTTATTAAAAAACATTTGTTGTATTAAATAGTTTACTTTGCCCGATGTTATGAACGCTTGCAAGACAGTCGTTCACTTTATATACTGCAGTAATTTCAGTTACTCGCATTATCTTAAAGGTCCCATATTGTAAAGAGAGAGATTTTCAAGTCTTTTATATTATAAAGCAGGTTTAAGTGCTTTATAAATACTGGTGAACTATCAAAACGCTCAATATACAGAGAAACACGTACAGTCCGTATTCAGAAATTGTGCGTTTGAAGCCATTAGGATTTTCGTCCATTTGTGATGTCACAAATACACAATATTTAGAGCATTTCTCGGTTTTAATCGTTAACATTCTAAATGTGTCCAAGTTTATTTCCTGTTGCAGTGTATGTGAATGACATCAGCTGACAGGAAGTAAACATGGACCCAAACTACAACAACGGAATTCCGTTGCAATTCCATTGAAATGCACTAAAACGGAGCATTTCAGACGGAGGGTAAATACAGGTATATTCAGGCAGACAGTATGAGGAAAATAATGTGTTTTTTGAACATTACAGCATGTAAACATGTTCTAGTAGAAACACAAAATACAAGTACGAACCTGAAAATGAGCACGATATGGGACCTTTAATGTCCGTGAATGTAACGTTACCATGGTGTCACTGAGGGGAAGTTAAACGGCAGAGGGGAACGATTTAGCATTAGAATTTTTATTTTAGCTAGCTAGTTGTAACCACTTGTTGTTGGACTAAAGCCCGGTTACTTTATAGCTAATTGTAGTTACATTGCCACAGATTATATTCGTCATTTTAGTTGGTTGACATCTCATATAGCTGGTCCGTTAATGAGGGCACAACCAGCGTACATTAGGTTATTGCCTCATAGCCTACCTAAATGATTCCTAGCTTTAGCACCAGCTGTAACAACAGGGCTAGAGTGTGTGCTGTGGCTGGCCATGCTGTGATAACAACAAAATGGCCCATCACTGTTCACAGCCTTTTGTCCTTTACTTCCTACCCACATCACCACCCCCTGTTTGTTTGTTTGTTTGTTTGTTTGTTTGTGTGTGTGTGTGCAGGACTATAAATTGAACTTTGGCCTGTGGGACAAACATGTGAACAGCACTTGGCATGGTGGAGCGGCCACCATTGAGGCCTGTCCAGGGGCAGAAGTGTGGGGGGTAATCTGGACTTTGAGCAATGAAAACCTCCCGAGCCTTGACAAGTGAGACGTGCAAAACCAAACACAGCTTGTTTGTCAGTTAATGTTTGTCACGTTAACTAAACGTAGAGTGCTTCTTCTTCTTTTTGTGTTCTCAGACAGGAAGGAGTGAGTTCGGGAATATACTCTCCACGGGAGGTTTCAGTGGAGACTGACAAAGGACTCGTACTCTGCAGGACTTATCAGATGAACAATTTCCACGCCTGCCCTCCCTCTCCTCAGTACAAAGAGGTGTGTGCATGTAAACACAAACACTGGTCCAAAGACACTTGTTTTAAAGGTCCCATATCATGCTCATTTTCAGGTTCATACTTGTATGTTGTGTTTCTACTAGAACATGTTTACATGCCGTAATGTTAAAAAAAAACTTTATTTTCCTCATACTGTCAGCCAGAATATGCCTGTATTTACCCTCTGTCTGAAACGCTCCGTTTTAGCGGATCTTGACGGAATTGCAACAGAATTGCGTTGTTAGGCAACAGCTTGGGTCCATGTGTACTTCCTGTCAGCTGATGACATTCATATACACTGCAACCAGGAATAAACTGGGACACATTTAGAATGTTTACGTTTAAAATTGTTTCAAGGGTCTAAATGTTGTATATTCGTGACATCATGAATGGGCAGAAATCCTGACAGCTTGTTTCAAATGCAGAGTTTCTGAATACGGGTTGTGTGTATTTCCCTGTGGATTGAGTGTTTCGATACTTTCACGGTATTTATATAGGACTTAAGCCGGCTTTATAATAAAAAAAACATGAAAATCTCACTTTTTTATAATATGGGACCTTTAAGCTATAAAACCCATACTATGTAATAAATGACCAATTTACATAGTCTAATGTTTTGTGACTAAATTAACACATTAATTTGAATGTCTCTCTCTCTCTCTCTCTTTCTGTGTGTTTCATATAAGGTGGTGTGTCTAGGTGCAGAGCAGAATGGACTCCCAGTGGAGTACCTGAAGAAGCTGGAGGCCATTCAAACCAACAACTACAGCGGTTCCATCGCAGTCTTTGATCAAATCAAAGCAGTCATGAAGTAGAGATCGAAAGTTCACAATCTTGATTTTGGAAACATCAGCTGACAAAAACAATGTCACGTCACCACGTTAAAGTTCCCATATTGTCAAACGTGAGATTTAATGGCATTTATATTATAAAGCAGGTTTAAGTACTAAATTATATAAATACTGTGAAAGTATCAAAACTCTCAATTTATGGAGAAATGCACACAGCCCGTATTCAGAACCGGTGCCTTTTAAACAAGCTGTCAGGATTTCTGTCCGTTTGTGATGTCACAAATCCACAATATATAGACACTTTACAGTTTTAAACATAAACATCCTAAGTGTGTTATTTCCTGTTGCAGTGTATGTGATGGTGCTTTCAAATGAAACACGTGAGCTTGTGTTTACAACATGGGAAGTCGTGTACACAATATGCGTGGCGTTCAAGTGGTTAAGTTGTGAGAACACCGCTGCTAAGCAACGGCAATATTAACGTTACTGTCGGCATCTAGAAACCACAGAGACTAACAATTTAGCAAGCTAGCAAGCAGGTAACATAATGCAGTAAATGCAAAGGCATGACAGAGGAAAAAGATGAGGCCGTTGGGAAAATCAACATTTTCCTCAGACATATTATATTATTACGAAGAAAAACAATATATGACTAAAATTAAAATGTATTTACTTATTATGTACTGAAAAATGAACTTCCATGGCGTCTGCCATTTCTGACAACGTCAACAAACACGACAACTCGTGAACTCGGAGCTTTCAGAAACTTTCCACTTACGAGGTCGTGAATACCACAAGAGGGGGGCGTTCATATGGACTCTTCTCATGAACATGGTAAACACGACCCCATTTGAAGGCACCATTAATGACATCAGCTGACAGGAAATACAGACATATTCAGGCAGACAGCATGAGGAAAAGAATATTGTTTTTTTTTTAACATTACAGCATTTAAACATGTTCTAGTAGAAACAGAAAATAAAATATGAACCTGAAAATGAACAATATGGGATCTTTAAGTTAATTAAATCACTTAGTAGCAGTTCCTGGATCTTTCAACTGCATTTCACAGCCTTCATCATTACCTTTATCATGCAAGTAATAATAGCATAATGGTACTAAATTATGATAATGTAATATGTAATGAGAATGAAGGCTATGAGATTCAGTTAACAGACCCTGGAAAAAGCTAGTAACTGGACCTTGGGTTAAGTGTTTGTCAAACAGCTGTTTCTAAGGTCAAAACTGAAAGACTCCTTTATGAAATCGAATCGGCACCACCTGTGGCCAGAAGTTGGTAGTGCATGCATATAATAATGAGACGTTTGGCTGTGCCCGACACATGTACAATATCTTTTATTTTGAGCTGCTATCAAACAATTAATGTATTTTATTTAAGTACCAGCTCAATGGAAGACTAAAATGTACATGAGAGGCAGAAAATTGTTTTATTTTGGTATTTCTCAGGGAAATATTAAACATTGATGAAACACCCTCAAGACTACTCGTCAGCATTTATTATCTCTGCCAGGAGATAATGAGATCGTTTGTGTGTGTGTGAGCACGTATGTGTGTGTGTGCATCTCTGTGTCTGTCCACAGATAATCTCGCATACTGCTGCATCAAACGGCATGATATTTTGGGTGCTCATTTAAGGCGGCATGCTCAAGGACCTCTTGTGGTTGCAGTGACTCACTTTCAAAACACCTTTTATTGGCTGTTTGATAGTGCCATTGATAACCTGCGGACTCCTCACTCACTACTCTTAACCGGCCCCCGGCTGGTAGGGCCACTAGTGAGAGACGGTGGGGAAATGCAGTTTGCTCGGTTTTATTGTTTTAGAAAGTGTTTGGCTAACAGCTAACGTAACTACACACACTGCTCACTGCATTGCTGCCGCTCTGCAGCCAGAAAACAGTTATTCTGTGCCTTTTTATTGGGCATCAACCTCACGTTTACATGTGTATTGTTGAAAAACAGACTTGAAACCTAAATAAATGCTTCAAGTCGCGGTTACGCCCGTGAGAAAGATCTGAGACATGCGCCTGCAGACAGCTGGAGCACACATCTGCATAGATTACAATGAGAGTGTATCTGTTGTGTGAGATGTGCGTGAAAAACGCGTCTGACACACTTGCAGTCTAGATGAGGTGTTAGCCTGTTGTGTGTTTTATTCCTTCTATCAAACGTTACAGCAGTGGTCGCTGCAGACACAAATGAGGGAGATCTGCACTCCCGAGTGCTCCTTTCTAGTTCTGACTTTAACCCATATGTTCTATTCCTGCTGATAAAGGAATAAAACCGGCCTTAAGTTTTGAATGATTTTCCAGGTCATTCAGTTACACATGAAAAAAAACATACCTTAGGGTGCTTTAACACAGCTTGATTTAAAATGATAGGTTTTTATTACGAAATAAAAATTAAAAATGAATGAATCATTTACAGAAAAGGAAACCACTTTATTTGTTACAACACAGTGGCCTTGGACAGAATGATAAATTGTACCTCTCCCAACGTTTTCGATCTTCTAGGAATTATAGAAAATACAAGTGTAGTACAAAAAAAACAGCTGTCAGGAGAACAGAAGATATATGTTTGAACACCCAACTTGGTTTATATTATGTTGTTGAATCTCTAGGTAAATTTCCACAAGTCTATGCAAACGTCACAATGGCACAAATCATAATTTCATCTGACAATAAAACAAAGGCTCATGCAAGCAACATGGTCAGCGATGTGTAATAATAATAAACCAAGAGTTCCTTAACTGAGAATTCAGCAAACTGACAACTCAAATGTTCATACATTCTTAAGAATTTGGCTTCAAAACTGCAAGATGAACATTCACCTTCTGCAGGAGTTGGTGAGCAAGAAATATGTCCCCCTTAATCTGTTTTAAAAGTAGAGGAGGGATCAATCTGAAAGACAAAACAAAACAAGCTATGCACATGACACACACAGGTCCATATATGTAAAAAAACAAAAGTTATAAAAGGAAAAGCATAATATAATGATAAACCAAGTCTATGTATAAGTATGTACTTAAGTTAACTTGATATTAACAGACAAGCTATGATAGAGGAATCACAATTACAAATGGGCTTAAATAAAGGGTGCAAAAAAAAAGCAGCTACCAGGAGCCAATCAGTGCTTGAGTCGAAGTCAGTAGCCATTGTTGAATGAGAAATTGTATCCAGCTAAATACTGTTGCAGCTCAACAGTCTGACACCATTATATCTCACATACAACACATCTGTATCTTCATTATCTTATATGGACCACTGACAACATACTGAGGTCAAACAAAGCACTATTAATGTGGCCTGCATTAGGAGACGGCCCTCACTTACAGGTCACTTGTATGTTAGGTAATACATTGTATGCACTGCATGATGAACTTCTCTAGTGACTGTCAACACAAAAGGCCATCATTTTAATTCGGGGCGTCAGCATTTGTTCCATTTTCACACATTTCATAACTTATTCCATCTGCTCCACCTGTTCCCCGTCCGCAACTTTCTCATTTCCACTTTCATCCATCGGTTCTGGTCCATCCTCACTGTTTTCCATCTGCTCTGTTGAATCAGCGGTCGGCTGCTTTGTGGTATCGACAAGAGGCTGCTCTGTTGAATCAGCGTGCGGCCGCTCTGTGGTATCGGCAACCTGCTGCTCTGTGGTATCGGCGGGTGGCTGCTTTGTGGTATCGGCGAGCGGCTGCTCTGTGGTATTGGCGAGCGGCTGCTCTGCGGTATCGGCGGGCGGCTGCTCTGCGGTATGGGCGGGCGGCTGCTCTGTTGAATCACTGGGTGGCTGCTCTGCGGTGTCGACAGGCTGCTGTTCGGGGATTATGAGATTGTGCTTGATTTTGCTCAGTTCTGTCATGTTGAAGCCGAGGAAAATGGCGGCCGTGTTCCTCTTCAGACTCTTCATGCATTTGCTGCGCTTCTTGCTGAAGTGGGCCGCCAACTCCGCTTTGGTGAAGGTCAGCCTCCTGCACAGCTCATCGGTCTCGGTTTTGGTCGCATAGGGGTTCAGGTTGAAGTACTTGGATATGAAGTCTTTGCGCTCCTCGCCGCAGCGGCGCTCCACCGGGGTGGGCTCCAGCACCAGCTTCACTGTGGGATCGATCTGAACCACGGGCTCTGGCGGGGGAAGCAACTTTTCCTGCTCTCGCTTCTTGCGGATGATCGCCTTTTGTTCTCGCTCTCGTTTGTTGGCCTCCATGACCTCCCTCCACGCGGTCTCCAGCCTCTTCTTGGACTGCATCTCTGCCTCGGTCTCTGGACGCTGTGCGGTGGGCGCAGCTGGAATCACACGAGCTGGAGCTATAGGTTTTCTCATAGTCAGTCCTTGTGGCATCTGGAGGAAGTAGAGTGGCTGACTGAGCTGCTGAGGTGGTTTCGGTAGCTGCGGTGGTGCTACCGTGATTTTGGGTGGCTGTGGTGGTTTCGGTGAACACCGGCATCGCTGAATGTGGAGCATCACCGCCTGCTGGGTGACCTTTCCTGTGTACACGCCATTGCAGTATATGCACTTGAAAGCCTCGGTCTTGAGGATGGCATGAATGGTGGGTGCTACCAAGTGTTTTTGCCTCAGGTGCTGAAGGTGTTTGGTTTCATTCTGAAACTTTTCGTCACAGAACGGACAGTAAGCACTGTTGATTTTCGTAGGTGCCGTGCAGATTTCTGGCTGGCTGGTGGTGGGCTGCAACTTAAAGAAGATCAGGTCGAGGGAACTTGTGACCAGGGCGAGATTGACCTCGGTGTCTCCCAGGACCTCTTTTGGTGCGGTGGTGTGGACATCAAAGTAAGGGAACAGGATTCCTCCAACGCCTTTAGAGTAGACCCTGTACTTCTGCCTCAGAAAATCACAGTATGTCTTGCTTGTGGGATTGTGCTGCTTTATATGCTCAACGAGCTGTCTGATTGAAAAGAACAAGGCCGAGCAGTACAAACAATTCAGGCCGTGCAGCAGGTGTTGGAAGACGCTTTTTTCTGATAGCAGAATTTTGCACGTTAGACATTTGACAGTTTTGTCGGGCATTTTCTTCAAGAAAGCTGCTCGTGCCGCCACACTTTCTGACTTGGATGTGTTGGATACCATCTGGTGAGCGACCTCTGTGTGCACGTCGAAGACACTGGAAGGGAAAAGTTCATTGCAGAGCGGGCAGGTAACCCATTTCTTAGTTTGTGGCGTGGAGTTCCTCGTTTGCTCGACAGCCTTGAGAGGGGTACTTGTGCTCTGAGAGCCGGGCATTGCTACTTGCAGCGGAGCAAAAGTGTACGTGGGCATGCCATTCATCTTGTTGCCAGTCGGGATAAGGTGGCTCAGCAGGGACTGTGAAGTCAGCATGGTGCCTTGTAGGGTGATTTGTTTGTTTGGTGCCTTTTGTGTATCCACAGCGGGCTTAGACACAGCTCTGGTTCCAGCTGCCATGTGGGCCTGCAGTCCTGATGGGAGAAAGATTTGCTGCGAATGTGGAGTGTGTTGTGGATGAGCGGGAGCAGGAGCGAGAGCCACAGGTGCCGGTTTCAGAGACACTTTAGACATTGTGGGAAGATGGACCATAGATCCTGATCCTTGGGGCAAAGCACCTCGGAGGGATATCGTGGCGCCAGGCTGGAGCAAACCTTTAGCTTCAGCGCTAGCTAGCTGCACTAGCGCCGACGCTTGAGGCGGCAGAAAAGCCTGGTTGGTTCCTGGGGCACAGATCAGAGTAGTACTGTTTGTAGTTCCTTGTAACTGCTGTAACTGCTGTAACTGCTGTAACTGCTGTAATTGCACCACAGTCCCAGCAGGTTGGCCGTTACTTGGTAAAACCAAGGACTTACTGTTGAACATTTGAGGTTGCTGTGGTTTCGGAGCAATGCTCGGGAATGTGACAAACATGCCATTCCCATTGGGTGTTGCTTTAATGATGAAGTTCTTGTTCTCATAAATCATACCCTGCACTTGCGTGCTGACTGAATAGTGCGACGGCTCAACCAGCATGTGATGCAACATTTGGTCTAGGTTTCCAGTGTTCACCTTGCACACCTTGCAGCAGTAGTACTTTATAGACGTAGTCCCTTGGGGGAGTAATCTGTAACCGATATACTGTTCTGCCAAAGTGGTCAGGTGCTTGAGAATGATGTGCTTCTTCATCGAAAAGATAGAGGAGGCTGGAAATCCACATTTCCGACACTGATAGCGCTCGTTTCCACGATGGGAGGGCAGGGGCTCGTCCCTCTGCGGTTGTATATAGGTGGCGTGGAAGAACAGCATGTGCTTCTTGAGAAACTTGGGGTGTCCGATGTAGACGCACTTCGAGCAGGGTACCAGCTTACAGTAGGTCTGCACATATCCATGGCAGCGAGAGACGTGGTTCCTGAAGTTGTAGATGTTTTGCGAAGAGTACTTGCACATGGTACAGCACAGAGCTCGAGACCGATAGGGCCACTGAATAGAAAGAAAACCGACAGTTAAAATTTGCACACAGTGCGTACTAAGTATATAACATTCATACCAAGCTACACATCCTTAATAATATGGAATGAATACTCTCTTCTTTAATAGGACATTGTTATTAACAAGACAGGTATGTGTTAACTAACAGGTCAGTAACAGTTTAAGTTATTTAACAAATAATCAAACTAGCAAATGATCATCCAAACGTGTTATATTCACCTTTTTCCGTCGTCTGACATTGTATCCGTCTGTGATATCGACCCACTCAGTTTCCTGAAAGACCTCTTCTTCATCCGAGTTTTTCTCAGACTTTTCATTGAGATCCTGCACAGTAAACAACACACAAACAAACACATGTTAATGTGGCAACAGACAACTTTCCGTAAGAATCCCAATTTGAACTAGAAACCCAGATCTCAGTGCTATGATTATTATTGTTGTTATTATTATTGCCACCGCTGCTTCAAAATGTTATGAATCGATATCGAATGAAACAATAATTAGCTAGCGCCTCACTCCTCACCGTTAGGAGAGTACTTTGCCGGGAGGAGAGCGTTTGCAGCTCTGACCCCGGACCGCCCCGACTGCCTGCTGCATAAGCACATTTTCTGTTGCTGCCAGGTTAGCCCACTGTGACCCCCGGCGCTGAGGTTTGCGCTGGCTCAATTTGAGTTGCTACTGCCGCTATCTGAAGGGTCCATCTGTTTCGGTTGCTCAGTGGTTGACTCACTTCCTTTGTGCTGTAAATAGAGCCCTCGTTTTCCCGGGAGATTGTACCCGGTGGCAGACAGAATAGGCTTTTTTCACAGCAGCCATTTTGCTGTGTCATCACGACACAAGCACACAGGCGTAATTCATCAAATTAATTATGGTTCCATTCTATTTAGTGTCGCAGCCATTCCAGCGAGCCAGCACGCACAATATCAGGACCCTGGGCCTTAATTAGTGTTCTTAATTACACCGGTGTTTACCTTGCAATGACGTGTCGAAATGGCTGCTGTGAAAAGGGCCTGTGAATCGTGGAAGCGAGGTTTAAAGGGAACCAATCTTTTTTTTTTTTTTTTAAGTTATTTTTTGGGGACATTTTCCATTTTTATTGAGAGGACAGTGGATAGAGTCTTGGAAAAGGGGAGAGAGAGAGTGGATGCGGAAAGGGCCACAGGCCGGATTCGAACCCGGACCGCCGCGGTTAGGACCAAGCCTTGATACATAGGCACCCGCTCTACCAACTGAGCTAACCCAGATGCCCATAGGGAACCAATCTTAATGCTGAAGGTGTCACTATTCTATAGCCAATACATTGTGCAATCAACATTTACTTAATAAGTTAAAGCAAAAAACTTGTCAACTGCCACTTTAAGTATCGCTTAGTAACAGTGCCACAATGTAAAACATATCCATTAAATACGTTTTTAGAGGTGTTGATTCAATTGTATGGTCATTCTGGAGGCGACATTATGTGCTGCAGTGTATTGCATTATGCTGAGAGACGTTTCTAATATTTTGTCCACCCCATTTATATCAATGAGGGTAGAGAACAAATTAAAAGCACCTCTCTGTGTAATGCAGCACCACAAACTACAGCATCCAAAAGGACCTTTAAGTTTAATCAACGCTAGAGCTGCAATGATTTATTGATTTGTTCTCAACTATTAAATTGATCGCCAACCATTGATTCCGCTATGATTCCAGCTTCTTAAATGTGAATATGTTCTGGTTTCTTTCCTCCTCTATGACAGGAAACTGAACATCTTTGAGTTGTGGACAAAACAAGATATTTGAGGACGTCATCTTGGGCTTTGGGAAACACCGATTGACATTTTTCATCATTTTATAGACCAAACAACTAATGTGTTAATCGAGAAAATAATCGATAATGAAAATAATTGTTAGTTTGCAACCCTAATCAACACCTCTTTAAAACAGCTTCAACAAAATCTTCACGAAGGTAGAATTAATTTCATTAGACCGTTAAATTTAGGTGAATGTACCTAATACACTGCCATGTTATACGTATACAATTTTAATCTGAAAAGTTACTAGCAACTAAAGCGGTCACATGAATATGGTGGAGTGAAAAGTAAAGTGCTTCCCTCTGAAACGTAAAAAGAATAAAATCACACAAAATGTAAAAAAAAAGAAAAGAAATAAAGCACCAGTGCCTCAACATAGCACGTCATTAATTTTCACCTCTGTGTAAAACCTGTGTGCTTATAGATGCAGTGTGATTGAGAAATAGTTGACACATGTTTATGGAGTGTGTCATCCTTCAAGATTTGAGTTTTAATCCTGCCTCAAGCCTAAAGTGTAAAAGTCAAAGTATAAAATCTCTGCAATCCGGAAAATAAATCCTATAAATCCAACGTTGCCATAAAGCCGTGGTGCTCGTTGATTTGCAACATTATCCACATTAGCCCAATACCACATGACATCATATCGCCCAACCCCAACTTGTTGCCATAACAACCAAAGACCAAAAACCCTCTGAATGGTGCTCTTTGAATGTGACCACCATCATCAAATCTGATTTGAATATGTTTTAAGATGGCTGTGAAAAAAGGTTTATACCTCAACTTAAATAAAAAAAATGTCCCCATAAACTGAATGATATAATTTTTTAAATGGTGAGGCTGCACATATTATAGTGTTGAAACGTCACTGATGTTATCACCTTTAGAATAGAATAGAAAATACTTATTGTCTGCTTTTCGTGTACAAAATGCAGAAATGTGTCTTTGGTCCGCATGTGCAAAAACTTCTATTAAAAGAGTGCATTACAACAACATATCACATCCAGACGGATCACATTAAAACACATTCACATAAAAACACATTACGTTAATAGAAGCCACATTAAAAAGGAGCAACAGGTACCAGGACTGAATCTAGGTTAAATAAATAGATATAAAGTGCTGTGTGCTGAGGTATCAGGCTAGCTTCAGAAAGTGTCTGTCCTTACATAATGTATTTAGATTTTTTTAGACATTTTTTTATATATGTTTTTATTTGCTCAGGGGATTCTGTACCTTTGCCCTGAGGGGTAGTAGCTGAAAGTGGTGATTTAAGGTACGGCTGTGGTTATCTCAGATTTTGCCACTTAAGTGTTGGACTTTGCCATGGTGAGAGGACAGTGGGGTCTGTTTGCAGCTTGTAATTGTTCTGCCCAGTTTGACTACTTTGGAAAGCTTTGTCTTGCTTTTGATGAGTATTAATGTAACTAACACGTAAAAACATAAAATGCTGAAACTTTTGGACAGAAACACTGATGATATACATAAATCAACAATTTTTTTTGTGTTTTTTGAGCTATTATAAAAAGCAAAAAAATATATATTTTAATCCAAGCTATCTTATATGAAGTGTTAATTAAAATTTAGATCAGACCCAAATCTTAAAAAGGCATCTTCAATTGTTGTCCAAGATGAAACATACCTTCAACAGGTTTTGGCAGTCTTCCAGGCCGATCTCACCTAGGATGTTTTTCACCGCCTTGCGGGCTTTTCGGATCTTCTCAATATTTCCAACTGGATATTGATACATCGTTCCTCACAAGCCTTGTGGAAGAAAAAAAGCTTTAATGTTATGGAGCATTAACACAAAATACTTATTCTAATATCAACAAAACTAAATCTTTTATTCTATGTACTTATAAATCACAGTCACAAGGCCTAGAAAGTAACCACTATTTGAGTAAAATGATTTTTACTGCAGCTCCAGTTTGAACTGAAACAGTAATAAATGAAGAACAGCACAGACAGGAAATGGCACATACTGGGAAGAATGGCAAAGGCAAACACAACCAATGCAATTAGCTGGGGGTCAGTTAAATATGTGCAGTATGTATACTAACAAGCAAGGATAAATTTAAACAAGCCAACAATAAAGTCATACTGCTAACATAAGAAAACATGCATAAAAGATGGAATGATTGTAGTAAGAATGAAGTAGTAAAATACTAACTGCAGCATAAAGATATCATCCCTGGACTTGACCATACTTTGCTAAAAAATATGAAAGAGTGAAAATAACAGCATGACTTGTACATGGGTATTATGTCTGCATAAGCATTGTGATAATGCAAATAACTTACAGTGCAACAGCTGATTTCACTATTTCACACTGTGGGTCTCTATATGAGCATCACATGATTGCAGGCCATTACTGATCTGTAGTAAAACAAACTTATTTTAGCTGAGTTCAAAGTGTTTGATTTAACAGTACATCACTATTTGAGTAAAAGGATCAGTTTGAACTGAAACAGTAATAAATGAAGAACAGCAGACTGGAAATGGCACATACTGGGGGAAGAAATATATTAATATGTGCAGTATGTATACTAACAAGCAAGCAGAAATTTCATCATGTAAGTATGAGAAATAAAGTTATTATGGTGTGCCATTTTAAAAAGGTCATACTGCTAACATAAGAAACCATGCATAAAAGATAGAATGATTGTAGTAAGATTTAATATGAAAGAATGAAAATCACAGCATGACTGTACATGCCTGCATAAGCATTGTGATCATGCAAAATAACTTAGAGTGCAACAGCTGATTTCCCTATTTCACAATGTGGGTCTCTATGTGAACATTACATGATTGCAGGCAATTACTGATCGGTAATAAAACAAAGTTATTTTAGTGTTTGATTTAACAGTAGATCACCCCACAAACACTACAGCCCTGCCATCCCCATCCATGCTAACTAACACTGGCTGAGTGTTATGCTGGAGTCACACTGGAGTCATTAAAAGAGCTTCTTGGTTATAAAGTCATACTGCTAACATAACAAAAACATGTAAAATGGAATGATTAACATACTGTAGTAAGAATGAAGTAGTAAAAATACTAACTGCAGCATAAAGATATCATCCCTGGATACTTTACAAAAAATATGAAAATCACAGCATAAATGTACATGGATTATTACGTCTCCATAAGCATAATGCAAAATAACTTACAGTGCAACAGCTGATTTATATATAAATATGCGCAGTATGTATACTAACAAGCAAGCCCATCATGTAGAAATAAAGTTATTATGGTGCCATTTTTATAAAGTCATACTGCTAACATAAGAAAACATGCATGTAGTAAAATACTAAATGCAGCATAAAGACATACTTTGCAATAAATATGAAAGAATGAAAAATCACAGTATGACTTGTAAATGGATATTATGTCTGCATAAGCATAATGCAAATAACTCACAGTGCAACAGCTGATTTCACTATTTCACACAGCAGACTGAATGCAATTAGTTAATATGTGCAGTATGTATACTAACAAGCATGCAGAAATTTCAACAAGCCCATCATGTAGAAATAAAGTTTTTATGATGTGCCATTTTATAATAAAGTCATACTGGTAACTTAAGAAAACATGCATAAAAGATGGAATGATTGTAGTAGGAATGAAGTAGTAAAAACTGCAGCATAAAGATACTTTGCTAAAAATATGAAAGAATGAAAAATCACAGCATGACTGTACATGGATATTATGTCTGCCTATGCATTGTGATAATGCAAAATAACTTACAGTGCAACAGCTGATTTCACTATTTCACACTGTAGGTCTCTATATAAAGAATCTATGATTGCAGAGCTTTACTGATCGGTAATAAAAACAAACTTATTTTAGTGATTGTATCAGTAGATCATCCACAAACTACAGCCATCCATGCTAATCCTGCTGAGTGTTATGCTGCTGTCCACACTGGACTCATTAAAACAGCTCCTTGGCTGCACGCTGACAACACTAAGCCGGTCATAACACCGGCCACGCCGATGCCCTCAGCCTCCTCGCGCATGTTTACCTCGGTTAATCTTCGGTGTAGATCGTCGTTAGTCGTCGCTGTGTCTCCAACGGTTGGGCCAACGGTTATCCACTTCCACCGGCCCTCCACTGTCTGTGTGTGTGTCGGTGAGCTGCGTCTGTTACCACCTCCACAAACTCACCCGAGCAGCATCCTCTGTCCACACACACCGCCTTGTATGAACTATATGGTGAAATAAGACAGATAATGTCTGCTGAACCGCCTCCAGAGGTGAGTTATTTTACGCTCAGCTTTTGTCCCTTTCTTCCTCCTATTGAGGAAAAAATGGCGCCCAAGTTCAGGATCTGACGTAGCTCACCTCATTTGCATACAGCCCTGAACTGACCAATGGGAGGCTTCTTAGCTTAAAAACTAAAATAACTTTTTTATTCTTTCACCACGACTCAGTAATTATCCCCCCAGTCTCCAGGTGATGCATTGCATGTTTATGTTTATGTATTTCATGTAATATCTCACTTTAATTGGACTTTTTTATGTTTTTTATGTATAGCTAGGTCCTGGAGGGGGCGTGGCCATGGCGACCCCCACTGGCCGTCACGTGGTACAAGTCTGAGGCTAACCAATGAACTGTCGAGAAAATGAGCTAAATGGGCGGGTCTTTCTTGTGTGACGTCATATCATGCTACTTTTTCTAGCCAATTAAATTGAAGCACCATTTTGGCAGTGGAGGAAGTGGAATTGATAGGTCAGATGGGTTTTTGTTAGCATAGCATCACATTTTAGGAATTTTTAATGCGTTTAACGATTAAAAAAAAAAAAAAAAGGCTAGCTACTACCGCATAATGTATAACTATAAGAAAAACTTTTATTTTAGATTTTTATGCTTTGGATACGTTCTTTTTTAAAGTCGATTATAATCGATAATATTAACAATCTTACCTTTCTACCTACAAATTTGTAAACGTCTCGCACAAATTGACAAATTGAGCAAGCTACCTGTCTGAATTAGGGCCCTCCAATTAACCTTTACGAAAAAAAAGGTCAGCTCGTTTGGAGACAAATCGACAATTCGTCATAGCAACCATGTGATGTTACTCCAGTCTAAAGCTTCTTTTTCGTTGGACTCGTAGCTTACAATTTCTTGCGTTACCAATCTTCTGTACAATTTTTAACTGTTGAATAATTTTATTAGCTATTTTACAGTACCACAAGCCCAGATGTTAATACGGTTCTTTATCCAAACCAATATGCTGTTATTGTCCGTTACAATTCCCGCACATATGACTCGTCATTCCTCGTCTGTCAAATCTTAACTTGACCACTGGAAAAGTTCTGTGTTGCATGACGAAGTTTGGTGTTAAAGTGAACAACCTGATTTAAAATTTGACTAACACGATCACATTGTGCCATCTGGTCAGGCAATGCAAACCAGGATGATTTACTTTTCTGTGCAAACAGAGTAACAACATGAGAGAGTAAAGTATCAACATTCATAATGGCTTTGCTGCAGCATTTCCCCAAAAGTAAGACTGCTGAAGGACAACAGAGTTAGGTGATATCATCAAGATATTTCTCATTGTCACTGTCAGATTTCCTCTTGTCAAACCATTACAAGGTTATGTCACCAATCACAATCAACCACTTAGTTCATTCATGCTTGCTTATTCATAGTACATAATTTACAGGCTGTGAATGAAGTTGCTCCTCGAGTAATTTCAAACTGTGTTGTATTGTGTGTGTGCAGGTGCTTGTTCTTATCATCGCAACCACGACCATTTATTTTATATACACTATAAAAACACTTTGTGAACATAGAGACATGCAAGTCTGACCAAATAGGTGAACTCTCCACTCATTTATTAATCTTAATTTTAACCTAATTAAACATGCAGTCATCACCTTTAATCAACACTTAATTGGAGCTGCAATGGCTCCTCTTGGAGCAATGTTTGAGCTAGGATCCTCTCACATACAACACCTAGGAAATGTTTCAGTGGCTGTATGAAGCAGAGGAAATCAATGGCTTCACATTAGACGTGTATACATTAATCTGCCCTTGTTATTTTAATGATGTTGAAGCTCAGAGTGAGCAATGGTTAAAGCTATTACAATATATGGCATCGGTAATATATAAATATCAGCATCATGCTTTATGAACAATCAAACAAGGATCTTATTGCAAGCATGTGAGAGCTGTGTGTCTCGTTCAGAGACAGACGGGGCATGTCAGGAAACTTCCATGCAGTAATGGAAATTACCAAAATGTTCCTTTTGCTCTCGAGGCAGCAGGTTACCCTGGCAACCTGATCTGAATTTCCACCTCTAAATTCATTTAATTACTGAATTTAAAGATGGCTGCTTAGGACATATTGTAGACGCTGAACTCTTTAATAATTAGACTGTAATTGAAGTGTTCGGCGTTTCTTGTTGTCATCAAAGCCAATGCCGTTTTTCTTTTACAACAAAACACAGCAGCAGCCGATTTCACTGATTAAATGCTCTTTTCTGGCCGAAGATAATACTGTAGTGCTCTGCTATCTTGTAACATACATCTCAACTGATTTAATTCTCTTTGGCACAACAGATGCCATCATAAAAACACATTAAAATACTCTACTAGTGTATTATTAGAATGAATTGGCCATAAAAGAGATCTCACTCCTGGCTGAAAAATCTCACTGAGCCTAAATCTGGATTAGATTGTTTCCAGAACATTCAACTACCGTGCAATCAGAACACACACACCAGATCTATAGCAGATCAGAAACACATGGTTTTGAATTATGTTGACAAAAATAGAGATTTTATGTCTAAAACTTTTCCACCCTTGACATCAAAGATCACACATACACAAGATAAATGATTTCAGTCAGAAATGTATTAAATTAATCACTTTCATTACTTTAACAAGCACAATTTACAGTCAAAAACAGGCTATGGTCCATTAGTGCCTTAGACAAGCAAGTAATTAATACATTAGTCATTTGTAACACACAAGGGCAGGATTCTTTAAAAACTGCAGGTCACCTTTAATATTATTAGACATGAGACATTTAGCTGTACAAGAGACTGTGCAGTATGTCCCTCATAACTTTAGAGAGGCATGAGGAAAAGCCTGAAATGTTACTTGTCGTTTGCACTGCCTCAGAGAGGTCTGTGTACAGCTAGCATGTCTTTCGTGTGACAGATACAGACAAGTGAGTCCACATCTGCCACATACAGATCATTTACGTTCGAGCGCTCTTCAGAAATAGCTCCTTTGCTGGTTTTTCAGATCCTGGGAGAACAGGGACCAATCCCCTTGGCAAGAGACACTAATATGAAGATCTGAAAAATCAGGGCTGCGGTGTTAAATGTCACAGTACTTATTTAACCTACAAAAGATTTTGTGCATTTTTGAACCAGATTAACCTCTCTCTATTAGAGGCAAGGAGTGCATTAGGCTGTATGCAGTTTCTCTGTATTCAAGCTATAGCTCCGCGTAGAGAGAATCTCCCACAGCAATTCCTTCATGCCTTTCGAGTAAAGGGAAACCACTGAGGTCACAAATGGCAATCACAGCACACTTAATCCATGTAGCGTTAAAAAACACATCAATATCTTATCATCAGGAAAAACACTGTTAGATGGGCCACAGCATAATACCTGGGCAAAACACACTGAAAGATGGAGCTTTAAATCTGCCCCCGGTAATATCTGAATCCAATAAATAAAAATGCATTGAGGTGAGCTGCAATAAAGAAATAGGTTACATCATTGTCATAATTTCATTTAAACTATGCAAAGTGAGGGGTCTGAAGTACAGAATCCACACGAGGCATTGATTCTTTTAAACACTTCAAAAATCATCTACAGACAAAATGTATTGGTGTTGAACAGACACAGGATTTACACGACTGTCAACAGGTAATCAATAGAGAACATGATCTAAATTAATTGTACATTTTGTAAACTGGATTTGATTTAGGAAACAAACCACCCCAAACATGTTTGGGGGGGTCCCATCTCCAAAGAGTCGTCCATTTTGTTGCATAATGTCATTTGAGTTCTTTTAGCTGACAGATTTCCATCAGAGGGAGGAGCGAGAATGAAAAGATTATCTTCCAGAATCAAATTTTGATGTATCGAGCAACCAATTCTTTCCCATTTTGAGAGGTAAAAAAAGCCAAATTCCTGGAAGAATAAATAGGACACTGCATTTTCCAAGGTGGCTGGAATGTTGACCACATTTAGCCCCTTGTCCCAAATACCTCGCTGACCCCTCTTCTCACATAGTGAAAGCAGAGGCTAAGGAGGATCTGTGCAATATAATACGGACAGGGGCAGAGGGTAGTTACGCACTGTACTGGACCATGGAGAAATTCTTCATGGCACTGTCCAGTTCCACGCCGGCCCCCTGCATTTCATACCTGTGGGCAAAACCAAGCATCAGAATTCAGTTTTCTGTAAATGCATCATATTCTTACTACATCTGTATCTGTATTCTTACTCACCAGTCACAGGTGGAGACAGTGTAGTAGACGGGCAGCTGGGGGGAGCCGGAGAGGCAGCTGAACTCCTCCAGGCCACACACTCCCATGTTGGAGAAGCAAAGCCAGTCTCCCACACTGAGCTCAGGCAGCAGACAGCGCTCCACCACCTGGTCCAGCTGGTCCAGTGACGGGCCCCACAGGCTGCTGGGATACACCCCCACATCCGCACACATCACATGCTGGAGAAAGAGGGAACGGTGTCGTCAAAATAGGTAACAATCAGAAATTATTTTTTACCATTACAAATAACTGATGTATCAAATTTTGCAAACTGTATTCCTGTGGTAGCTAAAAAATGTTATTCATGATATCCCAACCATTCCTTATTAGCTAGCAATTAACCTAAAACTGGATAGCCATTATCAACTAGCTAATATAGCCAACTACAACTGTTAGCTTGTAAGCATGAGGGTTCTGGGGTGTTTGAAATGACTTAAAACTGCCTTTAAAGCACCAGAACAAAATACATCACAAGCCATCTGTCAGTTTATTTTACCCTACATTATTAGTCAACTACAGCTCCCGTTTTATGTTGTGTAGTTTGTGTCACTTTTAATTATTTTATAATAATTTCATATGTGATTAATATCACTTTGAAAGAAAACTGTATGTTTAAATATCTCTGCTTTGTATTAAAACCCCAGAACCAATGTAGGGTCTTTAGGTCAATATGACTCACTATCTAAAGCAATTCAAATCCTGCTTCCTTAAATCCCCATAATGCATGACCCCCTTTCCCTATTCAACTAGAGCTGCTATTGGATTCTTCATTCAGTGCTGAATGAGGTTGACTCTCTTGGGTGGAGGCCTACTAACCTTGTGCACTGACGGGGCAGCGATGGAGTTTCCTAGCAGCTTGCGGCTGAACGGGCCATAAACACCCTCATTCATGTGGTACAGGAAATCAGTATCTTCATTGTTCACACCTGTGTAAATAGAGTGGACGACCATGTCAGAAATATAGAACATAGTTTATAATCTATCTACCAACTGAGGTCTTGACTTCTGATTTGTTTCTTCTGATCTATCTTGTTATGATTATGCAACACCCATGTGTTGGACTATACAGGACAAAGACAACCTCTGAGAGAATTAAGTAACTCACCTTGAGCGAGGCTGTTCCAGTGGCGGGTCACCACCTTTTTGCCGATCACGTTGACAGCCAGGCTGAAAGCCGAGGCCACGTAGAAGCTGCCTGGCTGGGCCAACACTTGCACACCGGACAGTGGGGGGAAGTAAGCATCCAGCAGCGGCCTGACTGCAGACTCAACCTGCACACATAAAAGATGCATTCAGAGGGCGTTTCCACATAAAAAAAACAAACGTGTGCAAAATATTTATTTTAGCCATTAGATCATTTAAAAGCTGAAATCCATTACTTTATGCACGCTGTTTGTGAGAGGCAACTGATGTGATGCTTGAGCTACAAATAGATGGCAGAGCATTCAGAGTTGAGCTTATATAGGCATCTTCCATCACTGCTGTGTCGAGCTATCTAGCTCGATGAATGGAGTCAAGCCAAGTCTTTGCAAAACATGTATATTGTGATTTGACAGTCTGATTACTGCATTCGCAAAAGTATCACAGCCGTTTACCACTCACCTGTTTGAGCTGAAACTCTGAGCCAGTAAATCCACCACCAATGTCCAGGATGTTCATGTTGAAGCCCAGATCCATCTGAAAAGAAACCGTAAATAATCAGTTGTTAGCCTTAATGAAAAATAAAGTACAAAGGATAAAAAGACATTTAGGATACATAAAAAAAAAGTCTTGAGTTGACTCATATCAACTAAATTCCTATGGTTTAACCGTTTTATATTTTCCAGGTAGTACTCACCGCCATGTCAAACACACAGCGCGCATCTGACAGTGCATGGGTGTAGGCCTGTTGCAGGTCTTGGCAGGAGCTGGGGATGTGTAAGGTCACCCCCACCACCTGGACTCCAAGCTCCTTGGCTGCTTCCAGCAGGTGCCGGCAGCTCTTAAGAGAGAAGCCAAAGGCCATGCTGGTCTCAGCTGCGTGGGCCTCGGTGGTCAACTGCAGCAGCAACCTAGAAAAAGGAACAACAGCCAGAAATCAAAACATGAATGAAACATCCATCTATGCAAGGTACATCTGTTTTTGACACTAACAACAGCTTTCCCAATCATCTGTTTATTCTTAAGACAAAAATGTACTTGCATTACATTGACACATTCTTCAGTTTTACAAAAGTGCACGAGGATTAAACATAGCCCAGGAAAAAAGGGTTTGCGGCTTAATTTGATCACTTACTTTGCACTAGGGTGCAGGCGGGAAATCTTGGACAACTCTGCCTCATTTTCGCACACAAGATGCTGAATGTTGTTCTTGGCAGCGTGCTTGATGTGTGCCAGCTGCTTGCAAACGCCTGACAAAATGATGTTTTCTGGTGGCACGCCGTGCTCCAGCACCAGGTTCACTTCAGTCTGCGGGAAAGAGGTTAGATAAATTAACGCAACAAAGTCTAAAAGCCCCATCACAACAATCAAAAGGGTACCAAGTGTGTTGCATATGTTAAACAGGATAACAGCTGACTAGTAATCAATTGAGTGCTTGTAATGTAATTGCCCCAAAATGTCAAGTGCTTTCATAAGAGGATGAGGCACTGTGCAGTTCAAATAAATAAATAAATAAATAAAGCTACCTGCATTTGATTCTGTGACGATTAAAGCTTACCTTGTTGGCACAAATGAAGCCCAGGCCCAAGGAGGCTAACACCTCGATGACTGCAGGGCTGCTGTTGCACTTGACTGGGTAGTAGGGCTGGAGCTGTGGCACTGCGCTCTGCCAGCAAACATGCTGCCGCATCAGGGCACCGAGGTCACCCACCACAAACGCACTCTTCTTGACCTGGGAAAACAAGAGCAGGTTAAGGCTGCACTGAGTACAAATAGCAACTGGTTAAAACACATCAACAGGAAAATAAAAAAACATGCTAAGTGCTAATGACAGTGTCATTAAAGCTATTTGAAGCATTTTGGAAAATTTCTTCCACTGCAACCTGAATCCATTAAAAAGGCCTGCAAGCTGCTGAACTGACCAAAGCCTGCTCGTAGATGTGTCCGTCAATGACATCTTCAAGGGTCACTCCTCCCTCCAGGAGTTCAATGATGTAGCTGGGTTTGTCAGCAAATCCTTTCATCTCAACCGTTTTCCGCTAAGCCGACAATCATAAAGAACAGATAAGCAAGTCAAGGGTCACGACTGAGCCAATGGGGTCCTGCCGGTATGCAACAAACTGGAAAAGGAAAGGGAAAAAAACATCATTATTAATTAGGGCTTTCAATCGATTTAAAATATTTAATCGCATGATTAATCACACATTTTTTTATCTGTTCAAAATGTACTGTAAAAAGGGAGATTTGTCAAGTATTTAATACTCTTATCAACATGTGAGTGGGCAAATATGCTGCTTTATGCAAATGTATGTATATATTTATAATTGGAAATCAATTAACGACACAAAACAATTACAAATATTGTCCAGAAACCCTCACAGGTACTGCATTTAGCATAAAAATTACGCACAAACCATAACATGGCCTTCAAAAAGCCCAACAGGCAACAGCTGTCAGTATGCTGACTTGACTATGACTTGCCCCAAAACTGCGTGTGATTATCATAAAGTGGGCATGTCTGTAAAGGGGAGACTCGTGGGTACCCATAGAACCCATTTTCATTCACATATCTTGAGGTCAGAGGTCAAGGGACCCATTTGAGAAAAAGCCATGACAGTTTTTCTTCGCGAAAATTAAGCATAACTTCGTAGCGTTATTGAGCCTCCTTCCCAACAAGCTAGTGTGACATGAATATGATGTCAGTATATTCACTATAGCTTTAAAACTGAGCCCGCTACAACCTCCGAAAGATCGATTGCGTTAAAGAAATTAGTGGCGTTGAAAAGATTTAGCATTAATACGTTAACTTTGACAGCACTACTTATAATATCACCATTATAAGCCTTTTTTTTTTACAACAATTTAACCAGGAAAATGAAATACACAGGCATACATAGGGCTGATGAACTTCTACCTAGATGCCTTTCCATTGTTTAAAACCAACAGCTATACTGTATTTATGACTGTAGTCCCTTTGAGCACACATATGTTATCTGTGTTTTATGAAACCTACATTCGTTCTTGTATAATTAACAAATGTGGGAAATCTACACACCTCATTGAGCTTTTATCTAAATGTATTGACTGCCTTAAAAAAACACGTCAAACTCAGTACAAACGTGTGTTTATTCACACCAGTTTGTATGCCAAATTCCAATCAGGACACAATACTTATGGACTTTGCTACAAGTGTATGATCGTGTGAGCGAACATGCATCTTTGGTGTGTACAAGAGACACTGAGTCACTCACATGGACAAGTCAGGAGATGGACTTGTCCCGCTATCAGCTAGGATCCCAAGGTGGCTCAGCGTTGAAGTCAAAGTGCTCCCGGTGGGGAGCCGCCCCTAGGCCCTCTGGGTAGCGCTCATACACCTGTGCAGAGACAGGGGAGCCCTAAGGGAAAACACACAAATAATATTAGATATGAATACATAGGAAGCCATGGTGGAATCAAGTGGAATCACATGAAATGCAGGGTCATTGGCTAGGCTTGTCAGCCTTATGTCATATTACAAACTCTACCACTATTATCTATGGATCCACATTTGTTGTCACTGTGGTCAAAATTTTCCCCGGCACAATCAATGCAGATATTACTTAAGAAACCCAGGTGGTGTAGTGCAAGCGAACTGTTCTGTAATGAGGGTGTCAACACTTTCCAGGCTCTGTTGAGAAACCTGATGTATAAGTTTATATGACAGCTAAATGATTCCCAGAACGCCATTATCATCATGCTACTGTCAAATCTTTGTTTTATTGTTATACGATACCAGTCACCCCGGTGGAAACATTGGCATAACTGTCTTTCGCGATGATTTGCGTGGCTTGTTTATCTTAACTCCCAATAAACACCCGGTATATTGCGCCTACTAAATCATTACCCTCAGCTGACCGTTTTTTAATCACTATTAATCCACATTATGCGTCTATAAATAAAACATGCAAGTGTGTTGTGATGGGGCAAATAAGAGATTAGATAAAACTTTATTAATTAATTAATTATTAACATTTATTTATTGTTTCAAAATTTCCTGTATTGCGTTGTTAATTGTACTACTCTACGAGCCTCTACAATTGCCCCTCGGGGACAAATAAAGTGATTTGAATTGAAGTAAAATAAAAAAGGTAAAGTAAGCTAACAAACAGAAAAAAATAAGTAATATTGCACATGTTGGACATTAATATTGGACACAATGAACAGTGATATTGCACATGAGAATGTAAAAAAGTAGTATTGCACATGATATTGATATTATATTTGTACTCAGTGTCCGGTGTTTTTTAGCTGTCCAGTGTCACAGGCTTGACAAATTGGGTATTATTATTCCTACTAAATCATTATCTCAGCTTTTTAATAACTATTAATCCACATTATGTGATAACTGTCTATAAAATAAAACATGCATGAGTGTGTTGTGATAGGGACAACTAGTGTCACAGGCTTGACAAATTAATAATATTATGACTTTTTTTCCTCAATGTGGCCCTAATACTCCGTCTTAGCATAGACTTACAACAATGATAAATAAAAAATGAAAATGTAAACATAACAGTTATTCATTTCCATCTTTAAAAATCCACAGAGAGCCACTGGAGAGGAGCTAAAGAGCCACAGGTTGCTGACACCTGACATATACCAACACATTAACATTTAGCACGTAAAAGTGTATTGAAAATAGTGAAACGTCATGTGGAGGAAACGCTGCTGAGATATTATTGGCAACCAGAGAGAGAGCTGCTACCTGCCAACTGTATATAACAACAAAATTACAACAAGTTCAAGTGTATAAAATACAAGTGCATAAAATAAAAAAGTACTATTTCTAGCACCAGTGCCTAATAGAATAACAATTAAGTAAGATACATTCAGTAAAATAAGTATATAAGATAAGATAAGTAAAATAAAAAAAAGGTAAAGTAAGCTAACAAACAGAAAAATAAGTAATATTGCACATGTGAGACATTAATATTGCACATGAGAATGTAAAAAGTAGTATTGCACATGATATTGATATTATATTTGTACTCAGTGTCTGGTGTTTCCAGCTGTCCAGTGTGTCACAGGCTTGACAAATTAGGTATTATTATTATTCCAATGCGTCACCAAAAGAAGACATGAAACCCTTATACCAACACATTAACATTTAGCACGTAAAAGTGTATTGAAAATAGTGAAACGCCATGTGGAGGAAACGCTGCTGAGATATTATTGGCAACAAGAGAGCTGCTAGCTTTGGTTTTGTTGTAAGCAATATAATAACAAAAGAATAGATAAAGACGTTAGAATAAAATAAGAATAAAGAAATTGAATATACAATATACAAAATAAGCTATAAACAAAAATAAACATGATAGGACAAATAGTGTCACAGGCTTGACAAATTAGGTATCATTATTCCAATGCGTCACCAAAACAAAACATGAAACTCTATATTTCAATACTGTTGACTTATGTTTAACATTTTATTCTGGCCTATGTTTTTATTCTGTATTGTTTTTATCTTGATGTTTGTTTGCACTATTTTAACTTATGTAAAGCACTTTGTAACTATGTTTGGAAAGGTGCTATACAAATAAAGTTTTTATTATTATATACCACACGTTAACATTTAGCAAGCACAAGTGTATTGGAAAGAGTGAAACGCCATGTGGAGGATGGTGAGATAGTATTGGCAACCAGAGAGCTGCTAGCTAACGCTGAGCTACCTGCTAACTAACTGTGGAAGGAAGAAGCTTCTGTTAGCACCACATTTTGTGTTAATATCACATCAAATATGACACAAAAACAGGAATAAACACAACACTGAGTTGCTAAGGTTGCTAATGTACTAATCCCTTAAACATTAAGACATGTTAAAAGCACATAATTGAGTGAATCTGAGTGTGAATGTGAGGCTTTAGAGGAGCAGAAGAAGAGCAGCCCGCCATGTTATAACGTGTCTCCTGAAGCCAGAGAGGAAACTCAACGTCGCTCTACTTACGTGAGATAACGGCCACAATGATTTGGAAAATCGTCTTCTCTTTTTCGGCGGAATTTTTAAAGAGTAGTGGGCACAACGATGTAAGAAAGAAAGAGGGCGGTTTCAGCCATATGGTTAGCTATTAGGGGGGATTTATGAGTAAGGTCTTCTTCTCTGTGTATCTCGGTTGACGGGTGGAGGACGACTAAAGCCGAGCACAGCGGAGGAAGTGGAAAAAGTAATCAACGGCCCGTGGGCGGGGCTTCACTTCAGTTCCAGCCAATGAGCGTTCAGCATTTTTGAGAGCATACCATATATGTAATTTCCGGATATTTTAGGCAGGCCGCTGTAGATTAGTGATGGGAATTACAGCTCTTTTTAGTGAGACAGATCATTTGGCTCATCTCACCAAAGAAGAGCCGGCTCTTTCGGCTCCCAAACTCCCAAAGAATCAGAATCAGAATCAGAATCAGAATTGTGTTTTATTGCCAGGTGTAAGAGATTTACACTAGGAATTTGCTTTGGTTATGTTGGTGCAAGTCAAACAGTATAATAACAAAATAGATAAAAACGTTAGAATAAAATAGAATTTAAAAAATTGAAATTTTAAGAATATACAATATACAAAATAAGCTTTAAACAAAATAAACATGATATATACAGATAGTGCAAATATTGCCGGAGTGCAAACAATCAGGTATCAGAGGGAGAGAGAGGGATACAGTAGGGGGTGTTATTTAGAGTGTATGAAAGAGGGGGAGAGCCAGTGTCGGCGGGGCAATAGTGTGTGTGTGTGTGTGTGGGGGACGGAGAGAGTCACAGGGGGGCAGAGGGGCTGTTGGAGAGCCCCACTGCCATGGGGAAAAAACTGTTTTTATGGCGTGAGGTTTTGGTCCTGATGGACCTTAACCTCCTGCCAGATGGCAGAGTCTGAAATAGATGGTGACCAGGATGGGTCTATTCATTTTACCACTTCTGCCTTTTTATAATTCAGCCAAGTCTCTGCTCCTCTGCCTGCTTACCTTCACTCACACACCGCGCGCGTTCTCACGCTCCACTCTTACGTGCATGCGCGCACACTCCACACTGCAGAAGAATTATTTTATCTCTGAGAATATCTAGTAAATGTACAGTGGACGTTTGTGCAGAAATAAATGCTGCAGCTCCTCCAGACCAACAGAGGTTTTCCGTGTCTTGTGAAGTGACGGGGCTCCGCAGCGAGAAACGTTATTGTCTCTGATCAGGTGCTGGTGTCTCCCATGTTGTCTCCGGCCGCGGTCGGGAGGCTGAAGCAAGAAAAGCCAACACTAGGATCAGATCTAAATCATGTTCATGGAGAGACCTTCGTCTGGTTAGCTAACATTACTGCCAAGCAGGTGAAATATAGAGTGATATTGTGGTTTTAGCTGACGTGTGTCGCCTCACTGTTTTGAGCGATGCTTGTTCTTGTCTATTTAGAGCGAGCACAAGCGGGAGCCCGACGCTGACTTTCGTTGACTTAACAGCCACATGTGTTAACAAGCAATTCTACAAACAGTCCCCGTGGCGCGGAGAAGATCGTCCTATCATTCTGCCTTGATTTAATTAAAACATTTTTTTTTAAAAACGGCTCTCGGACGGGAGCCGGCTCCCATCGTTCACTCAAAAGAGCCGGCTCTTTGAACCGGCTCGTTCGCTACCGACCCATCACTACTGTAGATCTGTGATGTTTATTCTGGTTACATAACCATAAACTTTCCGTAGATGGCCACTCGTTTCAGTCAGTCCAAGGCCTCTAGTTTTCCTGGGACGAGTCAGATACACTTGTTGTTGTTGTTGTTGTTTTAAAAAAGTCTACTTACAGCTCTATAACCATTGGCTATGTGTTGAGCCTGTTAAAGCATAATGGTTAACAAACTGTTACCATACCATACCAAATATGTATTTCCGGATATCTCAGGCAGCTGTAGATCTGATATGTTTATTCAGGTTACATAACCATAAACTTTCCCTGATACTGCTGGCACATTTTTTCATCCATGCATCCAAATGGGAAATGAAACCCTTATTTTCCATTTGTAAAAGGGACCTTGTGGACAATCATCTCAGTGCTTTAAGACTAGTGAAAGGACAACATGCAAAGTGTCTCCTCAGAGTTTATGAAGAACTGAACATATATGATGATGACCCCTAGAGCTACTATGGAAGAGTGCAGTCTTATTATTTATTTATTTATTTATGCATTTCTTTTTTGTTGCTTGAATTATTTTCTAGCCCCTCTTTTATTTTTGTTATTATATTATTTTTTTTATAATTTAAGCTATCTTTCCTATCAAATTGTGCCTTGTATGTTAGAAGTATTGAGTTTAGATTAAAATGCCTTAATGTTTGTAAATGAATCTTCTTCAACCAAAAAAAACCCCCCAAAAAACCCATAAACTTTCCGTAGATGGCCACTCGTTTCAGTCAGTCCAAGACCTCTTGTTTTCCTGGGACGAGTCAGATACACTTGTTGTTGTTGTTGTTGTGCATTTCCAGCTGATTTATGTAGGAGGTGAACCCTTTGCAAAAAAAAAAGTCTACTAGCTATATAACCATTGGCTATGTGTTAAGCCTGTTAAAGCATAATGGTAAACAAACTGTTGAACAAACAATATTTTCATGGTGTAATTTTCCCAGGCACACTGCAACTTTTTTTTTTTTTTTTTACCTTCATTTAACCAGATAGTACTCATTGAGATTAAGAATCTCTTTTGCAAGAGAGACCTGGCCAAGACAGCAGCATTTAAACATACATTAAAATTTCAGACGCCACAACGTAAAACAAATAAATAATAAAATAAAATACACAGCATAATATCATACAAAACACATTAAAATCAAGTGTTTGAAGCCAACGTTAAAGTGAAAATATTCAGAAACACATACAGCTCCCGATTGACTCTGCTTCTAGGTCTTACATTAATGTTTTAAATTCATCAAAAGTAATCAGATTTCCCAGTTTCAACTTAGCTTGCAGTGTATTCCAGGAAAAGGGAGCTAAAGTATTATTTAAGCAACCTTTGGGGTCACATGATCATCAGGTCTGCAAGTAACAGTTATCAATCTATTGGTTATTTTGTTTTGCATTTAGCTGATTATGTCTTTAGCCCGTGAAATGTCAAACAAATGAGTGCTCATCACAAGCTCCCTGGGCTCAATATGATGTCTCCAAACTGCTTGTTTTATCGTGACAGACAAAAACTCGGAGAAACAATGACATATGGAATAGCTAAAGGCCATTTTACCTAGTTCTTTGCAATGTAATATGAGTTCTTCCACCACTGTATATGATATAGCCCATACACAATTGTACAATTTATCAGTGTGTACAAAACATAAAACCATTAATTTTGGAATATTATTTAACATGCAAGCAGCATTTTAATATTACAGCTGGTGGAGATGGAGCTCATTTTAACAACTTTATACACTGTTGGATAGTTTAATCTATAGCACTGCATCATCTTTTATAAATTGATCATATGTTTTGTGAAGAAAACCTAATGTTTACACGACTGAAGCATTCTTTGAACACATTTGGGCATTCATAGATGCTTGGAGGATATTTGTATTTTTCTTGTTTAATCTTCTTTCCAAGTCTGTCTGAGAATGCAACAAGGCCATATTTTTGGCCTTGTTTTAAGTCACATGCTGTGATAATATGGCCTGCGCCCACCATGACGCTAATTCTATGAGTTATGAAGTGCTTTTACATCTTTACATTGAGTGAACAAAGCAATATTCATTTTCATCCCTATTTTTTCAGACATCATTCATGGGCATTGTGAGTGCATAAGCACATGCTTCATGTGGCTGGGAAGATTATGAGGTTCAGAAAGTCAGTGGGTCAAAAGTTTTCTTATTATAACAGTTTCATGGTATTACTGTTTGCACAACCTTGCTGAACTCAACTATACACCTTTCTCTGGATTTGTATGGAGAGTTAATCAATTAAAAAATGGTGTGGCACTGACAAACTTTCACAAGACAGACAAAACATACAAAATATGCTTCTGTCTAGGTAGTGGATGTTTTGTCTCATGGAATCTGGGGGATTATTAAGATTCAAGAGATTATTGAATATTTTGTTGATTAGTCATTAAGCCACACTTTGTCAACTGTGAAAATTTAATGTTTTGAAGTCAGTTTGATGGAAAGAAATTCCTTTTGAGAAATGTATCTCATAAAGCATGGTGGTCAGGAGTTCAGTACAACACTGAATGACTGGCACAAAGACTCAGCCTGCAGCCACCTTAGTCGTATGACTTGTTTTTTTCTGTGACACTGGAGCAACACGCCGCATGGCTTCATCTGTGTGTATGTAGCTGTTTGGCCGTCCTATAGCTCTTATCTTTGTTTTATGACAGTCACTCCGAGGGACACCGTGTTCACAAAACAACGTGGCCTAGAAAACCTTGGTGTCTTAACAACAAGGAAAGTCCAATATGAAAACACTCTGACACATATGTTCAAGTATGTCAGCTGGCTTTACTATGTTTAGAGACCGAGTGACTGGGTTAAATGTATGGATTCACACAGTGCAGTCATGCTAATGGCCCTGAGGTACACACTACAGGAATAGCTAATCAAATTGGACCATGCAGTTCACATATCTGAGAAAGAAGATATTAGTTAGCTTCTATTTGGCACAAGTGAAACAGTCGAGTCAAGGCTTATTTGCATAGTAATTATGTGCAATGTGTGTTTAACAGAGTCATAAGAAGGTAACCTTTGCTAAAGGACACCTCGGCAGTGCCTGGAGGCAAACGGACATCCGTCCAGTTCCCAGTTCACACTCAATACTTGCTCCGTGCAGGGACTTGAACTAGAGACCCAAGCAAAGACCCCACAGAATTAAATCACAGACAACAATAAAAACAAGGTGTGCATAAAAGCAAGAAAATCATGTTTATCATCATTAAAATGTTAATGTTTCTTCTCAGAGTAATGTTTTCATTCTTTCCAGCTAACAGAGAACAGATTTTTGGATTATGAATCAAAGTAATCAAGACTGCATGGTGAAAATTAAAGCATTGATAATTATTTTTAAATGGGTATAATGTGGTTTCCTTTAATATTCAACAATGAACAAAGTATAAAGTAAAAAAAAAAAAGTCAAGTATGTGCTTCACGGTTCACATCAGGGTCCACGAGGACAGGAGGAAATTTGATTTTGTGCTTCAGTTCCGCTGAGTTCAGTTAAATGCCGTGACTGTCATCAGGAAGTAAACTCAATTTGCCGTAAGGAAAAAAATATGTTATCAAACAACTGCATAAATAATCAATTCTCAATACTCTCAGGAAACTAACACATCCCACATTTTTTTTTTTCCAAACTGAAGAGTTCCGTAAGACAACTTACCTAAGTGTAAGGGATGTTAGAGTTGCTGGGCAGATATACAGTATCCACCAGTATCAGCTCATATTGGTATCTGTATATATGACAGCTGATAAGTAACACGGAAATATCAGTAAAGAAATGCCCAAAACATTCTGTCTCCATTAAATAGTTTGTCATCAAGGAATACTGCCTATAAATAACAAGGCCTACTATTTTTCAATTGTAAAATGTTCTGCATTGTAGGCTACATATGTTGTTCACAACAGGCCTTTCTTTTTACAGCAAACATTTGAACTTGTCACAGTGAGAGATAACATTAATTTAATTATTTACACATGTGGTTTTGGTGCTCTTAGGCTACTTTGTCAAATTTGTTTCCATGAAAAAGGCCTATTAAAAAAAAAAAAAGATAAAAAGAAAAAAGATTAAAGGATCCTCATAAAAAAATTCTGCATTTTATGTGTTGAATCTGCAGACATACAGTCCTTTTTAAAATAAATGTTCAAGTATTTATATCGGTGTCAGCCTAAAAAATCCAGCATTGACCAGGCTCTATAGGCCAACTTGTCACAGTGGGAAATAACATTAATTGCATTATTTACACATGTGGTTTTGGTGCTCTTAGGCTACTTTGTCACAATGTTTTCTGTGAAAAAGGCCTTATCTTAAAAAAAATAAATAAAGGATCCTCACCAAAAATGTTGCATTTTATGTGCTGAAAAACTATCTGCAGGTATGCCGTCCTTTTTAAAATTAATTTTTAATATTTATATTGGTGTCAGCCTAAAAATGCAGCATTGACCAGGCTCTTGTATAGGCCAATAGTAATTCCAACCCTAACTCTAGCAGTGGTGTATTTTTCTTACCCTGATCCTAACTGTCGATTTTAATTCCTAAACCTAATATGTATTAGATTCCTACAAGGTTTTTCTTAACCTAAAACCTAACAAGTTAATTTTCATTTTTATTTATTATGTGAATAAACACCACTACACCACTGAACTCTAGTGATACCACTTTTAAACATATAGACAGACCAGCTGGACATATAAGATCATCCTTGGTTTATTTCATATCAGGATAATGAGCAGGGATTGTTGAGAAATCAAAAACCGCTGAATAAATCTACTCTAATGAATGAATTGGTTTACACTATTTCACTGTCACCTAAAGGCAGGGACTGTTGAGTAATGTAATAGTTACATCTTACCAGAAGAGGTCAATATTGAGCACTGACTGAGCTGTCAAAACAAACACTCATGTGTTCACAACATGCTGCCTTTAATCAGTATCGGAAGTACTATAATTACTATTTTATCAAAAAATTATTCAGCTGAAATTGATCAAAATGTCTAGGAATGTGAGAGCTTTATAAGAGAAGATAAATAATAATACATTTTAGAAGATTAATCAATAATATAAGATGAATACTAGCTAATATTTCTATAATAAAGCAACAGGTGAATTAGCCTAATGTGGGACATTAGGATATGGATGCATTATGTATAATTATTAAATAACATTTAATGCTTAGGCATAAAAACAACAACAAAAAACAACAAAAACAACAAACCTCATAACTCAATTTTAACAGAAATGCAGCCAACCCCAATTATGGAATATAATGTTCACTTTACCTCAAATATCTTAAATAATGCATTAGAAGACTAAAACCCTATAATTAACCATTATTATCATGCTGTCCCACATTTCGAAACCATATTTCCTGAAGTGGGACATGGAAAATTTGATTAAAATAACAAATATAGAGTATATTTACACCATATTATAATATTATTCGATGAACAAACATATCATAAACATATCCTGATAAAAACTAGCAGGATTATTTTATTTATAATATATTTATAGCCTTAGCATTAAGTTTGTCTAAACACTATGTCATTGACCTTTGGGTGGTCTTCACACAGGGCACTTCCAGTTTGATGATTGCTATAGACCCTAATCTATGATTGAACATTTGAGATGTCATGTGGTTTTGATCACTTGACACCACAGCTTGTGTTAACCAATAATTTTGGATTTAAATATTATATATTTGTGACATCACAAATGGGCAGAAATCCTGACGGCTTGTTTCAGATGCAGAGTTTCTGAATATGGGCTGTGTGTATTTCCCTGTGGATTGAGTGTTTCGATACCTTCACAGTATTTATATAGGACTTAAGCCTGCTTTATAATAAAAAAAACGTGAAAATCTCACTTTTTTATAATATGGGACCTTTAAATTACGCATACATGTGGTGATTAGGTGATGTAGCTGACTCATGATGTATGCGGATACTGTCTTTTAATCAAACCACTGTTTTTAACGCCTTCCAACTGCTATTGTGCAATAATTATATGATGCTGTGCAATAATTATATAATTATCTGACTGACACTTTGTGCAATAATCTGGCAAAACTGTAATCTGGCAAAACTGTCATCTCATCAATATACATATTGTATTTTTATATTTTATATTGTATTATCTTTTATATTTTTTATATTTATATTGCACAATCTCTTTTTTTATTGTATTATCTTTTCATTAGCACCTATGGGATTGTCACAATCTAATTTCGTTGTACTACACAATGACAATAAAGGCCTTGAATCTTGAGTCTTAAATCAATTTTCTGACTTTATATTCAGACACTTGAACGTCACGCAGACTCGTCAGGTCACGTGATAGCAGTACAGCGCGCAGCAGCTTCTGCGCAGACGCAGAACAACAACTGCTCTGATCAGCTGACTGTGAGTGTAGATGCTGTGTTGAAGCACCTTTGAGTCGAAAAGCTGTAATTATCTGCGCCATGCATGGAAAGCTGCGACTGTTTAACTGAATTACACCGTGTGGACCAAATACTGACGCCAGTAAACACACCGGTAAGTACGGAAACACACCGATTATTGACGTCGTGACAGCTGAGAGACTGCGATGCAAAGCTCAGCAGCTAGCTAACACTGGATGTTTGTGTAACCACGTATGAACCAGGGTATGTTTTGATAATGAAATCAGTGCTTTTTAAGTGAGAATGAATAACAAATCAACAACAGCTCTTAGTCACATGTTGTGCATGGTGTTTAATTGAGAGGAGGATCAGTATTTAGCATGCACATCCTCTGTCTGCAGCACAGACACTGATCATATGACAGTCAATCAGCAGACATGGAGACCTGTGTGTGTCTCTACTGATGCAAGCAATCAACCAGTGTGTGTGTGTGTGCAGTTTCCATATCACAATCATAGGAGGAAGTTCATGAATCAGAAGTCAAAAAGAGGAACACAAGAGCTTTATAATATGACTCAAGATTCATGTGTCTTGTATACAGTGGTGGAAAAGTACTCATGACCTTTACTTTAACAAAGGCAGTGATACTCAGTTACAAATAAAAGTCATGCATTACAGTAAACATGTAAACAAGTACTCATTATGCAGAATTAGAGTATCATGTATATTATATTATTGAATTATTATTATTATTATTATTAGGGATGCAGTATTTTAATGTTGTAGCAGTTTGAGCACGACTACCTTATTTACAGTTGGGTAGTTTAATGTGTACCAAGGCATCATTTTAATATGTTGATGTGTTTTGCTTTAAAATCTCAACATCCAAAGTAACTACAAACAAATGTCAGATAAGTGTAATGGAGGATATGGTAAGGTTAGTTTATTTATATCGCACATTTCAGATGCAAAGACAATTCAAAGTGCTTTACCTAAGCATAAAGATACAAAATAAATATAACAAAAAATAAAACAATTCATAAAGAGAGAGAATATACAGTATATACACACATATACATACATGCAGAAGCAAAAATAAACAGTAGAAATACGGTAGATTTTTAGGTGCAGAAATATAAGAATGTAACATTGGTGTAAAAATTACAATATTTTCATCACTAAGTATAAGCACTTCAAAATGTTACTGAAGCACGCAGTTCTTGGGTGAACGTGGGCCTACATAGGACTATGACTGAAGATGTGGAGCCTACATGTGGCTTTAATTCAAGGGAGCTGCAGTTTATCTCCAAATGCAAAGTTGGGACCTTGTTAAAATTTTCTAGCCTCCAGAGTTCTCTTCCTTGTTTTTGCCGAGGAGCTATATCCGTATCCCATGATCCTTTTCAGTTGTCTAGGTAGTGTTTATGATAACATATAGGAGTGTGAAACGCCATACGTCATTTTATTGTTTCATTTTTCACACGTAATGTTATTATAGATATATTATTCTGTTGTGATATTGTAATATTTGTGTCCAGCAAAATCTAGCAAATTAAATGCCTTGACAGCAAAGTAACCCTCAAAATCACGGATTTTAAACATTGAGCACGATGGCTCAATACACCCAGAGATGATCAATGAATATCTACCATGGTATGGTACGGTATATAAAGTATTTTAATCTGTATGGACAGCCACTTTCTAAAGTTCTGAAGCCAGCCTGCTACCTCAGCACACAGCACTTTATATCTATTTATGTAACCTAGATGCAGTCCTGGTACCTGGTGCTCCTTTTTAATGTAGCTTCTATTGGCGTATTGTGTTGTTATTTGAATGTGTTTTAATGTGATCTGTCTGGGTGTGATATGTTGTTTTAAAGTACTCTTTTAATAGCAGTTTTTGCACATGTGAACCAAAGACAAATCTCTGCCTTTTGTAATAATTCGGATGGCTGATTTTTATTGTCTCACGGTATATATCATCATCACCTATTCTCTTTTTACTTTCCCTCCTTCTTTGAGGAGGTCAGCGTCAGCGACAGAACAGCAGCCCTGGAACAACAGAGCTTTATTAATACTCTCTTACTTCACCCTCAGTGACTTCCTTCCATCAAAGGCCCGGTGGACGAACATCTTACCAGCAGCCATGACAGAATTCTGGTTGATCTCCGCTCCGGGGGAGAAGACGTGCCAGCAGACGTGGGACAAGCTGATGGTGGCCACCGCACGCGCCAACAACCTCTCCGTTAACAACAAGTTCAACATTCCTGATCTCAAGGTCAAGCACGGCAGTCATGTGTATTTCCCACCCACAACTAGTCTAGTGGTGGTTTTTGTTAATACTTTTGTGTGTTTGTCTCCCAACAGGTCGGAACACTAGATGTCTTAGTGGGTCTGTCAGATGAGCTGGCTAAACTGGACACGTTTGTGGAAACGTAAACTCAGTTTGTTGTCATCTATTGCTTCTCTTGTGTTTATTTGTGACCCCTTGTGTTTGTCTCTAACCCATCTCCTCACCTCACGTTGTGTTTCAGTGTGGTGAAGAAGGTCGCTCAGTACATGGCCGACGTCCTGGAGGACAGCCGAGACAAAGTCCAGGAGAACCTGCTCGCTAATGGAGGTAATCGCTGTTGACTGATTCATCTCACTGATGTCCAGACATAAGTTGAAGGAGGTGGTAGAAAGCAAAAGCCAGCGTGATGTCGTTTATTAGACTTCAGAGAAAGACACAATAGGTTACTGTGTGTTCACATATACAATTACACAAAACCTGTGGAAATGAAGGTGATTGATGCTGATGACTTTAATCTGTTTTTACTCTCTAGTCGACCTGGTCACATATATCACCAGATTCCAGTGGGACATGGCGAAGTATCCAATCAAACAGTCGCTGAAAAACATCTCTGAGATCATCGCCAAGGTACAAATCTGCTCATTTATACAATATTTGATTATTATGCTAACTGTTGTGGATTTGTATATACATATTTTTTATTTTATCACTATTATTTTTAATATTATTTGATCACTTTTACAAGAAAGAACAAACATAGCCGATAACACAAACAGCAACATAAACAATCACATGTAGACATGGTTTGATTTTGCCCACTCCTGTGATCCAATAGGGATTATTATGGATAGAGCTGCAACGATTAATCAATTAGCTGTCAACTATTAAATTAATCGGCAGCTATTTTGATTAATTGTGAATTAATTTGATTAATTGACTATAGATTTATCGGTTTGAGTAATTTTTTAAGAAAAAAAGTAAATTCTCTGATTTCAGCTTGTTAAATATGAATATTTTCTGGTTTCTTTCCTCCTCTATGACGGTAAACTGAATATCTTTGAGTTGTAGACAAACCAAGACATTTGTGGATCTGTCATCTTGGTCTTTGGGAAAAACTGATTGTCATTTTTCAACACTTTCTGACATTTTATAGACCAAATAACTAATCGATTAATCGGGAAAATAATCGTCAGATTAATTGACAATGAATATAATCGTTAGTTGCAGTCCTAGTTATGTATTATAGGTTTGGTGCAGGAAATGTTCCTCATTAATGTAACCCATAGTAATCATCATCAACTCCTTGTTATTTAGCAAGCGACTCAGATAGACAATGACCTGAAGGCCAGAGCTTCAGCCTACAACAACCTGAAGGGAAACCTGCAAAACCTGGAGAGGAAGAATGCGTGAGTTATATAATGATGATAATATACTATATGTTATCTGTAATTTGATTACAGAAGCAGGTCTAAAGCCAAATCCTGTGGCACTTTTTAGCTTGATCACACATGATTAGCTTGTATTTTATCTTGTGTAATAATGACCTTATAAAATTGTGTAGGTAAATTGTGTACAGTACTTCTGCACTACACATCATGTATTTTGGAGCATCTGCATCTGTATGTCTTTGTGAGAAAGATTGAAGTTGTCTTACAATCTGAACTGTATGTGTGGTTCTTTAGGGGGAGCTTGTTGACCAGGAGTTTGGCTGACATAGTGAAGAAAGAGGACTTTGTCCTGGACTCAGAGTACTTGATTACTATGCTGGTGGTTGTCCCAAAGTAAGTACACTTACATCAGTATATACAAGATGCGAAGAATGTCATTGTAGGATCCATGGTAGATATGATGGTGGTTCCCTCATGACCACAGCTGCATAAAACCAGTCTAGGAACATATTTTTATTTTGCATTTTAAAGGTGTAATGTGAGTTACGTGGGGTAGTTGACACTCATTTAAGAAGACACCCAGTGAAAAGAATTTGAGTTCAGTCCCATGATGTGGTGTCCCAGAGGCTTCTTCAGCCTCATAACTCAATAGATTTTAGCCATGGAAATGGTCAAATTAAATTGCATTATACTTCAAAATAAAATTAAAATCAGCTTTTTTTTTTTGTCTGAGAACATCAGTATTGGTATCACGCCTAAAATGTTTAGATGTAAAATACATTGCTGTTACCTTTCCCTTTCCACCCTCACAAGGACAAGCTATGTTGAATGGCAGAAGACGTATGAAACCCTGGCAGAAATGGTTGTGCCACGCTCCACAAAGTAAGCAGAACTAGATGATTCAGTTTTGACAAATGTATGAATGATGAACCACAGGAAGAAGACCGTTTAGCGAGGGGAAACGCCAAGCAGACAAAGCGAGAGTGAATCTGTGGTTTGCTTTCACCCTCGTTTTGAATGTGTTGTTTACAACTCACAACCGACAAATCCTACTCTTTGTGCCTTTAATATGATTGCCAGTAATTATTTTTAATGTATTGAAAGTAGTGTCTGTCCGTTTGAGTCACAATTATACAATATTATAATATTATTTTCTTAAAAAATGTCTCCGACCAGACAATTTGCTTTGCTTTCTCAGTTTGTCACCCAGTTGCTTCAGCAGGTTTCGTGCTCGACTCTGATTTGAATCGGAAACATTTCATGGTTGACCTGTGAAAAGCTACTGACTCATATTAAAATAGGAAACATTATGTGGTTGACCTGCAGAAAGCAATTGACCTTTTGCCAACGAGGCCAGATGATTTGAGGCGTTATGTTCTGGCTTTTGGACGGACACGGCTCAGTGTGGTGTGGTAACTTAGCAACCTGTATTTCCAGAACAGACGTGGAGCACGATCTGCCCATGGGAGCTGGAAACAGGAAACATTTTATGTTAGAGCAGCTAGGGCAGGGCAAGTTTTCCTTAAAGCTGAAGTAGGCGAGAGTGAAACAGGAAACAGAATGGAGACGTGAAACAGGTAACCTGAAAAAAATCAGGTGCCTCTGTGTCCTCCGGTGCTCCTAACGGCATCTGCAAGATTTCACAGACCGGAGGAAAACAAGCAGTCAGAGTTGATCTGAGGTCTGCTGTCCATCAGCTGTCGTCTATGAGAGCCGGCTGTCAATCACTCGCGAACTCCGACCAAATGGTCAAACCAGGCAGCGCCGATCAAATATGAATCAATATTATGTTACGTTAATGCCTATTTCTCACCTCAAATGTTTTCAGAATGATCTTGTAGTGTACTGTTTAGCTGTAAAATGAGAACGTTTGTGAAATCTGTTGAAGGAACGCCAAGTTCCGGTCACATGACCGGAGCACAGCCAATAGGAATGCCCTCTCTCTGAAATGACCTGTGATTGGTCAAAGTCTCCGTCACAAGATAGATTTTTTAAAGCCTGAAAACAGAGCCATGAGGAGGTGCAGAAGTCTAGTTATCTCTCAGAACACTTGAATTACAATATGCTGAAAGGTTATTATGGACTTTTTGCCCGATGATGCCAAAAATATACTGCCTACTGCCACTTTAAGTGCGATTTTTTTTGTGATTGTTTCTAAGCTCTACTTACGTTGTCAGCCGCTGCATTCAAACCTGGGACATATCGAGTGCTTTGGTAATGCAGACTTGATGTTGGTTTGTGTTTATTGCAACAACCAAAGTGTTTGTGAGTGGGAAGCCAGCGAGGGAATCATATCCTTGTGACTAGTACTAAGAAGAGGTAACTGGTGACACCATATGTATCAAATCAGTTCATTTTCAGTGGAATCTGCGCAAACAGCAGATTTCTTTGCTTGAGTTTATCTTTGCCAACCAGTTGCAAAGCTGGGCTGTTGACCAATTCCCAACCATCTTGACAGTGTTGATGAAGGGAACAGAAGCAACTGGAGAGTCCAAACTGGAGTAAGCTATCACATTAGCTGTGTCTCATCCAGTTTTATATGCTCCTTCTCCACAGGAGCATACATTGCTCCACAAAAGAGATGAGGCATTGTCTTTAGATCGACAAAGAGTGGTTTGTCCAAATATGTAAGTGTAAATTAATTATCTTATTGTCTGAGAAAGGAGGGGGCACTATGACGATATAAAATGCGATAGAAGTAGCTTAAAATGGAAATCTTCAAGTACAAATACCTCAAAATTGGATTTAAGTGTTGTACTCGAGTAAATGTACTTGCATATATTACAAGCTCAGCAACCAGAACCTCCAGGTCATTCAATATGTTGGCATCAAAGTACATAAAGGAAGTCACCTGGAAGGGAAATGTGGACACTTACCCATGCAGCATAACATAACCGTTAATGATATTTTAAATAAAAATGAACAGTGGTTCTGATGTCCAAAGTGTAGAGTCTGAAAGTAAAGCTGTGCTTCTTTTTGTCTCAAGGATGTCTTTTTGTAAACCTGCTGAAATGTGTCAAACATTTGTGTATCCAGCTCTCATGTTAACATGTCATCTCCTCTCCTCCAGGCTGCTGTTTGAGGACAACGACAGCGGTCTGTTCAGCGTCACTCTCTTCAGGAAGGCTTTAGATGACTTCAAGCACAAGGCCAGGGAAAACAAGTAAACTCATTTCATTTCTCTTGAACTGTGTTTCAGTTTTAGACAATTTTTTTTGCAGATTATGTTTCTCTTTTGTGTTTTGCATGAATGATTTTTTGGGGAAATCAACCAGAGATAAATAGCAGTAATGATACCTCATTATTGAAGTAGGCTACCTATTCGTAAACGCAGGAAATGGCTTGTTATGCTCTAAAAAAAGATTCTATAATAAACACAATTTTGCCGGCACTCGACAATCTCTCCAATTAGCACGACTGAGAGGTCTCAATGTGTGTGTTTATGTATCATGTGTCTGTTTGTATGCAGCCCATTTTCAGGAGTGCACTTGAGCCTGTGTGTGTGTGTGTGTGTGTGTGTGTGTGTTGGCTGACAGCTGATTGCCAGCTCTCTGCTGTGTGCCCTGACCTAGGTTTACTGTGCGTGATTTCCAGTACAATGAGGAGGAGCTGAAGGCAGACAAAGAGGAGATGACACGTTTGTCCACTGACAAGAAGAAACAGTTTGTACGGCTGCTGTTTTCTGCACAAACAGTACTACTGACTATAAGTAGGGAAGGAAGAAGTTAATGGAGCTGTCTTAAATAATGACTGAAAGCCTGAAGCCAGTGATAACTTAACTTTAAGCGTCTTTGAGTCCTTGAAAAGCGCTATATAAGTTGAATTTATTATTATTATAACTTACTGTATGTAAATCTGTCATCATGCTTACTGGTAATTCAAAAGGAAAATGTAATTAAAAAAACATCCAAAATGGGAATGCTCCATTTCAGCCAGTCAACAGGTATTTTATCTTTTATTAGAAAATATTAAAATACTGTTTCTATCCACCCAGGGGCCTTTGGTACGATGGCTGAAAGTGAATTTCAGCGAAGCCTTCATCGCGTGGATTCACATACAAGCCCTGCGTGTGTTTGTGGAGTCGGTATTGAGGTAAGCAAAGACCCAGCAGCTTCCATGAAACACCCTCAGTGAAGTTCATCAGTCTGCTACTCTTTCCATACGTTGGTAATCCATCCGCCCGTGAAAGATGGCCTGATGGACTTGTTGTGTTTTGTAGATATGGGCTGCCAGTGAACTTCCAGGCCATGCTGCTCCAGCCCACCAAGAAGAACATGAAGAAGCTGAGAGAAGTGCTCTACGACCTATACAAACACCTGGACAGCGGTGCTGCCATCATTGATGTGAGTCTCTCCTTCACACGCTTTTTGACAGGCAAAGTGGCAACAAGTGAAATTATTGGAGGAAGGCAGGTCCAGCTCTTTGACATTTATGATAACAGGGACCTTGGATAGACTTAGATCATCTGTTGTTCAGGGTGTTTGAGCTATTTACTTGAGGCAGCTGTGGCTCAGAGGTAGAGCAGGTCGTCCACCAGTTGGAAGGTTTAGGGTTTGATCCCCGGCTCCTCCGGTCACATGTCGAAGTGTCCTTGAGCAAGACACTTAACCCCAAATTGCTCAAGAAGCGCTTTGAGTGGTCAGAAGACTAGAAAAGCACTATATAAATGCAACTCCATTTACGATTTGCATCTGGTTGTCATTTCATGATGGAGGGACTAAATCAACCTTCATGTTTGTTGCCATTGACCTGTTAGACATACCTTTTCTTTCTTTCTTCAGAGGTCTTTTTATTGATTGTCAATAATGAATAAAACAGTAACTGTACAGGGAAAGGATTTAGTTTTTCTCAAAAACGTCGTCCATCTGCTCACACAAAAAACAAACACAGAAGATATATTATCAATTATGAATAAATAAAGTTAAAATGATGGACAATAATACAGAGAAAATATCTACAATACACCTTATTATGTCGAGAAATAAAGGAAATTGAAAATAAATAAATAAATAGGATAGGAACGTAAAATAAAATACAAATAAATACAAATACAAAAAAATAAATTAATAAATAAAATAATAAAAAATAAAAAATACCTACTCAGAGATTACTGTTGTGGGTTTCTCAAAAAATGTCAAGAAGGGGTGCCACACTTTTTAAAATTGACTCTCTGTTCCCCGGGTAATATAACAGATTTTTTCTAGATTCATACAGGACATAATGTCTCTAATCCAGCGGGAGTGAGAAGGAGGGGAACGTACCTTTTCTTAACTGGACTGGAACAATGAAAGAATATAGATTTTGATTGGTTTCCTCCGTCAATGCAACGTTTTATCTCATATTTCAGGCATGCAAAATGCTTTTTGTACCAGACATTTCTGAACCTAGAGGGTTTTATCACCACTGTTCAACATGTTGAACAAATGGGGCCACCTTGTTGCCATGTAAAAACATGCCATGAATGTTTAAGACGAACCACGTACAGTATTTAGTTGAAAAACAGAACAATTGTATCATTAAACTCCCGTGGGAACTTACTGTAACAAAAGAAAATGTATTGAAATATGGATGCAAACAAGAGTTATGGGTGTGTGTAATTATTATTTTGTCTACCTGTTGTGCCTGCAGGCCGCTATGGACATCCCAGGACTGAACTTGAGCCAGCAGGAGTACTACCCCTATGTTTATTACAAGATCGACTGCAACCTGCTGGACTTCAAAGTCTAGACACATCGCCATCATCATCTCCCTGTCTGTGCAGTAGTATTCTCATGTGACTCATGTTCACATCCCCAAGCTGTAATTTATTTGCACCCAGTTTTCATTCCTCTTTTCCTCTCTCATGCCCAAGATACATTCCTGGCTCCATACTGAATAAGTTGTTGAATATGGGCCGTTTTTTTTGTCGCTTCCTCTTTGTACTACTCTGTAAAAGTGAAAAGCTCCCCAGTTTACATTACATGCACCAACATGGTTGACATTCCCCATCAAAAGACATAAACAATGCTGTATTTTTGTTGCTGTTTTTTCCCCCCCTGTCCCCTCCTACTTTATAAAAAGCAACAAAAACTGTACACATGTGGGGAGGGTGGGGAGAAAAATAAATGTATGTTAAATATAGTATTTATTTAAAGCCTCTAAAATCAGTGGAGATGTTTTTGTTTGTTCAGTTTTTTGAAAGTGACGTGTTTTTAGCTCCATGTAAGGAATGTCTGTTTACAAGTAGATGTTGACCATCGTCCCCCCCAATAAAGCTATATCCTGTGAAACACTGAGACGGATCATTTTACAGTATAAAGAAGCAATACGTTTGCTGATTGTATGCTCCTCTGATTTCTGTATATTAAGCAGTTTGAGAAATATAATAATAGGTCTATGTGCAAATACTGTATTGTCAGTATAACTGAAAAATTACACCACATATTTAAAATAAATGTGAAAAATAAATACTCTATGTGAAATATACTTGACTTTGGCTCACTGTCCTTTCAAACTGCAGAAGAAAGTTTATAAGCAATGCAAACTTGTTGGAACGGTTTACCAGAACAGATTCAGATATTTGCTCAAGATTTTAAATTTCGAGTCGCGCTCAAACATTTGTTCTCTGTTGTTCTACAGATTTGATCCAAACACGTATAATATTTGGTGAAGATAATGTAAGAATGTGGGAATTGAATTACAAAGAAAGAAGTCATTAGTAAGGTTTTACAAGGGAGATCAATTTAATTTTCAAATTAAAGTTTCTAATAAAGCTCCCTTTATAAAGGAGTTATAAGTTGTAACTAATGGCTGTGTTAATGGTTAAGAAAATGTTTATGGATGGATCAAGTCATTAAGAAGAACAACTTTGGGACTGCCAAATCATGAAAAATCCCTTTGGCTGGTGTTCATCCTCTTCCAGGTTTGCTTTTTTTTAAATTTCAATTATTTATTTAATTAATAAGGAAGATTGCTCCACCTCTGGAGCGTCTTTACCAAAAATCTATTTATTAACTTAATATTTACAACTGCATTGTAAAACCCCTTTATTACATGCTGAAACTCAAACTTTCATAATCAGTATCTTCTTTTGAATCTCTTCGGAAAAAAACTTTATTGTGATTTAATTTTCGCAGACAAACAAGTGTGTGTACGTATGTGTATATATAAGTATATTAGGAATTTATAAGTCTTTTCTAATTTTGTTCTCGTGGTTTGTCTTCAATTTTCACTGTTGACTTGTTTTTTAATTCTGATTATAAGTATTGACAAATACTGTGTCCAACATTAATAAACACTAAAATGATCTTATAGCTGCGTACAGCTATAGGCTACATTATAACATATTTATTAAATATTTGTTCAGTTTATATATGCTAAATAAGTGTATTAAAATTAAAGTGTTGGAGTGGTTTTGATTGGTAAGAGTGCATAATATTTGCACGATGATGATGATGATGATGATGATGCTGATGTTGATGTTGATATCCCTCTCAGCCAATCAGCGGTCAGAGTGGCTGCAGCTGGATGACGCAGCTGGATGACGCTGGTCAGCTGCTGTCTGTCTGTGGAGAGAGAGAGAGAGAGAGAGAGAGAGAGAGAGAGAGAGAGAGCAGCACCATCAACCAGTATCCTCCTCCAGCTCACGATGGAGCCTGAGCCAGTGATGGAGCTGCAGTAGAGATCCAGTAAGGGGAGAGGATGCTGCGGCTGTTGGGACACAAACCGAGCCGCCGTGTTTAGCCCGTGTCAGCTGCACCTGCCGTGGATGATTTTACCCCGATGGGTTGCGGAGGGAGTCGGGCGGACGCGATCATCGAGCCCAGGTACCATGAGAGCTGGACCAGAGAGACGGAATCGACGTGGCTCACCAACACGGACGTAGAAACCTCTCTACCAGTAGGAAACAGTAAGAGAGCCTCCATCCACCTCAGTGTTATTACATCTGTCTTTAACTGCAGCATCCCTCAATGCATGCATAGGCCACATTACAGATGATGAGGACGTAATACTCTATTCGTAGAATCACATGATCACCTGAAACTGATGTTGTCCACAGGTAAAGCTCTGGAGGCCAGTCTGAGTCTGAGGGAGAAGAGGATGGTGAACACAGGCACCCAGTGTGGGAAGCAGGCCCTCACATCCACTGGATCCAACAACCACCAGAGGAGACCCAGGCGCTCCTTGAGTGATGTAGGTGTCACTGGTAGCAGGTACTATAGCACGCCCACCCATGCTAAATATGAACACCATGCAACAACCAGCTTCTGTCTTTGCACACATGTGGTGACGTTACAGGATGTGAGACCCAGCATACTGTACCTGTCCTCTGACATTAACTGCTCATATGCAGTGTTTTAAACCCCCTTTGACAGGTTGCTCTGCAGGAATCTGACTCCAGTGTTCAGTACTAAGTGCAATGAACATTTGTTTTATTTTATTATAAGCGCTGTCAATCGATTAAAAATATTTAATCACGATTAATCGAATGATTGTCCATAGTTCGCAAGTTAATCAGACATTTTTATCGGTTCAAAATGTACCTTAAAGGTCCCATATTATAAAAAAGTCAGATTTTCATGTCTTTTATATTATAAAGCAGGTTTAAGTGCTATATAAATACTGTTAAACTATCAAAACGCTCAATATACGGAGAAACACACACAGCCCGAATACAGATATTTTACGTTTGAAACAAGGCGTTACGATTTTTGTCCATTTGTGATGTCACAACTATACAATATTTAGACCATTACACGGTTGTTTGTGCGTATGCACCAAACAGCAGTTCGGAGTATTCGGCCTTCTTGGAGACCCTGAATGGAGTCCTGTATGGGGCTCCAGTAGGGGACTCCATAGTTCTCCTGGGAGACTTCAACGCGCACGTGGGCAACGATGGAGACACCTGGAGTGGCGTGATTGGGAGGAACGGCCTCCCTGATCTAAACCCGAGTGGTCGTTTGTTGTTGGACTTCTGTGCTAGTCATGGATTGTCCATAACGAACACCATGTTCGAACATAAGGATGCTCATAAGTGTACGTGGTACCAGAGCACCCTAGGCCGAAGGTCGATGATCGATTTTGTAATCGTATCATCTGATCTGAGGCCGCATGTTTTGGACACTCGGGTGAAGAGAGGGGCGGAGCTGTCAACTGATCACCATCTGGTGGTGAGTTGGGTCAGAGGGTGGGGGAAGACTCTGGACAGACCTGGTAAGCCCAAACGCGTAGTGAGGGTGAACTGGGAACGTCTGGAGGAGGCCCCTGTCCGAGAGATCTTCAACTCACACCTCCGGCGGAGCTTTTCTGGCATCCCTGTGGAGGTTGGGGGCATTGAACCCGAGTGGACGATGTTCAAAGCTTCCATTGCTGAAGCTGCGGCGGTGAGCTGTGGTTTTAAGGTCTTAGGTGCCTCAAGGGGCGGCAACCCTCGAACACCGTGGTGGACACCGGTGGTCAGGGAAGCCGTCCGACTGAAGAAGGAGGCCTTCCGGGATATGTTATCTCGGAGGTCTCCGGAGGCAGTTGCAGGGTACCGACGGGCCCGAAGAGCAGCAGCCACTGCCGTGACGGAGGCAAAGCAGCGGGTGTGGGAGGAGTTCGGAGCAGCCATGGAGAAGGACTTTCGGTCGGCACCAAAGTGCTTCTGGAAAACCATCCGGCACCTTAGGAGGGGGAAACGGGGAACCATCCAAGCTGTGTACAGTAAGGATGGGACACTGTTGACCTCAACTGAGGAGGTAATCGGGCGGTGGAAGGAGCACTTTGAGGAACTTCTGAATCCGACCAATACGCCCTCTATGGTAGAGGCAGAGCTGGAAGCTGATGGGGGACCATCATCAATTACCCTGGTGGAAGTCACTGAGGTAGTCAAACAACTCCACAGTGGCAAAGCCCCGGGGGTTGATGAGATCCGCCCAGAAATGCTGAAGGCTCTGGGTGGGGAGGGGCTGTCTTGGATGACACGTCTCTTCAACACCGCGTGGAAGTCGGTGACAGTGCCTAAGGAGTGGCAGACCGGGGTGGTGGTTCCCCTTTTCAAAAAGGGGGACCAGAGAGTGTGTGCCAATTACAGGGGTATCACACTGCTCAGCCTCCCTGGTAAAGTCTACTCCAAGGTGCTGGAAAGGAGGGTTCGGCCGATAGTCGAACCTCAGATCGAAGAGGAACAATGCGGATTCCGTCCTGGCCGTGGAACAACGGACCAGCTTTTCACTCTCGCAAGGATCCTGGAGGGGGCCTGGGAGTATGCCCATCCAGTCTACATGTGTTTTGTGGACTTGGAGAAGGCATATGACCGGGTCCCCCGGGAGATACTGTGGGGGGTGCTGCGGGAGTATGGGGTGAGGGGGGCACTTCTCAGGGCCATCCAATCCCTGTACGCCCAAAGCGAGAGCTGTGTTCGGATCCTCGGCAATAAGTCGGACTCGTTTCCGGTGGGGGTTGGCCTCCGCCAGGGCTGCGCTTTGTCACCAATCCTGTTCGTGATATTCATGGACAGGATATCGAGGCGTAGTCGGGTGGAGGAGGGTTTGCAGATCGGTGTGCTGAGGATCTCATCGCTGCTTTTTGCAGATGATGTGGTCCTGTTGGCATCATCGGTCTGCGACCTCCAGCACTCACTGGATCGGTTCGCAGCCGAGTGTGACGCAGTCGGGATGAGAATCAGCACCTCTAAATCTGAGGCCATGGTTCTCAGCAGGAAACCGGTGGTTTGCCTACTCCGGGTAGGGAATGAGTCCTTACCCCAAGTGAAGGAGTTTAAGTATCTCGGGGTCTTGTTCGCGAGTGAGGGGACGATGGAACGTGAGATTGGTCGGAGAATCGGAGCAGCAGGGGCGGTATTGCATTCGCTTTACCGCACCGTTGTGACGAAAAGAGAGCTGAGCCGGAAGGCAAAGCTCTCGATCTACCGTTCAATCTTCGTTCCTACTCTCACCTATGGTCATGAGGGTTGGGTCATGACCGAAAGAACGAGGTCGCGGGTGCAAGCGGCCGAAATGGATTTCCTCAGGAGGGTGGCTGGCGTCTCCCTTAGAGATAGGGTAAGAAGCTCAGTCATCCGTGAGGGACTCGGAGTAGAGTCCTTGCTCCTTTGCGTCGAAAGGAGCCAGTTGAGGTGGTTCGGGCATCTAGCACGGATGCCTCCTGGGCGCCTCCCTTGGGAGGTGTTCCAGGCACGACCAGCTGGGAGGAGACCACGGGGAAGACCCAGGACTAGATGGAGAGATTATATCTCTACTCTGGCCTGGGAACGCCTCGGGATCCCCCAGTCAGAGCTGGTTAATGTGGCCCGGGAAAGGGAAGTTTGGGGTCCCCTGCTGGAGCTGTTGCCCCCGCGACCCGATCCCGGATAAGCGGTTGAAGATGGATGGATGGATGGATACACGGTTTTAAACGTAAACATTCTAAATGTGTCCCAGTTTATTTCCTGTTGCAGTGTATGTGAATGACATCAGCTGACATGAAGTAAACATGGACCCAAACTGTTGCCTAGCAACGCAATTCCGTTGCAATTCCGTTGAAATGTACTAAAACGGAGCGTTTCAGACTGGAGGCTGAATACAGGTATATGCAGGCAGACAGTATGAAGAAAATAATGTGTTTTTTGAACATTACAGCATGTAAACATGTTCTTGTAGAAACACAAAATACAAGTATGAACCTGAAAATGAGCATGATATGTCCCCTTTAAAGGCAGATTTGTCAAATATTTAATACTCTTATCAACATGGGAGTGGGCAAATATGCTTGCTTTATGCAAATGTACGTATATATTTATTATTGGAAATCAATTATCAACACAAAACAATGACAAATACTGTCCAGAAACCCTCACAGGGTACTGCATTTAGCATAAGAATTACTGTGCAAGTGCTGACTTGACGATATGGATTGCCCAAAACTGCATGTGATTATCATAAAGTGGCCATGTCTGTAAAGAGGAGACTCGTGGGCACCCAGAGAACCCATTTTTATTCACATTTCTTGAGGTCAGAGGTCAAGGGACCCCTTTGAAAATGGCCGTGCCAGCTTTTCCTTGCCAAAATTTAGCGTACTTTGGAGCGTTGTTTAGCCTCCTTTGCAACAAGCTAGTATTACATGGTTGGTACCAATGTCGCCCAATACAACCTAAAAATTGCAAGTTGCGTTAATGCGTTAAAGAAATTAGTGGCGTTAAAACGAACCATCTGTTTGCCTAATGTTTTATTGTGAGAGCTAATGCACAAAGAAACTGTGTGTGCAGACGCTGTTACCTCCTTTAAATGCAAATGTATGGGCTTTAATACTGAATAGCAGATGGAAAGAGATAGACAAATGTAAACATACATTACAATACATACAATCTAAACTGTATGGGCACTTTTATACTGCATGTTTTAAATTCATTATTGAGGACTGAGTTGTTTTTTGTTCTGTACAAAACTCATTTAACATTTCAAAAAGATCTGAAAAATCAATTCCTCTGACCTAACAAATTACATTTACAGCCACACAGAAACAGACCACATTGTGTGTTTATTTATTTAACCTTCCACTTATGGGCAGTGACTCAGGTCTCAGCTGGCCACCGTGGCCCACTCGCTCTCTGTCCAGCGTGGTGACATTTAAATGACGTGACATTCAAAACTCTTACATCTTTTCACAGCAAACCACTCGTGACACCAAAAGGAGGGCATCAAAAGAAGCCAGCGCGTTGTCTAAGGATGGGCAGCCCGTCAATATCAACAATAGTGGAGACGCAGAGCCTGGGGACGTGTGTGATGAAAGATGAAGAAAAGCCTCTGTGAAGAGGAAGATGGACGGAGCTGTGAAAAACTCACCAGAAGATGGGATGCTGATTTACAGAAGCGTGTGAATGATGTTTGATAGTGACTTTGCGAGAACTCGGCTGTCGATCTCAGTGATTTACAACATAAGCACCTGCATAATGTCTCCATCCAAAGATCTGGGGATGCTGCATCTTTTGTCGTGCCATTGCAAATGCATGCGTGAAGCGAAGCAGAGAACGGATCACAAACTGTGTTCACCATGCTTTCCTCCCATGCTTATGGTGCTGGTCAGGGAATGAGTCACTGTGTTAAGACAATTTTTAAAGAAAACAAGAACAGACCGTCTCGTATGCACATGATAATCACAGTCTGCACATCCAATGTTTTCTGTGTGGGGCCTTCCTTAACAATTTGCTTCAGTTCTTTGTGCAAGTATATTCCTTTTTGTTGTGAATGAAAACCAATGATGATGCTGTTTAACCTCAGTATAGATGCTGTAAATGATTTTCATTTAAAAGACCCTGAAGTGCTGTTTAGAAACTGAGATTTGGAGGTTTTGACGCTTGAAGGCTGAAGACTGTCTTTTCCAGCCTTTGCAAGATAAAGAAACAAACACACCCGCATGTGCCTACAATTCATCTTGATCTGAACTGCTCCTATTTTCACTTTGAGAGCTTGTTTTCTTCAGTATTATGTGTTCTCTTACATCTTTTATATCATTTGATGATTATTATTTACCATTATTATGTATTGTGATGACGAGTCATTTGTGTGGCTGACACTGATCTGCATGTTTAAATCAATTTCAAGTTGATTCAGCATTGGTGGCAAAATGTCTCTGCCTAAACATTATGAAAAGCAAGCTGTCTGAGATAAAACTTTTTGCTTATTTGGTACACGTGAAAACAGAAAAACTGCACTCAGAAGTACTGTACATTCAGGAAGGCTCAACAGGAAAGTGAGAGTTGTGGCCAACAGATGGCGCTGTTGGCCAGTCTGACCCAACATGTTCTGCTTGTGATATTTTGTTAGACAGTAAGAGTTTTTGATGATTCACTGAGATGATAATGTTGACATGTGTACAGGCCAACTTTTGTGATGGAAAACAACATTTAAACACACATTTTTCTTCTTTGAATTAAAATTGTTGTCAGCTTCTTAAGTTGTGAATCTCAGAAAAAAAGTGAGATGTGTCATTTCTCGTTAGCTACAGGAAAAGACATCAATAGATCAATATCTTGTTTCATGTTATTTTTCTATTTATTCATGGATGTGTCTTTACATAGCGTAATGATAATGAATAAGTTAAATACTTTTAGATATTTAGTTATTTCATTGTTCTTGACCTAGTCCATAATCACATGAGTCATTTTATTTGTTTGCTATCACTACTGGGCTTACTACAAAAACAATTTTTTTTATGAATAGCGTGAATATGATAATTATTTAATAGCAAGAAAACAAAAGCAGTTTGTATTCATTTATATATTGTAGGTTTGTCCAAAATCCCCACATGACATATGTAGGCATATTAGATTGACAAATAGACCTTTATTTTTTTCCATTAAATAAATTACAGTAGTCTGTAAGCCCTGACTGATAATGATCATGAACATGATAATATAAATAGTTAAGTTCAATAAACTGGTATAAAAATCTATAATAATCAGATAATAATGTGAGCTACATCTCAGTCAGCAGGAGATGGAGCTCTGGTAAAGAAAATGTTTGTAGCTAGATGAGAAGTAAAGGAAGCTGTTCACTTGTGCTGTTATTCCGCTTTCCAGAGGAATAACCACAACTTGAGTAGGCCTAAATGTGTTTAGTGGTACAAAGTTTAGTTAAATAAGATATGATGAAACTTCATTGATCTGCAGGAGGAAAATCACAGCAGCACAAGAGATGAGTCAAGAGGTAAGAAAAATGTATTTATTGGAATTGAAGGAAATCAGAGAGATGGCATCAAAACACCTATACAATACAAACATTACAATACATTATACTATCCGAGGGAATTGTGTAAATATTTATGCAAAAAAACAAAACAAAAATATATATACAGATTTCAAGTAACTACAGCTGTCAATAGAAAGTAGTAGAGTAGACGTTTTAATTACTCAAGTAAAGTACCTCAAAGATTTTATGACAGGGTACAGAGCTGATTAAAAAAACAACAACAGATACCTCCATTATTATTTATTTTCCTAAATCAGTTTTACACTCCAGGAATATCAATAAAGCTGGTTTGACTTTTCATAAAACATGTTTTATTTATTGTGCTATCAATCTAACTGGTGATGGTTTATTCATTTTAAGGATGGCCTGTATCTGTATTTGCCATTAAATTCCATGTATTCTGTTAATTTCCACATTTCAAACCATAAAAATCACAATTATAATGCACCTTTTAAAGTGGCAGTAGGCAGTATATTTTTGGCATCATTGGGCAAAAATTCCATAATAAACTTTCAGCATATTGTAATTCAAGTGTTCTGAGAGATAACTAGACTTCTGCACCTCCTCACGGCTCTGTTTTCAGGCTTCAGAAAATCTAACCCGTGACGGGAGACTTTGACCAATCACAGGTCATTTCAGAGAGCGAGCGCGTTCCTATTGGCTGTGCTCCGGTCATGTGACCAGAACTTGGTGTTCCTTCACCAGATTTCACAATGGCGGCGGAGTCACAAACTTTTTCATTTTACAGCTAAACCGTGCTATACAAGATGATTCTGAAAACATTTGAGGCGAGAAATAGGCATTAACGTAACATAATATTGATTCATATTTGATCAGCGCGGCCTAGTTTGACCGTTTGATCGGAGTTCGCGAGTGATTGACAGTCGGCTCTCATAGGCGGCAGAGGGACAGCGGACCTCAGATCAGCTCTTACTGCTTGTTTTCCTCCGGTCTGTGAAATCTTGCAGATGCCGTTAGGAGCACCGGATGACACCGGAGGACACAGAGGCACATGAGTTTTGTCATGTTTCATGTACTACTGTCACGATATAGCGACCGTTTTATTTTTTATTTTTTTCCACAATATTGTTATTATGCTTTTAAACACAAACACCGACAAAACCAACAATAAATCAGCACACATTGGTCACAATAACTAAACACCAGATTTAGATCCCTAACACACAGTATACATAGCACCTAATATACTCAAAGAGATGATTGTACACAATCACATATGTATTTGAAAAATCAAAGCATCTATGTATGTATATGTATAGGGATAAGGAGGCGCTCAGTCCGTTACAATTTATCGCAGTCGACACTGATGCAACAAAACATTTTAAGAAAAATAAGAAAACAAAACAAAATAAATAAGTCAACAAATAAATATCTCGCCCTACGACCCAAAAATGGCCCTTTGGCGAATTTTCAATATTGCAATCTATCAGACCCTTTAGTTCAAGTTTAGTTCAAGCGACCGTTTTATAAAAATAACTTTTTTTAATCATATTTACTCCAATCTCGCCTACTTCAGCTTTAACCTCAGGGACACTTCAAATATTTTTGTGATTTTTTTAAATATGTGTTTTGAACTACACCCCTGATGGCTGAAGCTCTGTGGAACTACAAAAAAATGACGATTTCCGGTTAGTTGATGGACAAGCCATGCGCAGGTATCATCGGGCTTTAAGACCACGCGGAACGCTCTGCTGCTGCTGCCAGACTGCTGAGTCTCACACAGCGAGAGAACCGTTGGAGCTCCTCAACGGTCACACCGGAGAGATATCAACCGCTCACCGACAGCTCAACGTCTGACTCGGTGTTGCTCTACTGGCTCTGATATATTAACGTTTTTTGTCTTTTACGTGATGTGGTCACAATGAGCTGAGGGATGGCTAAACGACCGGGGACTGACGACGACGGGATGTTGACTTCACCCACCGTTCTCCGGGATTTCTCGGCTGATTTGACCGTGAACATGGACTGTAGCAGCGGCAGCGACGGAACCGGAGCAGCCGCCGCGGATGAGGTCTCTCTGGAGGACATCCTGAAGCTGTACAGCCAGCCCATCAACGAGGAGCAGGCGTGGGCCGTGTGCTACCAGTGTTGTCGGACTTTAGCGCAGAAGCACCGGAGGAAAAGAAGCTCCACCAAGTCTACTGCAGGTGGTGGTGGTGGTGGTGGTGGTGGTGGCGGTGCTTCAGCCGTCGACTACCCGAGGAAGGTGGAGGGACCTGGGGATGTGATGATCGGAAGAGACGGGACCGTGAAACTGCACTTTGAAGACACCACAGGTACAAAGATTTAACCCCCTTTTACTCACATATTTGTGTGAGTAACTGCGCAGTTTAATCTGCTATCTCAACAGGCTTTTCCCTTCACATCATCACTCACAGGCCAAAAGACTGGAGCATCCCTACAAAGAGGCCATATTGTTGTGTGTCTGCTTCCAGCCATGTGGGTGAATCTGTTTACAGACTCTCGATGCGGTTATTATTACAAAATACATCATCGCATAGCTGCAGGGGGATGGATCAAAAAAACTGAAAAATCAATTATTAACAGACAGGGTTTGTTCTTTCAACATAATCTAATGTTTGCATTATAAACATGGCTCATGTTATTATTGCTTCATTCATTCAAAGGTGGGGTGTGTTGCTGTAAAGGAGGAGGGCTGGGCTCAGGGTTGTACATTATAAATGCTCCTGCAGTGGTCAGTTAGCTACAGTAAACAATGAACCATGTGATGGATTCAAATCTGCAGAGCACCTTGGGCCCAGGCCAAAGCAATATAGCCAGCATCGTGGCTACAGTGAAACACTGGCAAAAATCCAGATGACTCATATATTGCTGCTAAAACAGCCCCGTTATTTGTGTTGTGACATTCAGGTGAAGGCACAGATTAGTGGGGAGGGGGATCAGAGCAGGTGCATGCACCTTTTTTAGGGAGAAAACACAATAGAGTTTGGTAAGAAATAGTAAGGTGGATGCTTGCATGCATATGGGCTGCAGAGATCCACTCTATTGTGGTCCACTCACCTGCTGTTTTGTTTTCCACCATCACTATTTCAAGGAGAGGAAAACATGCACATTCTCAAATTTGTTTGTGGTGCTGGGAGTAGATACCCTCCAATATGTACTTTAAAAAAAAAAAAATGACTTGCTCCCTCACACACTTTTCTCTGCTTTATTAGTCAACGTTTCGGTCAACAAGGACCTTCATCAGGACATTAAAACCTTCACTATTTGCCTATACAAATTAATCCTTTAATACACAAATGCCAGAATTTTATTCAGACCAGCTTTTTCGAAGGTCCCTGCTGTCTTTGTAATATGGTCAAGCATATATTTACACTTGGGGACGCAAAACTGAAAGCCCTACTTACCAATGGAAATAAAAATACAAACTGACCTGAAAACCTTTAATGAAAGGAGAAACACTGGCTGAAACTAAACCGAACCTGATCACTGATTTCTGATTGGGAACAGGCATATGTAAATTGATTGTAATGTATGATGTTGTATTATGTGATTTTTATGTATGATGTGGTATTATGTATTTTTTTCTTAAAAGCCTAACCAGGGACAAGGTCTGCAAATTAGCTACAGCTAGAAGTCCTATATACATTGCATTGGTTGCACTTTAATTAAGTGTAACAATGCCTACATGTATTGTCCCCGTCAAATAAATAAATAAGTTAAAGGGACTTCCAGCAAGCCTTCTTCCACTACACTAGTTCACGTGCATAGAAAGATGCGTCTCTGCATTCCAATAATATGTGAGACATAACGTCGGCTGTGGGAGGAGGAGATGTGCCTGTCAACTCGGCGTAGCCTCAGGCACCAAGGTTATCTCTCCTGGGAACTTATTAGGCCACCTTTCTTCTTATTTCCCCCCTCCCCTGTTTATACCCCCACACATACAATCCCTCTCTTGATCTAACCCCTCAGTCCAGCTCGCTCTCATCTCAGCACATTCAACCATCCAGTAATGTTTGCATGTCTGTGGAAATTACACGCTCAGTAAAAACAGATTGCTGCTGAGCGTCTTGACACTGCTAAAAATAGAATAAACGTGATGATTAGATGCACACAGACTTTAGAAGTCTGAGTGCAGATGGAGATTATTGGGAGAGTCCTTTGCTGCTAGTGGCGGAGGTATTTTGGGACAGCTCGGCCCTGTCCCGATTCTTATTAGGCCTGGTGATGAGAGACGTGAGACCTATTATTAAGCTTTCAGTAGCTCGCCGGCCAGTTTTCAGGAGAAAATCAACGCTTATGCAATCTACGTATGGCCTGTACATGAGTCAGTGGAATTATTTGGCCAGCACCCAGAACCACCAACACCGAGGCCTTCAAGTCACTCTTCCTATCTCGCTGCTTGTGTCAAGATGTCGTCTCGAGCCGCACACTGCAGGAAGTGATCCATAGCAAACAGAATCAGACTAATAAGTAGCACACAGTCCAAGTCGAGTGTTTATTTTCGGTTCAATTGATATTAAACGTACGCTGCTCCTGCTGCGATCAGATCGATTCACACAGGGAAGAATATATTCACTCCCACTCCATGTTGCCTTTAGAAAGGCCCTGAATGAAGCCTGCATCAAGATGAGACACTTGTTTACCCCAAGCGTTTCAATGATTCGTACGTACCGGTACAGTGTATAGGCAAGTTTTTTGTGTTGTTGATTTGGTGCATGCAGTATTTTAACTGGAATGTTATTCATGCGGTTGATTTGGGTGATTGTGTCATTGAAGAGGTTTAAATAAAGGATTTTACATCTCTTCTGCATTTATTTATTAGATTAGATTAGAGAATTAAAACTTCAACGGTAGAGAAATCTTCCCATCTGTATCCCACTCTGTCAACCCCTTTTTTTTTCAGCAGCACAGAGGTTGATATTTCTCTGAATAGGATAGTCTGGGTGACACTGCACACTGCTCCAAATATGCCCACGGTGACTTACTCGCTCTAGGAGAGACGAGGCCACCGGCCAAGCCATGTCTCCTTGGCTGGGACAAACAGAGGACCCAGTGTTTCTCAACCGAGCATTGGCGGATGACTGTTTATGTTTTTCCTCCCGTCTGTTAGCTTATAGTGACCTGCGCAGAACTGAGCTATACACTTTGAAAACAAGTGTTTGTCTCCTTAAGCAGCCACAGCGGTCAGAGTAGTCCTATTTAAATTTGAAATGACTCAATCCCTTCCTCAATTGATGGGAATTTGAACTGAAATGGCACTTCTGTTAGCACTCAGAGAGATGACACATCTGGCCAAAGTGTCTCATTTATATGCAATGACCTAATTTTACAGCCTGGACTGGAGTCAAAGTCTGCCGATCTATCTCTCTATTTGTTCTTTCAGCCCTGACGTTACTCTTACCGGCAGATATCCTGCGCAATCACTCTTTGCTAGTGATTAGCTGTCAATTTAGTGTGGGAAAGAGACTTGCTCTGTGTACTTTTGAGCTCTTGATCATGTAGAGCTACAGGTATGTTGGCAAAGCCAGATAATATTTTCAAAGCATTCGTTTTATCTTTTGTCCAAGAAGGGAAAGAGAAACTTCAGGTTTTTCCCGTCCATTTAGATTCCTGTGAGTTGTTGCTGTTGTTGTATTGTTAAGAAAAGGCTATCAAGATGCACAATTAAGGTTGTGGTTCTTTTATTTTCCCTTTTTATGAGAGTTTTTTTTTTCTGGAAATGAATAGAGGGCAATGTCTTTCTCCTGAGTATGAAGGAGCAGTCATATCACTATAACCAGCCCCCAGTGGCAGGTTTTGACACCTCAATTTGCCTCAGGCAGTGTGCAGTGACTGCAGAGAAAACATAATCATTTATTCACTCAAGAGTTTTACAGTCAGCGCTGTCGAGCATGGAGCAATCATGCTTTTCAGCTCCCCGCCACATTAAGTCTGCTCTCCATTCTCCAGTTTAATATTTTATGTTCCGTAACACCGCGTGAGTCGTGTTGTTTTCTCGGTGTGTCCTGCATAGTTGTACAGAACTTGTACACAAATAATTCAGAGGGGTGTGTTTGCACAGTTTAATAACCATCTACAGTGTTAATCCGTGTGAATAACTCTTAATGTCCTGTCATTACAGATAAATACCAACCGGCCACGACGTCATTAGAGGTGAGTTTCACGTCACAGTCTCCTTAGTCATGCCAAGTTCAGTTTTAGAAAAATAGTTTTCATTTTGCTGGTAGAGCCGTTTGCTATTAGTTATAGTCCAGCAGTTTTATTACCAATCGGCACAAACTATCTCAAGATAGATAGATAGATTAACTTGACTGTTAATTTAGTTATGACATTTCTTTTCACTCCACAGCTGTCATGTGTTATTTAGTCATGACAAAACAATTTCAGAAACTGTTTTCACAGTGTGCCAACCACTGAATCTACTTGTGAGCAATCGCACCACAAATAGGCTGGTGGTAACACTGTATTGCAATATTGTTGACTTTGGCCTTGAGAAAAACATTTCCTCCATATCGAGCCAATGCAAAAAGACATTTAAATGAATATGAACTGATTATCATTGCTGGTGATGAAAAGGTGGTATTTACTTGTGCGTAGGGTATTTTTTTCTTTAGGAACTGATAGAAATCGCCTTGTTGTGTCAGATGAGTTCTAGGGGTGTACGGAATATCGATATTATGTTTTAGGATACTGTATTGATTCTCAAAAACAATGTATCCATTTTTAATTAAAGAGGACATATTATGCTTATTTTCAGGTTCATACTTGTATTTTGGGTTTCAACTAGAACTTGTTGACATGCTTTAATGTTTAAAAAAAACGCTTTACTTTTCTCATATCAGCTATGTAGTGGCACCTCCTTTCACCCTCTGTCTGAAATGCAGATCCCACTATTCTGAATGCATACAAAAGTAAAAAAACTTTTTTATATTTTATACATATGGTGGTGTGTTCTTTATACAAAGACAGTTTTCCTAAAATTAGATTTAAAAAAAATACATTGAATTGTAACCCCTTCATCATGATACGTATCGTATCGCCAGATTCTTGCCAATACACAGTCCTAAACAGTTTAGTCACAATGAAGATATGGCACTGCCCAGCAGCAACTAGAGCTGCACGTTTAATCGAAATTTAATCGAAATCGCAATATGGCCTACTGCAATTTTCAAATAGCAGGAGGCGCAATATTTGTTAAAGGCGAAATGTGTGTCAAAATAATTTATAAATGAAATATTGTGCTGCAGAGATATCCTGGCCTAAACATCATATTCTACCGACTTAAGAAAACATCTTTATTTAATACAGATCCCCACAAAAACCACATCATATATTTCATATTTTAATGTTTTTCAATGAAAATGAGAATAATGTTGTAATAATTATCATTCCCTCTAATATCGCAAAACATATCGCAATTGCAATATCAATCAAAAATCAGCCCTAGCAGCAACACAAACATGAATTGTTACCTATCCAAATGTAACAACATGTAAGCATGACAACCTTTCAAGCGTTCGTCCCAGTGTTTGAGCCCTGACCTGTGATACACTAAACACGAGTGACTGAGTGGGAGTGAGCTCTGCAAAAATAGCGCACTCTACGTTGTTCTGTACTTATTATGTTTGATGCAGAAGAGCACTTAAAAGAGAGCACGCTTGCTTCTCTTTTTGTTCATTAAATGCATTACTTTTTTTATACTATTATACACACAAAACCACGTGAAGAGGACGTGTGTCCAGTATCTGTTTGGACAAGCAAGGTACACTTTATAATCCTGGGAGGAGAAGTCTCTCTCCAAGCTTCGTTATGTGTACATGCACTAATTGCACAGAGAGTCCTCTGTCAACTCCGAGCAGTCTGATCGGCATTCATGTTTGCCTTGTAGTTCATGTGATCACAGGCATGCACAGTATGTGTGCGTTTTTGCATGGCTTAGTTGGAAATAGAATTCCTCTACCTCAGCTGACAGTCACTTCCCTCTCCTCTGCTTCATCTACTTGTCGTGTATTTTGCAAGTTAATACTGGGTTGTTCCTTTGCATCATTAGCTTTGCTTTCGCTATGTTACTACTAACAAACAGGGTGTGTTTGCCTGGTTGGTATGTTGGAAATGCATGACATCTTTCACAATGTTATTTGCGCATCAGCAGGAAAATCCCACAGAATTGACCGAGTGGCTAAACCAGATTTTAGTCACACGCTAAGAAAAAACAATAGCAATGTTGACCTGTCGGTCAGTCCACCGTTTTGTTTCAGACTGAAATTTCTCATCAACTACTGGATGGATTGCCATGACGTGTTGTAAAGACATGCATGTCCACTTTGATTAGGCCTGTTTGTAAAAACATTTCAACTGTCACCACCATTAACCAACATTTTAATTACGTTATTTATGACCAAACTAATGACACTCCCATCCGCTTCAGCTGAACTTTGTGTTCAGCGTTAATTACCAACCGCAACACCGCTGCTGGTATTGTTTTTAACTTGGGGAAAGGGCCATTGGCTCAAGGCCTATTGAAAGAGGCTAGGTCACGGTCAATTTTGGCGAGTGCAGATCAGATTTTACTGCGCATGTGTTGTACCCCAAAAATATGAAGCGTTGACGACGCGTGACACCTCCTCTATTCACCCTCCTTGCATAATTTGAACATATATGTGAGAAGGTGGATCCAGGAAGATGCCATGTCACTTATAGAGCCAGAGCAACACGACCTCCTCTCCTCTCCACGCCAAAGCACAACTGCCTCACAACAGAGCCGATATAGCAGAGCTGTAGACTATAGTTTAATTTCCCTCTTTAGATTTGTGTTTTTTTTATGTGCTCAATGTAACTTAGTGTTCTGAGAGAACTATGATTTCGCCCTGGTACTTTTCCTTGACCTAATCATATTGATTTAGTGAACACAGCAACTCACACAAACACAGTTTTTTAACCTGTTTGATTGATAATGCACAGCAACTTGGTCACATTTCGGCCACAGTCCCGCGTCCCTCATGTTTTGGCATTGTGTGTATGTGAGTGTTTGTTGTGTCTCAGTCCCTTGTGTAAGTGAGTCAGCCCACTAGCCAGTCGGTCAGTGCCACTCTCTCATACCCTGCTCTGCTCTGCTTCTCAGCACTTGAGTCTTTTGGAGCTAATCACTATCTTGTGTTGAGTTGACCCACTTTCCCTCACTTACACCATAGTTACCAGTGTTGGGATAATCATCAATGATGTCAAATAAAATGTCTTTTTGTTACTTGCGTTAAAAGTGGTCATGAGTAAGTTCTTCTCTCGTGGTGCCCTGTTGTCATGGTTACTAGTAGTAAATATTTCTTAAAGGAAATGAATTTGTTTGAGTCTTGCAGCTTCTGTTGTGTAGCCTTCAGGACAAGCTTAACCCAGTTTGTCTTCAGATGAAGATTAAGGTGAGATTAGTTGTAGTATCCTATTACAGGTCTGCTCGGGTCCCTGTAGGTCAATTTTGGGCCAAGACTTAGTTTCATGCACAAGGTAAAGCCTTGGATTTTGAAATGGATCCTAGTAGTTTCAGTCTTCAGCAAAGGTAGTCGGCAAATGGCAGTTAATGCAAGTAGTCTGAAGGTTCATTTTCTCATTCTCCAAATAATATGGACCCATCATACCCCAAGTTTGAAGCGTTGTTCACTCACAGACCTGTTTTTCCTTGTGTCAAAGTTAAATTCCAGATTCAAATTGCATCATCATCCTCATTTATCCTCTTTCCAGATGCTTAACGGTTAGATTTATTTGGCTGTTTGGCTCAGATTCAGCGGAGCAGTGCATATTTTTGCATGTAAACACAACAGTGTACAGTACTGGCTTCCACGCTGCTGCAGCTGGTTGAACAGGAGCTGCATGTGTCTGCATGTGTGTCTCTCCCTTCCCCCGTATACCAGTCACTGCAGGCAATGAGCTCCGTCTCTACAAAGACTGGTTCTTACTCTTGTCTGCTCTGACGTGAGACTGCACATTTCTAGAAGGAGAGATGTAATTTTTTCATAATTTGTAATGATGTCTGTAGAGTTTTAGTGCCGGGTTTTTGGGTCAGTTGTCTGTGGCTTTTGAGTGCAGACATAGTCCCCTGGAGTGACTGGCACTCAGTTTGATCCCTGTATGCCTGACATTTACCAGTGACCTAATTGTTACATCCTGCTTTTATTCCAATCAATCAATTGATTTTTATTACATTAACAGCTTCACTTAAAAGCACCAGTGCGGCTAATATTACAGCCCCCTAGGTCTACATTTCTGCCTATACAGGGATATTCACAGCAAGCACAAAGCCACAGGAATGCAATTTATTGAGTAGTGCGAGCTATTCGAGTCAGGGTGTTCTATTTATATCCACCACAGGAGAAATCTATTTCTCATTTTCTTCTGGTCCAGTCAGACATTAGCGATGAATTGAATATTTTCCTCAGTCTGTTAGGTTTACAAGGTTATCAGATCTTTTGTCACAAATATTTTCTAGTAGTTGCTTGTGAGTCCTGTGTGGTTTTTGGGAATAGGTTTTGTGTGAAGAGACAGTTTTTTCTCCTCTGTCACAGAAGCTGCCTATCAGATTTCTGTGGTATTTTAGAGCCACTGTGGGGATTCTGACAACATTTTAGGTCAAAGTGTTCCCTTTGGCAGCTGATGAATAATAGCTGTAGTGAAATACACTACACTCTGTGGGTTTTCTGTTTTGGGAGGATGTTTTTGGCACATACAATAACCTGCTTAGGGGTGTCAGAAAATATCGATACACAAGAGTATCGCGATTTTATCGCGTTTTTTATGCGATACTGTATCGGTTCTCCAAAACAATATAGATTTTTTTATTAACTTCTCAAAATTCTGACGGTTCACCTACGGGCCCTACAACTATTCAATATTTCGGAAGTTGTTGCGGTCTCATTTTCAAAGCTAGAGTGAAGTTACTGACATCATATGACACTAGAAAAACCTAAGGAATCCATTGGTACCAACCATGTCATACTAGCTTGTCGAGAAGGAGGCTAAATAATGCTACAAAGTTATGCTAAAGTTTGGTGAGGAAAAACTGGCATGGTGATTTTTACAGAGGTCCGTTGACCTCTGACCTCAAGATATGTGAATGAAAATGGGTTCTCTGGGTACCCACGAGTCTCCCCTTTACAAACATGCCCAGTTTATGCTAATCTCAGGCAGTTTGGGGCAAAAACCATGTCCTTTTTTGCATGCAATATACATTTGTTGCTTTTGCCTATTCTAATATGGTGTGTTCTTTACAGTTTTCCTAAATTCAAATGAAAAAATTAGCAATATGTCGCCTTACTTACAGTATCGCAATATATCGCAATACATTGAATTGTTACCCCTGTATCATGATACATATTGTATCACCAGATTCTTGCCAATACACAGCCCCGGTGATGCTAAGGCTATTTAACCTGACTTTTATTTGGAGAGGCTTTTTTTCTTTAAAGAATTTTCTCTATCTTACCATATCAGCTTTTATGCCACCCTGATAGCTTGAAGTGACACCTCATGTCAGTAACGGCTGTTTGATACAGAGGGACATTTTCCCATCCCTCAGCAATTTCCAGCTGACTTCATATACAAATGCAAACTGGACAGTTTTGACCAGGGGATATGAAAGGGCAGCATCACGTTCTGTTCCACTATGAAAAGTGATGCTTCAGACCGGAGGAGGCCGAGCATCCGCTCCTGCAGTGGAAGACCTCTAGATTTAGCTCTGCTTATGTAACTGTCTGTGTTGTGATGGCTTTTCTCTACTACTGCAGCGAACGCTGAAGGCTGCTTAGCTGACTGTTTTGTGAACTCAGATGGTCACAGTGTTTCCTTGAGCTGTAACTGCAAAGGCAAGAATGTGTTTGTGTTACCTCCAACCCAAAGAATGATGTCAGTCCTGTTGCTCTAGTATGCAAGAATACATACTTTTGCTTTCAAATGAATAGTGTTAGTACTTTTACACTTGTCATATATTTGGAAAGCAAGGCTAGAAAAGGGTTTTCATCAGTTTTTATGAAGCACACTGAAGCACAACTCCTTCACTCTCAGACATGCCCCAGCTTTAAAGGGATAGTTTGGGTGTTTTGAAGTGGGGTTGTATGAGGTACTTATCCATAGTAGGTGTATTACTTACAGTAGATGACGGTTGGTGTGCCCCCAGCATCGAGAAGCACCAGCACCGGAGCAAAGCAATGTACTGCTGTGGGCGGGGACGGCAGACAACTGATATGAATCAACAATTCCTTAATGTAAAACTAGGAGTAGTTGTATCTTCCTGTAAAAACTGATCTGTGTGCTAAATATCTCAGCAGCCTGATTTTTCCTCTCTCCTGTGTTTGTCTTAAAGACCACCATTAACGTTCACACAAAAGACTCATTCTTTGTCCATCTGCGTGTTGGTTGACTCACTGATGCTTTCCCCATCGTGGTTGTTCCTCTCGCACTGCTTATCGAGCAAGCTCATACAACCAAGGATATGTATATGCCTATTTTTCCAACCTAGTTGGTTTTTAGGATTATTTGCCCTTACTTTTTGCCCCATGTGAATTAAACTGGCAGCTTATCGGAGCTTTACTTCATTTATTTAACCTTCATCTCACCGGGGGTAATCACAATAAGAATTAATCACTTTTCCAAGCTAGTTCTGGTTAAGAAAGCGAAACACACAGTAAAGGCATGAGTTTTAGCCTCAGCAGAGACAGCATTTATACTCATGAGTGACCAAACATTCTTGCTTGCCTGTCTGAGTTGTTTGGCTAGAAAGCAGACCAAACAGATGTTTATGCAGTTAATTATGTGCCCCTCTTTCATTTTTTTTGGTCATCAAAATGTCAGTGTTTCAGTCGGTCACAGTACTCGACCCAGTCAGGTGCTATACACGACCCAGTCGACCCAGTCGGGTGCTACGTTCGACCCAATTGGTTGCTATGCTTGGACACAGTTCCTCAGAGTTGTTTTGGCATGTCACCGGAGAAAAACAAAATTGACGTTATTTAAAATGTGGTCATTGTGTGGGACATATGCTTGAATACAAAAAGAACCATCTCCGCCTCATTTAAGTGGTTAAGTGGAAAAACTGCTCTTCATTTTGTTGAGTGGGTATAAATAAGGTAATGTTTGGAGTAAAAAGATCCACCTCATGACGATTTTCTTTCCATATTCATAATTTTTTTCCATCATCAGGTCTTACTTGTATATCATTTATTAGCTATTTTGCACTAGTTATGCTTGTCGGGAGCTAGGTCTAGCATTGAAGATTTGATATTAAATGCAATGTGTTCCTTCAAGAGACAAAGGTTATTCATGAGTAAAAAATTCCCTTCCTATTCGTCATTGATTCTCAAGATGATGCCTCTGTCTGACACTGCTCTTCATGTGAGGAGGAGATTCTGTAGTATAAAACAACTCATTGTTGGAAAACATAAGCCTGAAGCACTTCTTGCCCCGGACAATGATGTCATGCAATAGCTTAGCATCACTATTTGTTTGTTAAGCGTGAGAAAAGTTGCTTTCGAGGGAGGATAGAGTATATCCTGAATGGATTTTTGAAGACTTTATGTATCACACACACACACACAGGATACTATTTTTTTCTTTGACACCCAGATGACTCATCCCGCTATATTTCCTAAGAGCCATTTGAAAATGTATGCAACTTCCTGTGTTACCTGTGGTTGGCCAAGACCGCAGCGATGGGAACATATGACGATTTCATCCACCTTGGCAGGCTACCATCTATACCCTGGGTGGAGCCTGGTTTCAATTAGTGGTTTTGCTACCAAACATTTCTGCCCATGCCTGAAACCCAGCAGTGGATTTTCTGGCTGTCTTTCCCAACTGTTTATCAGCATTCTTGTTCCCCTCCTTCCTCCTCTGCTTTGGCTCCTTGCCTCATTCCTCTGAGTCACAAGTCTTCAGATGAGATTGTGAGGTGGATTTAGAAAACCTAGCTGTAATATTTCCTCTTTCCTGGGTGCTGGCTATCGATACTTAAGTTGCGTCTTCCCCATTCCATTTGACATAAACTCATAAGGAACTTGATGTCATTCTTTGATATGAAATTATTAAGCTGTTACAACACTACCTTGTTGGTGGAGTGACAGGGTTGAGTTATCCAGCATTGAATTTTTTTTTTTCTAGCCATTCATGTCTGGACTCACTGTTAAACTACAGGAAGTTAATTATTACAAGCCATTTTGTGTTGGCAGGGAAATTGGATTTAACTGTTGGCTAAATCAACCCATGCCTTGCCAGTATAGCAAATGTTCCGCAATTGGAAATCTAGTCTAATGCAACTGCTGTCCAGTGTAAATCTTTGGTGAATGAGACCCTTGTGCTGTCTGTCACTCCAGCGTTTCCTTGTATCTCCGCCCACTAGTGCATGTTGTCCTACAGATGGATTATAAGGTTACATAATGGGACACTAAGGAATAGGATATTTATTTTAGCCCCGGAACAGGATTATCTGCTGCACACAGAGATGGTTGATAAATGATAACAGTACAAGACCATGAAACCAATCTTTCTCCAGTAAAAGAATATTTTCATTTATAGAAAGACAATGAATATGGAGCTGAAAGTAAACTGACAGTTCAGGGATTTGGTCCATAAAGAAGAACCACAATAGCAGTTTCTAACGACACAAGTCGGGTATGGTAGAGCTGTGTTGTCTGTACATTAATGCAGAGAGACGACATGGAGACTTGTAATGATGTTATATAATGACATTTTATATGTAGGTTATTGGGAAACACCCAAGTGGTTGGCTACAGGTTGAGGGAGTTCCTGCTTCTCGAAAACATCTAAGGGTGTTCCAAACGTGAGGAACACCCTTACCCACCACTTTGATTCTATATGACATGTGGGTTATGCACTAATTGTTTCTGTTGCTGCAGTCAATGATCCCAAACATGCTCAGTCCACACCCTTCATTTCTGTGCGCTACAATCCCAGACAACATGTGCCGGAACAACGTGCCGTTCTCTGGCACCTCACTCATAGCCAGCCATGCCCGACAACACCTACCGTACATCAACACTATTATTTATTTGGACTCCTCCCTCTTTCAACAATGCCGCCCCATTCCTTTCTGGATAAGAACATACTGTCCAGTTATAACGCACGGTTCACATTTTATCATCTCAACAGGGCAAATTCAAATTAGCCTTGAGGTGTTGCTTGTGCACATACTAACATGATTGCAGCCAGCAGATTCCATCCATATCCAAATCCTGTGATCCTGGTTAAGGTTAGGCGTTGACATCGAATGGTTAAGGTTAGGCACTGACCTCAAATGGTTATGGTTATGATAGGTCGTCGGGCAGCAAGTCTTTCGAGAGTTTTTGCATCTTTTTGCAATTTGCGGGTTACCTTTTAGACATGACCCAATTTCAGTGCGAGGGCTGAATGAAGATGACGTATCAGTTGTGGTGAAAGTCTTGAAAAGAGTTGAAGATTGAGTCCAAGTTTAAGCTGTGAAAGAAGTTGAAGTGTCAGTCGAAGTTTAAGTGATAAATTCAACTCGAAGTGTCGGTTGAAGTGGAAATCCAGAAATAAATTTGCCAAAAATTAGTTCACGTGTAAAACCAAAAGAAGATTTTTCATTACTTTTATTATTTCATTACCAATTAACTAATCATGTTTAGTCAACAAAGGCCCAGACGGCTGATACATGTATTAATTGACTACAGCTCTAGAATCCTTCTCAGTGAGCTACTGTCCTGTGTATAATATTTAGCTCCTCTTGCTTCCAAACACTTGTTGAACTGAGAGCAATGGTTTATGCCAACTGGTCATACTGCAGTGATTGAACAACTTTGTCCCAAACAACCAGTTTTAGACATTTTGGAACAAGCTGAATAAAACTGATAGGTCATACCATGCTTGTTAATGAAGGGAAGCAGTGATGAAATGAAATCCTCCCCAGACGAAGGTAATAATTACGCTATTGGGAGGAACGCCGGCCTCGTTCCAAATTTGGTTTGAGGACATGACCTGTATGTCTTCTTGTCTGTTCAGGTGTGTTGAGTTTGCTGTAGATTTAAAGTTGTTTATCTCACGAGGATGCGCTGGTGTGCCATGAATTATAGAGCAGCCGGACGGAGCAACATAAAATTGAGCGTAATATAATAATTATACCAACAAACTTTGTATAGCAACTCACTCAACTCAACGTCATACAAGAATGCAGCACAAACTGCTTTACAATAAAGGAAAATACACATAAAATCAACATAAAAATGGGTAGAAAACAGTGTAGTTTGTCAGCTGGAAAGAACATAATGTATGCACACATAAGGGCACGTAAACAAATGTCAGTGGACAGGAAAAATAGAATTTTATTGCTGTTGCTAAATTAGAAATGCCCCTCAGATTCTCTACTTAATTGTCTAGCTAAAGAACAGTTCATTTATGTATATACCTGAAAGTTCATGATATATATATATATATATATATATATATATTTTTTTGTCTTTCATAGCTTAGAAGTAAAAGATCTGATACTGTGGAAGGCAGTGGATGTCAATCTTAATTTTAACAAGACCCAATCCTGCACCGTTCTTTTTTCTGTAGAAACTCACTTGAAAGGAACTCTGTTATTGGTCTGTAAAATTGATTTATTTTCCAGTACACAATAATAATCTACACTATCCCATTTGTCCATTGTCCCGCAGGTTATTGACTCGCTGGGTATCATGATCTACAAAGCTCTGGACTATGGCCTCAAGGAAAACGAGGAGCGTGAACTCAGCCCGCCGCTGGAGCGCCTCATCGACATGATGACCAACACCGAAAAAACGGAGAGCGACCCCTGTCCTGACGAGGGCTACGAAGCCACAGAGGAGGAGGATGAGTGCGAGGAGGAAGAAGGAGAGGAGGAGGAAGAGGAGCCTGTCTCTGCCACCACCACCACCACCAGCGCAGTCAGCGCTGTTCGCAGCTATCGAGACATCATCACGGTGGGTTGTTTGAATCCTCCCGTAATAACTAATCATTTACTGTAACGATTCAATCAGTCATGGTTGAAGGATCAGGCTGATCCATGACGGATCAAAGTCATCACAGGCGTTTCAAATGTGCGGATTCTTCTCTTGCTTTGAATATTTCCTCTGTTAACGGAGCAGTGCATCCACACGTCATCATCACTCCAGCTCCAAACATATTCCCCTGATGGGGGCCGTTACGCTGTAAATTCCCCAAGTAGCTTCTAAATATGAGACTGGCAATTATAGCTGTGTAAACACGCTGGTATTTGGGGAATAGGCTTAGAAACTCTCCCAGCTTGTTCCTTCCATATAATGAATGGATAACACAATCAGTGCGTGTCTTGCCTCGCCTGGCTCCTAATTCCTCCAACAATCATTCTCTTGACTGCAATATGTTGGTATGACATGACTGGAGTAGATTAATGCACATTCCTGACTGACCTGCTTCCTCTACATGTACTCTGCTGATCTGTCAGGCGGAGGTAGGTTGGGTCGATGAGGGTTCAGCGAGACGTGAAGCTGAAAAAAGATGACAGGACTTGCTTGTGAAGCATCCCACAAAGACAGGAGCAGTTAGACGTTGAATGGGTTTCCTCAATACTTTAGTGAAATGGAGTGAACTGCTATCCTCTTACCAAAGCTGTCAATCTGGGATTAAGTATTAAATGCTCAAATGATTTCTCACAAAAGAGCCTGTCAATTTTACACCACATCTCCAAGCTATGACATTGGCACATACTGTTGTACCTAAAAATTGCGCAGTTAGATTTTTTTGCAATAGATAATGTTTGCTTGATACAGATCATTGTTTTTAGCATAAACAGTGGAAACCACCAATGCAGCGGTATTTTAAGCATGGTCGTAAACTCTCCCATCGCTCAGGTGTCATTTTACCTGTGAATTTCCCTTCAATGGATGAGGAAGAAAACACTTTCTGCTGAGTCAGACATTCCTGTGGTTGGCCAAGCCCATCATGAGAATATGTCACTTGTCTGGTTTTTCCCTTTGTGTCGCTGGAGATAATTTGGCAGTTCATCCATTACTCTGGCAATGGCTTGTGTTATCTTTACGATCACTGTTAAATACCATAAGTGTCAGAGCTTTAAATAGTGGGTAGATGATGTTAATCAGGGAATGTCACTCCGACTGGACAATCAGGTTCATGCTGTTTCGTGTTTTTGGCCACGCTGGCAGCATGGCAATACGCCTGCCAGACCACAACTTTGGCCCAGACCGAAATATCTCAAGAATTGTTGGATGGATTGACATGAAATTTTGTACAGACAATTATGGTTCAGAGAGGGTAAAGCCTGCTGACGTTGGTGATCCTCTGATGTTTTCTCTAGCACCACCATGAGCCAGACATGTTTTGTTTTTTTGGGATGGATTGGCATTACATTTTATATTGACATCCATATCCCCCCCTCCACATGAATTGTATTAACTTTCCATTTCCACTTTGCATCCAGCACCAACATCAGCCCAAAACTACTACCAAAACTACTAACTAATAATGATTAATGATTTTCACATACATACATACATACATACATACATACATACATACATACATACATACATACATACATAAAATAAAAAATGACAGAAGATAAGTCTAGACGCAAATTGGCGTGGCTTATATGGATAGATTCGTCTGGACCCATAAAATCCAGGGAAAAATCGTCGGAGACTTACGGTTCAAAAGTTACAGGCTAAAGGTTCATTGTTATAGCGCCACCATCTGACCACATCGCACCACATTCAACACTGCACTCCGTTGGGTCCCAAGCAATACACCCGCCAAGTGTGAAGTAACTCGAATGAGCGGTTCTCGAGATATGCGAAGGGCATACGGAAAGACAGACAGACATAGATTCCTTGCTTTATAGTTATATATATATATATATATATATATATATATATATATATATATATATATATATATATATATATATATATATATATATATATATATATATATATATATATATATATATATATATATATATATATATATATATGGCTATCACAAATTTCCCTCAAGGGGCTTCATGGTGGCTTTAAAGTACCACTATATATCACTAATTCCTTCCCTACCGTTCTCTACAGATTTGTTCTTCCCACCTGCCCAGCCCATCAGCCGCCCCCAGCCACTACCAGGCTGTGTGTCGTGCTCTCTATGCCGAGACCAGGGAACTACACACCTTTCTGGAGAAGATCAAGAGTGCCAAGGAGGTAAGAAACTCTTGCACGTGACGAGTTATTAATAAATCTGGTGAGAGTAAGTCACAGTCAAGCGGAAACACAAACGATGCCATCTGCTCAGCCTTTTTCTTTACAGTACCTGATAATACACTTGCATATGAAGTGAGTCACCATAAACCTATTTCAGAAACACTCACTTCATTTATATTGTCACTCGTCCAAAGTCGGAAAATGTCGTCCACGAGTCATACTCCAAACATTTGACTCATTTTCACATGACAAACATACCAAAATATGAAAGAAATGGAAAGTGAAAAGGAAAATTGTGCTTGGGGGTGCAAAACAGCTAAGAGGACATGAGGAAAGTACCAAACTGTCTTGTCCCTGGGGTTTACCACTCTGCTGCTTTGGTATGTGGATTTACTGTGTAGAATTCAAATGGTTGAATTAGGATCTGTGAGGCCAACAGGCTTTCTAACACTGGGAAAAGAAAATACCAGAGTGGTGCCCAGAAACTGCACAATAACAACAAAACGGCCCACAAAGTGGTGATGGTCCAGAAGGATTGAGAATGTGTGGGTGTCCATGTATGACCTTCCTGTCAGACCAGCTGAGAACTCGTCATCGCTTACACTACTTGGCATGACATGGACGTCGTCTGGCATCCTGTTTCTCATTTATTTCTGATTTAATTATCACAACATTAAACACAGAGTATTGGTACTGGAGTAACTGAGTGTGATTAGTGAGGGATTCCCTATAGAGACAGCGAGTTTTAGACAATTAACCAACTGTTCATCAAGATGTGCTGGAATTCATTCTTTTGAATTCAAATCAGTAATTACAAAATGTCAGCATGAAAAAATACTATTAAAGGAATACATACACCATGGAAGATATGCCATAAGCAGCTTGAGCAGAGCTAGATATTACAGACCAGGGTGTAGTCTAATTTCAGAAAAAGAATGTTATCATTTTAATGGCACATTCACACCAAGAGCGAAGCAAACTCTTCGCGCAGCGCGATTACATACAAAGTCACTGCAAAGAAGCAAATAGACACACATTTGCGGGAGTTGAAATATTTCAACTCGAGGCGAGAAATTCACGTGATGCTGTATCGTGAAATCAGCGTTGAGATTCTCCCCCTGTTGTCACTGACGTCCTGTCGTTGATTCAGAAATGGAGGGAAAAAATACTGTAGCCGTCTGTGGTCACCAGAGCTACGATAGAACATCATATGTACAGAGACCGGACAAAACTCTGTGTTTTAAATGTATGTGTAGAAACCACAGACTGTCTATGGTATAAACAATAACATTGCTGCCGTATTTATGCCGAGATGACGTTATGTTGAGTGTTGATGGAGCAGCTACAATTTTAAAAGTTGTTTGCTTGTGGACTGACCTGACAAAGCATGAATTCAGACTTTTTACAAATCGGCATTATTCTCGAGTTATTTTGGCATCCTTATGATCCGTTTATTGCAATTAAATCACAGCACAATTTGTTTATTTTGGGTTCATACCGCAGTAGCGACGTGTGACTTGCAAGATGCAGTCAGTGCAATGGCACTCTATGTGAATACAGCTCACCACCGGGTGATGTTATGAACCCAGACACTACGGCGTTTGGTTTGCAGACATATCTGGGACTTCCACAAGATGTTCAAAGCAGCAGCAGTGGTTATTTCTTCCATGGTTGAGGCGAAAATTAGCTTTTTTCTCTTGGTGTGAATGCGACATAAGAAATGCACTGTTACACATGCATAAAGTTGAATTGACAACCTTTATAAAGTCGTATGCAGTATAGAGGTGGAGGGGAAAAACATTTGCCCTACCCCTCTCAAGCATTCAAAATAGAATGAAATTCTTGTACAGTTACTAGTACAACTTTGTGTTCCCTGATTGAGTTGAGGTTTAAAAAAGATTTAGCCTCATGACTTATTCCATAGCCTGTCAAACAGCTTTTGCTGCACAGTATGTATGTACACACTCATGCAATATGTGCAAACAACCTTATGTAATAAATGGTTATAGAATCAAGTTTAACCTTATTACTGCTATTTAAGGAGCTTACAGGAGGGGCGACCACCCGGCTGTACAGGCTGCTTTGCACTCCCTGTAGCACTGAATGTCACTGGATAGTTGCTAATAGGTAACCATACAGTATCACACATGCTTACAAATTAGGAGGCTAGTCAATGAGTCCTTCTCTCACTGTTGTTGTTTTTCTCTCTCCTCAGTCACAGTCTATCAGCTTCTTTCTATTGGATTCCCTTTTCTGTACTTGCCGGTCTAGAAATAAACCGAAACCTTAATTTGTTGTGGAGGGTGTGTTCAGTGAGCGACAGGTTAAATGTTGTCACGGTTTAAAAGAAGGGAAAGGTCAGATCAGCAGAACAAGATAAGGCTTAGGAAGAAGGAATGTGTTTGAACAGTAAATACAGGTGTGGTTGAATAGATGTGTCGATGATGAGAAGAAAAGCAGCTGCAGCTGTCAACAGAGGAACGCTTAGGCTTTTCTTTCTTTGATCTGACAGTGATATCGTAGATCATGAATCTAACAACTTTTGACAAACGAAAACTTAATTTAGATTTAAATTTATTGTATAAAGTAGTATATTATATATAGTATATACTATAGTATACTATATATAGAGTATTTGACTGTCTATGATGGAGGAAAATTAAAAGCGTCCGTATTCTTTTGGTGGTGGAGCTACTAGAGCAGCACTAGGGGTGGGGGAAAAAATTGATACAGCACAGTATCGCGATATTTTGCGGGGCAATATTGTATCGATACACGGACGTCAGTTATCAATCTTTTATTATATAAACTATTAACTTCTTAAAAATCCGACTGGCCGTCGACGGGTCTGGCCACTATTCTGTTTTTCAGAGGTTGCAGGCTCAGTTAAAGCTACAGTGAAGATACTTGTATCATTAATAGCAGCCATTAGTGGACTATTGGCTTCTTTATTTCCCTGGTACACTGTCAATATAGGATGAGATGGATATCGACATGCTCATGTGAAACATCATCCATCGATTAATTAACCAGACTGCTTTGACAATATGGGCAGTTTGCCAATGACCTCAACTTATTTTCAGCCAGCACTGTGAATGCAGTGGTACATCTTTTGAATATCATGACACTAGAAAACATTTTTAATTTCTTTCTCTATTTTTTATGTCTGTTTTTGCTTTCTTGGTTAGAACCTTCGGAAAATGGAAGGCAGGACTCGGGATGAACCTGTTAGAGACCTTGACGAGCTGCAAAATGCAGATTGGGTAAGAAGAATATTGTTTTTTTCTACACCAAGCACTAATAGATTTAACTCTGTGACCATGTGTTGGTAAATACATCATTTATATACTGCAGCAATTAACATATCGCATCTTTTTTTGTCCTCATCAGGCACGGTTCTGGGTGCAGGTGATGCGAGATCTACGAGATGGTGTTAAACTGAAGAAGGTTCAGGAGCGTCGGTACAACCCGTTACCCATCGAATACCAGCTCACACCGTACGAAATGCTGATGGACGATATCCGCTCCAAACGCTACAAGCTGCGAAAAGTCATGGTATGGGAAAAGTCAAGATGAGCATTTATTTCTATTTAGCCTTTTTCTTTTTGTTTGAAATAACTTGAGACCTACACAGTCACATATTCTTATGCACATTATGAAGTACCGCATCAGAAATGCTGTATGCGAACAGCAAAATTTGATAAAACCTCCTCAATTGCGAAAAAAGGTTTTACGCTCGTTTGAGGTGGTTTTTGCTATTATCGAAAATGAGATAATGTGCTAAATGGATTATAAGAACACCTTTGTCGAATACGTTCTGACACAGCAAACATTTAACTCATATGACTGATTAGCTGTGATTAGCCCATAATGTGAGAATGCTTGTCTTCGTCTCCGGACAGCATGAAACATGACCAATACTGACTGATGTGAAAGAACAATTAAAACTTTCCCAGTTGAAACAAATTCCTGAAGACCTCTCTCCATTTTTCTCTCGTAGACGGTTAGATGGCCTAGCCGACTTGTTTTGTTTCCGGTTCGAAACCTCTACTTCTTCTACTCTGTTTACTGGCGGATTACAGCCATGCGTAGCCTTTAGGGCCAACTTCTGACCAAACTACGCTGTAGCAGAGTTTAGTCACTCAAAACCAGTCGATCGAAACACGCCTAATTCGCATTTCTCTTTTGTGACATTTCAAAACTTAAAATTTGCTTGACGATTGAATAGAATCACGGCTGATGAGATTTTTTCAATGTGTTTTTTTTTTCATTCCTGTTAATAATGCATTTCTTAATGTTCTCATGTGGCAGTGGTCATTTCTCTCTGCAGGTTTTGACAGCCTCTTCAGTGCAGGTATTAAAAAAGAATCATGATCCTCATCAAATTTAACAATGTCATTTCAGCTGAATGGAGACATCCCACCGAGGTTAAAGAGGAGCGCCCATGAGATCATTCTTGATTTCATCAGGTCGCGACCACCTCTCAACCCTGTGAGTAGTACACAACATGGTGCCAGTAATCAGTCAGGAGATCCGTTTGTCTGAAGTAACTTGACAGGTTTAGTTTATACAATATCCACTATGTATGTATATCCAGCATTCAGTTTGACAACAGAGTGACTCACATGATAATTATCATCTATATTCAACCCGGTAATGGACACAATTTGTCAGTACATCAGTATTTAGTTGTCACACTGACATTCATAGTAAGTCACAAATGACATGACAATGAGTGTGAATGATGGGAAACATAATGTCACACGCACAGCCATCATTACACAGTGTAAACAGAGGGATGGACTTTGACTAATAGAAGAGTGAGAGAAGTCCTGATGCAATTACAAGAAAACATGCACTCATTCGTCTTGTACTCACTTGGTGTGGTGCTTGTCGGGACAGGTCGCAGCCCGTAAACTGAAGCCCCACCCGCCACGTCCCCGGAGCCTCCACGAGCGACTGCTGGAGGGCATCAAATCTGAAAGGAAGCTCAGACCGGTCTCACCGGACATGATCCGCAGACACCGCCTAGGTATGCGCTAACAATCGCACACATTGACATATGTTTATATGCATACATTAAACAAAAAATGTATGTACTTGTGCAACATTCCTTTCAAACTAAACCGTTCTGATTGTTTCTAATCGGTGAGAGTGTTGTTAACTTACCGCTTTACGAGCCTAACCCCTCCACTCAGCACAAAAAACCATTAACCATGACTTAACCACATCCGTCATGATTACTCTAACAGCCCTCTTCCTACATTGATCTGCTCACTTCATCAGAAGTGTCGTAGTGTTTAAACAGGGATCACTTTGCCTGCAGCTGGGAGCTTTGAGTTGTTTGCTAGAGCTGCACTGCTGAAGTAACAGTTGTGGTTACTGACGAATGTGCTCTCGGACGGATAAGTTCTTTGGTTTTATACTTAAAAATAGGATTCCGGCATGTAATGTTGCTCTTTGTGGTTACTTTTATAAAAGCAGTGCATAACAGGTAGATTATCCTTTAGGTATGCAGACGTCTTAATGGGCCAATTGGGTATAATGTTTCAAACCATTTAAGGCTTTAATCAGGTAAAAACAGTAAATATGTTGTCAGTCTATACTGTACAGTGCTCACACAAGACGCCTTTTGTAAGGGGATTTAGGAGGGTAATATGGAGCAAGGGTTGCATAATGGTACATATGGGAGGCTACACAGGTTGTTCCTAAACACAATATTTGTTCGATTTTCAGAAACTGTCTATTTTAGTTTTTTATAAACGTAGATGATTCGTTGACTTCACCATCCATTTTAACTCTCATGGATTTCTTTTTCTCCTATTTGCTCCCATTTCCTTTTATTTCAAACATGTCAGTCATGCGACCTCTTAGCACGTCTTACAGCTTTGACTCATCAGGTAAAGTTTCACGTCATCTATTGTGCTCCTGTTGTTGCACCTTTGTGTTTTCATTCCAGGCTATTTTAGGGTTAGCTCCTGCTTCTCCCTGATTCAAACCCACACACACACACACCCTCTTTCTTTGTTATTTCGTGGCTGTTGTGATACAGACACCTACTGAACCTGAGGAAAAGATGGGTCAACACGCAGTGCAACTCAATGTCAGACTGTGTGAAATGGTCGCCATGGTCTTTCGCTGGGGAGTTAGAGTAAAAACATACAGCTTCAGAGCAGGAATCCTTTATTTTTAGGCATGTAGTGATGAATTGGACGGCGTACCCTGGATATAGTAGTTGGTTAATCACAGGGGACCATCTGTGGTCTAGGTGATGAGGGATAACAATTGAGCCAGAGCCAGCAGGGTGAGATTACAGATCATCAGTCTGCCCTGCTCGTCACCCTAATCCGCTCTCACTGAGGAATTTGACAAATGACATAACACTGGTGTCAGCAGCCTACCTCAGATGAATAGTTGAATGGCAGATGAGCGTCTGAATGTAGCACTACAGTTTCACAGGACGACCATAATTCAGATGGATGTATGGGAATAACCTTTTGCGCTGTGGCTGCACGCATTTTCTTTTTCTGCTTCCCTTGGCACATCCCCTTCACGTTCCTCTCCCTCTGTGCTTTCCAGCTATAAACAACGTGTTTGTGTGAGCGTACTGTAGTCCACACGTACACAACATCCCCTCAATTCACACCTGACAGATGCTTGTTGCTGTCAGGTCCTCCCTGTGGTACTAGGAATGAAAATATGAATGTGTGTGTTGTCCTACTAAAGGTTATATTCCCTTAATTCCTTTACAGGTGCAGGGAAAAGCTTCAGCACTCCTCAGGACTTGTTCCGCAGCTCAGGTAAAGATGCAATGCCTTATGGGTATGAAGCCAGCGTCAGTGGGTGTGATCTTTTGGCCTTCATAACAAAATGCATTGAAGCCTTTTCAGTGCAGTTTCCTTCATTTAGATGAAATGATTAAGGAGAAAATCTGTAATATAAGCATATGGTTGGGGCTAGGGCTGGGCGATAGGGGTTAAAATAATATTGCAATATTTTTAGGCTATATTGCGATATATCTCCATGTTTTAATATTTTCTCTAAAATAACATAACTGCTTGATTTAACCCTTTGATGCATATGACCATACCAGCATGATCATTCTAGTAAACTAATCTGAACACCCTGAGCTGGTGTACTGTCATATTGAAGTCAGATTGCTCTTTGGAAATGTATTCTTATTAAGTTTGATTAATTATTCACACAATTGGAATTAATTTTTTCTCAAATACAGTTTGCAGGCGGAATTATTATTATTTTTTTTAATTATCATTCATTTCATTTATTATTTAATAATTATTAATTTTGTTTTATTTCTTTATTTATTATTGACAGGCTGACTTGTTGAATTTATGTGAAATTACCTATTACATTCACCAGAAATTCACCGGAAAAACTTTATATTTGTACTCAATGTTTGTGATATAGTCATACTACATCCGTCGTAGAACAAGTCGCAATACAATGAGTATATTCTATATTTCACCCACCTGTATTTGGGGCTTATATTGGTCACCATGTAGCCTGTGTCTACTGACTCTGTGGTATCATTTAGTAACAATACAAAGTCACCTATTGTTTACAAAGGAGGCCCGATGGCCAGCTGTTAAGATAAGGAGATGATTCATGAGAATTAATGGTTCACTTGTAAATACAGCACTTCAATCGTATCTTTCACCCGCAGACTCTCCTGATGCACCCAGGAAACTGGCTGTCAGCACCCAGTCTCTGGGACCCAATCAAAGTGGAGCACAGCCCCTTAGCCAGAGGAAGAGGCTGCTCAGAGCGCCCACGCTGGCTGAGCTGGACAGCTCCGAATCCGATGTAAGATGTCTGACTGTTATGTCTGGTGATCACAACCCCCTTTAATCCAGTTCCAATTTAGCAGCTAGAAAAACTGTAGCATCTGTGTTTTCACAAGAAGATAGTCAAATTGGATTTTGTTTTGCCATGCAGTATGCAAAGTCATTCAAAGCTATCAGGATCACGTGACTAAAATGAGTGTAATCTTCTGGTTGACAGGAGGAGCCCACGCGGAGCAGCTCCAGTATGTCCACGTCTTTGATAGAGGACACGTCGCCCGAGCCCGTCACAGGGAAGAAGGGTAAGAGCTCACCCGGAACAGGCTGTTATACATTATGTTCTGCTTTTTGACTACTACAAAACATATCTAAATTGTCTTCATAATGTCTTCACAAATGTTTTTTTTTGTCCCCTGTGTCCAGCTCCTCCAAAGTTCCTGCCTATCTCTGCGACCCCGCAGCCAGACAAGCGTCAGTCTCCACAGAGGCGGCACTCCATCGAGAAGGAGGCCCCCACCAGTGGCTGCTCCTTTGCTGTTCCATCCAGACAGAGCTCCAAGTCTTTGGTATGTTAACTGTGGGAGCTATCTCTGTTTGATATCACAGCCTGGATGAATGAATGAATGAATGAATGAATGAATGAATGAATGAACAAAGCCTCTAAGTTGGATCACTGAGCTTGCATTAGTGACAGTTTAACCACCTAATATAAGTGTATTTGCAAGTGATGCAGTAATATCTAAGATAGCAAATTATATTCTTTATTGGTAGAGCTAAGATTATTCTCCTTAAATGTCACTGCTATCAGCATCTCTTATCAGTCAAATGTAAATCAGTCTGCTCGGTAATAAAATATAAAAAGGAGAATATGCTAAAAGAGCAAAAAGTACAGACATTCATGTGAATTTCAGAGTTTGTTGAACAAATCAAACACATGGACATTACAATTTTGAATGAACTCTAAATCTAACAACAATTTTCTCCCGTCCTGTGACCGGTCATTCGTTTGCCATGAGGTCACTGGTTCTCTGCGTAACTCTGCGCCGGTCGTGTGATTCTAGCGAGGTTGATGAATATAATTGAAACCACAGGACAAGGCGCTGTATGAAGGGGATTAAGTCTGAACTGGTTCATTCTCACCAATTTCTAGTTTAATGGTAGACCTCTGGTTTCAACCAGCTTCAAATCAGAAGACGTAAAACTTAAAACCCCGGGGAGACGGCTCTCCTGAGGATAGTTGTCACACCATTTTTATATTACTTTTTTTTTTTTTTTACACTCATGTTAGTGATTACATCCGGTCTTGCCTCTTAAAAAAGAGCCACCCTTTTCATTTTTAAAATCTAAAAGTAATTTCCTTTATATGAAGCCATGTTTATTATCCTTTTTTGAAGCACACGCTCAAACATGCTTTGCCTTTCACATAGATACAAAGGAGTTGAGTTTCTCTAGTAGATGTAATATAGTAAGATCTGTGTTGCAGTTCCCCTCCCTTTCTGGAAATCATATTATATCTCATCAAAATGTTTACACTGGTTAGCTGTCTTATCCCAAAGACTTACTTCCAGTCATTTCCTATTTTTATATAATGCTGCAGCTGATGTCGGATCCCAGCGCCAAGGTAACCCGGTCAACCTTCTGTCTATCCATCACCACCAACCCATTTAAACATGTTGCTTCATAATAGCATTTTTTCCTATACTGGAACTGTAGAAAAAACTGATAGCGGGTGAAACAGGAGAGAAGATTTTTGGGGAAGACGAGCAGGGATGTGTAAGATGTACGTCTGTACCACAGGCTGTATATATATATAGATGGATGACGCATCTCCTCTTCCTCCCACTGTACAAAGTGAAGCCAAAATATCCCGGATATGGGAGCTGCCAACTTGAGATTTTGATATTGGTATCGAGGTCCCGCCCACACACCCGCCCGAGCCGATCACATCTTGTTAGCGTGAGCCCCCTAGCTGCTACGTTAGCACCACGGAATAAAAACATTATTTGAAGTGTTCTTTGACTTTTTAGTTTGGCCCATGTCCCATCCACTAACATGGAAGGGATGGGGATTTATGACCTATACTGCAGCCAGCCACCAGGCAGTGACTGAAATGTTTTGGCTTCACTTTTGAGAGCTGTCATGTCGTCCGTCTTTATATACAGTCTACGGTCAGACGTAGACGTCGGCTGTGACCCTGCAATCATGAGATCTCGTTGAACTCTTCTCCTTTGGACACCGCTGCTGTCAGATGATTTTTCTGTCATGGGACTTGTTGTTATGAAGTTCTGCCGTTTTAAATTCAATTTCATGCCACACGAGATGATGTATTAATGGTACGAGCTTGTGCAAGGAGAAAGTTTGTGAAATGATGTATGAACGTTTGGGGAAGGTTGGCTGACGGAACTGGCATCATCTCAAAGTATCCTCCTAATAGATTCATCTTGTATTAAGTTTATTTATTATGTGATTAGCTTGTTGGAATATGAGGCCCTGCTTCTGTTTGAACGTCCTGTTTTGTCTGTCAGGTGGAAGCTGCCAGTGGTGCTCAGGGCACGGTATGTTACTGCATATCATCAAAGGCGCATAACTCTGTGTGGGGAAACCCATACAGAATGCCATGTATTTCATTAGACTTGTTTTAGATGAATGGGACCTTGTGTCTTGACCATTTGTGTAAATGGGCTACATACTGAAAATAGCTCGGGGAAAGTTAAAAAGAAAATAGAGTTGAGAAATGATCAGTAAACATTTACAGCAAAGTCTAACATGTTCTAATCCAAACCAACTGAAGGACAGTGAGAGTAAATGATTGAAGAAGTTCCCTGAGCAATTTTCACTTTGACTTTGGGTGCATTAAAGCTATTAAGTTGAGACAAAAGATAGATGAATATGCTCAAAATGTTAAATAGGCTCCCAGCTATGTCTCAAATCTCCTGGCGGTCCACAGCTTGCACCATGATGGGGGTCCACTTGCAAATTGGTTGTGTGATAATAGTGGTTATAAAACGGTGATAGTATAGTTATAGCTCCATTGAGTTATGTCAGAATGAATGAAAGAAAGAAATGTCACCATGTTGAGCTGGCTGACTTCTAAATTTAGAAGATTTATAATAATTCAATAAAGTAAATTGAAAGCCAAAAGCTGTGGACCACCAACATGACGGGAATGTTACATCACCAGCATGCTCTGTGTCTCCTGTTCATTGTCACACTGTCGTGTCAGTGGAAGCATCATTTGTGTTTCACAGAGAGCATACTGTACAAGATCGGTGTTTTCACCTTCACCATCTCATCCCATGCTTGGTCTTTTGGTTAAGTGGTGTGCAATGGGTGTCAGCAGATACCATCACTTCTTGCTGTTGAGCTGTTTTCCTAATCTGCATATGTACGGGTAGTTTGCTGATGTGCAAGTGTTTTCCCTCCAGGAGGAGTTCTGCTACCCGGTGGAGTGTCTGGCTCTGACGGTGGAGGAGGTGATGCACATCAGACAGGTTCTGGTCAAGGCCGAGCTGGAGAAGTTTCAACAGTACAAAGAGATCTACACCGCCCTCAAGAAAGGAAAGGTAGACGCCACATTTAGAGTTTTCGTCATCGGAGTGATAATTTTCCTCAGTCATTATTTAAATGCTACAGATTCTATGCATCTTCTTCACCTCATGTTTTACTCTCTAGGTTTGCTTTTCATGTCGGACCAAGAGGTTCTCTCTCTTTACCTGGTCCTACACCTGCCAGTTCTGCAAAAGGTAAATTGAATCACTATTACAAGAACTACTCAACTTAAAGGGGAACTCCACCAATTTTACACATCAAAGTCTGTTTACACATGCTGGGGAGTGCTCAATTTAGCACAAAATGACCCTACTTCTCACTTGATTTATTACCTCAGTAAACATTGTAAACATGTGTTTATGGTCTCAATCGCTAGTTTCAAGTCTTCTTTAATACAGCATGATGTTTATTTAGTAAATTATAGTCACATTAGAGTCAAATAGACCATAAAGCAGGGTGTGCAGGGCTTCCTTGTGATTGACAAGGCGTTGTCTGGTCTGGGAGTTGTCCGTGTTTTCGTTTTACAACGTCACCCCTTTCACATTGTGTTTTCAGGTCATGAAAGCTAATTATAGCCTTTTGGTCGCCTAAAAATGTTTCATTCAGCATTCGGTTGTACTTAGCTCCGCCCTATCGTGTCACTTCTGGTTGCAAATTGATGTCGACGCCTAAAATCCCAAACTGAAGGCTTCAAAATGAAGAAGAATATGTGGAATAAAAAAAAAAGACGATATCTCTGGTTGTTACATCAATTTTGATCGTTTTGGATTTAAACTGCCCGTCATGAGTCTGACAATGTTATAGAGTAAGGGTTAATTGATGGAGTGCTGATTTAAGTATTTAATGTGTTCATTAATGTTCAACCTAACGGCTAATTTGTTATCTTCTCCAGGCCTGTGTGTTCCCAGTGCTCTAAAAAGGTAGGCTGTCGATTTTATATTTAACACACCTTTGAACACTCACTTCAGAACGTTTTTAACACTCTTGACACCTGTTGGCACCAACAGGTCCTCTATAAACTGCTTTTTTTTTTTTTTAAACCTCAGATGCGGCTGCCATCTAAGCCCTATTCCACCTTGCCCATTTATTCTTTGGGCCCTAGTACTGTGGCTAAAGAAGAGGCAAGTGGAGCTGAGCCAGAGAAGAACCCGTTTGGGTCTGCACACAGCCGACACAGCCTACGCAAAAGTGTTTACAAGTAAGTTACTGTAGAACTCCCATTTCTTTTTATATACTGAGGGAATGTGGTGAAAATGACATGTTTTGTCAGATTAGTTCATCATTTCTTTCCGTCCTCAGGTTGTCTAAGCACAGCGGCAGCAGTAGCAGCAAAGACGGCCGCTCGCAGGATGAGTCAGAGCTGCCCAAGGAGCTTACCGAGGACTGGGTCACCATGGAGATCTGCGTAGACTGCAAAAAGTTCATCACAGAGATCATATCATCCAGCAAGCGCAGCCTGTGCGTGGCCACCAAACGTGCCCGTCTCAATCGCAAAACCCAATCCTTCTACATGTCGTCGTCTAACTCGGTCAACTTCAGGCCGTCTGAGCGCTCCATCAAGGAGGTGTAGAACGTTGGACTTGTCCTGTGCACTTTTCTTCACGCCTCTCCCAGAGCTAAGTCGTTCAATGAAGAAGAAAAATCCCCTCAATGAAGCCAGTCCACCCCAAAGCTAGTAAAGGTTCTTACACCTTACCCCGTCTCAGGAAAAGATGGCACGCTATGGTTGATCATGACTGGTCAGGACTGTACGCTAGCTGCCAGATAACAAAGGAGAGCCATGTTTCTATAAGTCAGTGATACTTCAGGACACGGAGGGTAAATTAAGTTGATGATGTCGCTATTGTGAACCAGGTAAGAGAATGTATATTTGACACAAGAGCGGGATCAGATGATACAGAAAGCCAAAAGCCACAGTTGATAATATGTAAATAGTACAAAGGCCCGTCCCTAATCTGAGTAAGTTTTTCCAGTTCCTGTTTACTTCTAGCACTCAGGATGAACAACAGATTGTCTTTTGACAGAAATGCACTGTAGATCCTCCTGTCGGGTCTGTTGGGGTAGACTTCTGCCACTCCCTTGCCCCCCCTCTCTCTTATTCTTCCAGCAACAATTATGCCAAATGTTACATCATTCATCTTTTAGCCAGATTAAATACATATTTACTGTTCTCTCATGTTGTAGGGGCGACACGTTAAAGGGTGAGAATAGTCAGATTATTTTTCTGGGTGGGTTTTTAGCTTTTAGTTTTAATGTCTGTGCCTGGTGCCAAAATGTAATTTCTTTCTTTGAATGCCTTTGTAGTCACGGACCTATTGTACATATGTGTTATAAACTCAACGGGGGGACATTTTTAGGGTAATCCAAGATTCGGTTTCTTGCCCCTTTCCACGTTCAGAACTGGGCAACAGAAGCACAGAAATGTAGGGTTATCAATGTGTACATGCTGTATATCTTAAATGTTCCAAATTTAATTTAATATAAAAACAAATAACAAAGTAGAACTATGATTTTTACCATGTTTTAAGATTTCTGCCTCTGGAGTTTCTTTATTTGAAATTCTTCTCTGAAACCTTTATTATTATTAGTGTAATTATTTTTGTGTCAATGTAATAAGATTTTATTTCTATTGTATAGTTTATAAACTCCTCAGTGTTAAAATACTCCTCTAAATCGCACTTTTATTGGACCAATTTATTATTTATGTTTGGTTTTCGTCTTAATTAATAACAATAATAATAATTATAATGATAATTATTATTATTAAAATCTTTGTTTTGGGGGGTCCATAGTGCCATTTCCCAGAGTTCCTCATGAATGAAAATGTGTGTGAATGGCTGAAGGTTGTTTGTGAGAATGGAATAATGGCTAAAACAAAACAAAACACTCCATTTAATTGAATGTAGGCAAATGTATTACTGTCATTGAATATGCTTTATGAACATTTTATCCCTTTCAAAAGACTTTTACTCGCAGACACACACACACACACACACACACACACACACACGTATGTTCATATAGTGTGTTTTGTGACAGTTGTTACCAAATGAACCAGCCCGTTCAATAACGACGCCATGTTCCAGTGACACCGTACATCTGACCAGTTTTATTTTAGACCTCTGTAAGGAATGTATGCATGCTGTTCTGTGATCTGTTTGTTTGTATCAAAGAAATTATAATAAAACCATCATTATTCTTACTTTTGACTCTGGTGTTCAATTTAGTTTCACAAATGTGCAGTGTTACTAATGTTAGACAGCAGAGGGCGATGGAGGTTCAATGAAAGGAAATCTGTGTTGCACTTCACATCACCCCGTGGTCTTGGGGACTTCAGGTGGTGGAAGGTGTGTATTGCAGGCATTTTTAAATTACTGGTATTTCCATTTTGTAGAATTAATACATCCGATTATGCTGATAGAGTGTCTTTGCACAGTGACATGCTGCAATACTTCTTTTAGAAATGGTGAAAGTGCATTAAATCCAAACATTTTACATGGGCTACATGGAGACCTTTTACTTGCAAGTATTACTACTGTAACTTTTTCTTCAATTCTTTTATGAGCTTTCTTGTTTTTTTATACTTTCAAAAATAATTCACAATGTTAATGCTCTCAGAATTAAGTGAATTATAAGAGTACTGGAAGTTTAACTGTATATTGTAGGCATTATTGCCTAAACAACATCAAACAAAACCTTTAACTTGCACCTAATTTTAAAATCAAAATCATATTGTATCTGAAGAAGGTGACGTGTTTGGTGGCTTTCGTAGGACTTGTGTGAAAGAAAAAGCATTTCTACTCCACCTCTCTGGCTGTCTAGGTGTAAACCTTCTTAATCCCCATGTCCATCACATTAACACAGAGGGGTAAAGTTACACACTGAGAATAGGCCCTCTCACATGACACAGCAGGAAACCCCTCAATTAGTATTTAAAACTACTTCTTATTGTTTCTTTCAAACAAGAAAATAAACTTGTCTGTATTTTTCTAGTTATTGAGACCTGAGTCCATAATCAAGAACAAACGGGTCTTAAAACATTTGTTTTGTGGGATGTTACTGATAGATTTCAGGTATTTTACATTTCTTCACCCTCAGGCTACACAGTAGTACAGATACTGTATAAAACCCAACGGATTACTCAGATTTAGCTAAAAAGACATGTCATAATGGCTTGTTAAAAACCCACATGGTGTTATGTAGGATAAGGTTTATACTGGTGGACTCCTATATATGCATATAGTATTTCTAACAATTGCCTTATGTGTGTACTATACACACACACAGAATGGGCTAGCAATGAAATGCAATCCCTATGATGGGATAGTAACAGACACTGAAAATAACCTGCCAGGCCACAGCCTCCCTGAAGGGTGACCCTCACACACTGGTTTCTATGGCAGGACAGCAAGCAAACACACAGTCAATAAACAGGCTGTATAGGCTGTGTATTTAGCAGCAGCTCAATAAAAAGTTTCACAGGGTGTTTTGTTCTGTCCTGAAACGCTGCTCTGGCTAACTGAGTCGAGCACATGACAGCCGACTCAGCCGATGGCGACTGATTCATAATGTTGATTTAAAACGGTTATGGTTTTAGGTTTGAGTTTAGATATTCTGCTGGGTGTCATGTATCATTCTGCATAGTTTGTGTGTCTTGGATTGAATCCACACACACACACACACACACACACACACACACACACACACACACACACACACACACACAGAGGGTTATTGTGAGGCAGTCAGAGTGGCCAGGCTAACAAGGAGCTGTTTAGCTCAATGACAGTCTGGGCTTGCTAATGTGGAGTGTGATGATATTCCCTTTTGGTCGCTGCTCCTGGGTAACTTTCAATGTTTCCCCACTAATGGGCAGGGATTAAAATGTAAGAGTGAAATCAGATCCCGCATCTCTTCCCCTAAGGTCAGCCGCTTCACCGGAGAGCTGCATTCAAGTAGGCCATACCATGCAAACACTGAGCCTCTCATGGGAGGAGACTGGTAACGAGATATTTAGCCTACATGTGGAGCTCCTCTTCACACTTTATGATGAGAATGTGGCCTGAAGGGTTAAGAAGTTAGTCATACTGTAACATAAAGCAATGCATGCCAGCTAAACTGTTACTACTTCCTTCATAATTCCTGTAATATTACACCAAAGTTAAATATAATTCAGCGTATTTGTTGCACATGGTACTTGATGATGTATGGAGAACAAATGTGTCACCTGATAGCCAGCGAACATGTTTCTGTGTCCGTGTCAACAAAGCTCCCTTGAGTATGAAGGCAACATGATTCAGCCGGTCCGCAGACAGATTGGAGAACCATTTAAAAATCGGCACCGAGTCCAACCAAAAGACAGACCAGTGAAACAATAACAACATTTGCACCGCCGTCCAAAACAGATTCTATTGTTTCTTCTCGCGTGCAGAGAAATTCAAAGCAATAAATTACAAATTGTCTTGGCAGTATCTCCACATACATGTACATAAATAAACAGAGTTCCTTTATAAATCAAGTCACAAAAACAATATTCAAAATATAAGCATGTTGTTATAATAGGAAACATTTTAAAGAAAGAAAGAAAGTAAATTGTGCAAACAGCAACACAGTTGATCAGTGACGCAATCTTAAATAGATTCACAACAGGAGATGCATGCCATAGATGATCCAATGGGGGTGATGATAGGGTTGCCATGGCAACTGTAACCAGGGGCAGGGGCTGGAGCACAACAGCGAATGTTTGCTCCGTATGGGTCAAGAAGGTTACAGCGCCAAGACAGAAGTAACAGTAGTGGCCTGTAGAGAGGCTCCACCACAGTCTCATTGTCTTACTTTCCTCCGATGCATTACAGCTTTTTTTCTCTGATGAATAGAAGATTGATTTCAGATCAGTCGACACATATTTGTGAGAAACCACCAGCAGGTTGCATGTGTACATGAGGCGGTTGTACAGGCTGCAAACCCTGAAAGTCTCCCCCACACCATTTCTAGTCATAGTTGCCCTTAGCAGGTCACTGCATCCCTACCATGCAGTCGCCTCAAAGGCAGCATTGTCACACGTCCTCACATCAACATAGCTGCCTGTGAAGCCCTTTTTATTTATCCAACAACTGTGCATGGTGAAATTAATAGTAAACCACCACTGAAATACACAAACTGTTTACAGTGCCTCGATTAATCTAAAACATCTTTTTACTCTATACTTCATATTACATAAACTACAAATACGTTGCAAGTGAAAACATTCACAAGACAATACAGAACGTGTTTTTTTGGGGGGGTTGCAGGAACAATTCTCAAGAATGAAGCCAGCTAAACTGGAATAAAATTGGCCCAGATCATTCAGTTTAAGTAAAACTGTGCGTCTCATTGACATTTCAGCAAACGTGATGCTGTGCTTTGCAGGGGGAGCTTGTCCGTGTTCTGTCACAATTCATCAACTCATCAGCAAGTGCACTCTGATAGAAGCATGTGGGTCAAGGAGGAATGTGTTCTCTATAAAGTGCAAATTATATTAGCTGTCTGATCTGCTATTTTCAGTTTTACACAGTTTTATAGCGTTAACAAAGCAGCCAGACGTGTAATTCCCTATGCATTTAATTGTTACAGGGAAGTGAACTGCAGCTGCCAGGCAGTGATATGCTGTGCATAAATGTCTGGGAAATTAAAGCATTAACACTTTTGGTTACCATCAAACGAGCGCAGCCATCTGCGGAAAGAGCTTTTTGGATTACGTATGTGTCTGAACAGCTGCTTCTTGTGTCAGTACGTCTCTCGCCTCTCGTCATCTCGTGGGTTCTCAGTTCAGTTTGACCCCAGGTGCCTCAGGAATGACACCTCTGCTCGTCAGCTGAGCTCCCCTTTGATCCAGACGTGCTGCTAAGTTGTGGCAGAGACTGAGCTGCGTGAAGGAATGCAGTCAGTTTGAAATGGTTTCCCATTTGTGTAGTTGGAGGCCAATAAATCATGGTAAAGGGGAGGTGAAGAACATGCATTCGCCCAAGTGGCTGGTTGGATGCTGGTGGGTCATGGTGGGTTGGGCCTGTTGGAGACGCAGACTAGCGGCAGGGAGCCGTGGTCAAATAGCTTGTACGGCAAAGAACCTTTCGAGGTCCAAACGTCTGTCTTGGGGTCGTAACACTCAAAGCAGTCCGAGTCCTCGATGACATCATGGCCGTTGAGGATGCGTCCACCGGTGACATAGAGCTTGTTGTTGATCACTGTAGCGCTGTGATGCATCCGCCGCTCCTTTAGGTTCTCACACTTGATGAACTTGTTGGCTTTGGTGTCGTAGGCGATCATTCGCCTGGTGTATCCTGGAAATTAGAGCACACTTTGAAGAATAAGTCTGGTGACGTTTAACATTTTTCCTTACAACAAATCCAATGAAAAGACCAAAAGCAACAATTGACAACAAGTGTTTTCTGTGTATCCAAAGCCTGATTTAGTTTATTCTTCTGTGACGTAGAGCTCCATTGTTGTCCGAAAACTATTAAAAACACATCACTGAGCCACACTGTTGCGCTGGGAGAAGTGCTCTTTCATTACAGTGGGCACTGTAGTTTATTTTGAGTCACTCCCGCATACAGTACACCGTCCTGCTGCTGGAAATACTTACTAGAGCACCAAATGTGTATTCATGTACAGCTGAAAATAGTCCCAAACAAACGCACTGTTTACTCCCGTTTGAGTCATGTTTGTGTGTTTGTGTTTTAGGAAGTTACATGCTGTGCGGTCAAATACCCATACTACCATACTATTAATATGCCAGAAAAATATTTAGTTTGTCCCAATATATAGTATGTCAAATGCAGTATGCCAAAAATATCAGCATGTCTTACAGCATCCGGCTGTATTTTGCAGTATGCACACCAGCATGCTTTTCTGGCTATTCTGACCCACAATCCTCTGCTCAGCTGATTTATGAGCAAGAGGGTCAAAGTTCAAGGCACAATGTTATGACGAAGTAGTATGTCTCAATTGTATGCATACTGCATGCAACAACAGTACGTACTTTATGAGGGCAGCTGCAGTATGTAATAAAAGTAAAAAGAAAAAGTATGCGATTTGGAACCTTAGTCTTTAAAAGAATTAAACTATATATTTGTGACGTGTTTTTTGATTTTGATTTTTTTAATATTTACATCTTCAGTTGGAAGCAAGTATCGAGACGCAACGCCTTTAAACATCTATAAAAATTCACACCTACTGTATAATGTAAAACTTTGTAACAGCTGGGGCAACCATTCATTGAGCTCACCTCCTATGATGTAGATCTTGTCTTCAATGACGGCAGCAGGAGCACAAACGTTTTTCACCGTCCTTGTTTCTAGCCGGGACCACAAGTTGCGAGCGATGTGATACACCTGAAAAACAGACAGTCAACCTGTTTACTGCATCATCGACAACTGTAGTTTACTGTCTGCTCGTGTGACATCCTAGTGTTTCTGATTCTGTTTCAGCTTCATGTCTGTATTTGAGAGGCAACAATGCAGGAATTGGACTTCAATGCTGCTAAAATGAGAAGTCTGACTCTACCTGAATCAGCCTGACTGGATTCTGCATGGCGTCCTCCCCTCCGAAAACATATATCCTCTGATCGCTGGCTGCAACAGCTGGATGCAGCACCGCTGTGGGCATTGGCGCCATGGGCTCCCATTGGTTAAACATGCTGTTATATCTCTCTACAGACTGAGAGATCTTCTTGTCAACCCCAATGCCTCCTAACACAAAAATAAAGTGCAGATAGGACACACTTTGGTGAGCATACCGTGGCTCCAGCATGGGCTCAGCAGTCCGCCACTGGTTGGTCTTCAGGGAGAGTGTGTAAACTGTGGCGCTGACTGAGCTGTCACCTGATGTCATGCAGAGGCTGAGCCCGCCAAGCACATAGAGGATGCTATGAATACACACATATGCAGCTTTGTAAAGGCGCAGAGGGAGCTTGGCCAACCACTGCCAACGATGAGTCCTTTCGTCATACAGAAGGGCTTCTCGTGAGGTTTGCTCATTGTTTTTGCGTCCTCCAACCACCACCAGTGTTTCTCTGCAGGTGTAACGTCGTGGCGTGGTCCAAAGCGGCTTGAGCTCTCGGCTACACTTGGTGCTGACTGTAAGCATGAGGCGGCGCACTGACTCGATTATCTCAGTACAGAGGGTGGAGGACTGCACCAGTGGGTCATTGGCAATGAACTGGAAGAGGTACGTTGGATGGATGTAGCGAAGACGGACTTTCTTGAAGAGATCATGGATTGCACCGCGTCGTGAGAATGGGTCGTGGTGGATCCACGCCAGGAGGGTCTCAAACACTTGTTCCTCCTCAGCACAAAGTCGGTCGTCCTCTAGGTAACACATGAGCTCTTGAAGAGACAACTCACAGAAGTCCTCTGTAGCAGCTACATCAGAGAAACACCTCACGGCCATCTCCTTCGCCCTCTCCCTCAAACTCTCACAGTGGAGGATCTCGGAGAGTCGTATCATGCTCAGACAGTTTTCTGGACTCAGCTGCTCCTGGAGGAACATGGAACAGGCCTCAAAGAGACCTCCGTAGTGAAGCATGGAGGCCGCCTGCATGAGCGGGAGCACAATCTCCATGGTGATGGTGACGCAGCCTGTGTAGACGTAGTCCACGATGCCACTGAGGACGTTTGAAGAGATCCCCTTCAGATTCACTCGGGCCTGACTGCTCTCCAGGAAGTTGCTGCAGAACATGGCGCGAAAGTACGGGCTGCTGGACACCAGGACGTTCCTGTGGCAGGGGATCTCCTGGTGCTCCGTGCAGAGCAGGACGTCGGTCAGGATGCGCTCCTGACGGAGGATGTTGAGCTGGGCTAGAAGGTCGGAGGGATGTTCTGAGTCTTTGAAAGAGAAAACTTCTCGTGGTTTTGAGGCCATTCTGTGGATAGGGAAAAGAGAGAATACATGATCATTTCTATTGTCCTTTGGAAAGAGATGGTTGACAACAACATGGGTATAAACTGACATCACACAGTTCTAATAAACAATGATGAAAACCTGATGTGTTCAGTTAGATCTACCTCCATTAAAGGAATAGTTTGACATTTTAGGAAATATGTTAATTCACATTCTCGCCCAACAGTTAGAGAACAAAATACATACCACTCTGTATGTCAAATATGAGGCTACAGCCAGGAGACAGTTAGCTTAGCATTAAGACTGGAAACAGGGGGAAATAAATCAACTTATTACACGGCTTTGTTGAACACTCGATTCAGATTGGTCAATTACAGACATTCTACGGTCTGTTAACTCTTTATAACAGTCTGTTGCTATGGATGCAGTTCTGATGTCGGACTCTGGAGGACCGCTTTTGTGTCAAATAATTAATTTCTTAAGTAAGTAACTGTATAATAAGTGGGATGATGTACAATGAGCGGGTCATTATTATGAAATAAACCCCTTCAGGGTGATGAAAGACCCCGACGTGAACACCCTCCACTTCGCGTAGGGGTCTTGCATCATCCTTTCGGGGGTTTATTTCACAACAATGAACCGTTCGCTGTGTATTATCCCTTACATATGCACTTGTAAATCTCACTAATTAACACATTATATCTAATTTTGTTTTCTGTACAAAAAAAACAAAGAGTAAAACAAATTGTTGTGGTTTTACAGGAGGTTTTGTGCTGCATTCATCTTGACCTGGCAAAGTGACTTCCTGGAGTCTCACTGATTCCTCAAATTTCAAACTATTCCTTTAAGCTCCAAAAGTAGATAGTGACACGTCTACAAAAAGACTTGAATCTATACCAATAACCCACCAAATGACTAATCTACCAAAAATGCTACTTTGCTTGTGAAACTTGGGTGGCACAACTTGTCCTGGCAGTTTTTTTACTCCATCATAAATTTCCAAGGGAGAGAGCTGGTGTTTCATCCATACAGGTAAGGTTAGTTACTTTAAATAGCGTATTATGTATTGTGCTTTCAAGGAATGTAAGGATAACAGTATAACCCTTTCATTTATCAGCCCGCACTCTCAAACTCGTAAAAACTTCTGCTGAGCAGCTGTCCTTTAATGTGATGATTACTGACTCACAGATTTCTATTTTTACCCCCTCTGAATTATCTTGATGCATCCATGTAGCATTAGGACACATCTCCCTTATCAAGCAGACCATCTGTGATTGTCTCTCCGCCCCCTGTTGAATTTCTTTCCCTAGACCTCTTTCTCCCTCGCTATCGCTGTTGCTATTTCCTATATGTTCCATATTCCTCTTCACTCATAGTCTCAGTCTGGTTGGAGGGTTTGTGGTGATCCTGTGGTTTAAAGAGCGGGAATTTCATTGGGCTATTAGCAACACTAAGTCTTCTAATCACCCCCAGCGACAGCTACTGATCTACTCCCACTTACGGGGCCCTGCCCGTCTGATTGGACCTCTCTGATCATTATTGTATATTAGGAAGTGACTGTGAATGACATTTCACAACTCATGGTCCTCATGATGGATTGCATCAGAAGTTAAAACTTGAGTCACACTTGTATAAATCATATTCAATCACTTGGGATACTTTCTAGTCAGTCATCAATGATGTTTCTGACCATTCATCATTTATTTAAGTTATTGTAAATATGGCACAGCTGGATTATATTAGCAGTTTCTGACTTCCTTAAACTCGAATAAGAGCATTCATGATCAAAATGAGTTAGAAGAGGACACAATTAAAGCAGATACTGAGGCTATTGCTGAACAAAAGCACTAGCGTTTAAATATTTATGTCAAACTGATGAGTTTGAGTGAAACGTGTGGCTGATCTACCCATTGCCAGTTCATCAGCAACATCTGTGACTGAGCGAATCCTTACCTCCTGCCCTCAGAAAATCAATAATATCCAAAATGTCTGGTCGGTCTGGTCAGGAAAAGTATCAGTTCCAGTGAAAAGAGGACCAAAACATTATCCAGAGAGAAAGTAGGGAAGTGTAGTCAGGGAGAGAAAAGCAGCATGACACAGAGAAACGACGAGGCTATCCAGTTAGGCGCTGTGGAGCTCGCCATGAGGCCACTGTGTACATTCCTGCAGCTAAGAATAGTATCCCGGGCCACCGTGACTCCAGCCAGGCCTCTCATGTGACACAGAGCTGTTTGGTACCCAGTTGCCGGCTTAACAGCTTCAAGGGTCCAGTGGAGAGAGTGTTTACAATAGCCAGGGGAGGGAGAATCATCACAGGGTCCTGACTCAGCCATCGAGCCCACCCAAGCCGGTGTTTAATCAAAGTGTCCCTGAGCTGCTAACCCTTGTCCATCTTCCTGTGCTGTTTAAGTCCTCCCCCTCCTCCTCCTCCTCCTCCCTCATGTGTGTAACCCAGGATGAAGGTAAATATAGAGCAGTGCTGATGGGCCAGCTTGATCAGGAGAAACAGCTGTAAGAGCTGGACTCAGTTTGCATCAAGATGTGGTGCTGTTTCTGTGCATTGGTTCATGCACAACTGGAGATGACTACTGTTACTACTACTACTACTCACCTGCGTAAGGTGTCAGTTACCTTGTAGACATGTATGTGTCGCGTTGCCAAATAGCATCCATGACACTCAGTTCTGGATATAGTGGAGATATACGAACGTACTTGTCGTCTCAGTGGCATATTTGGCCAATTATATGTAGTTGCGATTGTCTATGAGGGCATTGTTTGATAATCCATGTGATATTCTTTTACTATATACTCCATTTAAAAAATATTACTCCATGTAAATGGAATAATACAGTGTGGAGAACTCTTTGGCTGACTACCCCTTTTACACCAATGACCAGGGTTGGACCAGTGTTATCTGACCCTGGTCGAACCCTCCTTTTGTCAATTCAAACCAAGCCAATTCAGATATGAACTGGGTCACAACCCGGAAGCAATGCATACCAGTTAGCTCAGGTGTTAGAAATGGGCGGAGGGGTTTACACCTCTGGAGGATTACAGAGAGAGGAGATGAAAGTGTCATCATCAATTTGTGCAAAAACTTAAAATGTCACAGAATGATGCATGTTTTTGGGATACAGTGTAAATATAGTACACACAAAATGTTTTTTAGCTTTATAAAATGTTTAACTATGTTGTATGTATGGAGCTTTAATGTATGCAAAAACATACTGACAACATACAGAATGTAAATCCATTTTTTTCAAGCTTCAAGTTTTTCCTCATTATAGAGCAACTACACCTTCATCTGTCTTGTTGCTTTCTATTAGAAACAGATTGAAATGCTTTGATATTATGGAGATGTTTAACAGTGTTATGTTAATAGAGTTATGTTTTTTGATGCACTTATTTTTTTTGTCTATACTATAAATTTACCTCTAAACATTCTTCAAACTAAAGTCTGGGAAGGAAAACTGCTCCCAGCTCATATCCACATTGAAACCAGAAGCTCTGATGAGAGGTCACAAGAAGACATTGCTTCATTTTAAGGAGCCAAAGAGGCTTGGAAACAGTGATACGGAGGAACAAGCAATATACACTCATACCTTGCTGAAAGATACAAATTAATCTGGAGGGAATCTCTTGTAACATCATTTGAAGTCACTGATGGGCAAGATTAAAGGAGAAATGAAACCACTTCTCCTTTTATGTCATAACCTCATATTTCTCCGAAGAGAGATATGGTTCTTAGACATTTAAGGCTCCGTTTCCTCACAGTTGATATCTCCAAGTTGTCATTTCTTTATCTCACACTGTGGGCTTATCGCCAGCCTCTTCTCTTACTTACACTCCTTGCAGCTCCTGAGGCAGTGAGATGAAATATTGTCATGTTTGCTCAGCGGCGTATGACAAGGAGCTGGAGTTACATGTGGACAGATTGAATGACAAAGCTGCAAGAAAGTGAGCTGTCAGCAAGTCGGACATCATGACATGTGAGCACACGCAGCTTTGGTGGACTTTGTCACACACTGAAATCCTACACTCTGTTACCAGTTAAGTGACAGCTTCATGCTCAGAGGTTACGTGTGTACTACAGACTCCTTCAGGGGCAAAGCTCAAAATCTGATAAAGACCAGTTTCTTAATAAATGCAGGTTGAGGTGCAAGATGAAGATTAGAGTTTTCCACTTTTGCCATCTTAATCCACTGATATTCCTGCTGCAGAAAATCTAGTCATGGCTTTGGGGATATTTATTTAAATCCACGGGACGGATCTCATTGAAAATGTCCAGAGGTTAATCTTCATCTTGCACTATTTTAAAAAATTTTTCGAAGCAATTTGAAAAGCCAAATAAAAAATACATTTCTATTTTAAATAAATGTCAACTGTCTATGTTTGCTTTTGATATCGTGTAACAATAATTACTCAAATTCTGCAAAAACATTTCTTTAAAAGTGCATTTTGATTTAGACCTATGGTTTTATTGCAAACATGAGGTTTTATATGTTACTGTAAGAATGCATGATAAATACTGTTCAGTTAAGAAAATGACCAGGCACCATTCTCATTATCTACTTAATGTTATTCTAAAGTAGGGATGCACCATACCGATAATATCGATACCGACTCAAATAGTTGGGTCGGATATCGGTGACAATGGGGCCGATCCATTAAATTCAATTCTATGTTTATATACAGCTTACAGCTTATTAATTAAAAACTGGTGTCGGATCAGTACTCGGTATCGGCCGATACCCAAAGCCCAGGTATCGCTATTGGTATCGGGACTGAAAAAGTCGGATCGGTGCATCCCTGTTCTAAAGTGACAGACAACCCCGATATATCTTATTCCTCTGAGGCTATATAGACCTCCATTGTTGTCCTAAAACTATTAAAAACACATCAATGAGGCACACTGGGTGACATGAATGTGGGCATTGTAGTTTATTTTGAGTCGACCCCACATATACCGACCGTCCTCCTGCTGTAAATACTCACTCGAGTGCCAACTGTGTATTAATACCTAGCTGAAAATAGTCATACACTATTTACTGCTGTTTGAGTAACGTTTGCTAAAAACTACAGTGACCCGCTGTTTGAGGAAGTTCCATAGGCTTTTTTTTAATGAAATATAAATATTCATCATCTGTTTTTAAAGGGACTGTTTGTGACTTCTTACACGTATAAATTAATCCGGGTCGGTGTCCCACGCACGCTCGCTTGTGGCTACACTGTTCAGACTCAGACTCCAACACAAACTACACGGAAGCACCAAAACCACAAAGTTATATCTAGTGAAGCCCGTCTTGCAAAACAGTGTTTGCCGCGGTCGGAGGACGCGGGGGAGACCGTAGCTTTGGTCTCCAGGGCCGGAGTCTCTGCTCCTCTGCTCCTCTGCTCCTCTGCCTGCTTGCCTTCACTCAGCTCGCTCCACCTCACGTTTATGCGCGCTCACTACACACTGCAGGAGAGTTAGTAGCTCTGAGAATATCTAGTGAATGAACAGTGGACGTTTGTGCAGAAATAACTGCTGCAGCTCCTCCAGACCAGCAGAGGTTTCCCGTGTCTTGTGAAACTTTGTTAACAGCCATTTCTGATTCTTACAAACAGTCCCTTTAAAGATTTTCATCTTCAGGAATGAATGGTGCTGAGACTGAGATGAACCAACACATCAGAATCAGAATCAGAATCAGAATCGTGTTTATTGCCAGGTGTAAGAGGTATACACTAGGAATTTGCTTTGGTTTTGTTGGTGCAAATAAGCAGTATAATAACAAAGAATAGATAAAAACGTTAGAATAAAATAAGAATAAAAAAATTGAAATTCTACCAATATACAATATAAGCTATAAACAAAAATAAATTGTTTGTCTTTTCTTTCTTTTTGTTGACAATTAGAAAATAGAATAAGAACTATCCTTTAAAGGCAAGTTTTTAAGGTGAAAAATGATTTTACATGCCATTATAATGAGGATTGATAATCCCCATCACCTCTATAATAATGTGTCACCCTCTTCTCTCTCTCGAGCTCTCGAGCTCCATTCACATCATCCACCGTCACGCCTCGACAGGAAGTGACGAATGTAGCCACGAGCGTGACGAACGGCTTGTTCGAAAATATAACAAGGAAGTGACCGTTGAGTGAGCGTTTTATTGTAAAGGAGAATAATCACCGGGTAATAATCTGTCCTGGGGGGTCTTGTCGGGGGGTCTCTCTTCTCTCGGTTGGTCGTTGGGTGTCGGGGGGGTTAAAGTCACCGTGGATTCACCGGAGAGCCCGTTAAACACCGACTAGAGGGATTCTGCTGTTAGCCAGCTAGCAGCTAACTAGAGATGAACACGGACGTTGAATTCCACATCAGGCAGAACTACCCGTGGACCAAACTGCCAGCTAACGTCAAACAGGTACCGTGTCCACCAGGTGAGAGGTGAGAGACACCTCTGTGCGGGTGAAGCTGTCAATGTCACCGCGGTGCTCTCTCTCTGTCATACAAGCAGCTGTCAGTGAGTCGCTGTAACCTCTGCAGGGGCTTCACCATTCAGCTGTAGAGACACAGCTGGCCATCTTTACATATAGCTACACTACTGGCATCACATGACACATGATGCCAGATGTTGCATTTACACCTGTGTGCTCAATGTGATATATATATATATATATATATATATATATATATATATGACTGACTTGTTTTACTATTTATTGTCTGCATGAATCCCTCCTCCTCCTTCTGCATGCATTTGTGCCATTATGCCAACATGTCGTGGTGAAGTGGAGGAGGGTGTATGTACATATTGTACAGCAGCTTTCCTTGCTGTTTGAGCTGCATCCCATATTCTATAGACTTAAGAAAATTGTTTTCTACAGATCCCTGCAAAAATCACACCATAATCATTTTAATATGTTTTTCCAATGAAAATGAGAATAATGATAATCCCCTCTAATATCGCAAATCATATTGCAATCTCAGTCAAAATAATCACAATTTGATATTTTTTTCTAAATGGGGCAGCCCTACTTGCAAACAAACATATCACAGGTACACACCTTGAATCACAGTAACAGACTTAAGAAAGCATATTTGTTTTGTACAGATCCCTGCAAAAATCACACCATAATCATATTAATGTTTTTCAATGAAAATGAGAATAATGATGTAATAATGATCATCCCATCTTATATCGCAAATCATATTGCAGTTGCAATCTTAGTCAAAATTATCACTAAATGGTGCAGCCCTACTTGCAAACAAACATATCACAGGTACACACCTGGAATCATAGTAATAGGATTCCCCTCTTGGTGCACTTATATGTGTCTGAACAGGTAATGCAGATTGAGTGATATCGACACTATCGTTGTAATCATTAATATGTCTCTAAATAGCTGTATAATGATAAACACTATATGTAGTTAATGGTCTTACTTCCCTTGTGGCCTTCTGGATCTTGTTCAGCACTTGATCAATACTCTTTGTTTTGTTTTTTTAACCTGGATTGGTCTGGATAAAATATACTGGAAGTGAACGCTGTGCAACCTCACCAAAGATGGATTACCAAGCAGAGAAAGTGGGCAACTACCCAGAGGCCCCCATACCTTTAGGGGGCCTCAGACCTCAAGGCTTGTTGTGTGTCAACTGGTTTGTGCTAATATAATTGACAATTTTTAGGGATTTTAGGGAAGTTTTTCTCTCCTGATGCAGATTACAACATCTCAATTTAGGGTGTGTGCTTTCTCTTAAATGTAAAATCTGTATTCCTCTCACTGATGTGTGAAAAGATGGATTACCAAGCAGAGAAAGTGGGTACCTACCCAGAGGCTCCATATCTCCAGGGGGGGGCCCAGACCTTAAGGCCTATGGTGTGTCAACTACTTTGTGCTAATATAATTGAACATTTTAGGGATTCACCATGTTTTTCTCCCCTGATGCAGATTGCGACATTTAAATTCAGGGTGTGTGCTTTCTCTTAAAATTTAAAATCTGTATTCTTCTCACTGTGTGGATATAATAAGTTCCAGAGGCCACAGATTGCTGTAGTCGGTGGCCCACTGTTACTGAATGAATGTACAGTTGCTGATATCAAAAACAGTGAATTTTATAATGACACTGAAAATGTCACTGTTAATTGGGACCAGGAAATATTCCACCATGGGAAATTATGCACAGACAGTGGGAGGTAAGGTGTAGTGGCCATTTGTCGTAAAAATCAAAATCAAACTTAAATTAAAGGGCCACTGACGCGCCATGGGTATGTGAATTATGCAGGCAAAAGAGTCCATTGTCCCTGCAACATGTATGTGTTTTTGATTATTTATTTATCAAACAAAGCAAGCAAACAAAGCACAAAGAAAACATTGATGTCGCTGCCTCTCTTGTTCTGCTAAAAACCATAAGCTCACCCGGGTGAATGCTCGTCTTATACCTGCCTACGTACTTATATAACCACGGGTGCCAACAGTTTTATCCAATTCATAAACAAGAGAAAACCAAATACTAATTAGCCTTACGCAAAAAAAACTAAATACACAAAACAAGAAAATAATTAAACTAAATAAAAAGAAAACAAAACATTTAGTCTAAGTAAAGTAAATATCTAAAATAATAATTCAAACAACACTTAGTTATTATTAGAAAAACAACAACTAAAAACAACAAATCGCTCCTACAGAATGTGTGGTTAAAAGCTCATTTGCCCCCTAGCAGGTTAATCCAGCCATGATCCTCACCTGTGTGCTGTGTGTTTTTATTCTGCAGTGTTTGGGGAACTCTCAGCGTGAGTATGAGAAGCATGTGCTGCTGTACAGCATCCGCAACCAGCTGCGATTCCGCAATAACCTAGGTGAGTTAAGTTTGTCCCTCACGCCTGTGCTAAACACACACACACCTTGTACTGACACAGCATGATTAGTCATTGTGAGAGTAAAAGACAAAGAGCAAATAATTACTATTGCATTAAATAGCTCAACAATAAGGCAAGTGAGTTGAGTTTCCAGTTTATCAGGTACATTTAGCTTTTCATCTCTCTTTCTTTTCATCTTTTCATTCATAAATTCCTTATTTGACATTCACCACCTATGCTAGACTGGACAACAAGACCCTACCAAGCTCACTCTATAACTGTATAATGTTTCGAGTCCCGCAGATTTATTTTGAACTGGGAAAATCTGCCTTTAGTTTTTGTAGACCAAACACATGTATGAAATATCTGCAACACATTCTCAAAATCAACACTCTCACTACGCCTGGATAATTCAAGACGATGATCTCAAACCACTTCACCTCAGTGTGCAATTGTTTTCATTGAGTATTGTCCTTTTTTGTTTCGCTTTGTTTAATCTGTTTAACTCTGTGTATTTCTTGTCATCATTGCAAATGAGGGAAACCTCAACTATTTCCGAGACTTAAATAGGTTCTGAATTTAATTGTATACAACAGCCCTGCAAAAAAATATCTTATTATTTAGACTGCATTAGCTTTAACTTGGTGTATCTAAAAACTGTCAGCTTAGTGTAAATTGTAACTGCACCAGGCCCGGTCAGCTTGCAAATAAGGGTTGCACAGTGAATCCAAATTTTATCGAAATCGCAATATGGTCTTCTATAATATTTGTTAAAGGACAAGTGTGTAACATATGGTGGCATCTAGCGGTGAGTTTGTGGGTACCAAGCATGTAGAAAATGTACGGTGGGTCATTTGGAGAATAGCAGATCCAGTGTGTAGAGTGTGTGTGCGTTTGTGGGAAGTGAGTGGTGAAACAAGAGAGAGAGAGCGGCGGTGAATGTGTGCGATGTGAGGGAAAAGGTGAGCTAGTGGAGCAGAAGACAGAGTTAGTTTAACTTTGAGAACATCAAGTGAATGTTCAGTGGAAACCGCAGTTTGTGCAGAAATAAATGCTGCAGCTCCTCAAAATCAACAGAGGTTTCCTGTGTCTTGTTTCCTGGCGCCTGAGTGGAGTGACGGCGAGGGTTAACTACAGAGCGAGTAACGTTCTCCCAAGCAGGAAAATCTAACACAGTGGTTTGTCCGTTCTGGGCTACTGTTGAAACATGGCGGCCGGCTCTGTGAAGAGGAACCGCTCCGTATGTAGATATAAACCGCTCATTCTACAAAACGATTATTTTTTTTCAGGTGATTAAACACTAAAGGAAACATACTTATTAATATTCCATTTCTGCCAATATATCCCCCTAATTGTTACACACTGGTCCTTTAAATGTGAAATGTGTGTCAAAATACCATTTTAAATTAAATACTGTCGTTCTGCAGCGATGTCCTGGCCTATACAATATATTCTATAGACTTAAGAAAGCATATTTGTTTTGTACAGATCCCTGCAAAAATCACACCATAATCATATTAATATGTTTTTCAATGAAAATGAGAATAATGATGTAATAATGATCATCCTCTCTTATATCGCAAATCATATTGCAGTTGCAATCTCAGTCAAAATTATCACTAAATGGTGCAGCCCTACTTGCAAACAAACATATCACAGGTACACACCTGGAATCACAGTAATATGATTCCCCTCTTGGTGCACTTATATGTGTCTGAACAGGTAATGCAGATTGAGTGTTATCGACTCTATCGTTGTAATCATTAATATGTCTCTAAAGAGCTGTATAATGATAAACACTCTATATAGTTAATTGTCTTACTTCCCTTGTGACCTTCTGGAGCTTGTTCAGCACTTGATCAATACTTTTTTTTTTTTTTTTTAACCTGGATTGGTCTGGTTTAGATTTACTGGAAGTGAACACTCTGAACGCTCTGGTTGTGACCTGACTGCTGTGTGTGTTTTTATGAGCAGTGCGCCACGTGAGGAAGGATGAGCGCAAGTATTACGAGGAGCTCCTGAAGTACAGCCGGGAACACCTGATGCTGTACCCCTACCACCTGTCGGACATCATGGTCAAAGGGCTGCGAGTCACTCCGTTCTCATATTACATCGGAATCATGGAGGTAAGCCACTTCTGCTGCATTGCAGGAGAGAAAAGGGAAGATGGGTGTTTGATGTGGAAAAGGCTAAGCTTACACCTGAATGTCTATCTTTGTACACGCAGTATGTGAAAGCTCTGGCTGATTCAGTCCTCTAGCATCGCTTTTCTTCTGAAACCCAAGACAATAACATGGTGATTTCGCATTTTCATCTGTGCTTTCACAACAATGAGCTGGGTAAGCTCAAAGGCGAAGAGCAGGAATTCTTATTGTGCAGCAGCAAAGATTGTCTAATTGGCTTGGAAACATCCAGTCTCTGTTAATTTAAAATGAACAATGTCTTCAATTTTGGCATCCCTGGAAACCACTGCGGAAATGGCAGTTTCAGACAAAACAGGGAATCCAAGAAGCTATTATAATAAGAAGGATCTGAGCTTTTTACAACCCCCTGCTGCCATGTGTAATGTGTTCTTTGTTACTTACCACGTTATGGTACACCTGAATAGAAAAAAGCTATCCTTTTGTGGAGTATGTATAGAGGAGAAACCTGTGTATGTCATTGGCTAGCAATGCAATACGTGTACTATTGGTTTCATACTAAGGTTTCGGACATACTTAAAATCTCACATACTGTTTTAGTGTACTAAATAGCATGTTAGTATGGAATTTCTGACGCAACCTTCGTCAGTAAAATATTCTTCAGTTTTAGAGTTTGCATGTGGTGTAATGTATTTCCTATGATGATAGACTTGGCATAAGTCAGGCACTAGGTGTCAGTCAGTGTCTAGCGAAGCCTCATGAACCAGCTCATGGGGACATAGAGTAGGACTGATCCCAGGAAAAACACACCCAGCTAACATTTCGTCTGTTTGCTCTGCAGTCAGTTTGGGCTGTGTCTGCATGACGGCTCACTCGCATTGATAAAGCTCAGTGTGTTGTTTGAGGCGGGCACAGTTGGGCTCGCACTCACAGAGCACCGCTCTCTCTCTCTCTGAGACTTTGACCAGCCGGGTTCTCCTTGACTTCCAGCATTATCAATCAGATTACAAAGACTGAGCCCATGTGTTCACACGGCTGGGAGTGCCGCTTTTTTAAAAGTAATCCATATTACAGCAGGGCTCGGCAGTATGGGTTGCCAGGTTACCATTGGCAACCGATTCTTGGCCTTTGGTTGCCATCAGTGGCAACCACTTTTTAACATGTAAAAAATAGACAGCATACAGCAAAACGTGCACCCCGGTGTGTGAGAGGAGATTCAGCTGTCTAAAACAGATTGGAAGTCATCTCTGAAAGTAGAGATGATGGACAAGCTGATATCAGTGTCACTTGAGGAACCCACAATCTGTAGGTCAGATCAATGCTGAAGGGCCGATGGATCTGTGGTGAGAATCAGCACAAAGGTCCAGAAAACCAAAATGTGAAAGGGAGAGAATGGATGGACAAGCAACCAGTAACCTGCTGGATTCATTTTTGAGGGATCTGCAATGACAACAGTTGCAACTATTCTGGTATTTTGTGTACCAGGAATTGAGGGTGGACACGTTATTAACTGATAACACTAATTCTGGAAAGTCTCAGATAAAACACAAACTACAAAATAACTTTGTTTGGTTATTGTAATAAAGGTTTTATTCTTTTATGTTACATTTTCATTATTAAGCTGGCGTATAACTTCATAGTATCTTAATTATACTCAAAACAGTTTCGGCAACCAAAAGCTGATGCCTAGTTGCCAGCGTGGCAACCACTTTTAAAAGTGAGTGTTTAGCCCTGTTACATATAATAATTAGGATTTCTTAATGAAAGTAATGCACCTGTAATTTAGTTATGTCTGTTTTGTTGCACTTGAAGCTGATTACAGATACAGTACATGTATTGTGTATGATGCCCTCAGATGTATTTCCATAACTTTCCACGTGTAAACACAGAGAGGAGGTGTGCAGATGCCAACAGCCACATTTGATTGTTCCACATTCAGCATACTTCCCATTTCATCAGAACAGAAGTGACTAATATGTCCAGTGCTCTTATAAACATGAATAAAGACAAACCATTTAGTTTTCAGCTCATGCTTAAAAAAAGGCTTTCCTATGCATGCTAAACTAAACTTGACTGAGCTTTAATTGTGGCCACTGAATTGCCGAAGGAAGGATGTGTCATATTCTGATAATCCGTCTTAAGCACTTAATGAAAATGCGTTGTAGAAATTAGCACGGCCGCCAAGATCTGCTAATCCTGTTATTAATCAGAGGCAGGGGGACATAGAAAGAGGAAGGGGAAAATGAGTTTAATTTTTCTTTTCTCCTTTCTCATTTTTTGCACCTCCAGGATATCATGAACAGTGAGAAGAGTTACGACTCCTTGCCCAACTTCACTGCTGCTGACTGTGAGTTTCCCACCTTCTGTCTCACACTGTTGAAATTACTTTACTGGGGTTCTGTGTACCTTACACTCCTGCTCTCTCTGTGTCTCTGGTCTCTTCTTTTACATCTTTCCCAGTTCTTGTTTTTGAAGGGCTGTCAGCGTATGAGGTGGGAGAACAGTCACAGTGATAAGATGCTAAGTTTTCAAGAAGCTTAAGGATTTGAATGAGGGTCATGAGGGTATTAAAGGGGCACTTTAAACTGACAATCTTCAAAGGTTATCTGACATTGCGTTGTGTTATTCATAGTGCATATCAGTTCTTAAGCACCTATAATGAAACTAGAGCCGGAACAATTTATTATTCCATTGATTCAAGCTTCTCAGTTGTGAAAATTCCGTTTTTGATGTGTGTTTTGTATCATTATAAAGTGAAAATCTTTGAGTTTTGGACTGTTGGTCGGACAAAACAAACAATTTGAAAACGTCACGCTCAGCTTTAGGAAATGTGGTCTTCTGTTTTTGTAAAACTGTTTTTCTAACACATAGCATATCTGTGTTTTTTTAGGAAGTTGGGTATTTTTTTAATTTGCTGATAAGGACGAAGATTGGCAGCTGGATGTCAGCCTTTTGGCAAGAGTAGCATATGTCTGTTGCTCAGTTTTCTTGACAGATGCATCTGTTTTTCGTCCAAGTGTTTTCGATTTGCTTCTGTGTTGTGGAGGCATGAGTTTTCTTAGAAAGCCTACTTCTACTTCTCTTGAATAACAAATAAATCCCACACTGGTTTTGATGGTTTATGAGAGAAATGGTTTTCAAACCCACAGACTAGCATTACTAATCAACCTAAAACATTTCAATGTATTTCCATAACCAAACCAGAACACTGGCCAAGTGTGTTTTGGATTGACCGATATAAATCCCATTTCATGGTGAATTGAAATTTCTTCTCAAAAAAAACAAAGCAGGCCCTTTCCTATCACTGCATCACAGAAGAGCTGTGTTCCTCTGAAATTATTGCAAAATCAGATTCAGATTGCGTCAAAGCCTAAAATCAAGTGTGCGGGCAGTTGTAGCATTCTCTGACTTTCTGCTGCCAAGTGAAACGAGCTTCGGCGTTGGCCTGTGAGTGTCTGAGTCCTGGCTATACAGGACCTTCACGCTGTGGAGACAGAAGGCTGCCAGCAGGCCGTCAGGCCGTGCTTGCGGGGGCTTCTCTCCTCTAATCTCCCTGGAGGGGCTTTGGAAGTGTGTCATGCAGAAGTGGGTGGATGGAGAAGCAGTGAGAGTGTGTGAGAGAGAGTTTTACGTGGACGGATGTTTGTGTGTTGTGTCTCGGTGAAACAGCAGGATGCGCGTGTAGAATTCTGCTGCGTTGGGAGGCCGAAATGCGAGCATCCCTGACTGGTCCCTGTTTGCATTGGCAGCCGTCCCAGCACATTTTGCTCTGCCCCCTCCAGGCTGTGCATCATAGTCTAGAGGAGGGGACAAGGTGGGATTTAGAGCCAACATTTGCATACCTCTACCACTCTACAGGCTATAACACTTTTGCTTTATGGGCCAGTATTTTCTCAGACACAGACTTTACTAGTCTTAATTTAATTACAGATAGAAATGCATGCACACATTCACTCTTATCTTAAGAGATCCCTCCGTGTTTGTTGGTCGATGGATTAGTCGGGCTTTCATGTGTGTGGGTGGGTGTCGGGATTGTCTCAGAGAAGGTGTGTGGGTATTTGTGTGGACATACTCCCTCAGCAGACTTTGGATGAGTCACTGTTGCTACTCGTCAAGCTCCTTCTTTCTCCGGGGTAACTCCAATATGAAGTTTGAAATACCCAGAAAAAGTAATTCTCAAACTTCTTGCTTCTAGCTGTAATTTCTGTAAAGCCTCAGAGCCTGTAATTGAAAAATACCAGACACTTTTGCAGCTGCACTGCAGCCAGGTTTATTCGCCCTGGCGAATACAAGTTCATGGCCAGTTACTGAGGCATGATTGAGTTTTATTGACTTGCTCATTTTCTCATCATCCCACAGGTCTGCGGCTGCTTGGCATCGGGAGAAACCAGTACATTGACCTAATGAACCAGTGCAGGTCTTCCAAAGTAAGACATGTTTCTAATATAGCCTTTTAAATGAGCTCTTATAGAAGAACACCTCATACATTAAGCTCATAGATTTGTGCATGTTAGCACATTTAGTGTAAAATGAGTATGGGAATACTGAATATTTAATCCAGCTGTATCTCCCCTGATTGGGTGGTCAACAACAAACTACATAGCAATTCTCAATATGCAGACACAGCCTCATAAATGTAAATATAATAGAATATGTAGCACACTCAAAATCACAATATTAGCACTTAATAGCCATGTTTATTCGATTTTAGTGACTCAATCTCACCTCACCTGCGTCCCCCTTTGTCTATTTTGTCAGAAATTCTTCCGCAGGAAATCAGCGCGGGACCTGCTACCGGCCAAACCAGTGGAGATCTCTGTGGAGCCGTGGTGGACGGCACAGACAGGCTACATCACCGAGGACGATATCAGGGTGAGATAATGGTTTTACTTCTTTTCTTTTCAATGTTTCAGTTTAATTTGATAATAGACATGTGTTTAGATTAGTGCTGTCAATCGATTCAAATATTTAATCACAATTTATTGCATGATTGTCCATAGTTAATCGCATAGTTAAAGGGAGATTGATGTGTGTTGGTTTGATTTTTAACCTGAGCTGTCATTGAAATTCATACACGTTACCCACCAAGCTACAATCGTTCATCCCATGAGCCCCTGCACTGTGGAGATCTCACCTGACTAAAAATAAATACCTGCCAAGTTCCCAACAGTTCCTCTCCTCTCCACAAGAAAAAAAAAAGAAACAGTGGAAAACAGTCTAGGAATCCACACAGTTATTATATGCAAACGTATTCATCCTGCCAGAGACTGCACTACCACTGTAGTTCACTGGAGGGGATTTTTTGACAAACAAAGCCACATGTACAGGTGTGCTCTAATGTTGTGTGTTTGTTGTGTGTAATTACAGATCTGTTCTCCAGCAGAGAAGAAAGCCATTGATAAGATGATAGATTCTGGTCCTCAGCTCACTGGATCAACGGAGTACAATGTGGTCTTAAGTGAGTATCTGTCACATCTTATGTTCCAATTTAAAACAGCTGTATCTGCTTACATCAAAATCACAATCAAATTATAAATGAGGTTTACACCTTGTTTTCTAATTATTCTAATAATAAAACTGTATGCCTATTTAGCAGGAACTGCCAAAATTCTAGTTTTGTAGGATTATGTGTTTTATCATTTTAATTTGAATGGCACAAAAACAACTTTTTCCACCCTCAGTCTGGTCAAAGAAAAGATGAATTCCTTCAAATTCAGTTGTAAGTTAAATCAAGGCCACAGTTAGTAGAAGGTGTTTTATTGGTGTGAATGCTGGAAGCATTTATTATTATTACGCCGTGTTTTTTGTCATTCATCTCCTTACACATTTTTCAACGTAGAAACTTCTTTCAAACATCAAAACGTTCAACTCAATTATTGCTATAACTTTTAGCATTCATACCTTCATACTTATTATATTCCAAGTTTTCCAGAAAAAAATCCGCATTGGACGAAATGTTCAGGATTGAAACATTCTCACACGTTTTCATGCATTTTGAACCCTTCTCTACTGATTCATACTTTCAGCTAGAAACTCCATTCAAACCTTAAAATTGTCCACATCTTTCCTACATTCTGGGTATTATTCAAGTTTTAAATCCCATTAAATTTTTCAACATTCTTTGAAGCTTAGTAAAAAATGACCTTCATAGATTTTTACGCTACTTGGAATCCCCACTGGAAGCGAGACACAAGCGGCGCATAAGCGTTCTGTCATCCTAATATTCTGTTCCCTTTTATATATGTAAATTGAGGTGGACTAAATATTTGAAACTTGTGACAGCTCAAGATTTTGCACAAAGCATTTCAGAGTGGATTGCTTTTTCCCCCCCCAAATTTCATCTGGTTCATTTGCCTCCAAAGATTTGTTTTCTTTACAGCTTTCCAATTTTTTTTCAACGACATCTTGAGATTTAGTATTATTGTAAATATTTGCTGTTTGAACAGTATATTAGTGCAGATGGATCATTAAAAAAGTTCAATAGCAGTTGGGGACAGAAAAAGTTGTTTGAACCCCTGATTTATTGGTTCAACTTGGTTTAAAATCTACCTGCTGGTACAGCATGAACTAACCTTGAAAACTTCATTGTTTCTCAGGAAAATAAAAGTAATGGTATTTATATATAAAAGTCAAGAAAAATGACATTTGCTGGATAAACGAGTTTGCATCTTTGAAATTGAGCTAGCAAGGGGCAAAGGTCTTTTACAGTGCGAACATAGCAGCTGATACTAATGTTGCAGTTTAAGGTTTTTCATCAGTGTGCTGGTGTGAATTTCAAAGATGAAGCACAGGGACTGAGGTTGTGTCCATGCAGCTTAAATGTTAATTAGAGAAGAGTATGTACAGTCATGAACCTCGGCCACTGGAGTGCTGGTGACTGAGTGGGAACAAATACAATTAAATACAGGAGACACGGGGCAATCTGAATACAAGGAGCTGTTCAAATGAGATTTAATTGGCTGGAATTTTGTCCACCATTCTCATATGTGTAGAACAGAAAATTGTACATATGATCAATAACTAGATAGTTTTTATAGTAGGATTTATTTTTCTGAATGTGGTAACAACAATGTTAACGTACACTATGTCAATTATGCTAACAGACTATTATTGTGTGTTTGTCTTCTTACTCCAGGCTTGTACAACCGGGGCTTCATCTACTTGGATGTACCCATATCTGATGACAGCTGCATCTCAGGTACATTAATGTGTATGTGTGTGTGTGTGTGTGTTTAAACACCCTGCCATTATTCTCCCCTGAATTATTACTTCGACTAAACACTGTATGTACCTAAATTACACCTGTGGGAACTTAAGCGAGCATTATGGGTAATGGACTGATCTGAAACGATGCCTAATAGCGTCATTACAGATACATCCAGTATTTACAAAGAACAAATTTAATTGCAAAATAAAACAATGTAAAAAAAACATTTGTGAAATTGTTCTTTCAGTGCCCCCGCTGGAAGGCTTTGTCATGAACCGCGTCCAGGGCGATTACTTCGAAACGCTTCTCTACAAAATCTTTGTGTCCATTGATGAGCAGACGAACGTGGCGGAGGTAAGCTTTAGAAATGTGCTTTATTGTTCTCGCCTGCTGTGCTCATTGAATGTAAAATGACTGTGTGTGTGTGTTTATCGATCAACTTTTCAACTGAGTCCTATTTTTTTTTCTCCCTCTCTCTCCTGATCCTTCCTTCCTCGGTGCCTCTCAGCTGGCGAATGTGTTGGAGATTGACTTGGACTTAGTGAAGGTGGGTATCCACTTGCTGCAGAATGTGAGAGTCGTATTGTAATGTATAGACTGAAGTACTGTTTTTCACAATTGGAAGGAAAAAAACGGTATATCTTGGGGATATGGCCGTGCTAAAACGGGGAGGCAATTTCCTCCGGTTCGACTGTGGTTTTGAAGAGATTTTGAGACATGCTTTTTGCCTCTCTGTATGCTTGAAAGGCACACAGTGCAGCAGTACAAAGAAATAAAGTGAACAGCCTTTTTTTGCTAATGGATGTTTTGGAGCCAAATATTGGGATTTAAGTTTGGCATCAAATCTGAGAGATTAAAAACATTTCTCAGTTCCTTCTTCCTTTTGAATTTGCTTTCCAAAGGTGTGCTATTATTAGATTTGATGACTGGCAATTTTTTGTGTAAATATATATATTATATAATTTGATCTCAGTAGAACATTGGCGTTGCTGTCTTTTTTTGCTGCTGGAGACATTTCAAATGAAATAGTGTGCAAACCGAGGAGAGAAGCAGGGATATTATGTAGCCTAGCAAGTAGATATTTCTGCTCAATTTTGTCTGTTTCATTCTGGATACACACTCACACAGACGTACACTTAAGAGATAGACTGTGACACACACTTACACCCGTTGTTTCAGGTTAGATCCGTCATGCCCCATGAATCTACCAGAGGGCTGAGCAGCACCATTCCAGTTGAATTGGTGCTCGAGTTTGACCCAGTTTTCCCCAGTTTCCTATTCACTCTCTCTCAGACACCGGGCCAAACTCCCTCTCAGTGTTGTGACTTGCCGTGTGAAGAGCTGGACTCCCCTGTCCCTCGGTTTCCTTTTATTCCTGCCGCTGAAAAGCAGCACTTACGAGAAGTGGCTGGAGGCAGCGATTCTCCAGGAGAAACCCTGCAACTTCAGAGATGATTGAGATGTCTGAGAGGCCTCCTTTGTGCCGAACTTCTCCCATCGTGACTTGAGTTTAACTTTCTCTTGTGTAATGACCTCACTGTGCTTCTTTTGATATGATAAGAGGATGACACAGAGTTGACCTCAGCTTGCACCTCAGGGGTGTTGAGGTGCAGAAAGCAATCAAGCCCACCATACTCGACTGAGGTGGCCCGTTCAGTCTGAATAAAAGATTTAACGGCAAGGCAAATCTTAAATTAAGGAAATAATGAAAAAGCCAGCCAACTGTTTAGTGGAAAGTACAGAGTGTTACCTTTTTTCCTTTTTGAGTCACCAGACATTAAGTAATGACTTTTTATTGTAGATCCTGTTGGGTGTAGAGAGAGCATCACCAAAAATAGTATTCAGGTAGATTCTTTTAGACCCTCACAAGTCAACATTGATGTCAGTACAATAGGATACAGAAGCAATCATCTTATAACTAACGAACCAAGTCCATCAAAGTGGTTCCATCTTTTGGGCTACACCTTTATTCATCCTTTACATTGTATATAGATAGTTCTGAAATCTGAAACACTAACGAACATTTTTAAATCCTGTGCATACCGGACTAAACATAGACAATGATGTAGTGTCCGTTATTTTCACTGCAGCTGGTAGGAGAAAAACAATCTGTGATAAAAAACCGTCAACAGTAAGTGTAAGGTTTTTTCATCAACTCCTTTGAATATAGGAGCACCACTCACCATTTTGAGACGATGTTACACCAGCAATCAAACAGGAAGAAATCTGATGTAAAAAAAAAAAAATGGAGAGCTACCATTTTTTCCAGCCACAGTCTCAAGACATTTCACTGTGAGTAAGTGGTGTGATCCACTTTTTCTCTGTCTTTTTCATTCCTCATTCTCATTGTGTGTCCCCTACTAAAGTAAAACTTGCCGACAGACTGAATATAAGAAGTGGACATAGTCACCATAATGTCACCCACTGGTTTGTGGAAGCCACAAGCTTTTTGGCCGTCGGCATCTTGTTTTTTTGCAACCAGAAGTGACACGAGAGGGTGGAGCTAAGTACAACCGAAAGCTTAATAAGACATTTTTAGGCGACCAAAATGTTACAATTAATTTTCAACACACTGTGAAAGGGTTGAAGTTGTAAAACGAACAACACATCCCCTGCTTTATGGTCTATTTTACTCTAAATGGGACCATAATTTACTTAATGAACATCATGCTGTATTGAAGAAGACTAGAAACTAGCGATTGAGACCATAAACTCATGTTTACAATGTTTACTGAGGTAATAAATTAAGTGAGAAGTAGGGTCATTTTCTCATAGACTTCTATACAATCGGACTTCTTTTTGCAACCAGAGTCGCCGCCCCCTGCTGGCTATTAGAAAGTTTAAGTCACTTTTCGGCTTCACATTTTTTTGGACCCAGAGGTTTCTGCCTTAACTCACCTCGATCGGGGTGACAGGTCACAGCTTGATGATATGTGACAGTGAAAGAGTATCATATTTGTGTGGATCAAACATCTGTTGACTGTGTTTTTACTACGTTTCATCAGAATGCAGTTTCCATGTACTGTCGTCTCGGCTTCGCTGTAAAGAAAGGTCAGGTGATCACCTCAGAACAGCTCCACCCCAGCTGGAAGAACGCCCCATCTGTCAACAGACTCAGGTATGTACAGGCAGCCAATATCAACCGTCCACCACTTCTTTAAAACTGAAAGTGGTGCCACGTGTTGAACCACGTTCACCCATTAACTTGCATTATTTTACATTTTTAGAAGCAATTTGCCCCCCAAAATTTAAATGTAAACATTTTCCCGGTTATTTTTTTTTAAATGAATCAACCTTTTAGATACTGGCATGTTAGGATACTCAATCTCATGTGGGAAGAAAATTACAGTTGGGGTCTCCAGCATCCATTCATCCACCTATATACACCTAGTAAATCCTTTAAGCTCTCCATCAGGAAAAAATACATTTCTCTAAATGTTGAAATATTTTAATTAATTTTAATTTAATAACCCGCTACACACTACACTCAATGTGGTTCTTCTTTCCTCTGTTAGGAGCACCGTGGACCCTCAGAAGATGCTGCTGTCCTGGGAGCAGGGCAGTCCGGTCATGGAGGGAGGCTCCTCGGCCACCGACACCGACACTACCAGTCTGGAAGAAGGTCTGTGTGGCCAGACACACGCACACACCCACACACACACACACACACAAACGCTGCAGTGTATGCAAATGAATACACATCTTGATGTATGCACACAAGGCACTTTCTGAAAGTTACTTCAGAAGTGTTGAAGCAGCGGTGCTAATTAATCCCTAAGAAAGCTCAATCATGCTTCTGAAAGTAATTCTCACATTAATAGATGTTTGTCTAAAAAGGTTTCATTTGTGCTCTAATTTTATCTTTGTTATGCAGGTTAAGGCTGTTGGGTTGCTCAGACTAACAAATTGGATATTGTCAACGTGTCTGTTCATCAACCACATTTACATGTTAATGATCAATTCAAATTTAAATTATTTGAGAAGGAACCCAAAGATGGTTTGGCTTGGCCCTCGTAAACACATTTCATTTTCATAAAATCACAAGCTCATATCCTCAAGTGATGAATGATACAGCTAAGCAGGTGTGCTATTACATGCATTCATGGTCCTGCACACAGTTATTGCTCTTGTTATATGTTCTTTTTTTTGTCTCTGTAGCAGAAACAGGAAGCGTAAGCAGCCTGAGTATCCCAGTTGCACCAACAAAGAGGATTGCCTTCCTCTTTGACTCCACTCTCACAGCCTTCCTCATGATGGGCAACCTGTCTCCGGTGAGTGACTGGATGTTGACACGAGAAAACACACAGATTCTTGATGTTAAAAGGCTTAAGAGAGACATTTGACACGGACTGTACATCTTGGTTCCTGTGTGTCTTTGTCCCTCTATCAGAACCTGAAGAGCCATGCAGTGACCATGTTTGAGGTGGGTAAGCTGTCTGATGAGACTCTGGACAGCTTCCTGGCTGAGTTAGAGAAGGTGAGACCTGCAATTGAAACAAAGCAAACAAAGACTTGCTAGTGTATCTAATAAAGCCTCCGTCATGAAACACCCGAGGTTACTAAATCAGTGTAGAAAATGAATTATAGCTTGATGCTCACAGGTTTACACAAACACTCTACTTGAATGTATTTCCTGATTTCTCTGTGTCCAGGTGGAGAGCACAGCAGAGGGCGAGGCCCAGCGGTATTTTGACCACGCTCTGACCCTGAAAAACACCATCCTTTTCTTGCGCTACAACAAAGAACTCTCTCAGGACCAGGGACCTGATATCCCAAATATAGGTAATTATACAGTTACACCATCTTTGTCAACCCCTTCATGGGTAATTACTAGGGCTGTCAAAGTTGATAACTAAATCGTTTTAACACCACTCATTTCTTTAACACATTAATGCAATCAATCTTTCGGAGGTTATAGCAGGCTCGGTTTTAAAGGTATAGTGATGATACTGGCATCATATGAAACTAGAAATCTTATCATACTAGCTTGTCGCTCCAAACTTGTGCTAAATTTTGGCAAGGAAAAACTGGCATGGCCATTTTCAAAGGAGTCCCTTAACTTCTGACCTCAAGATATGTGAATGAAAATGGGTTCTATGGGTACCCACGAGACTCCCCAGGCAGACATGCCCACTTTATGATAATCACATGCAGTTTGGGGTGAGTCATAGTCAAGTCAGCACACTGACACACTGACAGCTGTTGTCTGTTGGGCTTGAGTTTGCCATGTTATGATTTGAGCATATTTTTTATGCTAAATGAGTACCTGTGAGGGTTTCTGGACAATATTTGTCAATGTTTAGTGTTGTTAATTGATTTCCAGTAATAAAGATATACATACATTTGCATAAAGCAGCATATTTGCCCACTCCCATGTTGATAAAAGTATTAAATACTTGACAAATCTCACTTTAAGGTACATTTTGAACAGATATAGAAATGTGCGATTAATTTGCGATTAATCGCGATGAAATATTTTAATTGATTGACAGCCCTAGTAAATACATGTAAGATCGAGGCGTCATACACCTATACATGTGGCTAATAGGCAGTTTTGAGGCCAGATTGGTTTCTGTGTATTATTACGCAGCTTCAATGCTGGTTTTGAAGTTCTCACTGCCTTCGCCGCCTCAACAGCAAGTTAATGAAATAGAAACTCATATTTATGTCTGCTGTCTGCACACAGTTCCCTCTGTGCTTTGTAGTTAGTTTGTTGCCAACAGTTGACATCATCTGTGATACAAATGCAGCCAACATTTTGTAATGGTTGTTTCAAAATCACTTTCAAAGCTTCAAATATCAATCAGACAGAAATTTAAGGTGAGAGCTGGGACGTGCAGAGTGAACATGGAGGAAGGAGTGTGTGTGTGTGTGTTAATGTGTGTATGATTCAAAGCACAATTGGCTTATTATTTACAGTGATAAACAGAAATGTATCTGTAAGTATTAAGGGACAAAAATTAATTGTGTAAAAATCTGATTTTGGGGGTTAACTGTCACTAATTGTTAACAAATCAGCAGCTGTTTAACCGTTTCTCCCAATTTTCATCTTGGCTCCTTATTATTGAAAAGATATTCTGAGCTACCACAATTTGCGGCAAACAACTGTAAATGACTCCTATTCAACTACTAAAACTTGTTCTGTGGTCTTCAATAATAAATCAATAAGTAATGAAGCATTTAAAAGTTATTTTCATGTGAAAGTTCTAAATAAGACTGGAAAGTCTTTTTGGAGGCAACAAAGAGGAAGTGGATCTTCTGTTTGTGCTGCTTCTGGCAAACGTGTGTGTCACTCTCTCTCTCTCTCGGCTGTCTGCTTCGCCCATCACCTGCGTCTGAATAGTTTCTTTTGAATATGGTCATATATGCCTGTCAATCCAGATGAAGCTGTATTGTTCTACTGGTGTCTCGAGGGGGAGCAAGAAAGAGTGAGTCCTCCAACGACGACAAAGCAAATCTCTGAGTTTCCATGTAGCAACCGTCGTGCCACCAGATGCTGTTTGTTTGGTTTGGCAGCGTGCCTCACTTCTGATTGTCTTATCTCTCAGTCGTCCTCAGCTGCTGCTGCAGGCGTCTGCTGAGGAGCGAGCGCACTGAGAGCCCGCTGGCTGAAGCTAAACTAAGCCCACAGTGGTACAAATTATTATAATAATACATTATTATTGCATTACAAAAATCAGCATCCAAACCTCCTTTAAACAATACAGTATGCAGCAGCAGTCTCAGTGCGTACTGTGATTGACTTTTGTAAGGGTTTGTTCCACTCTATGCTGTGGAATAAATATAAACATCACGTCCATCAGGTCAGTTCTTTGCGTCTGCAAAACTCTAGTACTGATTTATCTCATTAATTATCAGACGCCTCTTGCCTCTTAGATTTATATCTAGGAGGCAAGAGGTAATTATTAAATCCAAGAATGCCAAGTTGAGACTTGTGTCCTTTGAGAGGACGTTTTTTACAAGTTACCTTGGAGAGAACAGTCTTCTTAACACCACGGCTACAAAGAAAGAATCTCTACCGTGCTTTAACTGCTTCAACCCAGTTACTGTTTGATGCATTCACACTTGGCAGATTAATTTCCAGGATCTTTATTTGCTCTCTTCCTATGCTTCTTTTCATTTAAAGGAGTAGTTGTTTCATGTCTGTCCGGTGTATATACATAACATCTCTTCCTAACTGAATGTGCAAACATCAGATTGTTTCAGTTTTTCCCAATGAAGATGTCCTGACCTGCTCCGTGTATCAGCAAAACGGGAAACCGCAAGCCATTCTACTATTGCTGACTTCTATTCTTCTACTATCCATGCAGTTACTTCAGTCACTTCACAGAAAACACAAGAATGCAAACTACATGCACACACCTAATAACTCACACTGAGTTCCCAGCCTCTTTTGTATAGAAGCTGTAACTGTCCCTGATTTTTTTTCCCCCAACTAGGTTTCCCCTTGGACATGTTGCGCTGTGAGAGCCTGCTGGGTCTGGACCAGGCCACCTGCAGCCGTGTCCTCAACAAGAACTACAAGCTGCTGGTCTCAATGGCGCCGCTCAGCAACGAGATCAGGCCCATCAGCAGCTGCACGCCTCAGGTATGACGCCTGGAGGGAGGGAGAGCAGAGGGGGTACTGTGCGTCACGCTGGGATGTTGGATCAAATGTTGACTGTCTGAGAGTTGTGTGTTTGTGTTTTAGTCGTCAGTTCATGCGTTTGTGCGTGTGTGCGTGTGTTTGCCCTCTTGCTGTGTGTACGCACACTTGTGTGACTGTGTGTGTGTGTGTGTGTGTGCTTTATGGGCACTCAGCCTGCAGTTGCCCCCAACAACAAGGCTACACAAAGAGAGAGGGAGGAAGGAAGGGAGGCAAGGCTCATGAGTAATTCCTCTGCCTGGCCACACTCCAGCTTTCTAGCTGAGCTCAGAGAGACGGAAGGAAAGAAGTTAAACTCTTGTTGTGCCATTCACGCTGCTGTTTATTCTCACACTGCTGGGACTCAGTGAAGTGGAATTCACTGAGTTCTTTTCTTTGTTTTCCGCTCACATCTCTAATAGCAGCTTCAATTTCTGCTTCTCCGACAGAAGAACAACACAGGCGGTTATTCTCCTTTGTCTCCTTTTTTGTCCATTTGAAGTATGTGTTCATGTAAGACATGAAATGGAAAAACCATCTGAGGATGTGTATGCTTTAATTCTATTTCTGCACACTCACGTTATGTGTCCATGTTTGTTTTTCCCCTGCAGCACATTGGCCCGGCCATCCCCGAGGTGAGCTCCATCTGGTTCAAGCTATACCTGTACCATGTGACTGGCCAAGGCCCGCCGTCTCTGCTGCTCTCCAAAGGCTCCAGGCTCCGCAAACTGCCAGACATATTCCAGGTTAGCCCAAACTAATAATTAATCAGGCAGGTAGGTTAAATACGTGTAGGTACACAGTTGAGTAGGTAAATGTATGCTGATACAGATACTGTATAAGCTAAAGATAGCTCTTTGAAGTCAGATAAGAAAAGTGCCCACAATGTGATAAGAAAAACTACTTTTTGAGCCCGATGAAATATTTGATTGGACACTTTTTCAATTCTACCCTTTTAAATTTTGACCTTGCCGTTTCAGTTGATTATCAGAGCACTAGAGGGGAAATTCAACACTGTTTCGTTCGTGCCCGTCAACCTTTCTTAACAAAGCATACCACACCGTGCACCTGCATTCTTCCCCTCCAAGGCTTCCCGATGGTCTTGGAATTTTTTAAGCTATCTTGGGAATGTGAGGCAGGGAGCGAAAGAGAAATTGATGAAGTAAATTCTCAGGGGAGGACAGGTAATATCATGCAAATGGGTCACTTTATTGGAACATACCATCTTGTATTTTTCTACTTGTTACTTGCCATCTTGTTCAATTTAACTATTTTTCTTCACAGTGAACTTAACTGTAGTATTTTTACTCCTTCACCACTTTAAGAGCTGAAAATAATGAACGAAACAGAAAAGATTAACACCTTAATTTCATGGAAAAGCTCTGAATCGGTTAGGGAAAACCATGCAAGTGTCACGACATGTAAAATCAGCTGCAGGGTGGAGGTTTAATTATTTTAATCAGTGTATGTTTGACGTAGTGGACGATTGACAAGTTGACATGTTGGTATGAACGGGGGAGTGATATCTCCTCTCCTGAGATGATGTATTACACATGAAATGCTATTACCGTTGTAGAGGACAGAGGTACTGAAACATTTCCCTCTACCTTGTGTCAAGAGTCTTTTTAAGTTTTATATTATATAAAAAAAGCATTCTTCTTATTATTCATCACTACTCAGTATGGTGAGTGATGTTGCTGTACTCCCATGATGCCGGTCCGTCACATCACAGTCCAGTGATTAGCAGCTGTGGAAGAATCCTTTGCTTGACCTGCTTTTCTCCCTTCAGGTCTACGACAGGTTGTTGATCACCTCCTGGGGTCACGACCCCGGAGTCGTGCCAACATCCAACGTGCTGACCATGCTCAACGATGCCCTCACACACTCTGCTGTACTAATCCAGGTAAACACACACACACACATGAGCTCCAATTTTACAATGAGGTTGTTTCCGGATTTCTTTTTGGCTTAATTGCTTGAATTTGAACTTTTGAACATTGCAGAATCGAATGTTATGTATGTACTTTCTGTGTGTTTTCAATAATAACATATTTGGTGCCACTGTGTGGATATATAAACTGTGCTGTATGTGTGTTTGTGTGTGTAACCTTCAGGGTCACGGTATGCACGGCCATGGAGAAACCGTTCACATCCCGTTCCCCTTTGATGCAGAAGATCTGAAAGGAGGTGAGGTATTATTATATGTGGCTAAAGCTATAAAATCACTTAGTAATTGACAGCCTATAAGTTATGCTAATATGAGAATCATTCACTCAATCAAATAAGACTGCAACTAATGATGATTTTCATTATCAGTAAATCTGCCGATTAATCAATTAATCGTTTGGTCTATATTTTCAGAAAATTGTGAAAAATGTCCGTCTCAGTTTCTCAAAGTTCAAGGTGATGTCTTTAAATGTCTTATTTTGCCAATCCAAAACCCAAAGATATTCAATTTAATATGATATATAACAGAGAACAGCAGGAAATCTCCATATTGGAGAGGATGAAAACTGTATTTTCTGCCATTTTTGCATGAAAAATTACTTCATTGATTAATCGATTATAAAAGTAGTTGTCGATTATTTTTCTTTCAAAACCACAGAATGAAGAACAGTGTTCGCAATCTTAGAAAGGAACGGCAGACTTTTTCATTCACTTCCCATTCGCTATTCATATTCCTTGACTTTGGGGTCAGGGAGGTAAGAGCAACACATACAGCAGACAATAATAATTATACTATATATATTTGCCTATACATATATTATAGTTTTTGCACCCTCATCTTGGTATGAGGTACAGAGTCACCTTAAACTATTATTTTATAAGCATAGAAGATTATAAAAACAGGTTTAAGGACTCTTTAACCCCTGAATGCCACATATCCTGCTACTGAACACTGCTCATTAATTTTGCTGTTATGTGAAACTTTTTATGCTGCTGTCTTGGCCAGGTCTCTCTCGTAAAAGAGATTCTGAATATCAATGGGAAAATTCCTTGTAAAATGAAGGTTAAATAAATAAATTAAATACACTCTATCAATATTATTGTGCTGCCACTGCCGTGTCGTGCGTAAATGATTAACATAACCTCAAGCTGTGCTCCTTTCTCTCGTGACTCAAATATTCAGTTTTTGGCTTTGAGGGTTTTAACTCGTCAAACATCATAAAAAGGATTTGGATCCTCTGAAATCCTTCTCTTCTGAATTTGTGTGTGAAGTTTAACACTAACACTCATCCCTCTAATACATTTGCTGTCACAACATGACACCCTCTGTCGAAACAGATTTGATATGAATGCCATGCTTCGCAGATATTGATAGAAATATCTATGGAGTTTAACTCGCGTTGTTTGTGTTGTCTCTCCGTCCTGTGCAGAGTTCTCCTACTCCAACATGTGTGTGCACAAGTCGCTGCAGACGCTGAAGGACAAAGTGGACCTGGAGCACCAGTGTGGCTACGTCACCATGCTCAACTCCAACAACAGGCACCGTCGCAGGCCCAGCGACAGCACCGAGTGCAGAGGTAGGATGTGCACATGCATGTGAGAGACAAGACATATAGTTGAATTAGTAACAACGTCGTTGCCTCTGATGGCCATTGGCACTGATGGTGCAAATTAGATAAAGATTGCTCACAGTCCAGTTTAATTATTCTGTTTGTCTGCATAATTGTGTCCCTTATTGTGATAGCCTTTGCTAATGGATGTGGATCGAACAGTATTAGCCTTTACCATGAGATTTACTGATTGAATGTTGCTGACATAACTCATCGCAGTTTTTGTTTAACATAGATACTCGTGCAAAAGTTGGGCATTTCATGAAGCTTCCTAACTGAAAGGCATTCAGGCTGTGAAACAACCTTTCTGTGTCTTAATGCTGATGGAGATTTGTTGCTTTTCTTCAAGGGGACACACATCTAGGTGGAGGCCTGGACACCAACGGCAGCACTGAGTCCTTTGAGCTTGTGACAGAAGAAAACAACGGGGAAGGCAAAGTAAAGACAGATAGTAGGTGTACATTTGTGTTAAATGTACAGAATACTTCACCCACAAAATGACCATTTGAATACTCACCCCGTGTTACCTTGAATTCTTGAAGAAAACTTATCTCGCATGTCTCCGTGGTGAATGAAGAATCAAAAAACAGTGAAAAGTCTTGATGAATTGAAGTAAAACCTTACCATTTAAAACACTTCCACATAAACAGTCTCACAGTTGCGCAGGCGCGCTACCCGTCCGTGCGAGTCTGAAGTGTTTAAATAGTAAGGTTTTGGTGACGATGTATGTGTTCGGGAAGTAGTGAGCATATGGATTAATGAGATATGAATTATGCTGTACGAGTTGTATGAGAGTTTGTAAACGGATGTTTTGATATAGTTTTGCTTTTGTTAAATCTTGGAACCCGTCAGCTAACGGTCTGAAGACGGATAAGCCTCTGGGGGGTAAGGGGCTATATTTCTGGGGTTCCGGTGTAGCCAGCGGATATCTGGGCCAAAACTTCCTTTTCTGCTCGCTGCTCACTTGAGATGCGAGACACGTACGACCGGATTTCTTCACAAGCAGCCAGTTTACAAGCTCATTTTAAACCAATTAAAAGCTAAATCATCGTCAGAGGATAGCCGGTGGGTTCCCAGATTGTATTTCGGCCGATGCGTTCCGCCTCTTTTGCTCTCCACACGGACTGTTTACCTGCATTCAACCAAAGCCTCCTCGAACGTGATTGGTTAAAACTATTTGGACTACAAATAGAAACCAGAACGCTTCGATACCAAAATCTTGTCCCGTTGCATACAGATTCTTCACATGAATGCAGAATCTGTTTATAGAGATTAGCTGTTGTTAAATGCTGCCCCCATCTACTTCAGTTAATCAAGACTTTTTTGTATTCTTCGTTCACCATGGAGGCATGAAAGAAAGTTTTCTTCAAGAATTCAAGGTAACACAGGGTGAGTAATTAATATACAAATGGTAATTTTGTGGGTGAAGTATTCTTTTAATGTATATATTTATTTATTTTTCTATTAGAATACCTTCAAATTACATAATCAGATGTTTGAGAGTTGTCAGAGATGCTAAAGACCTGAATGGGAGACCAGCATGTCTGTCTTAATGGTATGTGTCTCATGTTGTAATGTATGTCATCACCATCCCTCCCTTGCCGATTTCTTTCTTTCAGACTTTTCATCTGAAGATGAGTGGGTCCCTCTTGAACTGTGCTTCGGCATGCCCCTCTTCAGCTCCGAGCTAAATCGCAAAGTGTGTCGAAAAATCGCCACGCACAAACTGTGCTGCAGCGAAAGGTACAAAAAAACAAAAAAAACACCCAGCATCCTCAAAGATTTCACTTTTGTTTAAAACATTGAGAAAACTGTGAAGACGTGTGTTGTAGCGGTGCTAGACTTTAGCTTTGTTGTCGTTTCAGCCTTCAAGAACTTCTTCACTCGAGCCGAAAGCTGTCGCTGAAGGTGTTGAGCTTCGTTCAGTCATTCCAGGTAAAAACAGTCTGCTGCCTCTTCGGGTGGCCACTTGAGAATACTCGCAGAAAAAAGAAAGAGAAGAAATAATGTCCAGTGAAAAAAGTCATGAATTTAACTTTACAAATTGAGTCTGTTCGAATTTATCAAGTTTACAGCCTGATAAATAATCTATAAATGTATCTAATAGAAACGTTGGTTTAATGTGGTTTAGAAGCAACAATATCCACGGTACTTTATGGTGAGAGAGAAGAGCAGGCTTTTTTAATAAACAAAAAAAACAAACAGAAATTTGTTATCTTAAGATAATGAGATATTTAACACCTTTCACATGAAAGAAAACAATATGATTAAATCTTTCATTGTGAATAATTAATAAGGGCAGCACTGAAGTGTATTTTTAATCATGAGATAATGAGATAATAAGTCACGATTTACTATAACGGGCTTGAAACAATTACCAGCCATCATGACTGCTCCTACTGTTTCATGACCTTTTGTTCTGATTCAGTATAATTAAACATTATATACTATTCTTGCACCAATTAGTTCATCTTTATTTTGATACTGTACAACTGTCAAACCCATAAAGATATTTTATCACGAGATGACCCACAGCCAGTTGGAGAATAGAATTCTAATTGAAGGTAAATATAGCGAATAAAGAGTTTCATTTTATTTTATTGAGAGATGAAAAACAGATCATTAACATACCAAACATAGAGTGTATTGTACATGTAGTGTCCCGAGATTCGAAAGGAGAAACAAAAGAAAGACATGGGAGAAAACAAACAAAACCAAAATAAAAAATGCAAGACAATTATCATAGTTGAAATTGAGTGCAGTAACTCGGGGTTATGTGAGAGTTGGGTTGAGATAGAAATTAGGTATTCTGTTGATTTGCAAATGATCCGGTTGTTGTTGTTTCAGTCTGCGAGGATGTGTGTAAGTGTGAGAAGAGAAAAACAAGACAATATGAAGCAGAAAGATAAATTTAATAGAAAAAAACATTTTAATAGAAAGGGATAAGGGAATGGTGAATATGTGGTTTTAGTTTAAAATTTGAACATCCTGTCTCGTTTGTGTCACAGACCTACCTGATGTACCCATACCCTTTCTGCATATTTTATACACATAATTTAGCGTTTAGAGGAGCTGGATGTTTTTATAAAGCAGCTTCAGAGGGTAAATCCGACAGGAACCATTCTCCTTAGCCTTTCCCCAACTTTGTTTTTGTCCCGGAGAAATGTCTCCTTGTCCCACATATCATGACATCCGCTCTACCTGGTGTTCTGATCTGTGACATTTGTCCCGTGTTGGCAGGACGGCGTCCAGCCCTCTGACCTGGACAGCGGCGTGTCGAACCCTCTCAGTCAGCCCCCGGCGGAGTCCGGTGTCCCCCTGCCCGCCCTCAACCTCCTCTTCAAGGACGGGCAACTGAGGGAGTGGAGCGGGCGGGCCCCTCCTCCTCTGGACATCTCAGCTCTGCAGAAGGACCAACCCTCATAAGTCACCACCCCACAAAACTTCCAGGAAAAACGTCATTTCATCGAAAAGGACCACCCTCTCACTGGGGAAATTGTTATCTGAGGTCCAACCCTGCATCCTGTCTATCAGTATCCTGTCATGGGAAGTTTAGCCCCGCCAGCACTTCATTCACCTACTGTATGAGGAATCATCGGTCTGACTAGTTCAAACCCCCCCTCGCTGTTCTCCCCTCTGTGATTCCTCATATTCGTAGCAAGGCAGTGTTATCTGTTGGAGTGGTGCTATTATCACAGTATATAACAGTGATGGAGGTCAACAGCATATAACCTGGAAGACCATTTAACTGGAAAATGCACGCTGTGCTCCCAACCTACCCTTCAATCAATGGATGTGCTGTGAGAGCGGAGTGGTAAAGTGGTTAATATTGGTATAGATGTTCTAAAAATGACCCACAAAATAAACGGTGAAGTGTTGAACAGACATCTTCAGGAATCATTTGACAATATGCATATTCTAGGACCAAGTTTTTGGAGTCCAGATGCAGACCCCGCTGCCTCCCTGTGTTGTCTCACGTTAAGTGATCTGATGCATGATACTGTTGCACAACTCGTACCATAAAAAGAATACTTTCCTCTTTACTTGTAATCAATATTGGGGGCATTTTATTATTTGCACTGTGCAGGATTTCTCCAAACCTGTGGAAGAGGTAATGTAATTTTATTTTTTTTTTTAGACGTTGGACCCCTTGTAGTGCGCACATGGTTTTAGAGCTCACGTTTACCACAAGAAAGTGTTTCCTCTTGGAAACTGACTGGGCATCAGAGAAACTGTTTTTTTTAGTTATTATTTGTTATCATTTCTCTGTACATGAGAACACCAAAGACCATTTTCTTTTCCTGTATAATTATTATTTTTTTTTATCTTCTGTTTTACTGTCTTTACGTTTATTTTGCTGCCTTATCACTGTCAGCCAATCAACAACTACCAGGTCTTTGATCAAATCTCTAGATTTGATTTGCTTATGTTTATTTTTTTTTCATTTTACAAATGATTTATGCACATTTGAATGCGTGTTTATAACCAATCAAATCAACAACATTGGGCCACAACCTACCCACCGTTGCCCCTGTTAAAGAATTTGACCAGATTAACCAAGTGTATCTAATTGCACAGAACGGGAACAGTCAGGTCTGTGTGTTTGACCCAGGCCTGTACCCTGCCAGTATCTCTCCCTGGATCGACTCCAGTTTGTGTGCAGTGCAGTGCACTCTTGGCCAGCCCGCCACACTCTCCAAGGGATTCTGTTTACACCATGTTTTGAAAAATGGGGTTTGTAGTCTAGAGAGGAGAAGGCGACTTCGCTGTGAAGGCTGTCACAGACCCATGGGATGGAAATGCTAATGCTTTGCCCAGCGTTTCAGAGATGTGATGGCCCAAAAAAGTGTCTGAAGTCTGTCATGAATTTTCAGTGTAGCTCCAAGAATATAGAGTACTTTTTATTGCATTTAGAATGCTAACCTATTTTGTTGAGTATTTTTTTTTTTTTTTTTTTTTTGAAGGAATCTGCCATCTGCAGTTTTTGACCCACTTGTGGTTGTTGTTTCTAATAACGTGATGCTGAAATAGAAAAAAAAAGACTAACATGAGGTCCCGTTGAAGCATGATGACTGTGTAGAAACTGTTGTGTGTATGTTGTGTATGCGTGTGTATTGTACACCTCACTCTTGGTGTGTTTTCATACACGCCTACCTTTCACAATAAGAGCCCCACCCCCTCCAATCCTGCCTGTCTGTTATCTAGTTGCAGTGCTTGGTCACCCCATCCTCCCCCAGGTATACATCCACCAGTGTTTAAAACAATGCTAGTTTTATATGTCAGCTTATATTTTAGGAGATCTTTGTTGTAGCTTGTTTAATGGGACTGTGAATATCATTGACTGAGTTAATAATGATGCTCTTGTAATTAAATGGGTTAAAAAAAATAAGAAAGTGACATTCCTTCAAAATGCCCTTCCTCCATCCTTGCTCCATCTCCCCTCTGCTCCAGATACATGTTATTATTACAAATAAATATGTAAAAAGTATATGAAAATATAAATAAATATGTAATAAGAACAAACTCTTTTTTCCTCCCTGAAAATGCCTCTGTGTCCTTTTTTCCCTGATCTATACTTTGAGATTTTGTGTCCCTGATTTCAGCCGCTACTGCTCTGAATTGTTGTAGCCAATCACATAACATGATATAAAGCCGTGCTCGGTAGATGTTTTCCTAGCCAGGTGGAACAGATGGTGTGCAAGACGCAGCGGTCCGGATGCTCTGTCCATCTGCCTCAAGTACACACTTGTTCACCCATCCCTGTAGATTTAAATAAATAAACACTTAGCTGAAAAACAATGTCTGATACATGGATTGTGAAACCTTTTTTGAAAAGCTATGAAAACCCCACGTTTTTGGGAGGAAGATTAAGGTGTCAGCCTGTGCCCTCACCGGACAGGTGGAGCCCCACCTAATTGACTATGTCTCCCAGGCCTCCCTGCTCCAGTAATTTCCCAGCACCACAAATTACAGTGTGTCACCGGGGGGCACCAGGGGCGTAAACTGGGTCATGCCACCCGAGGATAAGAGGCACCGAGAAGCGGTCAAATGAGCTGCATGTCACCACTCTAACAGTTCTTTTCTTTCCCAACACCCTCAGCCCTGCACTGACGCTCGGGAAAGGTGTAATACATCTGCTGAATTCATTCTGCACATTTGTTATTTTTGACTTCCATCAGATGCAAACTGGGACTGCTGCAAGGCTCCAGGCTGAAATGGGAGGAAAACTGTGAATAGAAATAAACATTGCGCTGTACATGCATAGACTTGAGCCAAAGCTGATGAAAGGTCAGCGAAGGTGAAGGAGAATTTAATCTGGCCTTCTCTGAAATACTTTGCTTTATCATCATTTCAAGTGAAAATGGAAGTACAACAACTTAGATAATGTTCCTTTGAATTGGGCTGCATCATTATGACATCAGCTCATGATTCTACAGTTTATCCCTCTTGGTGTGGACTGCACATAGATGCTCACTGTCCAAGACAACTTAGTTTATCTGTATTGCCAAAAGGAGACAAAATGCAAGCAGCTCTTTGAGGCTGTACTTATAGGAACAGTGCAGCTTTGAGCTGAATGCTAACAACAGTGTGCTAACACGCTCACAATGACAATGCCAGCGTTGCCAGATGGGAAATGTTAAAATATCGTACCAGAGGCTTCAAATTTATTGTATTTTGAGGAAGATTATCATCATAGCCACGAGAATAAACTGGCGTAAATGTCTAGAATTTAATCCGCAATTTGCAAAAACTTGCAAAAACTCTTGTACGACTGGCTGCCTATCCTAAACCTAAACTATTCGAGGTAATGCCTAACCTTAACCATCTCACAGCGCAAAATCAACTAATTGTAAGCGTCACAAAATGAAATGGTCAAATTATCGTACATTAGGATACTTTTGGCATTATTGATCGTCGTACTGACGGCAAAATGATCATACAAATACTGTAATTATCGTACATCTGGCAACGCTGGACAATGCTAACATGCAGATGCTTAACAGTTTGCCATACATCCTCTTAGTTTAGCATGTTGGCATCCTAACATTTGACTATTAGCACTAATCACAAGGTATACAGCTGAGGGGAATGCAATTCATTATGCTGGCAGTCAGTCGACAAAAGTGCTTAAAAAATGTCAAGACAATCCATCCAATAGAAATGTCAATGTCAACCTCATGGTGGTGCAAGAGGAAAAGTTGGGGATCACCAAAGTCAGTCATACATCATCTGGGGATCATGAAGGCCTACAAAATGTTGTGCCAGCTCGTAGATGAGACAAAGTAATTAGGATTCATCCTCTGGGGACCACGAATGCATGCAAAAAAAAATCATAGCAATCTTTTAAATAGTTGTGGATCAACAGACAGACCGTGACACAATGCTGCACCGCTTGAGTGGCTAAATCGTTAAACGTTGGTTCCGTCTTGACCTTGAAACCTGTGTGTAACCTGCAAGATATTTGATTTGAACCCTGTGACCCGGGTTGAATTACTAACCAGGGAAAACATTCAATCTGGATTAGCCAGAGTTGGAAATCACACAGCGTGATCCTGTGGAGTTCTAAGAAAGCTCAGTCTCTTAATTAACCTGATAGTCTTAAGGAGCGCTGCCCAAAGGCCTCCATGCTAATCTGCTGAGTCCACTGTGGCCAATGAGGCCATTCTGACTGTTTAAACTAAACGAATGGATCAGGAGAGATTGTTTTCTGTTGAGACACGTCCTCTATCGTATCTCTACTGTACCGGATGACTTTGCAGTCAGTTTGTAATCGGTCCCTCCAGTGGGTACTCAGCTCAGAGTTCGGGTCAAACTCAGGTTCATTCTCTGTTAGCGTTCGTGTCTCTGTCTGTCTCTCTTCTACACAGAGTTGAACATTTGTTTCTATTTACAGCCTGTCAAACATGCTCACACCCGTCAGCATCTCTCCCAGTCTCTCGCTCAAAGCCATAAGGACAGGTGTTTTCACACGGAGGCTGCTGCAGCGAGTGCCATTTTTGGGGCATTCTGAGCACATTCCCCTTGCCTGTGGGATACAGTAGTGAGAAAATAGCCCATAACTGAGAGCGAGTCTCGGCAGGCCACAAGCCACTACAAATGTAATGGAGACATTATGGTCCCACCAGGAGATGGAGGGGGGAGCAAATGACTGTGCAGCTTCAGTTCATTCAAGGACAGACAGGTGGTCAAAACAGTAAAATATTGCAGAAGTTGGACCCCCTCACAGTCCTCCTCACTGTGTAGGGTTGCAATCCGTAATAGGGCCACATTCAGCGACTAAACCCAGGATGCAGTTTTGCCTACTCTGCATTTGTACAGTGAGTTTCTGATCACAGAGCGAGTTGCAAAAAATATAACCAAATAAAAACAACAAAATAAATAAATAAAAATACAGTAAAATGATAACATAGATAATTCAATAAATAAAACAAAAGATATCCGATAAAATAAAATGAACATTACCAAATAAAAAGGATGGACGAATAAAATATAATAATCAACAAAAAAAAAAAAAAATCAAAAAAAATACATAAATACAATTAAAAATACAAAAAAATAAATGAAGTAATGTAAAAATAACTCACTAAGAAAAAAAGAAATTAACTAAAAAAAATGAATAAAATTAAATAAAAAATAGATAACTTCCTAACTAACTAAATAATTAACCAACTAAATATATAAACAAAATACAACAAACAAAGATAACTAAAAATGCAATAAAATAGCTAACTAACTAAAAAGAAATAGAATAAGATAAATTAATAAAAACTATAATTTTATAAATATAATCAAATAAAAACAACAAAATAAATAAATAAATAAAAATACAGTAAAATGATAACATAGATAAATCAATAAATAAAACAAAAGATAACCAATAAAATAAAATGAACAATACCAAATAAAATGGATGGACGAATGAAATATAATAATCAACAACAACAAAAAATAATAAAAATGACACCATAAATAACTAAATAAATACAATAATATAGTATAAATGTAATCATTTATGAATATAATCCTATGCATTTACAGTCAAATAATCCTGTACACCTACAGCAAAAAATATACATTAGTAGAGCATTCACATTTTTATTTACCCCAGAAATCAAGTTTGTATTTCGTTTAAATCAATGCCAAATAGAAAAACGTTTATGCTCAAAGCTGTTCAGACAAAGAAAGGCAAAGAAGTGCAACTTTGTTTACATTTTATTTATTACATCTACCATACCTATTTTACAAGTGCAATTACCTCTGTTTACATTACATCTATTTTTCATATTTTATACTTCTAGTGTAACACTTCTGTTTATATTTATTTATTACATCTATTTTACCTGTTTTATTTGCTTTATAACTGTGTTATATGTTTTATCTGCCTCGTTTAGTCTTGTCAAGTATTTGTTTTAAAGCACTGACCAGAAGTGGCAAACTGTGAATCTCGTTGTATTTAATACGATGACAATAAAGCTTTCTATTCTATTCTATAACATTTACACAACAGCATGTAAGTCTTCTCTGAGAGATGAGGAGCGGATATTAAAGGTGCGGTGAAGAAAATTACGCGCACTTCCGCTTTAAAAGCGTCGCTGTGTCGCTGGAGAGAGTCACTGCTGGTGATGCGGAGTTCCAGATCTGCCTTCACTTCACCGCCGGACGGACGGATCTCTCTACTACTACCGCTGCTGCTGCTGATCAGTGCTGCTGCTCGGAGCAGCGCACTGGGGACTATCGAGGATTTGAATTTTAACCGTTGTCATGACAGCCGGCAGACGGAACTTTACGCCTGGAGCCAGCAGGTGAGTCTTCGAGGCTAACTACACCTGACGGAGCATTTGAAACCAGTTTGTCTTCCCCTCCCAACTCCACTTGTTGGAGTTGATGTGGCACTAAACAGGCAGTCACACCACGGAGACATACTGATGCGTAATTTGGATATAAAACCCCTGTCCGTCGGCATGGCGACAGAAGTTTTGTGTCAGTTGGCGGTGATGTTTGTCGACCGGTAGCAGCTCGTTGCATCAGATCACATTACACAGGAGCGGCATGGGGAACCAGATGGACAAGCTGTCTCATCTAAGTTACGCAGAAGTTCCCACGGTGGACCCGAACGGAGTGGACACGGAGGATTGTCCGCGCATCGGCGTCTCGTACATCTTCTCCAACGACGACGACGAGCTGGAGGACGTCTGCGCTGTCGACGGCTCCGATAAAGAGCCGAAGAACCAGGAAGAGAAGCAGTACGACCAGAGAGACGAGGTGGAGTGCTCCGTCTACTACAGAGACGAGTGCATCTACGAGAAGAGCGGCAAGTGCAACAACCTGGAGGTTTACTCTCCGGAGAATCTACTAAACAAGTGTAAAGCAGGTGATTTGGTGGAGTTTGTGGCTACAGGTCAGTTCCCACACTGGGCTGTGTATGTTGGAGACTTCCAGGTGGTGCATCTGCACAGAGCCGAGGTGAAAAACAGCTTTTTGACGGATGCAAGTCAAGGCAGGAGGTGTAGGATTGTGAACGAGTTGTACAGATTCAAAGCTCTGGGTGCAGATATGGTTGTGCAGAATGCGATGGAGCAGGTGGGATTAAAGGATGGAGAGCTGAGCTGGAGGAACTCTGAGGGTTTTGCAGCCTGGTGCAGGTTTGGCAAGAGGGAGTTCAAGATGGGAGGGGAGATCCGGATAGGCAAACAGCCCTACAGGTTGAAAATATGCATGTCTGATAAACATTCGCACATGCTGGAGTTTCAGAGCTTGGAGGACATGATCATGGAGAAGAGGAGGAACGATCACCTGGGCAGGACAGCAGTGTTGCAGGAGCTGGCCACTCACTTCAGCAGCGTGGAGGAGATAAAGAGTGAGCCAGGAGCTGACTGATGATGGGATGCTCCTCAAAATAAACTGCTTTTGCAAAGTAGAGTAGCCTTTACCAAACATAAACTGTTACACCCCCTGCTTTAATCTATAGCAAGCCTTCACTCCTTCATTTTTTGTATTATTAAAGGGACAGTTTGTAACTTTCAGAAATGCTTGTTAACAGCGACACCTGTGGCCGCTAAGTCAACAGGAAGTCAGCGTCGGGCTCGCGCTTGTGCTCGCTCTACATAGACGTGAACGAGCATCGCTCAAAACAGTGAGGCGACACACGTCAGCTAAAAGCACAATATCACTCTATATTTCACCTGCTTGGCAGTAATGTTAGCTGACCAGACGAAGGTCACTCCATGAATCACTGCTGATCCTAGGCTGAAGCAGGAAGAGAAACGTTATCGTCTCCGACCGGGTGCCGGTTTCTCCCTCCGGCACCCGGTTGGAGACGATAATGTTTCTCGCTGCGGAGCCCCGTCACTTCACAAGACACGGAAAACCTCTGTTGGTCTGGAGGAGCTGCAGCATTTATTTCTGCACAAACGTCCACTGTACATTCACTAGATATTCTCAGAGCTACTAACTCTCCTGCAGTGTGTAGTGAGCGTGCATGCACGTGTAGAGGTGGAGCGAGACAGCGAGAACGCGCACAGTGAAGGCAAGCAGGCAGGCAGAGGAGCAGAGACTCCGGCCACACGTGAGCGCGCATATGCGAGCGCGCATATGCGAGCGCGCATATGCGAGCGCGCATGGGATCCCGACCCGGTAGATTTATACGTGTAAGAAGTTACAAACAGTCCCTTTAAACTAGTGCAGTGCCCGTTGAAAACATGCCTGTTCAGAACAGGCTGAATGCTTGGCCTTGCTGCAGCTTTCTCGAGAACCGCTCACACAAACAACTTCACACTCAACACGGCACTTCTTGGAGCCTGAGCAATACAACTGCCGGGACATAGTTGCGTCACACACCCACAAGTTGCAGCTACTCACTGTCTGGAACACTGGTGAAATACACTCACCACGGACAGACTTACCGCAGACTACCGTTAGGCAAGGTAGGCAACTGCCGGGAACCCAACTAAAAGGGCCCCAAACAGCTATAGAGTTATTAGGATGTTTAGATATTATAAGTATTGATTTATGTTACAATTCTAACTCATTGTACTCCAAAATAACTTACAAAAAGCACTTAAACAATATGCAACTCAACAGTATACTACTACTTCAGATAAACATTGTAAATTTACCTGACAGAGAAATGTTACTGGTTAGGTTAAAATTAGGGCTGTCAAAGTTAATGCGATAATAACGCATTGTGCTGATAATGCCTCTCTTTCACTCTTCACTTGAAATAAACATTTGAATGCAGGACTTTTGCTGTGCGTGATTAATAGTTTTTACTATTAATAGTTAATAGTTTTACTTCAGAAAAAGGTTCTTAATAGGTCTACTTCTTCTACCACTGCCAATACCAACAATCCCAGTTAAAGAGGTTGAAAAGCATAGCAAGGCAATGTTTGCCCTGGGGCCCTCAAATAACTAAATCCGCCCCTGAAAAACACACCCAGGTCGCGGTTAGAAACATTGGTGAAATACACCTAGCTGAGGTAATTTCCAAATAGACATATTAGTCGTTTGGCGACCTTTGGCCATGGCAGAATGGTGCTGCTCCTGTAGGCTATCCGCTTGCGCTCGTTGACTCCAAGGAAAGTTTGGTTGTAACGTTATCCAGCATCCATTTGTAGCATTAGCAGCGGCAAACGTAACTAAAATCAATGAAGTGTGGTCCGCCCAATGCGGACAACATGCTGGAATCAGTCTGCAAAGCCCCGAAGCCCCACCCCTGCTGCACAAAGCGCTGGTCGCTTGTTTAATCAAAGTCTATTAATATTGAACATATCCAAATTCGACAAAGCACTTCATGGGGTCCACAGCAATACACCCGCCAAGTGTGAAGTAGATCTGATGAGCGGTTCTCGAGATATGCGAAGGACACAGACAGACAGACAGACAGACAGACAGACAGACAGACAGACAGACAGACAGACAGACAGACAGACAGACATTCCTTCCTTCCTTACTTTATAGTTAGATTGGAGCACACATGCCATAATTTCTACTCGGACATTGTGATTTTAATTATGTTTTTTTCACATAAGTCTATAACGATGTTTAATGCCTTAAAGCCACAATCATCAACATCCTCAGATGCTTAATGGCCTTAGCAATTATGAATTCAATTATGTGGGAAAAATTGAATAGACCGAATTAGTTGATAGGCTTATTTGTAGCTCCGACAGCCCCTCCACACAGAATGTATAGTTTTATAAAAGCTTTACACATCAATACTGTCATGATTCTGTAAGTAGAGTGAATGTTTCTCTATTCATTGTGTGTCCTGTTACTTGATCCTTGTGTGGTTTAACTTCATCCTTCAGCTCACACACAGACAGAAAAGTGTTCGAGCTGCTCGCTGAATACAAGAAGGATTCTTTCTGCCTTTTTAAGGGTAATTCTCACACCAGCACATGTTGGAGAAAATGTTGTGGAGCTGGTCTTGTGTTACACTGATCGAAGTATGTCTTAACTGTACCCAAAGTTGAAGTAAACCATGACCCCTTGTCTCTTTTTGAAATGAGTCTTGTGTCATGTTGTTTTTAATTACATGCACAAGAATGTTCGGTCAATTAATACTGAGTATCTGTGCTGTGTTTATCATGCTCGTTCTGTCATCTTCATGCGATCTCACAGTGTTTCTTAGAAAGTAATGTAATTTGCTGAGTTTAAAAGGTTAATTGTTTGATCTGCTGCAGGAGACATATTGTCAATACAGAAAATTAGATTTACATTTTTTTCCTCTATAGATTCTTTCTTTACGGAACATGTTTTTACACCTTTTACACAACTTTTACATCAGGAAAGTATACCTATGTTAGATTTTATTCGACTATTACCAAAGAATCAAACCAGTTTCACCAGCTTAGTCTTTAGGTTCATAGGTTATAGCGAGCTATAGCGAGGAGTTTAATCCTGGTGTTTTGGTCCCACAGAGTTGTTTCACTTTTAATTGAGGCATCACCACTGTGACCTACTGTATGCTACAGGGCGAGTCTGTTTAAAACCAGACTACCACAGTGTATAACACCTGCTTCCTGCGCAATTCTGCAAAACATGACTGTTTTGATAATCGCTTATTGTTTTAGCCCATTTTCTAGCTATATTTTTGTGAAAAACATTCACGGCTTCCAGTCTCTTCCATGTGAGGATTTGCTTTTTTTTTGTCTGTTTCATATCATTGTTAAATTGGGTTTTGATGTTGGCCGGGCAAAACGAGGATTTTTCATTATTTCATAGACTAAACCATGAATCAAAAATAATAATCGTCCCATTAATCAATAATTAAAATAATCCAGCCCTACCATCACTATTGTGTGGTGAAATATTGTGATTATTCCAGTTTCCAAGAGCTGAAAAACTGCACTAAAGTCATAAAGGGGGGGCCTGAAGCAATATTCCTCCAGGGACCCATAATTCCTAGTTGCAGCCCTGCCTACAGGATCCAGATATGGACAAAATGATATTCAATTGAAAGTGACTTTGTGAAGTAATAAAGGAAAAAAAATAACCTGCTGAATTAACAGGAGTGTTTGGATGAAAAACATTTTACAGAATGACAAAATTGCTCCTCCGTGATCGTTTATATCAGAACTACAATGAATGTTTGCAGCATTTTTAGACTATCTGCCACTGTTTGTATCAAACTAAGCCAGACCATAATATCAATAAACTAAATTTGCTGTCGCTTATAAATTCCACTGCATAGTTTTTGTAGGATTCCAGACAGTATTTTGTTTTCATTTCAGCCCTTTTTGTTTTTTTTACAGCCTCAGTGTGATGAAACAACATTACATCAATGGACAGAGTGCTCATTGTGCCCTGATGATGGCAGTGATAAGCTTGTTCAGTTATCGTTTTAGATGCCTATACTATCTGCAGTTTTCCACCAATAATTCTCTCGCATCAGAAACTGTTACAAGTTTTATGTTTTCTTTTTCTCATACTAATTTATTCTAATAGTTTATATTCCTTTTGAGAGCACTGAAATGTTACTCTCAAGGCTAACATTCATTTCAGAGCTTCTTATTTTAGCTGGAATGAAACACTTAAAAAAGAAATCATACAAATATTATTAAGCAATTTTTCAAATGATTACAGTTTTTAATGCAGAACGACTGCATCGTTACACTAAATTGTTCAATGTCGCAACCAAATGAGGAGGCTGTAAACCCATACTTGCCAATCTTGAGACCTCAGAAAAGGGAGGATTTCAACACCAAAGCAGGGGGTCTGGGGTTCCTCCCCCAGAAAAATGTGAGTTTCAGAGACTTTGTTTCCTGCATTCTGGTGACTTTTAAAGAATGAAAATAACAAAATAACAAGTACACTGCAAATGCATTTTGGAAAGAAAACTGAATAATTCGCTCCTCTGGTGTGAATCTCTGGCATAAACTAATATTCATCAGTTTTTATTTATTTCTGCTCCAGCTTGAGTATTTCTTTCTCTTAGTGTTCTCCACATCTCTCTCCATCTCTCACTCACTCAAGGTCCTTTCAGACACAACGCAACAACGGCACCACTGCGCTCTGAAACCTGTTATTTCCAATGGCTTGCGTTGCACCACGACGGCTTGTCGCTGCATCGAGCAAAGCCTAACTTTGGGCGCTACATGCTGGTGCGAGCGCAGCTTAAACTTGAGCTCAAACTGCGCTGTGTCGCGAGCATAAACTGCTCTCTTCCGCCGGGAAATGGCATTTGGTGTAGCTCTATTGTCACCCGGGAGGAAACTAGGGATTATACACACTGTTCAGTTCCAGAAACAGGCTAAGATAACGAAAGGGAATTTTTTTTATTTAATTTGTCATAAATCGTGTAAATTGTGACCCGGGGAGGAAACTGGGAGAGGGCGATGAAAAACGTGAGTCTCCTGGGAAAATCGAGAGGGTTAGCAAGTATGTGAAAACCTACTGCTTAAAACCTATAGCTGTCTGACCAACAGTTTCAAATAAGTCAGACTATTTAACTTGAACTCATAGGACGGTCTGGCAAATCTATATTTCATAACGACCACAGCGAGCAATCAGACTTGAATGCTACAGTTTATATGGTACATACAGTATATGGCACGCTGTCTTGGCTGCTTTAGCCCCCACGTGCTGCAGTTGCTTTGATGTTCCTGGCAGCGCTGTAATCAAATTAGGACACAGTAAACTCTCCTTAAGGTCTTGTCAAGTTCAGCCGTTCCTAAGTCTATTAGACACTTTTATACTGAGCAAAGAGTCATTTCACAAGACAGGAGTGCAGATGTTACTGCTGTAGCTGCAAAGGGGTTTTCTCCTCTTGTGCGTAAAGACAGGAACATCCTGTACGTGAGGTGCAGTGCAGATAGTTGAGCTGTGCATTGTAGGTTCTGGTTCTTGAGATGTTTGGCTTGTTTTGAACTTTATGACAGATGAACTTGAGCGTGGGGAGGCAAGGTTAGTGCCTGCTGTTTGTTTTTTAGTTTGTTGATACATCAGTGCAGTCTTGAGCAATCTTTTTGTTTGCAACATGTTTGCGAAATGAAGCGACGTCTACTTGTGACCCCTCGTCACATGTTCTGTCCTCAGTGTGAACATGAGCTGTTTTCTTTCTCAAAGTGTTTAACTGAAAGGCCTGAAGAGGGTAACTTATCCAGTATTTGACAAGGAAAATGAGCAAATATTTGAAAAAAAGCAAATAGAAATTAACATTTTTTTTCTTTACTTTCATATCACTGTTTAAAAACATCTCCATCTTTGTCCAAAATGACATCCTAAAAACCTTATTGTCTTAAAACAAGTGAAAACAAATCTTCAGGTACATGAGAGTTTCCTTCGGTTTCCAATAGAAGCAGAAAAAATTCCTAGAAATGAGTGTCTTTGTCTTGAAATGACAAAGACTACGGCTTGTTGCTGCACTAGAATACAGAAAAATTAAACTTGATTTCAGAAAATACTTAATATAATATTATATATATATAAACAAGTAGAAATATCCTCACTGCACTGGTAGATTTTTGTCACTTGGCTATAATTGATATTTCTATAATAATAATAATAATGTATCAAATCACAACTTAAAAGGTGATGATGTCAGTATTCAACACGTTCTCATCCCAACTCGTCACATACTGGTGCTTTGTCACGCCCATTGGCATCACTTTAGGTTAAGGCAAAGAAACCACTAAGTTAGGTTTAGGAAAAAAACTACATGGTAGGGCTTAAGACTACTACGTTTGTAAAGTCAAAATAAAACGGAATGAACAGCTGATTGTAACGTCACGCACGGGACACAAACAGCGGTCTCCTGGACGAAAGCCTTGTTTTTGTTGGATCCATCTAGCTCCCCTCTCACCCACCCTTAAGGTGTCTTTAAACTACGTCACCACACTCCTGGCGCACTTTCTCTGAGTGTTTACTGTTGCCGTGGATGGGTTTATATTGTAGTTAATGCAAAGCCCGCTGTGTCTCATACAGGCGCTATAGGGTGCCGGGAAAGTGCTGGGAATGAGAACAGGTTGCAATATTGTGTTATCACTTGTTTCCGCTGCCCTAAGTGGCCAAAATAATCAGTTATTTTAAGTTAAGGGACTAAAGTTATGTGCAAAAATCATTTGGAGATTAGAAGGATATTTTTTAGTGATCTTGTGACCAATTTAGACCCCTTAGGGCAGGGGTCTGCAACATGCGGCTCCGGAGCCACATGTGGCTCTCTAGCTCCTCTCTAGTGGCTCCCTGTGGATTTTTAAAAATGGAAATGAATAACTCCTTTTTGTTTTACATTTTCATTTTATTTTTCATTGTTGTAGGTCTATGGTTTTAAAAAATAAATCTGAGATTTCAAGAATGAAGTCATAATATTAAGAGAATAAAGTCGTAATATTATAAAGTAGTAATTTTACGTGTTATTATAATTTTCCTCTTAAAGTTATGACTTTATTCTCGTAATATTACGAAATTTTTTCTCGTAAAGTTATGACTTTATTCTCGTAATGTTACTCCTTTTTTTCTCGTAATATATGACTTCATTCTGAAAATCTCAGATGTTTTTTCCCTCAATGTGACCCTAATACTCTGTAGTACATTTGCACTTTGGCCCTCACTGCATTAGACTTATATACTACATACTTAGACTATAAACTGTGTTACCTTCATCACAATGCTCAAATGTTTTGCGGCTCCAGACAGATTGTTTTTTGTTTTTTTTGCCTAAAATGGCTCTTTTGATATTAAAGGTTTCTGACCCCCGCCTTAGGGGGTTGAGAACCACTACATTAATGAACTCTCACCCCCGGCTCTTCAAGCAGGACTCTGAAGTCATCTGACCAGATGTTGATGTTGAGTGTGTGTTCTTAGTTTGTTATGCTGTGTTTTTATTGACTTGGAACATCAAGGTGCTTTTTTTGCTCATAGAATGTGTGAGTGAGGTTAGACATTTCCTGTGTGATTTCCTGCCTCCTGCTGAATGCTTGAATTGGCAGCTTGTATGGGATGCACAGCCCCTAAACTAAGTGTATTTTATTTGTATACAGACCATCCTTCCTGTCGTATATTGGGAGGGTGCACTGTTCTCCCACAGCTCTTACAGTGAAGCAGCATTAACACTCTCCCAGGCCATTCCTCTTGATGGGATGTGAAAGCTTGGACATGGTAGAGGCAACCCAATTATAATCAACTGTCAGTGCTCACCTACAGGTACCGCAGGCTGCTGCTGCGACTGTGTTAGGTTTTGTTTCCATCAGATGCTGATGAACTGATGAGATTAGTTGCATTAGAAGAGGGCGAGAAATCAGAATCCATGTCCCACTGTGGCTGAAATAAAGACAATTTGCGAGGTGGATGAGAAACGGAAAGTAGCATTTCAACAAGCCTTGTTTAAACTCACAGTCAGAAACAGTTTTCTTCCCATCTGTTTACTGCCTCCACACATCTACAGTATTGTATATGCAGATAAGTGGATGCACATTAACAGCCAAAAACCCTTAAACCTTAAAAACCTGTTTGAGAGGCTCATCTTGAGGTGGTCCATTTCTCATTCTCACCACATTGGTGATTTATCTTTGGGAAAAAAAGTTTTTTTTTTTGCTATCCAAACATGAACAAAAGACTTGGCACACCATTAGAGACCAAAACATAACACTTAAGATGTTTTTTTTTCACTCTTCACAAAAAGCTCCCAAAGGTTTTCAATACAAAAGCCTAGAGACTGCATAAATTGTCAGTTTTTGAGCAGGGTTTTCTATGTTGATTTAGTTAATGGGTGTTATGGTGATGGAGGCAATCGTGCTCCTTTTCCATCTGTAGGACAAAACCTTATACATGGCCTGACTTTATATATCAATGCCATTGTTTTCAGGCAAAATATCTTACTTAAAGGAGTAGTTAGACATTTTGGGAAACAGGCTTATTTGCAAATGGACAGCAGACATCAGATCAGCTCTTACTGCTTGTTTTTCTCCGGTCTGTGAAATCTTGCAGATGCCGTTAGGAGCACTGGAGGACACCGGAGGACACAGAGGAACATGATTTTTTTCAGATGTGTTGGAAAAATACAAACATGTGCACATTCCTAAGGTCATGACAGGTGACACTCATTGCCCTTAAGGCCAATTTCTGTTTAGGTGAGGGTCACCTAGTCAGGTTTGCCCACTTGCAAGTGTTTATTAAACCTTTAAAAGACTTTATCTTGATTTTCGAGTCCTTCTTTACAGAAATTGCCTCCACACAGATTACCTGTCTCATGCACTAATGTCATGATATAGCGACCGTTTTATAAAAATAACTTTTTAACCATATTTGCTCCAATCTCGCCTATTTCAGTTTTAACAAGATATAACGCGCTGATTAGTGAGATTCAAAGGTGCTGGTAAGTGGATCTTATTTGCTTTGGAAGGAGCCAGGCTAGCTGTTTACCCCTGTTTCCAGTATTTATGCTAAGCTAAGCTAAGCATGTCCTGACTCTAGCTTCATATTTACCGTATTGGTGGTATTGATCCTCTCATCTAACTCTTGGCAAGAAATTGAATAAGCGTATTTCTCAAAATGTTATTTAACTGTTCTTCTAATGATCAAGACAAAATGTCAATAGTGCTGGAACATAATATATGTCTCTGCTGTTTTTTTTGTTACCATAAAATGAAAGTAATGTTACAACCCTATAACTACATCCCAATAAATTTCATAATGCAGCTGTAAAAATAGAAAAGTCAGTAGAGAAATGAGTTTGTTGAATCAGTGAAGCATCTAAAAAGAGACAAATTCTTGCAAAAATACAAGAACAGATACACAAACTTATACTTCTATAAAAAAGAAACAAAAGACTCAATTTGGGGCACGTCAAGGTGGCCCACCCGGGGTTTCTTTTTTGTGAATAAGGTCATTGAAAAGTTTAAGCTGCATGCACACACTCAAACACTTGTAAATGTTTTAAGATTCAAGTCCTGCTCCCTTTGTGGCATGATCTGTCTGGACAAACAGAGAGGATGTTGGGGAAAAAGTTCTGTGATTACACCTGTCATGCTGCGAATGAGTAACAGCCACCCACAATAGCAACACAGCCTCTCTTTGTGTGTTAGAGTCGTGCCAGGAAAACTCCCCAATGCCCGAGGACAATTATTATACTGTGACGTCACATTTGTCCTGGTAGGTCGATACAAAACACTTTGAAAGGAGGAATGACTAAAGTGTTTTATTTTCATTAGACAAAAAAAAAAGCACTGAAATACAATGCAGCAAAACAAAAGGATGAATCACTGGCATGGTGAATAATGAGAAATTTACAAGGCGGTCATCCTGAGATGACATTTTAGAACAAGACTATGTGACATTTGCTGAAGAGAAGCCACTGTGGCTACAAGCAGCAATTACAGGACACATGTTAAAGCTGTGTAACAGTAGCACAAACAGAGAGGAGTTGTAAGAAGTCACAGCCCATTGTTGTTGTTGAGCTATGGTGTCTTTATCAGTTGGCTACCTCCGGGTCTGAAAAGTGAAGCCAATGCTGAAGTGCCTTAAACTTGCATTCTTTCTAACAGCCAGCAGGGGGTGACTCCTCTGGTTGCAAAAAAAACTCTGATTGTATAGAAGTCTATGAGAAAAGGACCCTACTTCTCACTTGATTTATTACCTCAGTAAACATTGTAAACATGAGTTAATGGTAAAGAGTCAAATAGACCATAAAGCAGGGGATGCTTTAGGGCGTGGCTAACTTGTGATTGACAGGTCGCTACCACGGCGTTGTCCGGTCTGGGAGTTGTCTGTGTTTTTGTCTTACAACTTTAACCCTTTCACAGTGTGTTTTCAGTTCATGAAAGTTAATTGTAACATTTTGATCACCTAAAATGTCTTATTCAGCGTTCGGTTGTACTTAGATCCACCCTCTTGTGTCACTTCTGTTTGCAAAAAACCAAGACGGCGACAGCCAAAAATGCTTGTGGCTTCAACACGGCAGTCCACAAGGCAATGTGTGATGTCACGGTGAATACGTCCACTTCTTATATACAGTCTATGGTGTCTTTGTCCATCAAGTTTCGGATTCATGAAAGTGCTTTTCACCACTGAGCTGGCTTTATAGCCTCTGATACATTCGCACACTTTTCTTGGATTCAATTTGTCTAAACTTTTCTGTTTCCCATCACTGGGACGACTGCCAGAGTATTTTGCCCAAATTGTTGCCCGAAGCTGTGCTCTTTCATTTGCAGTCCACGGTCGAGTGGCACAGCTGAGTGGCTTGAGATGCCGAAGAGGCAGGTGGCTTCATTGTCTGCCCGGGCTTTGTTTGTCCCCGCTGTTGTCCTGGTCTTTCCCATGGCAGCACTCGCTGGCAGTGGTTCTTTGAACTGATCATTTTGAGATGATAGGGCTCAGTGTTTGCCGGGGGGCACCCAAGTCACATTGATTGAGTTGTTTTAAATGATCCCATGGCTTCCAGGTAATTTGCATCAGCTAAGTAAACACAGGCAATTCAAGTCTTGTTTATATAAAGCTTTTAGCAGACAGGTTTGTACGCCTTTGACTAACATGATCTATAGCGTTGGAAGCATCAGTATGACAGCAGTTTTATTCATTCATGCTATGGAACACTTGAATAGAAAGTCACTTTGCAGCATGACGTGAAAGCAAGAGCAAATTTGCAACCGTAACCCAACAGTACAGGCTTTTCTGTTCAGGGTTGACGCACCATTAAGCTGCTAAATTGAAGGACACACGAGCAGAGTGTGTGTGTCAAAGGACGCGGTAGCCCGACAATTTCTTCTTATCGTTCCCTTATCTGTTGACACATCTGTACACGCAGGCAGAGATCGGCTTTGAAAGGGCAGAACGCCACAACAAATAAGTCTTTAGTGTGAATGAATCCCATTACTTTTTGTGTATTTTACGAGGACACCAGACTTTTCCCTTCATCTATTCAATTAGCAGCTCATATCTGAACATCTGGATGGTTACATCATTTAATTTGGCAATCATTTCCTATTTAAGGTTTAATGACTTTGCAGTTGTTTCAAGTTATCGAGTACTCATGTCTTCAATTCACCTTGTTTCTAATTATCCTCATCTCTAACTTGTCTCTTCAGTCCTGTCAAGCAACATGTGAAACTGTGCCAGACAAAGATTAGTGTGTAATTCTTCTACTAACGTGTAAGTATGAGCTCATCTAGTATAAGCTTGAAGTCTAAACTGAAACATTTACATGCTGCTGGTGCTGAATAACACTAAGACGAATCAATGCTCTGACTCATTAACTAATGCTTTGCATAAATCCCAGACTGTGTGAGGTGATGGTGCATTGAGCATGCTGTCTCTGTCCTGCTTACTCATACAAATCTCTGGGAGCTGAACAGAGTGGTCTTAACGTATTTATCTATGTGTGAGTTACATATAAATATTCAATATGTTAACGTGTCTGCCAGATCTTGGGGGCATATTACAGTTGAACATCCATTTACATCCACATTATGTGGCAGCCTCTTGTTTGAATCCCTCCTGGCCACAGTTGTTGAACAGTCTCAAATAATCAGCCTTTAGAGTCTTTAGAGTAAAGTAGAGAAAAGTTTGCAAGAGAGGGTAAAGAGCAGGAAGGAGGTGCTCCAAAAATCAATTTGCATTCTGCCTCTCCTCCTCACGCAGCTTTCCCCTTAACAAACAAATTAACGGCAACTTTCATGAGGCTGGCTCGGTAATTACTTGTTCGGAGTGCGATGCTCTTGAAAGCGCAGAAAATTGTGCTGCACCACATTGCCAATTTTCATATTAGTTATGAATGCATGTGAGACTTTTTAATGACTGCTCGCTCACAGTTATTTTCAAACAAAAGGTAATTTTCAGAGTTCACTTGAGTGGATCCCATCTTTCTAGTTACATCTGCTGGCTTTTGGCCATTTGAGAAAGTGATGATGGATATGTGTCTATACTGATTAAATTACTAATACAAGGCAAAGTGCACTCTCATAATAGCATAAAGGAGAAACTGTTCCTCTACAAATGTAGAGTGTTTTTCAAGGTTATTACCCAAATATTACCCTCCTCTTCAGACATTCTCTTTTATTGGATTGGAAGAGCACATGATGCAAATAGGCCATAATGGCGTATTCTCCTGAGCTGAAAGGGAGCATATTGGTCATATAATTTTGATGGCGGATGGAGTGTAGTAGACGGGTAGATTGTCGAGCGACAGCCCCTCTCTACCCACAGCTGAGGGCGTGCTCTAACTGGCTCATGCCATCTGTCTGGAGATCTGGGGACCAAGGTGTTGCTCCAAAATGCGTGTCGCTGTCATCGTCGATGTGCAATCGGAGCAGGACGGCGATCTCGAGTTGTTTTTCATTTCTCACTCCAGCAGTTGAGGTCAAGGTTCAGGGGGGCTGAGATGATCCAAGACCGAAGACTGATGGTGTGTATAGAAAGAGGAATCTTAGGCTTGATAGTCAGCTGGGACTTGGGGGGGCCCCCGGTGACTTAATCAGCTTCAGGAGCTGGCAGTCTGCTCTCCCTCCACAGAGTTAAGGGCTTTACCTTACCTGTCTCTTCAGAGAGGCCATTTGCTCAGATAGAGTGTCAGTATGCTGAGCTTTCTCTGCTAATGATCCCACAGGCGGTCGATGCGCTGTCACTAACAGCTTTGCCAAAAGTGAGAATTGACTCCTCTGGTACGGTACGTCATTCCGCAGAGTGTTGAATGCAGGGAGGTCAGCCAGCGTGTTACTCCACATATCAGTATTCACGAAATTTTACCCTCTCCTGTTCAAACCCCTTGGCTCCGTCCTCATTGATCTGGTCACATCTGGGGAGCGCATTAGGCCAAATGAGCATCAAGGTACTAATTGCTGCTCATTTGCATAAATGTGTGGCGTCCAGATGCCAGGAGTGTGGCGAGTAGGGGTAACAGCTGGCTGGGTAACCTCTCCGGCATGTGTGAGTGAACTCTGACCTCCATTATGGCTCTAATTCTGTGTGTCTGTGTATGATATTTAATTTATGCTAAATCCCTTACTATAAAGCATTGTTTTTAGAATAACAAAGAATTAATGCAAAGTTAAATTACCATTCGACTGCGCCGTTTCCCTGAGCTCTAAGGAGCATTTTCAGCTCCTCGTTTTGGTTTTACGACCCTCAACTTACCCACACCTCTGTTTTAGTTCAATCTATTCCCTCTCAATGTGTTGTTTTCTGCAAAAAACTCTAAAAACTCACTGTAAACATCCTGTCCTGCACCAAACAGCAGACAGACAAAGTTGGTGGCTATAGCTGGTGAAGAGTTTAGCAGTTAAAGTGCCAGTTATTTCCCTTGTGAGTAAGTAGAGACCAAACATGGAGCTAAAAGAGAGTGAAAGTTACGACTTACTCGTCAGGTGGCCAAAAACATGACTCCAAATGAACGCTAATGTTAGTCTGTGACTGCTGGATGTATAAATAGGCAAGCGTGTGCTAACAACTTCGCCATATCAACTCAAAAGGTGATAATATATCAGCGTGGTGTTGACAGCTTGTTCCCACTGCTCCCAAGTAGCCAAACATTTTTTTATTGCAGCTTTAAATTTCTTTCAAACATCAGTAGATTACATGAGAGAGGTGAACCTCATTATTTCCTACTCCAAACTGTGTTAAGAGAGGGTAGAGGATAAACTGACAAAGGCACTGTTTCACATTTGTGCCTCTGGTGCTCACCATGCGGTCCGGCTCCTGCACTGCAGTTGCTGCCAGTCAGGTGCAGAGCCCTTTTGAAATCCTAACCTTGAAACATAATACTCACCCAAGGCTGGTATGATGGAGAAAATTAGTTTAACCTAGAGAAAATATCAATATCTTTAAGTCACTGCTGAAACAACAATGCATTTGATGAAAGGAAAAGGTGCTGTATTAGCAGCAAGACCTGCTCCAGCGGTGAAGTTAAGACGAGGATTTTAAAATAAATGGTATATTGTGGTAACCCAGTAAATCAATTATAGTTGACTTTGATATTTACCAGAGGTGTGGTATAGGCTCCTACCCAGGTACGCTCGCTCTGTATTTGTATTCACAGTGTGTGTAAAGCCAAGAATAACGAGCTCACACTCATGAGGTGCATTTTCATCGCTCTCTGCCTGGAGGGTCAGCGGAGGAAATTCCAGTGTGTCAAGAGGCTTGATTACGATAATAAAAGCGGCACAGAAAACAAAAGATCAAGTCAGCTGCGTGGGGAGCGTAAAGCTAGAGAGCCTTATTCTGATTAAGGGTGTTTTCGCAGCATGATATATCAGAAGGGAATGTTAATAACAGCTTGAGTAGTCACGCAGTGCCACGAAACTCAAAATGTGCTCCAATTACACTGCCGAGTGCTTATAGTTCATACGAGTTTACTTAGATGGTTACGTGCTCAACTGTGTGTGCCGCTGACTGTGCATTAATGTTGATATTAAACTGATATACTGAGGCTATTTTGCTGTAGAGGAGGGTAAAAGTTTAAACAGCTTTTCATATTCACTCTCCATCTCATGGAAACACATTAGCGGAGTCATATCTGCTTCATCAAAAAACACAAGGGAGCCTGCAAGGTTGGATGCTCAGTCATCTACATTGTTTGGAAGCAAAAGGAAATGTCCTGTTATTGTTTGCTTTGTTGATATTGCCGGTTTTATTCCTGTAATTTGGTTTTTATCTCAGTTTTATGAGACACAGTTTGTTTTGATAACTGCTACCATATAAATAAACATCATTATTGTATTATTATTGTCCTCACACCGGCGTTTCTGCCACAAGTCATTCTTCACATCCAGTGCCTCTTATTGCAGGAAGCTGCATTCATTCACAGCTCAGTGAAAGTACGCTGGAGCTCTCAGGCCCAGCAGGAGGCAGGTTATGAACCCTATTATTAGGGGAAAAATGTCACCGTGTGTACGTGCATTTGAGGGAAACTGCACAGAGGTGCATTCGCGGGGGTCGCACAGAATGACGCCATCAACTTACCTGTCCTTGCCTCCCTGAGGCTCGTACTCTGTAGGATGCAATCTGAGAATGAGGCTTGCATCCTCTATACCTGCACCTCAGCCCATCAACCTCTCCCTTCAACAGCAGGCGTATGTGTCAACCAAGAGAAGGTCCTCGTGTTTGCCGAGGTCAAAGTTATCTGTCAAACCGGCGAGACGGCTGGCTGGCTCCGCCGAGGTAATTGGTAGCATTGCTGCCTTCTAGGAGAAGCTTGACAAAAATCTTGCCATGTGTCAGGGCAGTTGGTTCTATGGAGAGCACCGGCTCTGATGACTGGCTATATGCTGAAAAGCAAACGCACACGCTGAACACGACAGCACATGAAAGAAACACACAGCCGCTAGCAATCAAAGGCAGTTGAGACTTTTTTGCTCCAGATGACATAACCACTACATACAAGAAGCTTTTCTCTAGCACCGAAATGTACGAGAAGGCAACAGTTGTGGTGTAAATTGTGGGTGTAATGAAGAGCGTTTAAAGGAAGGCCATACCTGGAGTTTTAACAATGGTTATGTATGACTGAAGAGGTGGTTTGAAATGTGACATATTTGTGTCTTAGAAATCTCCCCTGGAGATATTTTAGCTGCAGGCCAGGGATGACTTAACTTAATTCTATGGTTGCCAGGATACAGACCTTCATAGTTTCAGTCAGGCTTTGTGAATAGACGGTGGGGCCAAGTAGTGAAAATCAGGGAGCTAGTTAACCATCTTCCTTCTAATTCTCCTGTTTTAACTCCGACAAGGAGGTTATGTTTCCTGTCCCCTTCTGTCGGTCTGTTTCCTTAGCATTGAGCAGAAAATACAAGCAAATAATGCACCGATTTTTTATAAAATGTGATGGAAAGTTAGGCTGTTGGCCAAGGTAAAATAGATTAGTATACAGTGCAGATGACGCCACAATGTGGCCATTTGAAAAGTCGGTTACCTTTTCGCTCACAATGTCTTTGTTTAATGGGGATTTGTGCCGATTTCACACATCAAAGTCCATTTACAGGTCTTGGTTCTTCTGCATGTGTGAAAAGGTTGTATAAAACCTTCTGTGGCGGCAGAGGGAGCTGCATGAAATCTGATAAATTGTCGTCGTGTGGGTGTGAAGACTACAAGTTAAAAAATAAAAAACAAATGGAAATGTGAAGTGAGCTTAACAGATCTCTGTAGCCAGATCCTCATGTCTGTTTGAGGCTAGCAGCTCAAGCCGCTGCTAGCATAACATACCTGAATCTCCAACCAAGCTGTCAACGGTTGAGATGCATTGTGGTTAATGTAAACATCAGGTTTTGATAAGGAAAAAGAATGCATTCGAAGAAAAGATGATGTCAATGTTCCAAATCGCATACTGTTTCTTCTTACCTTTTCTACATACTGCAGCTGCCTTTATAAAGTAGGCCTACGTAATGTTGCATGCAGTATGCATACAGATGGGACATATTAATTCATCATAACATTGTACCTTGAACTTTGACCTTCTTGCTCATATATCAGCTGCGCAGAGGATTGGGGGTCAGAATAGCCAAAAAAGCATGCTGGCTTGCATACTGCAAAATGCGACCGAATGTAGTAGGACATCCTGGTATTTTTTGGCATGCTGCATTTGACATACTATGTATTGGGACATACTAAATCTTTTTTATGGCATACTAAATAGCATATGGGTATTGGAACGCACAGCAAATCTCTGGTTCTGCTGCATTTTCGAAACTGTCCATCTTGAGTCTGACAATGTTACGGGAGTGTGATGTTAAGAGCTGTTGTTTAGAGAATTACCACCCGACTCTGTAGTTTCCCCTCAGCTGTAGAGCGTGTTTTAGGGTCTTTCTGCTGATTCTTTGGTTATATACAACCTACTTTACTGTTTGGTTCACTCTCACCGCTCTGATTAACCCTGTTTCTAGCCACAGGCAGCTATTTTTGGCAAAAAGCTCTGATAAAACGACTACACTATCTGCCTAACACCAAAGACCAAAGTTAGCAACTAGCTGGTGAACATTTAGCCCTTAAAAAAAACAGATATTTCCCTCAGGAGTTGGTGGAGACCCAAAAAAATAGGTAGAAATAGGCACATTCTTGCTAACTTGATGATAATATGTCAGTGTTGTGTTTTAAACCTGCTCCGCTGTCCCTGAATGGTAAGAAAGAATATATACTGTATAATAATAGCAGTAGACCCCTCGGGCAATATTTACTCTAGGACAATACTCTAAGACGTACGTGTGCAATAGTTTTGCCGACAACTGCTTGGAAAGATTGTTTACTGTAATAATAACCTAACTAACCTGTGTAGCTCACTTTTCCTGCTAGACCTCTGCTTAGTCCTAAACCTGTGTTTGCTCACATTCCCTCTTTAAAGTTCTGCTAAAAGGAATGCAAGTTGTCTTTATAAAGTGCTAAGACTTTCCCTAAATGGTACAAAACCTTGAAGTCATGACTCTATTGACTGTATGACCTCATCTTTCTGGGGTTTTGAGTGGCAGAATGAAATTAACATCTTGTTAATTTCCATCATCACATCTCTGCTGTCTCCCAGAATGAATGGATCATGTGCAGCCTGGCTTAAAGAATCAGTTACTGAGTCAGCTAAATCTGACACAAGATCACAATACCCAGGGCTGAAACGTTAAATTTGGTTGGCAATGGCATTTGAAACAAATTATGTATTTTGTTGTAAGCTTCATTTTTATACAGTTGGAGCATTTCCACACAATGTCAATGTGTCATCCGGTGATTATGGATACTCCTGCTCTCTCCTCTCTGCAGGACTCTGCCAGCTTATTCCACTTTTCTCTGCTACTCATCGCTCTCCTCATTATATTTCTCTGCTGCAACTTTACTTGACATATATCAGTTGAAAAAGAACACAAAAGGGCAAACATCTCACAGACAGATATCAGATTGGTGTGTTCCCTGCAGAGACGTTCCTTAGCTCTGCTCTTGACAGATGAATAACAAGCTGAGAATCTTTTGACTTTGGTGCGATTGAAGGTCCGTCCCGGCTCTTTTTGATTTCGCTCAGCAGGCAGGTGCCAGACTGCACGGCCTCGGAGGCCCCGAGCAGCTGCATGCGGTGGCTTGGAAAGGTGCGACCTTCAGGCAAGTTCAGGCTTGTGGGATGTGGGCGCTCATAGGTGGGCTGCCTGGCTGGTCAACACTTCAATAGACACCTGCGGTTCTCTCTTGGTGCCATCTCATTCGCTCTTTTTTGGTTCAGTGGAGAGTGATTACAGGGGAGAGAGAGAGAGAGAATGGCAGGGATGGGGAGATGGGGGAAAAGGGGAGTAGCAGAGATCAGAGACACAGGGGGATGTAGGGAGCAGCTAGAGAGATGGACAAAGTGATGCAAAGAAAGGTTAATCTAAAAACAGACAGGACAAACACAGTGGAGGCATAATGCAAATAAAATAGCTCCTAAAATGGAACCTGGGGATACACTGCAAGTTATACAAGTAGCAGAAGACGATATAAATAATGAGTCATTACTGAAATTTATGTAGATAAGAAATAATGCGAAGAGCATCCCTGTCTGGAATCTGTCCATTTTGTTTGTTATAAAAAGATGTGAGAAGACTTCTTTTTCAAGGACCTGAGATAAAAAATATTACAATTTGGAGATTGTCTGCAAGTTATTGCAATAAACCTGCATTTAGGGTAAAAAAATCCATAATAACCTTTCAGCATATTGTAATTCAGGTGTTCTGAGAGATAACTAGACTTCTGCACCTCCTCATGGCTCTGTTTTCAGGCTTTAAAAAAATCTAGCCCGTAACGGGAGACTTTGGCCAATCACAGGTCATTTCAGAGAGACAGCGTTGCTATTGGCTGTTCATTCAACGGAGCCAGCTGTCAATCACTCGCAAACTACTGAATCAATATTCTGTTACTGTAATGCCTTTTTCTCGCCTCAAATGTTTTCAGAAACATCTTGTAGTGTACTGTCTTGTTTGCTCCGGCTGGTGGGCGGTGCTTGGTATTTCCTCAACTGATCTCAACATGGCTGCCGGGTCACAAACTTTCTCATTTTACAGCTAAACAGTACACTACAAGATGTTTCTGAAAACATTTGAAGCGAGAAATAGGCATTACAGTAACAGAATATTGATTCATATTTGATCAGCGCTGCCTAGTTTTACCGTTTGATCAGAGTTTGCAAGTGATTGACAGCTGCTCAGAGACGGCAGGCTTCAGCTTGGCTCTGATTGGTTGTTTTCCTCCGGTCTGTAAAATCTTGCAGATGCCATTAGGAGCACTGGAGGACACAGAGGCACATGATTTTTTTCAGATTACCTGTCTCATTCACTACTGTCAGGATATAGTGACCGTTTTATAAAAATAACTTTTTTTTTATCGGATTTGCTCCATTTCTACGCACTGCTGCTTTCAGCAGAACTCTTGGTTGAATGCTTGAAGGAGGATGGGAACGAATTTATTTGAGCTGGTTAATAAAAGAGAAAGTAAAGAGGTTTCTAAAAGGTAGGATGAGGAGGAAGGTTCGGGAGTCACAGTGCAGCACCTGGGAGATAGATCAACACCTTGCGTACATGTTGCCCAGTCATGGTGACCATGGGGACAGCTGTGTTTCAACACTTTATTCTTTATTCGCTTTATTCTTTCAAGGCTGTTATTCATTATGTTACCACTACATTGCTTACACAGTGGATGGAGTCGGGTGTATGACTTTTGTTAGAAGAAGTTAAGCATTTCACAATGACTTACTGCCTGATTGTGCTGTCTCATTGTGAACCTCCGCATTTATTTTCGCCATCAGTTCCTCCTTTTTCTTTCACAAGTCAGCCTTGAAAGCTGGCTCGCTATTAACGTTAGCCTCCAGAGAATAGATGGGTACACTGATAATTACACAATAAACATCCCCTAGTTTATCACATTTTGTGTATGCATGCACCTGCCTTAACCTTTGCGTTCCTGAGCACCGTGCAGTTCAAGCCCATAGAGGAGGAGAGCATGCATGACGACTTTGTGAGCTTTCTGACATGCTGAGATACTCTCCAGCGCAAACGTAATTATGGCCTGACAGCGGGCATGAGGCCCTCACAAAGGCCAGATAATCAGAAGCTGGTGATCAGAGCATGCAGCTCATGACCAGGAGAGGCAGTGACGCTGAAAAGTAATTAAAGGCGCCCGCAGAGTAGAGCCATGCAAACTGAACTCCCAGCTTGCTGCAACACCCCTTTCTCGACTTCTCGCTGTTCTATTATTCTCTCTCGCTCCTTTTCCCTTCTCATTCTTGTTTCATTTTCTCTCACATCCTGCTGCTGCTGCTGCATTTTAGTCTGTTCCCTCCTTCCTAACCCTCGGCTATCCTGCCCTAAACTCCTGTCTTGCTTTTTTCCCCCATCTGTCCATCATTCCTCCACCCTGTGAGTGTTTTTCTCCTCTCCATCCATCACCCAATGACTCATGAACGCAGCAGATACCTGTTATGTGCAAAAGCAGTGAATAAATAGACCACGGGATGCCTCAACCCTTTGCCACACACAAACATGCTCGTTCAAAAACAGGGCGTTAAATCAAGTTTACCCGAAGCTTTATTTCACAGTGCACTTTTGTCAGTCATTATTGTAGTCATTATGCTACTTTTAAAGGCCATGTAGCTCAAATGCAAGGCCTGTGTGTTGGTTCTTTGTGTCCTCATACATGTGCGTACCTGTATCTCTGCATGCATAATTTATTGCCTCATGTACATCCTCCCAGATCTCTCAGATGTGTGACCAACTTTCCTTCTAAAGCGAGCGGCGTCTATCTAATATTACTTGCCGTGTATGCTGCAGAGTGTGAGCTTATCTTCGGCTAAGCCTTTGTGCTATGCCAAGGAGTGAAAGATTACCCTTTTCACTGCTCCCCTGCTCATAACCCCCTGGCTCACCCGTGGGGAGCTCAGAGTAAATGGAGAGAAAGGAAGGAGGCCATTGTGCAACTATGTGGATTGGTGACTTAATCCCTTTTCATGTTTGACACAGTTCGGGCACTGTACACAGACTAGTGTCTATGCTTGTACTGTAACTAATGAAAGGATGTTTAAGAAGGTTCGTGATCACGATTTCCCCCCATTCAGAAACCAGCCAATGAGCAGGGACGTGACGCGGTGATGAGCCAACAGAACGAGCATCAGGGGCGAATTAAATCTGAGTGTAGACAGCATGTCAGGGGAGCGTGTGTGTTTAATCCCTCCCCTGGGGATCAATGAAGTTCAGTTCAATTACACGCAGCATGCTTGTCATATTGTCATAAGTACAAGCATGTGAAGCACACTTAGAGCGATGTGCTCAACGGTGGAAGGGGTATTCAGATTCTTTGCTTAAGTTAAAGTTGGAGTACTACAATGGAAAGATGAACATACTCTAGTTGAGCATTTGGCAACAAGATAGTAACCTTTGCTTGAGACCAATACAGTCAAAAGGAGAGTGGACATTGACTTACTTTACCGGGTGGCCAGTCTGAACCTTACGTTCCCTATATCAACTTTATAATGTGATAACATATGTCAATGTTGTAGGCTTACTTTAGGTAGAAAAAGTTAAACTAGGCCTACTCACAGGGACCCTGTAAGTCAGTCAGAGTTGCTGGTGTTGAGAGAAAGTCTATATAATGACGTCATACTGAATGCTGTGCGACATTCATGTTTTTTGCTTTATTTTGAAAGGCAAGGATGATTTATATTTCATAGTTATTAACAACATTTCACATAGTTTTTAAGAGTTTAGGTGCTGTGCAGCAGTTGGGGTATAGCGAGTGGGGGGGTTTAGGGCACTATTCCTACAGGGTTAGTAGGAACAATACAGTTATCAATACTGATTATATTCTTTAGAGGTATCAATAAGACATTTATGTAAGGGATAATGTACAGCGAGCCGGTCATTGTTGTGAAAGAAACCCCGATAGGGCGATGCCACATCCCGAGACGGAGCGGAGCGGTCTCTCATCACCCTGAAGGGGTTTCTTTCACAACAATGACCCGCTAGCTGTACATTATCCCGCTTATTACACGGCTACTTACTTAATAAATCAATAATTTGACACAAAAACTGTCCACCAGAGACCGACATAGCAACAGTCTGCTATAAAGAAATAACAGACCATAGAACGCCGTAATTGACCAATCAGAATCAAGTATTTAACAAAGCTGTGTAATAAATGTCCATAATAGTATCTGTATTTCTAGTATATACTTTGTTATAAAACAATCTAAAGCCCTGCATCATGTAATGTGCTAAGAAAGTGTACATTTCCCAGAAGTGTAAGTATGTTAACATGGCTGCATTACTACCAATTTGACGAATTTAATATTGCAGTTCTTGACAGTGACCACTAGAGGGGAGTGAACACTCGTGATTTTAAATACACAGGTCATCTCTTTGCTTTGTACAACCGGCGAGCATTTTGTTTTGCCTTTTAACCTCAGATTTAACAACAGTGATTTATTGTTAATCCATTGCATCTTCTTGTCAACACAATATGGGAAATACAAAGGAAAACACTATTGGGATGTTGTGCTTCTTTTCCTTTATGTGTTGAAATAACCTGTAAAAAATACGCTGTATAAAAACATTAGTGGAAATAAATAACTGTTCTTTGTTTACATTTTCATTTTTATTTATCATTGTTGTAGGTCTATGGTACGACGGTACAACGGAGTATTAGGGCCACATTGAGGAAAAAAAATAAATCTGAGATTACGAGAATAAAGTCAAAGGTTTATGAGAAAAAAAGTCGTAGTATTATGAGAATAAAGTCATAATGTTATTTTCTTTTTTTCTCATAAAGTTATGACTTTATTCTCTTAATATTACGACTTTTATCTCACAAAGTTATGACTTTATTCTGTAAATCAGATGTTTTTTCCCTCAATGTGGCCCTAATACTCCGTAGTACATTTGCACTTTGGCCCTTACTGCATTAGACTTATATACTATACACTTAGACTATAAACTGTGTTACCTTCATCACAATGATCAAATGTTTTGACAGATTTTCTCTTTTTCTTTTTGCCTAAAATGTCTCTTTTGATAGTAAAGATTGCTGACCCCTGACCTAGCATCAACATAGAGGTAAGGTTAGACTCTAGTGCAGAAATGCACAACAATGCAATTATATTTTAGATGCTTTTAGGGTTAGGGGGTAATGTTAGCATTATTGTACCTCGGCCTAGTTTAAAAAAAAGTTGCATCCATCTAACGTTACCTTAAATTAAGCAGGGATATCACGCAGCGCCCGGCCAGCACGCCAAATGACACAAATCAAACACACCTACAATGTTGCGCGTCATCAACACATTGAACCTGGAGCAGATTGAGGACCAAGAAGACTACCAGGTGAGTGCAATGACAAACCGGTTTATCTATGTAACTCATGTAACCTAGGCTACAGATGAGAGCATTAGCAACCATCACATTGCCTAGTAACGTAGCCTAGTAACGTAGCCTAGCGTTTGTATGCTGCTAAGGTGTGTAAAAACGTCTTTTTGCTTCAATATGTGTGTTTTGTAGCTGTCGCTGTGAAGTTTATATTGTTTTTACACCTCTGTGTTGTTGTTGCTTTGGTGATGTTTTATTCTGCTGTTGGTTTTATAGAAAGAGATTATTTAATTTCTGTGGCCTAATGATGCTTTTGTTGCACACCCGTCTTCCATAGACAGACTTTTTATATCTAATTGTCTGTGTTTTGTCTCTGTGGTTGTAAGGCCTACATTTATAGTTGATAATCAGTTGTATGAACAGGCTGCAAAGTGCTGTCTATAGAAATCTAATTTATTGTTGGTTTGGGCATCAGGGGCCATGATGCTGATGTTGTTCCACTAGACCAGGGGTCAGCAACCTGAGGCTCTTCAGCTCCTCTCCAGTGGCTCCCTGTGGATTTATAAAAATGGAAATGAATAACTGTTGTTTTGTTTACATTTTCATTTTTATTTATCATTGTTGTAGGTCTATGGTACCATGGTACGACTGAGTATTAGGGCCGAAAAAATTAGGACGAAAAAATAAATAAATCTGAGATTTCGAGAATAAAGTCATAATATAATGAGAAAAAAAGTCAAAAGTTCATGAGAAAAAAAGTAGTAATATTTTGACAATAAAGTCATAGTATTATGAGAATAAAGTCACAAGTTTATGAAAAAAAGTAGTAATATTATGAGAATAAATTCATAAGTTTAAGAGAAAAAAGTAGTAATATTATGAGAATAAAGTCATAAGTTTAAGAGAAAAAAAGGGGCAGTATCATGAGAATAAAGTCAATATTATAAATTAGTAATTTTACGAGTTATTTTCTTTTTTTCTCGTTAAGTTATGACTTTATTCTTGTAATATTAAAAAAAATTATCGTAAAGTCATGGCTTTATTCTCGTAATATTACGACTTTTTACTCATAAAGTCATGACTTTATTCTCGTAATATTACGACTTTTTTTCTTGTAAAGTTATAACTTTATTCTCGTAATATTACGACTTTTTTCTCGTAAAGTTATGGCTTTATTCTTGTAATATTACAATTTCTTTCTCCTAAAGTTATGGCTTTATTCTCGTAATATTACGACTTTATTCTCGTAAAGTTATAACTTTATTCTGGAAATCTCAGATTTTTTCCCCTCAATGTGGCCCTAATACCCCGTCGCAGATTTGCACTTTGGCCCTCACTGCATTAGACTTATATACTGTATACTTTAGGGTTACTTTTACCTATTGTTTTCTCAAACTTGAAATTTTGGACGCCGTTACACAAACAGGACAAGGGTTAATGCTGCTGAACTGATCTGTATATTTCCATACAATGGGACCTATGTACTCAACATCTGATCCACGGGCTTGAAGTGAGCAGAAAGTTGTGCTAATGGGCATTTTTAGAGAATAAGAATCATTGCAAAGCTCAGTGTCATGAAAGAGCACAGAGGCTGCAGCCGCTGTATGCTCATTTGGTTGACATGGCTCCGTGTGGCAGAGCAAATCCCTTCACACTATGCTCTTTGTTTAGTTTTCAGCTAATCTCTTGCACCGTTTTCTCTGCAAGGAAAAGTGCTGATTTATCATTTTAGAGGAAATAAGCAGCTTATATGTTTCCTACACACCCACGCTAAACAATACAAACGTCAGGTCTTCCTGACTGGTTTAGTATTTACACAGTTTCATATATTGAAAGATCTTTTTCACCTTCCTACAAGAAAGAATCAAACTCCTGGCGGGGCCAAATTCCAATTCATACCATGGATGATGAAAAACACAGTCGCCTAATTTCTATTCTCCTCACAGACGTGGGTCTGTTGCAGGGAGATTGGCGGTGATTGTGTTCAAGCGCCCGGGTCTGTCGGAGGAAACTAAAAGCTGAGGTATTCGTAGGTTGACACTGTGCCTTTTGAACAAGGCAGCCCTGAAAGCACCAGATACCGTGCGCCCCTTGAAGCATGAGTGACATGCAGGAGAGGCTGTTTTTGAGTGAGAACAGCCCACAGGGTGACAGCAGAGTGCTGCTTCATTTCAATGTTTTCCAAGAAGAGAAAAACATCACTGTGCTAAAGGAGAACTTTTTGTTTTTCCTTGTTGTCTTCTGTCTTAATTTCAGCCTTTTATTAAAGCAAACATAATCAAATGTAACATTCAACACCCCAAGAACTCAAGAGAGTTCCTGCTGAAGTTATTTCCTTGAAAAATAGGCAAATATGGGAGGCACAGTGTCACAGCTGTCAGCTTCACTGTAGGAAAGATTGGGTTGTGATCTTGGTTTTTCCTGTGGGGAGTGAGGATAGGGATGCACCGATCCGACTTCTTCAGTCCCGATACCGATAGCGATACCTGGGCTTTGGGGAATTGGCCGATACCGAGTATCGATCCGATACCAGTGTTTATTTAATAAACTGTATGCCTCACTGTGTGGAAGTGACAGGGATCATTCTTTTATGTGTAAGGAAACATCAGGCTTGTCTTCAATATTGCTTTCCTAACTTTGTAAAACAAAATGTGACCAATAAATACATAGATATACATTTATTTAATTGTTCTTTATTATCAAAATAATAAATCGTATACCAGCAACTTGGTAAAAAATCTTCAAAATGAACTTTAAAATTACAATTCAAGTGTAACATTTTTAAATGCAGCAAAAAATTGGTCAAAACTTAAACAGGAATTAAATTTCCAGTATATAATTTAAATAGTATATTAACATAAAATTGAATTGAATAGATCGACCCCATTGTCACTGATATCCAATCCAGTTATTTGAGTCAGTATCGGCCCGATATCTGATCCAGTAGCGGTATCAGTGCATCCCTCAGTAGGGGTGTAACGATTTATAGAGTTAATGATCAGCTATCCAACATATTGATGCAAACTGAAAACATCAATACATATCATCATCTTGAAGATACGCCTTTATTTTAAAATTCTTAACAGATAAAAAAACATTGCACTTAAAACATGAGAAATGTGGCACGTTATAGTGAAGAACAGGAGGTCTATTTTTTATTATTTTGTTAAAAAGAATAGATTCTTTCTTTTAAATTAATTTAAAAAAAATTTTTTTTAAATGTCTGGAAGAGCCCAGTAATAAAATTGTCAAATCATATTTTAGTTGCTTTTTGTGAGTTAGTATAAATGTCACTGATAGTGTTGAATATCATATCGTTGTCCAAAGAATCTATATGATATCGTATCGTGATGAAACTGATTTACACCCCTTGTGGGGAGATTGGATATTTTTGCATCCAGGTTTCTCTCACAGCCAAAAGATTTACATAGAGTGTGTGAAATGATGTATCTGTGTTGGTCTCGTGACGGTTTTGAAACATGTTTTTGATGCTTCCTCGCCTTCCGCCGTGTGCTCGCTGGGATGGGCGGCTCGAACCCTTCATACGACTTTGACCACAAACATTCAGAACTGGCACTAAAAGTACAAAATGTCTGAATTAAAAAATTCTAATTATTCACAACTGTCTGTCAGTATGGCCTCATGAATGACACAAAGCTTTCAGGGAACGCTCTGGTACACCGCATCAGCCCCATTAGCAGCAGTCAGTGATGTCAGTGTTAACATTGCAGCCTGAGTGCACAAAACTGGTGGCGGAATAACACATTTCTAGGAAACTGTAGCGAAACATACGCAGTGGAACTCATGGATGAAATGACATGCAGCCCATCTCCTGTTCTGCTGCAGCTATTAGAGATAAATGGATGTAATGATGAGCTCATGTGGGATGTAGAACACATGCTGTATGTGAGGGCGCTTCTCTTCTCTTTGTTTGGTCTCTTTTACCTGCAGGAGAGACATTTATTTTACTCAAACTAGCTCAGTAACCAATGTCCTTTGATATTTTAAATCAGACTGTTCTCATACTCTGTTCGTATATAGCTATAGGGGAGAGCGGGGTGAGTTGAGCCACTTTTTACTTGAGGTGTCTTTAAAGTGAGGAAATGAAAGTAATGTCTCCAAATAAAACATGTACATATATTTCAGGATGCGGTGCATGCTTGGGAATAATTTCACTTTGGATCTAAAATAAACAGTTTTCGAAATATGTCTTTCCAAAAAAAGTGACCTCAATTGGCTCAACTTGCCCCCGAGGAGGGGTAAGTTGAGCCAGTATGGTACGCCCATCAATCATACTGTATCTGTCTATTGCTGAAGTGAGGTTATCAAAGAACTCCCCCACATTGTGCCTAAAGGCAGTGGCTCTTCCAAGAGAGTGCGGCATGACAGATGGTGACTTCTATCAAACAGCAGTTTAGAGCTAACGTCATGCTAACAATGTAGCCTCATAATGTAAATTTCTAAAGCACAAACAGGTATGAGATTTTTTCAAAATGTTCTGTAATTGTTCAGAATCATGACACCTTGAACATTAAAAAACACTGAATGGAAAAAGATGTTTTTTTAACCTAAATGTGCTACCACTTGTATCATATGGGCCTCTCAAATGGATGACTCTTCAAAAACGCGTGGTCACATGACCAGTTTGGTCTATGGGTGCCTAGAAACAAGGGGTGGCTCAACTTCCCCACAGGCTCAAATCACCCCACTCTCCCTACCTACGAAAAAATAATACACTGTAATTCGTATATATCCAATGACATCAATTTGTGTGTAATCCACGTGATTGTAAACCAGAAAGTGTAAAGAACAACAAATGCCATGTAGGGAGGAGGTCGGGGTGGATGGATGGGTCAAAAAACACCAGACTTTTGCCCAGGAGACCGTTGTTCATGTCCCGTGTGAAACCAGAAGTCAACATTGATTTATTTGTCACGTAACTTCCGTACTTAAGTTGCGCAACTTCCAGAGGTATTTTTAACCTAAACCACAATCTTTTCCTAAACCTAACTACTAGTCTTGTTGCCGAAACCTAACCAAGTCGATCTTTTCCTAAACCTAACTACTAGTCTTGTTGCCGAAACCTAACCAAGTCGATCTTTTCCTAAACCCAACTACTAGTCTTGTTGCCGAAACCTAACCAAGTTGATCTTTTCCTAACCTAAGTACTAGTCTTGTTGCCGAAACCTAACCAAGTCGATCTTTTCCTAAACCTAACTACTGGTCTTGTTGCCGAAACCTAACCAAGTCGATCGTTTCCTAAACCAAACTACTAGTCTTGTTGCCGAAACCTAACCAAGTCGATCTTTTCCTAAACCTAACTACTAGTCCTGTTGCCGAAACCTTACCAAGTCGATCTTTTCCTAAACCCAACTACTAGTCTTGTTGCCGAAACCTAACCAAGTTGATCTTTTCCTAACCTAAGTACTAGTCTTGTTGCCGAAACCTAACCAAGTCGATCTTTTCCTAAACCTAACTACTGGTCTTGTTGCCGAAACCTAACCAAGTCGATCGTTTCCTAAACCAAACTACTAGTCTTGTTGCCGAAACCTAACCAAGTCGATCTTTTCCTAAACCTAACTACTAGTCCTGTTGCCGAAACCTAACCAAGTCGATCTTTTCCTAAACCTAACTACTAGTCCTGTTGCCGAAACCTAACCAAGTCGATCTTTTCCTAAACCTAACTACTAGTCCTGTTGCCGAAACCTTACCAAGTCGATCTTTTCCTAAACCTAAGTACTAGTCCTGTTGCCGAAACCTAACCAAGTCGATCTTTTCCTAAACCTAAGTAATTCGTAGGAAAACATCAAAAATGAGGAATGACTTTTCGTAAGAAATCATGAGGATACGTTGACAGAATAATACAGACAGGAGAAGAGGGAAGTGGGTGTGAATGAAAGTTGCCCTTCTTTTTACTCACGTGTTAGATGTTTAACAATCAAAGCAGGTATGTATTTATATTGGATGGAGGAAACTGACTCCTAGTATATTAGGAATGACAAACGAAGGAATATGAATAAATAAGAAAAACATTATTGTGGAGATTATGATTAAACATTGGAGGTCACAATTTATATTTGTCCCATTCAGTCTCTGTTTGACCCTTAATGTATTTGTACAGAGTAGTAAATATTCCAGTCAAGGTAAAATCTCATAGAACATTAATAGAGATCATTCATAATACAGTGTGTGCAAACTACTCAGACTCAACTACAATAAAAATGTATTCAACTCATCTGAAATTTAAGTCTTCTTCAATGCTATATTGAGGAATAAAATACTCTGATATGAAAGTGTAAAATAAAATAATCATCCTTGACTTGCTCGTTTCTGTGCAGACTGCTTTTAGGCACAGCTGTACACATTTGCTGTATTAAAACACGTATTTTAAGAGCAATACGGGTGTTTTTTTTACTCTGATTGGTTAATCTGGCGACGTCTTTAACAGTCTGAGTCCAGGCCAGGAAAAGCTGATTGGTTCCACAGACAGATGGACGCTTTTACAACCAAACAATTCAAACAATTTCGGTCTGCTGCCATTTAAAGACCCCATAAAACCCGAATCTGAGGCTGTATCGTGTCGTTCGCCTCAAATAAAAATATGGGTGGGAATGCATGAGTGTAGGACTGCCTATTGTTTAGGCAACAATGGTGTATTATGATGAAAACCTCAGTGATCAGATGTTCTTTAGATATGTAGATTTCATCAGAAGCAGTGTTCCTATTCAGATAACACATGGATGTTAAGCTGTGATAAAGAATATCCTTTTTGATCTCATTGCTTGTCTCTGGCACTGTTATTAATCCCATAGCTCCCATTAGTCCTCTGATCCACCTGTTCCTTGTTTAATTGCAAAGAATAACCTGGCCAGGTGCATGAAAACACTGCCCTCTCCTGGACTTTTGTTGTCATAACGTGCAGTACTGAACAGTCTATGGTCAGGAGTCTGATGTGAGGAGTTCCCACAAGAGTTAATTCATAAAACATAGAATAAAGTAATCTCAAGCATTAATGTGTGCCTTTCCAACAAGCTTTCCATTTGTGCTATTTTGTCTCTTGTATTTCCATGTAGGACTCAGAAAGAGGAGAAGTCCTAATAAACAAACCCTGTAAATCAGGCGACCCAAGGGCCATGTCAGCGGCATATTTCAACATCTTAACAATGTTTTTTTCTGTTTCCCTTTATTTGTCTGAATAGAAAACAATCTTGATGATAACACGGAGCCCTTAAGGGCCACTTTGCTTGAAATAACCTCATCAGAGAAGCGCTCTCCGTTCCCTCTTGTCTGTGCGTAAGAGCCTGTTGACCCAGACGACACTCAAGACTCCCGCTTACCTCCAATGGAGACTCATTCTGTCAGAGAAAGATGAGAGATTACGCTATTCCATGTTCTTTACTTGGGCAGCAACTAACGGTTGTTTTCATCGCTTATTCATTTGATGATTATTTTCTGGTTTAAAGGTACCCCGTGGAGTTTTTGACCATTAGTTGTGCTACAAAGTAGTGTTATGAGTGGGTCCCTGTTTTAATTGTTCTTGTGCACGCACACGAGCATGTGTGTGAGATAATACACATTCCTGCCAGTAAATAAACTATTAATTTTGCAAATACAATGTAGACTCAAATACAAACAGTTCAGTTTGTAAGGTGATTGATGCAACATCTATGTTTTTATGACAGTGTTGGTCAGTCTGTCTGCTTGACAATCACATTTTACTATAGCAAAATAATAATGATAATAAATAATTAATTAATAATATTCATTAAATAAATACATGATAAATAAATAATCAGTAAAAATGATTGAAGTGAAATAAAGAGACTGTCATTTTTTTTTTGTAAAGCTTGCATTGTTCAAAATACCTGCAATGCTACAGTAGTCCAGTCCACACAAGTTTGCATTCAGTTAAGTTGGACTATATGTAGACTCTAATACAAACAGTGCAGTTTGTCGGGTGATTGATGCAACGTTTGTTTTTATGACAGTGTTGGTCAGTCCGTCTGTCTGCTTGACTGACCATCCCATTTTGCTGCAATAAGAATTATTGAAGTGAGATGAACAGTGAAAACTGTATCTTATTAGATGAAACAGATGTTCACAAACTGCATAATTTGCAGTTGAAAAAAGGTAATAAATTGCAATGTATCTTATCACAATACTCGGCGTACCGCAAAATGATTTAAATCGCATAACATCGTATTTTGACTTAAATATTGTGATAATATCATATCGTTTTTAGTGAGAAACACTGAATATAAACATAACTTTTGTTTATTTATAAGAAAACTCCAAAGGGCACCTTTTAACCAATGAAGTGGTCAGTCTATTAAACATCAGAAAATAGCAAAAAATGTCCATTACAATTTTTCACAGTCCAAGGTGACAACTTCAGATGTCTTGTTTTGTCTGGCTGACAATCCAAACCTGAAAGATTTTTAATTTACAGTGATATAAAACATAAAAACAGCCATTCCTTGCATTTCAGCTCTACATTTTAACTAATGGCTTTATTAATAGACATTAAAAGTCCCTATTAATGCTTTTTAGATCAGTGATAAACAATTGGAACCCTTTTAACTGAGAAAAAATGGAAGAAACTTCAGGAAGAGCAACAGAGAAGGACTATTACAGTATTGTACCCTATAAGGACACGTGTTTCAGTACCGCATGTTATCTGCTACAAAGCTGCAGTTCAGTGTATTTCCACAAGATGGCAGCAGAGATCATAACTTCATTGAAATGAATTTCAGGTATGTCTGTGATTTATGACAACCGTTGAAAATACCAGTCTTATTACGAGCAGTCAAACCCCTCATGAAACCATCCTCAACACAATAGCTCACATTCCTTCATTGATTTATATTATGAAATAGTTCAAGAGTCATTTAAACAGAAAAGGCTGTTTCCATTGCATCAGGGGAGAACTGGCCTGTGCCAGAGAGTTCCAGGAAGAAGAACAATATCATATCATTTCAGAGCGAAGACCGGAGCAAGTGCTTTACTGTGAAATCTCAGATCTGCTTCTTCACTTCCTTGTATGGCTTATGGGTGAACATGGCAGGGTGACACCTACAGTAAGTGACACCCCTTTCCTGGAAGTCAAAAATAACCCACATAGTTTTCATTAGAACTGCCACCTCTTCATCGATTAGTCGACTAATCGGTCGTTTTGGTCTTAGTCGACTAAGATTTCTTTTGTTTGTTAGACGTTTTTATGCGTTTTCAATGCTAAATAACTCATTTCCAAGAAACTTCTGAGCACATCTCTGGCAAACACAAGGTTGAAAGTGGTGCTTTTATGTGATATAAATAAATAAACACACTCACATTAGGACATTAGCATAAAGTGGGCATGTCTGTACAGGGGAGACTCGTGGGTACCCGTAGAACCCATTTTCATTCACATATCAGAGGTCAAGGGAACCCTTTGAAAATGGCAATGCAAGATTTTCCTCGCCAAAATTTAGCGTAACTTTGGAGCGTTATTTAGCTAGTTTCATGTGATAATAATAAATGAAATATGAAAAATTGAAAGGATAACTTGTTTCCATTGTGGCCTAGTTGAAAATAATTTCTTTAGTCGAGGACAGCCCTAGTTTTTATCTGAAAAAAGTTTAAATTTCTCCATGATATATGTGACTGTAGCATTATTTTCTTTTAAAATCTGGCTTAAAATAACTTCCAACATCACAAACATCCCCTGAAATACCAGCTAATTACTCTGTAATTTGTATTACGTTAATTGAGGTCACAGAGGATCAAGGAAATATCCGATGACGTTCCGGTGAGTGTTCATCCAACAAGGAAGTGTATGAAGTGTGTTATTGGAAGGTTCATGTGGTTGGGAAACTTTAATGAACCCGGATCACACGGAAGGATAAAGTTTACACTTGTGGCCGAGGGACATGATGAGATCACGTAGACACACAGCGGAGAACACCTAAGTTCATTTTACCAACTCCTCACCACAAAATGCTTCCGTTTGAACCATAACTCTCAGCTAACATAACCCTTTAAGGAATAGTCTGGCATTTTGAAAAAAATACACTTATACACTCATGTTTCAGAGTGGAATCAATCTTCTCATCTAACACTCTAAGAAAGTGAATAAGCGTATTTTCCAAACTGTTTCCTTATCATTAAATCTTGTAAAGCCTTAAATGACAGACCTCTTCATGTACACAAAAGTACCATTTCCTCACACACCTTCCCCACAACCACCTCCTTTATCAAACACACCTTTTCACACACACACATTTCTCCAGATATTCATTACTTGACCTACTACTAACCTACTTTTCGGGGGCCCTGCTGTCATCCCCGGAGGAGCGCGGCCGTGACGTGTTAGGCAATCGCTGGTCTGGCAGCTTCCCAGCAGCTGAGACACACCAGCTACTCTGTTGATACCTAATCTGACTCTTGCGCTCACACACACACACAAACGTAGACACACAGGCAGGTATGCGCATGAACACACGTGCACGCACGCGGCGCTTACGCAAGCCCCGGCCAGCCGTGCCTAGGGTAGTCATAACACACAGACGGTGGAGACACGCCAAGCTGTTATAGGTCAAACAATGATTCATAAGCAAAAGTGGATTAGATAAAAAAAGGATTATTTGAGTTTAAGTAGTGCTCGTGTTCAGTGTTTGACGAGTTCCACCGGTTACCGCTGACCCTGAGGGGGAAAAAGAGCGAGCGGCGTACAGTATATGCTCCCCTGTACGTTTTCCAGGAAAAGACACTGACCCACTATTGACATTTGTGTGTTTGAGGAGTTAAATGCAACATTAAGCAAAGGTCAGAGAAGAGTAAACGGTTAGAGGCAGAGGTGGAGAGAGACGGAGAGGTTTTTTTCCCTTTCAAGGAGGAAATTGAAAGCGCTGAGGAAAATGAAAAAACATATCTTACAGGAAAACCTTCTAGGCATGCTGTGTAATGGTTGCATGTGTGTGTGTGTGTGTGTGTGAGAGAGAGAAAAACAAGCAGCAGTAATGAAACAAACAAGCCATGTGAATATGAAAAAAAATGTGATCTTTATTCAACATCTCCACACATATTTCAAATCTACATATTTACATCTTTTGTACAACGAATATATCAAGTGTGTAACCTGTCTGGACCAGTAATAGCCTCCAGGTCGTGTCACAAATACATAATTCACAGTGCAATATGAAGTTTGTGCACCCGTGTCAGTTTACTCTACGCGCCGCACCAATGTGTGACTCACTCTACATGTTATGAACCAGGAAAGAAAAAAATCTCTTAAATTACTTTTCTGTGATTCAGATTGTCACAAGTCTGTTCCCATCTCGAGCAGATGAGAAGAAATAATTAAAGAACCGCAGCAGACGTTTTATTAGCTCACTGCGTGACCCAAAAAATTAATGCACAGCGCTACTCAGATATGCCAGATTTAGTACCGTCGTCAGAATGCCAGAGTGAAATAGCTGGCTGCAGATCTACAGTAGCCTGTTAAGGAGAAACGTCACCGAAGCGCTGCGTGCGCCTGTCACGATCCAAGATTAAACACCTTTAAAACGTGGTGCATCATGTCACTAACTAATGATGACGAGTCTCCATGGATCCACAGCTTTCAACGGCAATAAAATAAAAATGAAGGGAAAAAGAAGTACCATTAAAGAGGTGAAACAGTCAGAACAGATTCTTCCAGCCAAGGTCAGGAAACGTTCTCTACAGACACGCTCATGTGTTGAGTCACCGTCAGACAACCAACATCAAATATCGCCCGGCTGCGACTGATTCAGAGCCATTCAGTTTATGAAACACAGTGATACGGGCACAACACTCAGCACAGCTCGGCTTTGTTAAAGCGACACAGCTCGACATAATGTTCCAACGGAAAATGAACAAAACAGGTTCAACTGCTCAACTGAGGAACTCTTCATTTTTCTGTAATTTGTCTCTTTCTGACTTGATGGTTCCTTAACTGGATATTTGACACATTTTCTTAAAAAAATACAAACATTGTTGGATTGAGAGATAACTCATATTGCATCAGTAAGAAGTACCATTTGAATTCTCTGTGTATTTGTACTTTTTCCAATAAAATCCTACAGCAGCATGCCTTCAGGCATAACATTTATCCAGCTATCTCTGCTGCTGCTGCAAAGGCATGTTGCCAAGTCTTTAAAACCATTTTGTTTTAAACCAGAAGCATTAGTGTTAGGTTTAGGTGTAGCTAATTGCACACACAGCGTTTCATAACAGACTGATCACAGTCAAATTTGCGAGGTCAGACCTTGTTAATAGACACTTCCTGTTCTGATGCAACGTTTTATATGATAAAGTCAGGTTTGAGCATGTTTTTAAAAAGATAAAATCTTTAGTTTTAACCATTAAAAATGACAAAAAAAATGACTTCCTTTCTCTGTGTGTTTAGCCCAGTGTCGCTGCTTATTGTTGAGTGTGTGACTTTTCTGTGAGTTTTAAACCAGTAACATCCTGCCTCTCTCTCAACCTCCTGGTGTGAGATTTGTAAATGCTCTCCGTTTGCTGAGACGCCGCCAGATTGTCAGTGAGACACCTTTCTTGTAGCGTCCCCGCCGAGCGTGACACATCAGTCCTCTGCTAAGCATCTTTCTCACTTTGTGACACCGCCTGCTGCGAGACGTCGAGCTGGTGCGAGGCCTTCCTCGAGCCGCTCGGTGAGTCAGCCGGCGGAGCCTCCAGCCTGGTCAGAGACTGGAGTGAGAGGAGCAACATCACGTCTCCTCGCCTCCCGTTCAGGGTTCGTCTAATGCTTTCTGAAGCCTCGTGAGTCCGAGCGTCAGTGACTACTGTTTGCCACGGGTTAATTTTCTGTGATACACTCATAGTAGCCTGCAGGGATTATTTTGTTAACATAATCTGGCAAATTCAAGTCCTTGTTATTTCTTTTTAGCACCAAATAATTTCAAACATATAGAAACACAATGAACGATCATTGTGAGCAATGCCCTTAGCAAGTAACACACATACGACAACGAAATACAGTACAGTAAGTTTTTTGTAGAAAGCTTGAGGGTGTATGTACACTCGACAGTACACAAATGGGTTTTCTAAAAAGTGCCAATGTAAAAAACAACAACAATGGATCCCTCATAGCGACTTCTGTTTTGGTCCCTCAGCCAGACTCAGCTGAATCGAGGTCCGTCAGCAGAACAGATCATCGTCCCCTTCCGCGTCAAAGGACGGCACCATCTGTTCCGCCGAGCTCACTTCCTGTTCCCCCAGCGCCACTTCCTGCGACGACGGCGGCTGGTGGAACCACGGGTGAGCGAGCAGCTCATTCGCCGTGAGTCTCTCCCAGGGTTCCTTCCTCAGCAGGCTCTGGAGCAGACACTTGGCCCTGGGCGACAAGCCCTCTGGCAAACAGCACTGGCCCCGGCGGATTTTGGAGAACAGCGTGGCCGGGTCCGGGTCGTGGAAGGGGTAGCGGCCGACCAGCATTGTGTACAGCATGACCCCCAGGCTCCACATGTCGGCCATCTTGCCGGAGTAAGGCGCCGAGCCGCTGAGGATCTCCGGGCTGACGTAGGCGGGGCAGCCGTGGGTGTCGGACATTGAGTCGTTCTCCGGGTCTTCTAGGACGCGACAGTCCTCCAGGCTTTCTAGTCTCACCTGCGTCCTGTTGAGGAAAAAGTCAAAATAAGGTCAGGACATTTCAAAAGGACCTTTAAGAGCACATTCCTTTCTGTTAGCTGCATGTTTACGTCTACATTTCAGAATCCCTTTTTAGTCGCGCTGTAACTTGGCGATGACATCATCTGTTATCCTACACACATTGTGGTGAAACATAAGAATTTAATGTTCATCCCCCACAATCCGAAATCTGCATCTCACAAGCAGAATATTTGTGCAGAAAGTCATGTTGTTGTTGGAAATGATGTCCTCAGAGTTATTATAGTTAATATTTAAAGCAAAAGTCACTCCTTGATCTAGTACACTGCTGACTGTGTGTGTGTGTGTGTGTGTGTGTGAGAGTCTATTTCTAACAGTGGCTTTGTTTAACACTATCTCAGAGATCTGTTTAAATGTAAGTCACTGATTGCATCATGGAAAAACGAGCATCCTTTCTTGAGCCTTAGACAGATGGACACACACACGGACACACACACACACACACACACACACACACACACACACACCAGTGAACTCATTGTGACCTTAAGTGCACAACAGTGATTCCCGTTTGAGAATCATAGCTGCCCTAAGCACATTTCCGATGACTTCCTGGCACACATGGTCACATGAACATACATATAAATATACAACTCCTCCCCTTCTCACACACACACTGCTATATTTAGCCATGCTAATGACGCGGGACATACATTTAGTCCAGCACCAACTACATCATGAAAGCGTATTTGTAGAATGAGACATTTATTGTTGAAATGCTCTGACAACATGATTGATGGGAATGGGAATATTAGTGATTCATTTTCTACAGCAGGAGACGGTGCTGTGCTTTTAATTCAAATTTAATTTTCGCCTCTCGAGATTTGCTCCCCAGACCGGCGCGGCGTTTGAGGTTTTATCAAGTCAAACGCACACACAAGAAGCGTGCTGCTTTATCTCCCATTCAGAAGGTCGACTCTGCGAGACACTTCAGTCGTCAGACGGAGCGGCTGCAGAGAGAAATAGTCAGCCGGAGAGAGGGGATGAAAAAAGAGTGGCAGCCAGAAGGACCAAGATAGAAAGCAACTGATATTTAAACACCAAGATAGTGGAGGAGATAAGTCGGGAAGAGATGGAGACAGAAAAGGAAACAGAACAGAGAGAGTTGGAGGGGTGGAGAGAGTGACTCATCCTTCTGTTGAGAGTACATTTCTCTCTCTCTCTCTCTCTCTCTCCGCGGCTATCTGCACCTGGGTCCCACACTCGCGGCGCCAGCCATCCCATAATTACCCTCAAATGGCTGTTGCCACATCAGTGACGCACGGGAAGGCTGGCCCGGCAGTGAAGCTCTGCATGCTTCACAGTGCTAGTCACCTTCCCTAAACTGCACTGTGTGTGTGTGTGTGAAGGGAGATAGCATTTGTCAAATTGTTGTGACTTTCTCTGGCTCGAGTGCCGCATAGTTGGCCGGGACGTTGCATCACATCGCGATTGTTGGGTTTTTGAAAGATGCCTGATTGTGGATTTGGACGGAGGATAAATGAGGTTATGCAGAATGGCAACATTTCAAGGAGACTTATGTTTTCAAAAGCCCGTCTGTGATTTGATAGAGAGGCAGCAATCTCAGGGCGCACAAAAGCCAAATTCCACGCTATTGGCAAAAATCTGCAGCATTTGTTTTTTACAGTCACATCACAAGTAAGATCATCTGTAGTGGCGCCACACAGCCAAAGTGTAAAGAGAAGTTAAAAAAGAAGATGTCATCCCACAACTCCAGGGTCAAGTGATCGACCAGCATCGATGTCGCAACGCTGTCACCCAGCTAACAAAATACTGAATTACAGGCATTCGAGCTCGCTCTGCTGAATGTGTAATCAGCGCTCATACAAACATGCATGTATGGACACACACAAAGAAAGAAAATGAGCTATGCCATCCCCCCCCTCTCCCTCCTCCTCCTCCTCCTCATCTTCCCCTCTGCACATATACACTGTGACTCATCGCTCTGCAGCCGTATAGCTATCAGAGGGACACAACCGACTTCAACTTCTCTCGCTGGCTGTCTGCTCTCATTCATCCAGCGTGACCCCGCAGACCCAGAGGTCACGGCTGGAGAATGTTACTGTTGAAGAGTCTCCATGAAAAAGGGCCTTTTGGAAAGCCAAAAACGGGGTGGGGGGGGTGTTGTGCGACATCAGTGGTCGCTTACAGGAAAGAGTATGACGCAAGGGCAAAGAGGCGACAAATAGTTTTGTAAGCAGGGGTTTTGTGTGTCTTCCTGAATAGAATGCGTAGTGCTCAGAGATGCAGACATTAAGCGCTTTCTCAATCATGCATGGATTTGAAAGTGGATTTGAATGAATCCTTGTTGGAAAGCATCTGCAGCACAGTTATGATGTAATTTATTAATAAATAATGAGGAATACATATATTCTAGACTGCAGAAGGGGGATGATTGTCTCATTCACCAGCCTCGTCTAGCGGCTCTGCCAAACTACCACCCACTACATTCACACACACACACACACGCATGCAAGACAAACACACACACACACACACACACAACGCGCATACAAAGAGACAGACAGAGAGGGCGAAAATCTGGGAAGCGATGCAGTCTGCCTCCACAAGTACAGAACCTCCTACTCTATCCGTGCCCACGTCGATATCTGCACACATGGCCTGTGTGTGTATCAGCTGCTACCTCGTTCGCCCTGCGCCTTCGCTTGGCTCGTCCCACTACACTGCATGTATTTAAAGTCCGAGAGCATCCAAGTAAAGTTAACTGAGCTGAACCAAAACTGAGAGGACGGAAACGTGATGCCGAACAGGTGGACGGTTCAAGTTTCCAGATGTCATCTGACACCGAGGACCAATATTTTTAAGTCGTTGAAAGGGATGCGCCGTTTCTCACCTTTTCTCGTCGGCGAAGACGAACTTTCGTAGCTTGAGGTCGCCCAACACGATGCCCACCTGGTGGCAGTGTGCCACGGCCAAGGCAACCTGACGGAAGAGCCTGCAGGCGTGCTCCTCGTCCAGCCTGCGACAGCTCTTCACCAGGGTGTGCATGTCCCCAAAGTCCTTGTCCAGGAACACGTAGGCCTTGCGTTCGCCAAGGATGATGTCCCTGACGCCGGCCACGTTCCTATGGGCCGGTAGGATCCCGTAGGATCTGATTTTCTCCTGGTACACCCCCATATCAAAGACCTGAGAGAGAGAAGAGTAGAAGAGATGCAGGATGGAAAAGATAGGAGGGAGGGAGGAGGAGGGAGTGGGTCAGTAATGATCATCTGAGGAAAACAAGCATGCAAATTTGGCAGTGAGTTAAAAAAAAAAAGAGGCGTAGGATATGCTTTGATTCCAGCTCAATCCCCTTCCTTTTTTGCAAGAGCATGACCAATGAATCACCAAAAGCATGAATGCGATTAACTTTTATTAATCAACAAAAAGCCAAACGCCTGCAGGTCTATCATGCAGAATAAAACACATATAGATGGTGGAACAGTGGAGGACACTGTCCTTATTATGAGAGTCGTTTGTTTGCCTCACATGTTTGCATTTGGTGTGTGTGTGTGTATGTGTGTGTGTGTGTCACGCCGTGGTGGCGTATTGCAGTGACGTGGATGCAAATCAGCCGAGTTGACAGACAACAGTGTGAAGCCACAGTGCCAACCAAGGATAGGTGGAATTTCATTATATATGCAGCACAGGCTATATGGGATTGACTGCTCTTTTGTGTGTAATTGCAAACAGATTTAAAATAATCACATAGTTCAGGATTTAAGAGATTAAATAAAATACAGATTTCTTAAGGCACTTTGTCTGAGAGACACACAAGGACATGAGGGAGACAGAGCTCTAACACCTCATAACAACAATTATATTGTACATAAATTAAGGAAATTAAGGTAATAAACATTATATACACATTATAAAACATGTACAACTAACATTCAGAAATGTGCCACACAACGTCTTAAGTAAATTATCCATGAGAATTATTAACAGATAGATCAAACTAAAACCTGCTTTATGTTTGCACAATAGAAAATATATTAATAAATAATCTGTGCAAGGTTGAAAGGTGTCTGGAGCAACACTGTTATTACGCAAAAAAGTGTGACACATTGTGAGGATGACATTCGTCGTGCTAAATCCTGATGACATGTCAGACACATTGAGCAACAGCGATGTCTTGAAACACCATTCATTCAGAGAAAAATTGCACAATGACGTTGGTCGGATTGCGCATTCTACCATTTCTACCATTCTACCATTTCTACCATTCTACCATTCCATTCTATATTCTACCATTCTACATTCTATCATGTTACCTTGCACAGCAGCTCGTCTCCGGTGTCGGTGTTCATGGCGCTGTGCACGCTCTCCCGGTCCGCCAGAGGTAGCAGCAGGAACGGTCCTATCCGGGATGGACCCTGGTGGGTGGCCGGGGGGACCGGGTTGGAGACGGGGTTCACTGGGGAACCGGGAGAGGAGCCGAGGAGGAGTCCCTGAGTGTCCCCAGCATCGGTGCTGCTCAACCGGGCGCATTTGGCCGGCGGATGGTCGTCCGAGTCCAGCCGCTTGTGAGCGACTCTCGCTGTGGTGGGGATGCAGGACGCCGGGCTGCTCCACTGCAAGTTCATCCTGGTGGACCGATTCACCATCAAAAAGCAACAAAAAAAAACGAGAGCTTTTATAGGATGTGTGTCCTTTTAGAATAAACCACAGACAGTGCGTTCCATTTCTCCAGATTAGAATGAGTTGATATAAACTTCAGCAGATTCGGTGATAATAATCCAATCCAAATCCCTTTTTTTCCTTCTGTGTGGCTCTGATGTCTGTGTACTTTTGGTGAGAAAATCCTTGATCCCTCAGAGTCCAGACTGAGAGAGAGAGAGAGAGAGAGAGAGAGAGAGAGAGAGAGAGAGACAGACAGGAGGAGAGAAAGAGACACACTCTCCGAGAGAGAGGCAGAGAGTGAGTGATGTTGAGCTCAGAGCTCAAACACTACGCCCGACCAGTCCAGCCTCCTCGGTGGTGACACAACCCATTGAGCAATCCTGTAACGGCACCGACTCTAGCTCAGCTCTGATGAAACTGCACTGCCTGCCTGTATTACCTTTCATAGAAGAAGAAGACTGCGTGAGCATATGGTTCAAACATTTTGTTATGGTGTCATGATTTCTCCGAATTCCTGCTCTGAGATTTTTTTTTTCTACACTTTATTTTTTCCCTTTTTTTCAAGGCTGTTTTCATATATACAATCCACTGTTTGTAATTACAACAGCGTATAAAACCAACTTTTAAGTAGATGATCTTACAAACAAACCCATCAAGTACACTATAGAGAAAACAACCTCAACATTCAAAACCAAAACCAAACCAGGAAAAGAAATAACAATAATAATAATATTGAGAAAAAAGAAAAAGTAGAGTTAAAAAAAACAAAACAACAAAGCAAACAAAAAAACAACAAAAAAAAAGATTATTTTTTTTCTCAGATTTTGCTGATACTGGAAAAAAAAAAAGAAACCATGTGAGAGGAATGAAGAAATCATCTGCTACTTATCACCGGCTGCCTCATCAAGCATGCACATGTTTTAGGCAATAATTAACCATCTTTTAAAAAACTCCTCTGACTCAGTTGTTCCTTCGCTCTGATTGCCATTTATTGCAACAATCTCTCCACATGGCACCTGAGCTGTTTGCTCACCAAATGTTATAGGCCTGGAGTGCCAACTATAGCTCCAGTGTATACGAGCTTCAAAGCTGCAGTATAGGCAGAACGTTTTTGGGCATCATTGGGGCAAAAATTCCATAATAATCTCTCAGCATATTGTAATTCAAGTCCTCTGAGAGAAAACTAAACTCCTGCACCTCCTCATGGCTCTGTTTTCAGGTGTTTTGCCTGTGACGTGAGACTTCGGCCAATCACAGGTCATTTCAGAGAGAGAGAGAGTGTTCCTATTGGCTGTGCTCCGGCTGGTGGGCGGTGCTATGTATTTCCTCAACTGATCTCAACATGGCTGCCGAGTCAGAAACTTTCTCTTTTTACAGCTAAACCGTACACTACAAGATGTTTCTGAAGACATTTGAGGCGAGAAATAGGCATTACAGTAACAGAATATGGATTCATATTTGATCAGCGCTGCCTAGTTTGAAATGTGAAATCTTGCAGATGCCAATAGTAGCACCAGAGGACACAGAGGCACATGGTTTTCGTTTCAGATTACCTGTCTCATGCACTACTGTCAGAATATAGTGACCTTAATCATATTCGCTCCATTTCTACCCACTGTTGCTTTAACTCATAGCTTTAACATCACCATGATATTTTCCCATGCTGGGCTTGTTTGTTATGTGGATATGACTCACCCCCATAAAGCCTTTAGTGGTGCTGGGCTATAAGCATTCACATAAAATATGCCAGCGCGGCTCCGAAAAACAACATCAGAGCAGCTGGGCTCCCAGAGACACTGATCCCGAAGTTAGAACTACTGTACTTGTGTACACAAACATGCGAGCCAATACTGTGCAATCAGACGGAAAATTATGCAATATTCTTGTAAAAAGAGTATAATCAGTAAACTTTGGAGTGTTACTTAAGAAGCAGAAATTGAAAAAAACATTCCTGTGATGATGAGCGTAGAGGTAATTATAAATGTGCATGTTTGCCGGGGTGAGCACACACACACACACGCGTGACCATGTGCGTGTTGCGCAAGAGTTCTCTTTTTCCACTGCTTTATGTCGCCTGCAGTAGAGGCTCAGTAGAGTGAAAACACAGAGCACCAGCTGGCCTGTGTGAGCACCATCACCCCTCTTTTGCACAACCCCTCCTGCCAAACAGAAGCATGCCGTTCCAAACCATTTCTTTCCACATCTCCCAACACAGTTCCTTGCACTAAAGAGGTCACACGCTTATAACCAGGTCACGGGGGCTCGGCTCAGCTCGACTCAAAAAAAGGTCATGTGAACCTGTCTCTGCAGGCCGTCCTAACAAACCGATGAGCAGCAGATTCCACAGGAATGATGGCTGTTATTTTTAGGCCTCGCATTCTTTCTTTGTGCAGTGGTCGTCCTATGAATAAGGTGACTCACCAGCTGATTGATGCGTGTGTGCATCTCCGTGAGCAAGTGTGTTTGTCATGCTGTCGAGCAGGCACAGGAACAGGTTTCCTCTCTCTGTCTCTGCGGTCTCTCGCCCTCTTTTTAAGAAGTTCAAAAAGCAGGATGAACAGTCACTGTGGGAATGGGCGGCAGTATCTGGATGGGCTAATAGCTTTATTGTTATCTGACAATAGTCCGGAGCTGGTGTGTCACTGCATCAAAGTGATGATGCATGTTTGTCGCTTGTTTATGTGTGACACAGTGTGTAAATGCTGGAAGACTTATTTGTGTTGGCTGTGATAAACACTGAGTGTGTTTGCATATGACGATTTGTTCCAGCGTAATATGTTGGCATCATTACACAAGGTCACCCCATACATGTGTAGGCTGTGCATTACTCTTATGCAAGATAGTTTATGTTGCTGGACTGCAGGTTGTAGCATTATATAGCTGCTCAGCCAGTGTGTTGTGTGTGTGTGTGTGTATACAGCGCTTGTGTAGGAGTGTAGCTGCGTCCCCATGCCAGTGAGCTGGAAGAGAAAACAGTATTCAGGGCATGCTCTCCCTTGTTATAATTAGTCGAGTCACTCACCACCAGCAGCGGTAAAGAGAGGCTGGGAATTGATCTGCTCTGAGAATAGTTCAATCTGATCTGGCCGACAGCCAGCTATCGCTGTGAATTACTCCTCATCTGAGCTGCTCTGAGCAGAGCGGCAGACTTGTGACTAGAACTGAGTCAGACGTGCAGTGAGTTAGTTACGAAAATTAGGACTTGCAACTTATTTGCCTGCTACAAAGACTTGATTTTAAAGTAAAACCTTGATCAGTTTTTAATTAGTAACACCAAGAAACAACCTTTAAATGATGATTAGTTAGTGCTTTGCTCACAAATCTGTCTTTTTGGTGTGGATAGTCAGCCGATTAGACTGTTATCAAGCTATTAAATACGTGTTATCAGTGGTTATGGGTCCCAGAGATGTGGGTCAGTAGGGCCCTGCTACACCCAATAGTAGGTTTTATCATCTATTCACATGGTCGATCACTGAAAGAATGCGTAAGTCAGGCACTGTAGTATAGACAGCTTGAACTCCATTTGGGGTGGAGGTCAGGGCCGATGGATGGGACACAACACACATGTGAAACCAACAATGTGTAAAGTTTCTCTTTCACTTTTAAAACGTAGTTATTTTAAGCCCAAACACGATGTTTTTCCCTAAACTTAACTAAGTGGTTATGGTTTGCCTAAACCTAAAGAAGTTGTAGTTTTCTTGCCTAAACCTAAAGAAGCCTTTTTGTTTGTGTTAAAAATGTAACGTTTCATTCAATTTTATATTAGAACGTGTTGCTTTTAAATTCACTTTTACTTTTACAACGTATTTGGCCCTTAATCACCCACATCTGTGGTGCTTATAGTGACCAATAATGCCTTTTTAATGGCCTGGTAAGTTGAATCGGGTGAGATATTGGATCGTGGTGATAGATAGATGCCTTATGATGGACATTTTCCACAAAAATATACTGCTCCTTTGGTTTGTTAACACTTCTGTATTTGTTTCCACCTATTCTGAGAAATCTAGTTGTAGAAATTCCCAATATCTCCGGCGCAAATAATTTTTTTCGTCTCCGGTGCTCATAATTACGGTCTGAACACTATGACATGAACGCAGCATCAGCTGTGGCAGTGTGACAGTGAGCCAGACTGCACAATAACAGGACACTGAGTAAGCTAAATGGAATTCAGCCATCATTAATTTTATTATTTACACCCATGCTATTCCTTCTGTGACATTTTGTAAAAATGGGCCCATTGTATATTCTCACCAGAACCAAAGCCTACGTTACTATATCGTTAGATATGCTAACCACTTCATAGCTGTTGTATGTAATGCACATTTGTTTAATCATTCTTATTAAATCGTATTGATTAATAATTGTGTTGTAGCTATGTACTGGAAGATGTATGCTTCTCAGCACGGACACATTAAGGTCAGTATTTCTGTAACTGGTATGCAGATAGGACTGGGCGATATGACCGAAATCTTCCATCACAATATAGCTCATTTCATATCTTGATAAAGATATAGTACATATCATGATATAGCATGTTTTCTAGTCATTTCATTTTCTCATTTAATTAAGAACGTTAGTGCAAAATGGAAATAACAGTTTCAAGGGAAATTATTAAGAAAAAAAAATTTGAATATTTGCATATATACACATTTGTTAATCGTAATGTACAGTGTGATGTAAAAACAAAACCACATTCTTCAACTGATATTCCCTCAGAATATTTCATATCAGATTTTCTGAGAAATTTAAGTTAGCATGTGATTATTCTTATCAATTTAGACGACTTAATTGTGTATCACGATATCTCTATATAGGATTTCATCGTGATACGGTTCCAGTGAAAGACGATAAATTATCATATTGACTTATCGCCCAGCTCTATATGCAGAACTATGACAAACATGGTAATTATTGTTATTACAGCTGAACTTGGACCCAATACCTGAAAAAAGGAAGTGAGGATACTGTATGCAACATTAGTGTTTTTACAAGTTCACCATCTTCCTCTATTGGTATTATACTGCCACTTTTTCATTTATGACTTTTGTAAAGTAGAACTTGTTTTCTGCAAATGTCTGGTTGTCTGCCATTATAACTGTGTATTTGGACAGCTGACAATCTGCTATGAATGTAGAATTAGAGTGTGGGAGATAGAAATGGGCAACAGGATTTTCAACTATATGCTAGCAATGAAAATTATGAATTTCCATCATGGTATAAATTCTGACTTATAAGACTGCGATACTCCTCTGGTCTACTGTGTATCTTAACATAAGCTCCTAGACGCTGTGAACTGTATGAACTCTGTTTGAAAAGTGTTGAGGTCTCATCCAAAATTAGTCATCAGCCCGCCATAACCATCTCTACAGAATATGCTCTGTATTTCCACAACCTTGGCTGACCTCAAGGACAATCAATCAAACCAGGAGCTGAGATTGGGGATTGTTTCATGTGGATGGACTCCAGACTGTAGTCTGGCCAAAAAATGTCTGCCTTCCTTTGCTAGTTATCCCAATCTGTCCATCACTGTTTCTTTGATCTGTTGAGTCAGGGCTGGTTTGATTGGATTCTTGGCAACTCAGATGTTTGTGCAGTTCAAAACCCAGTTTAATAAATACTTTCAGTTTTATATTATGCTGTGCTCGGATTTTACAGCACATGACCACTAATTGTTTTTACATGGAAAGACACACCTACACATTGCTTCCCATTGATTAAAAACATTTGTTCTCACACAGGGGAGTTGTCATGTTCGCACATACTCAGCACAAAGACTTCCCTAAAGGTCTTGTGAGAAGTTGTAAAGCTTTAGCTGGGTGAAAATAAATAAATAAAGGAATAAATAAATAAAAAATGTATATTTTTTATTATGTATGTTCTGTAAACAAAATTATAATGACACGACCAGTTACGTAATCTCTTTTAATACCACAAACACTTTAATTGATTTAATTGAAATGGCAAGTTTGGCTATTGGATGATTGAAATAATTCTGTATTTTAACTCTACACTGCAGTATTTTACAACCATCACAGATAAAAAACACAATTTATTTCCATTGTGACCCCCAATAACATGTAGACAATTTCATTGGAAAGGTCACTCCCCCTTAAGCCCTCATCAGCAGAATTTAACTTGAAAAGATCAGCTCACTTCCCTTCATGTCCCAAGAACATAATTTCATAACTCTGTCTTTATCAGTTGCTCTTAAACACATGATTTCACCGAAATAGTTCTCCTTATACTCAGAGTTCCACTCCGGGATGACTCAAGGGGTTTCCTGTTGCTAATGGGAAGTGGATGGCGATTGCGTGTGCGTGTGTGTGTGGCCACAACAACACACACACGTCACCACCATACTGTCACCAGCCCATCACTGAGGTTACACAAGCTGTCTCCGCTCGGCCTGGTTGAGCCCATGATGTCACCCTCAGTGGAATGAGAAAACACCGATTGAGAAACCAGAAGTGATTGTCGTTTATTGCTGCGCAGAGGAAAAACAGAGGGAGAATTCACCTTTTGTGGGAAAGTACGGCGTTAGAGGAGAAAGATTTTAGATCAAAGTGTGAATGATAAGTGAAGTTGCTTTGATGGAGAAAGCTGTGAAAGATTGTAAATTAATCCACAAAAAAAGTTTACAGCCATGCTAGTGCTAGCCACCGGCACAACTTTCTAGTCCGTCACATGATGCCATTGGGCCCAAAAATACTTTTTCCCATAGACTTACACTGTGAAAGAGACGTCTGTGACTCAGTGGATTTTTTTTTTGAGGTAATTCAACTTCCCAGTACGAACACTTGAATAGACATTATTTAAATCATTAGGCCCAAAAGGTTGTAAAATTCACTAACAGCCGAATCCAGAGTTATTTTTGTGCTGTTGTTAATGTGAATGAATCCGAGGCCGAGCGGTTGGGAGGCGGGGTTAATGGAAACGCTGGCTCTAGCGCGCTTGCTCTATGGCCCCATGGATGCAGAAGATTGGGTAATGTTATGAGCCACTCTCCTATTCCTATAGGAATATTGCGATTTTTATTAAATCAAATTTTAGGAAAACTGTCTTAGTATAAAGAACACACCAGAAATACACCATTTTTAAAATAGGCAAAAATAACACATATATACTGCATGCAAACAACTGCATGGTTTTTGCCCAAAACTGCATGTGATTATCATAAAATGGGCATGTATGTAAAGGGGAGACTCGTGGGTACCCACAGAATCAATTTTCATTCAAATATCTTGAGGTCAGAGGTCAAGGGACCCCTTTGAAAATGGCCATGCCAGTTTTTTCTCGCCAAAATTTTGCGTAAATTTGGAGCGTTACTTAACCTCCTTCCCGACAAGCTAGTATGACATGGTTGGTACCAATGGATTCCTTAAGTTTTTCTAATTTTATATGATGCCACCATAAAACTGAGCCCGCTACAACCTCTGAAAAATCGAATAGAAGCCATCAGATTTTTAAGAGGTTAATTAAAAAGTGTCACAACACATAATATTTGCGAAACTCATGTGTATCGATATTTTCTTACACCTCTGGTGGCCACTCCCGGTATTGCAGTGGTATTGCGGCCCAAAAAGCATTTTCCCTTTAGTCCACCATTGTAAAAGAGATGTCCGTAAAACTGTTGACAGGACACCTCGAACTTCAAACAAGATCAATTATGAATCTTTCTATTCTGAATTTTTGATCCATGGAGGTTTTATATAAGTAAATCTTTCCTTGAGCCAAGAAAAGCGATTTTTAAAAATCAGTGACGTCATCACTATACAAAGTCGTGAAGTAAACCCGGTAGCTAGAAGAATGCATAAACCGTTTTTCTTGCTTGTTATTTCAGTTGTCTGTTCTCTTCTTAATGTTTCCTCTCACACAATTTCCCCCAGTTGTCAGTCGCTTTGATTTATTTTACCAGCGCCGTTAAAAATATTCTTTTAACAAAAGCGCCTTAGAGGATGGCACATGAAAGTGTCAACCGACATTAATCTCCTCTGTGCGGTTTGATGAAAGATAAGCTACAGCAGCTGTTCAAAAGGGGCGTCCGCTTTTTTACATACCTACACTAAATTATATCCTGAAGTGAGCACATCCTCAGTCTCCTCATTTCAATAAGCGAGGATACATCCTCAAGCCCAAACACAAGAGGCTGGACCATCATTAGTGACACCTCTAGTGAGAGGCTGAGACAGATCTACAGAGAAAAAAAACCTCTTATTTGTTTGCAATCCCCTCTACAAGTCCCTCAACCCCCAACCTCTTTCTGGAGCGAGTCAACCGGTAGTAAATTTATCAAAGTGTGCGAGCACGAGAGGGAGAGAAGAGCTTAGCGTTTGGAAAAAGCAATTAATTGCAGGATAATACCCCATGTAACAGGATTTCAATGACTGTTAGCGCTGCTCCGCTCCAAAAGGAGATTTATTCTCATAATCCCGTGATGAAAGGGATGACCAATTATTTCCCATGCATTGGAACACACTGCCTGAACCAGGGCTAGGCCAGCGGGAGGAAGAGGAAGTGAGGAGCAGGAGGAAAAGAAAGTGTTTGTGTGTACGCATACACACTTACTATTCAGCCAGCAACAACAACCTGTCACTCTCTACAAATTACCTAACGCAGAGCTTTTAATGATATGATTGCACTACAACTCACGGGAGAAAGATGAAAGCCGAGCGTTGCTCCATTAACTGCAGACTCCGTGGCTGCTGAAAATTAGGCCCCGCGTTTCTTGGCGTTTCATCAGTTTTGAAGGATGTGGAAAATGTGGGTTAACATTCATGAAGTTTGTGTTTGAGTTTCAACAGCAGAATGTCATCATAAAGGGGTACACATGATGTTATTGAAACAGGCACTAAGATCTTTCAAAGGAATTCATTCATAGACGTTTGTCCCTGGTGAATCGTGATGGTACAACTTCCTAATTAAGGGGAGATAGTAGAGCAGAATGTGGCAAATTATTTCTCAAAAATGTCTTCAACTGTTGAAAAGCTTGAAACTGTTGATCCAGAACTTGTTTAAATATTTGAAGACTTTTTGCAAGACATGTTTTCCTGTGTTGAACAGTTTCCCCAAAGTGCATCAATCTAAAAAATCTGAAATATTTTTCTACTTATGCTCAGTGGTATCTAACTATGTATCAAGTTTTAGTTTAATTTGCAAAGGATTTGAGATCTCTGTTGCTGAGACTTCCGTCACAATGGATAGAAAAGGACTTTGGTTTGTAGTGGTTACAGCAGTGACCGACAGTCGCCCGTCGGTCAGTTTTGGGCAGTATGTGAGCATCTGTCGGCCTAGTTTTTGTGGTGTGTCCAGCACCGTCGGCTCTAGTCTGCCTGTGTCAACGTTTTTTTTGGCCGATTCGGCATGTTGAATCGGCGGCGGAGCCCATCGGTGAGAGAAATCACTCTGATTGGCTGTTCATCTCAAGTGAATCAGTTCAAAACGGAAAGGAGGAAAGCAAGACGACGAGTAAAATCAAGAGGAAAAACAAAGAAGGCTCCTCTCATTTTTCATCTTCATCTCATCTGATCATTCTAATACATGGATATTTTCACAAAGACATCATGGCCATCTGGAATGAAGCTAAGTGGTGAGTGAGAGTGGTGTGGAAATGGTCGGCAAACGCTGTTTTGTTTCATCTATGTATTATAACAATGGCTAGTATATCTGCCTTCCTCTGTCTTCCGAGTTCCCCTTTTTGAATGACGAATACAAACTACCGGTACCTTCCAGTATAGAGAGTTATTTCATCTCACGCAAGAGCAGGGCGCACGTTGTAGTTGGCCTTTGGCTGTAGTCTTTGTCTTGTGTGTTTGATTGCAGCTTTTTGGCTAAAACAAAGGCGACGTGAGGTTCTCTGATGTCGGTTTGGTACATCTGGGCCCATATGCTTCCGCGATGGCGCTTTGGGTCAGGATGGCGTTATCAGCGGTAACCGCCTCGTCAGGGTAGTGCAGAGCGGCGACGATTAGCCAGCCAGTGGGGCACACACACAGGGACTTATATGCATTAAAAGGCCCGGCTTGTTGTGTTCTGGCTGTGCCAGCTTGTTGTGGTGAACTGTTGTGGTTTTGGATGGGGTTTATTTGTATGTATTTCCGGTGTTTCCTGTTTTATTTTGGTGATTCACTCCTCCTGTGTCTTGTCTGGGTTTACTTCCTTCCTTTGTCTGTTTTCCCGCCTTGTGGTTGATTGTCTGCCCCGCCCTGATTTGTTTCACCTGTGTGTAATTTGTCTGTTATTTAAGCCTGTGTGTTTCCCCTCTGTCCTTGTTGGTTCGTACTTGTCTTCCCAGTCCCTTGTCCTCCGTGTTCCTAGTGTTCCTAGTGTTCCTAGTGTTCCTCCTGCCCGTGACTCTCGCACCCTCTGGTTTGTAGTTTTGTTTTTGTTCTCAGTTTGGTTTTGGTGTGTTTTCATTTGTACTTTGTTCCCCTCCTTGTTTTGTGAATTTTGGATGTTGTCAGCTTGATTAAAGCTCGCTCTTATTTAAAATCTTCCTGTCCTGCTTGTACTCTGCGTTTGGGTCATCTTAGTAACTCACCACATGACAGAACGAACCAACCTTAAATAATGACCCCAGCAGAGAGCTTTTATGCCCATTTGGGCATCCGGATTCGGTCCGAGCATCAGCCTCAGCCCCGGCCTGTTGGCTTCCTGAGCTTCCGGCCCATGCCCCAGCAGTCAGCTAGCTTTAGGCTAGCATCAGCCCCGGATCGGTTCTTGGGAACCCGCCTTGCCCTGGGAGGTCCACTAAGTTTACAGTCTGCTGCTCGCCATGCTGATATACAGGACACTAGCTTGGACCTGCTAGGGGTTGGAGCCCCTAGAAGGAAGCGTGGGTCTCGGAGGCGGCGTTCTCCTAAGCTGCTCAGTGTTCCATCCAAAACCAAGCCTACTCCTGTGTCGGAGGTCCGGCCGACCTCTGCTCCAAGTTTCCTGTCGGAGGTCAGGCCGACCCCTGCTTCAAGCGTCCTGTCGGAGGTCAGGTCGACCTCTGCTCCACGCGTCCTGTCGGAGGTCCGGTCGACCCCTGCTCCAAGTTTCCTGTCGGAGGTCAGGCCGACCCCTGCTCCAAGCGTCCTGTCGGAGGTCCGACAGACCTCTGCTCCAAGCGTCTTGTCGGAGGTCCGGTCGACCCCTGCTCCAAGTTTCCTGTCGGAGGTCCGACAGACCTCTGCTCCAAGCGTCTTGTCGGAGGTCCGGTCGACCTCTGCTCCACGCGTCCTGTCGGAGGTCCGGTCGACCTCTGCTCCAAGTTTCCTGTCGGAGGTCAGGTCGACCTCTGCTCCAAGCGTCCTGTCGGAGGTCTGGCAGACCTCTGCTCCAAGCGTCTTGTCGGAGGTCCGGTCGACCGCTGCTCCAAGTTTCCTGTCGGAGGTCAGGTCGACCTCTGCTCCACGCGTCCTGTCAGAGGTCCGGTCGACCTCTGCTCCAAGCGTCCTGTCGGAGGTCCGGCCGACTCCTGCTCCACGCGTCCTGTCGGAGGTCCGGCAGACCTCTGCTCCAAGCGTCCTGTCGGAGGTCCGGCCGACTCCTGCTCCACGTGTCCTGTCGACGATCCGGCCGACTCCTGCTCCACGTGTCCTGTCGGCGGTTCGGCCGACTCCTGCTCCACGTGTCCTGTCGGCGGTCCGGTCGACTCCTGTTCCACATGTCCTGTCGGCGGTCCGGTCGACTCCTGTTCCACGTGTCCTGTCGGCGGTCCGGTCGACTCCTGTTCCACGTGTCCTGTCGGCGGTCCGGTCGACTCCTGTTCCACGTGTCCTGTCGGCGGTCCGGTCGACTTCTGTTCCACGTGTCCTGTCGGCGGTCCGGTCGACTCATGTTCCACGTGTCCTGTCGGCGGTCCGGTCGACTCCTGTTCAACGTGTCCTGTCGGCGGTCCGGTCGACTCCTGTTCCACGTGTCCTGTCGGCGGTCCGGTCGACTCCTGTTCCACGTGTCCTGTCGGCGGTCCGGTCGACTCCTGTTCCACGTGTCCTGTCGGCGGTCCGGTCGACTTCTGTTCCACGTGTCCTGTCGGCGGTCCGGTCGACCTCCGCTCTACGTCTTCTGTCGGCGATCCGGTCGACTCCAGTTCCAAGTGTCCTGTCGGGGATCCGGCTGACCTCCGCTCCACGTCTCCTGCCGGGGGTCAGGTCGACCTCCGTTCCACGTCTCCTGTCGGGGGTCGGGTCGACCTCCGTTTCGGTTGGGCCGCAACCGCCACCTGCTGCTCCGGTTGGGCCGCAACCGCCACCTGCTGTTCCGGTTGGGTCGCAACCTCCACCTGCTGTTCCAGTTGGGTCGCAACCGCCACCTGCTTTACCGGTTGGGCCGCAATCGCCATCTGCTGTTCCGGTTGGGTCGCAACCGCCACCTGCTGTTCCGGTTGGGCCGCAACCTCCACCTGCTTTTCCGGTTGGGTCGCAACCTCCACCTGCTGTTCCGGTTGGGCCGCAACCGCCACCTGCTGTTCCGGTTGGGTCGCAACCTCCACCTGCTGTTCCGGTTGGGTCGCAACCTCCACCTGCTGTTCCGGTTGGGCCGCAACCTCCACCTGCTGTTCCGGTTGGGTCGCAACCGTCACCTGCTGTTCCGGTTGGGTCGCAACCTCCACCTGCTGTTCCGGTTGGGTCGCAACCGCCACCTGCTTTACCGGTTGGGCCGCAATCGCCATCTGCTGTTCCGGTTGGGTCGCAACCGCCACCTGCTGTTCCGGTTGGGCCGCAACCGCCACCTGCTGTTCCGGTTGGGTCGCAACCTCCACCTGCTGTTCCGGTTGGGTCGCAACCTCCACCTGCTGTTCCGGTTGGGCCGCAACCTCCACCTGCTGTTCCGGTTGGGCCGCAACCTCCACCTGCTGTTCCGGTTGGGTCGCAACCGTCACCTGCTGTTCCGGTTGGGTCGCAACCGTCACCTGCTGTTCCGGTTGGGTCGCAACCGTCACCTGCTGTTCCGGTTGGGTCGCAACCTCCACCTGCTGTTCCGGTTGGGTCGCAACCGCCACCTGCTTTACCGGTTGGGCCGCAATCGCCATCTGCTGTTCCGGTTGGGTCGCAACCGCCACCTGCTGTTCCGGTTGGGTCGCACCCGCCACCTGTTGTTCCGGTTGGGCCGCAACCTTCACCTGTTTTTCCGGTTGGGTCGCAACCTCCACCTGCTGTTCCGGTTGGGCCGCAACCTCCACCTGCTGTTCCGGTTGGGCCGCAACCGTCACCTGCTGTTCCGGTTGGGCCGCAACCTCCACCGTCTGATTCGCCGGTTGGTCCGCAACCACCACCGGCTGATTCGCCGGTTGGTCCGCAACCGCCACCTGCTGTTCCGTCTGGTTCGCCGGTTGGGTCGCAACCGTCACCTCCTGTTTCGCCTGGGTTTCAGCCCAAAAGCCTTGTTCCTGTGACTGCTGGGCCGCGGTTCCGGGACCCCGGGTTCCCCGGTTCTGGCTCTGCCTTGCCCCCGGGCCGTCCGCCCGAGTTTCCCGGCTCTGGCTCTGCCTTGCCCCCGGGTCATTTGCCGGAGTTTCTCGGTTCGGACTCTGCCCTGCCTCCGGGCCGTCCGCCCAAGTTCCCAGACTCTGTCCCGGTTCTGTCCCCGGGCCGTCCGCCCGAGTTCTCAGGCTCTGTCCCGGTTTTGCCCTCAGGCCGTCCGCCTGAGAGGGTCGGTGCCCAGGGTTCCTGGAGTCCCTCCTCCGGGCCCCCCTCCGCCCACCCGGTTCTGGTTGTGGAACGTCTGGGATCCGTCCCTTGAGGGGGGGGCTATGTTGTGTTCTGGCTGTGCCAGCTTGTTGTGGTGAACTGTTGTGGTTTTGGATGGGGTTTATTTGTATGTATTTCCGGTGTTTCCTGTTTTATTTTGGTGATTCACTCCTCCTGTGTCTTGTCTGGGTTTACTTCCTTCCTTTGTCTGTTTTCCCGCCTTGTGGTTGATTGTCTGCCCCGCCCTGATTTGTTTCACCTGTGTGTAATTTGTCTGTTATTTAAGCCTGTGTGTTTCCCCTCTGTCCTTGTTGGTTCGTACTTGTCTTCCCAGTCCCTTGTCCTCCGTGTTCCTAGTGTTCCTAGTGTTCCTAGTGTTCCTAGTGTTTCTCCTGCCCGTGACTCTCGCACCCTCTGGTTTGTAGTTTTGTTTTTGTTCTCAGTTTGGTTTTGGTGTGTTTTCATTTGTACTTTGTTCCCCTCCTTGTTTTGTGAATTTTGGATGTTGTCAGCTTGATTAAAGCTCGCTCTTATTTAAAATCTTCCTGTCCTGCTTGTACTCTGCGTTTGGGTCATCTTAGTAACTCACCACATGACACGGCTATGTAAATGCTCTTAATTTCGAATTTAGCACCTTTACGCCAGAAGTAACAGATACCTCAAAACTTTGCTAAATAAATCTGAAACTATCTGCATGGACTGATACGCGTAAGGCAAAGTGGGGAAAATGACAACAGTTCCCATCAATGTTTGTTTCCTGTTTTTGCTCAGCAACACTATCAGCCAAGCATCAGATAAGGTGGACAAGGTGCATGAGGATTGCAAATGTTCACAAGCAATTACTGAAGCCTGTCACACCATCATCAGTATATCGTTCTTTACTGTACTGTATATCTCCAGGTCAGACGTCCCGTCCCCATTGACCTTATAGTCGTGCACACTTTAGTTGAATGGTGATTCATTGCACCAAACTGTACCCAGTCAGTCAGTCAGACCTGCAGGAAACGGGTTTTGTCTTCAATGCTGCACATTTCAGCGAGCGCTGAGTCAGTGTGACAGGATCACTATGGGTGCGTGACAGCCGAGTGAACAGCACGTCCTGCAGTGTGTGTTCAGGCACAGACAGCTGTAGTTACTTCAAGTACCCCATCCAGTGTTGTATGGGTGCTGTTGATGTGTTCCCTCCACGGGGAGAAGAGTGTGTGTGTTGATGTGATGGAGCTGTTGCTGACTGAAGGTTGTATGTGTGTGTTTAGGGTGTGGGCGGAGGTAATTAAGGTGTCAGGAAACATGCATTATTAATCGTAACACGACATAATAATGGAGAGGCAGCGTGATCTGTCATGCCCGGCCGCTTTAACAGCCCTGGGATGTGTGTGTGTGTCGGTGTGCGTGTTTCTCATATGTTTTTCGTGCAAGTTGCTTCCTCTGACAAAAAGAATCTACAGGAACACAGTATGTGTTGTGGATGTGTTTATTTTTATGCTTTTGTGTCACTGAGGATGTTAAAAGCAAATGCATGTATGACCTATTTCAGCATGAGTGCTTTGACTGGTATGTGTCTCATTTCTGATACTAACTTGCTTTTCTTTCATTTCTGCCATTCAAACCGCAACAATGACACGCTGTAAGGGACACTCAGCGAGTGTAGTCGTGACAGGGCCATCACAATCACACAGACAAGGACGAAAATCTTCTATTCGTGGCTCGGTGGGCTGAAGAGGAGCCGTGCTTCTTTGTGCTACAGCGTAGAGGCAGGGCTTAGGTGTTAGGCAAGTTACCAGGCTGTGACTCAATGTTTAGTGTTGATTTTCCTTCGGTGTTATGTCATTTCCCCTCAGGGTAAATTCTGAAGGGGTTAGGTTGATCCGGTCCTTTTTAAAACTCCAGGTTGAGCAGCGGTTTAACAAATGGTACAAGAGGCTTGTGAAGGCTTAGGGAAAGTTGTTTTCACAGATGATAGAACAAGCCAAAAGTCTTTAAATTAGTTTCAAATAAAAGTGGAACCGAGACAGAGCGCTCTTTGTACTAACTTTAGTTACTATATTTACACATGTAAATCTGCCTTTCCTTTGCAGATAAGCAAGCCTCTGCTCATTCCTATGAGTCATACAGTATGTTAAATTAATATGTTATTCGCCAACTGTCATATTTAGATGTGATGAATATCAGAAGGTAGCCATTACCTGCAGCAATCTATAATTTCTCTTGTCACAACAACTTAACAGACTTGTCTTTCCACTGTTCATCTGTGAGAACAAAAACAGATTCTTTAGAAACTACAAAATGCAATTCAGATCTTTTTATGGTCTGAGACAGCAATGAAACACATTTAATACAAAGTCTTCTAATTAGCAAAGCAATAATTCTGGTAATATAATAAAACTCTTTCTGGTAACACAACTTGCAGCACAGCAAGGTCATTATGAAAGTTGTGCCTCAGTGTTTTTTTCACTTGTTGTCCCCTGATCCTGAGCAGTAGGCAGGGGGGTTTGGCACCTAATAAATTCAAGAGCACTGCGAGAAATCTCCAAGTGTTTTTCCACCCTCAGGCGTGTTCCATTTTCGGTGGTCTGTGCCGTTGTTGAGCCTCTTTGACATGTTATTATTCTTTACCGCGCCTGGCTGTGCATCTGAGAGAACCGCTAAAACCTGCGTGGAGGCTTGCCTGGAAAAGATGGGCAAAGTATTCACGGTGTGAAGAGGAGGAAGAGGAGGAGGAGGGAGCAGCTCTCTTTAGGGATGTTTGCACCTCACCAGTATAGCTGCTCATGTTCTGAAGACTACCATTCAATCTAACCCTTCCTATATGTCAGGAAAGTCCAGTCAACATTTGAGAGTATGAACAGCTCTATCTCCAAACCAGAAACCAAAGACCTGGGTTTCCAGCTGTGAAAGAGGAAACTATGTATTAGTGGCTAATTACAGTTGGCAAGGACCACAGATAGACTGTAGTGGAATTGATTAAATCTTTAAATTAGCATCATTGAGCTGGATTAAAAAAATGTGGTGCTTTTAGTTCATGATGCCTCGCTTGCCATCAGCGGTGGTGTCAAGTTCCAGACTGGTGCTACCACAAAAAAATAAAGGAAGAAGGTGAAATACTGACAAGCTAGAAGGAAACCAACTAAATACATTCTCATATTGTTCTTTGGTAGCTTGTGAATATTTACTTGTATGCCGAGAAATATTTAGTTTCTCTTAAAGGAATAGTTTAACATATCGGGGGATAAGAAGATCGATACTCTCGCGTAGTATTCTTGGTGTGTGGAGAAGGAAAGGGGAACAGTTCACAAGGGTACAAAAGCCGATGTGTTAAAATGACAATTTATTGTTTTGCGGAGAGTTAAAGTAGATGCCATACCATTTCTTGGCCGGGCACAGTGACTTCATAGATTCTTGTTGTTATTGTGAGGTTACCAGGCAACCAGCAATAGTTCCACATTTTGAGAAATACATTTATTAAGATAAGATAAGATAAGATATTCCTTTATTAGTCCCGCAGTGGAGAAATTTGCAGTGCACAGCAGCAAAGGGGATGGTGCAAAAAAAACAAGATGCATCAGCTAACACAGTAAAAAAGAGCTAAACAAAGTGTAACAAAATATGAACCATTTAAATAGAAGGAAGTATAAAAATAGGAGCAGTATATACAGTATTGATAATAAAACAGACTATTAACAAATTGTAATAAATTTGACTATAACATTTTGTTATTCATTTTCTTGCCGAGAGTTAAACGAGAAGATCAATACCACTCTCATGTATGTGAGGTAAATATGAAACTACTGCCAGCAGCCGGTCAGCTTAGTTTAAGACTGGAAACAGATGGAAATCAATCAATCCAGCCAGGCTGTTCTCATACACCTATCATAGCTATACCTAATGCACTGTAATACCTATATATCCCACAAAATCAATTTGTATGTAATCCACATAATTGTGAACCAGGAAGTATAAAGAGCGACAATTGCTGTGTTAGGAGGAGGTCAGGGTGGATGGGTTTGCCAAAAAACACCGGACTATGGCCCAGGAGACCGGTGTCCGTACCCGATGTGAAACCAGAAGTCAACGTTGATTTATTTGTCACGTAACTTCAGTACTAAAGTTATGCCACTTCCAGAGTTATCTGAACTAAATCACGATCTTTTCCTAAACCTAAGTAGTTTTGTTGCCTAAACCTAACCAATCTTCTTGTGAAGATGGAAATTTATTTTGAAAAGACTGTACGCATGTTACAAGCAGAAATTGAGACATGTTGCTGGACATTTGTAAGAAAACGCAAAAACAATTTCGTAAGATATCTGTTGTATGAGGACACGTTGATCCGGCACATGACTGGAAAATTCCAGGCCAGGACCAGTAAGTTCCTGGAGCCTCAGGTGGCAGCTATCGAATTCTTGTTTTTACAGTTCAATTTCTGTACGGATTAAACAGATGAGAAATATCATGTTAATCAGTGAGCTTTAGAAATGCAACTAGGCAGATTGTATTACATTTGGACAGAGCCAGGCTTGCTGTTTCCCTGTATTTCCCATCTTTATGCTGTGGTATCAAACCTCTCACCTAACTCTCAGCAAGAAAACAAATAAGCGTATTCCCCTAAAATGCTGAACTATTCCTTTAAGTGTCATCTTAAGGATTTATGGAGCTGTGAAGTTAGTGAAAAGTGCCAACAAATTCATTTGATCACTTCACAGAAACTAAATATTTTCTTGACTGTGATATATGTACATATTGTGCCAAACTGGCAGCCCTGCGACCTGCTCAGGACTCTGCTGTTGGCAGGTGGCTGCGAGGCATCATGGTCTATGTAAAACCTTTAAATAGCGTCAGAAAGCCCTGGTGGACTCTTGATATTCATCATCTTTCGCAACAAAGTCTCTATGGAGCAATACCTAAAACCAAGTCTGAGTTTTGACAGAGAAATGTGCTCTTTACAATCACAACTATGAAAAGTTTATTATCTTTATAATTAGACAGCAATGAATGGATCACATCTGTGTCACAAAGGACAATTATAAACACATGATGTGAATCCTTGGAGAGGACGATCAGATCATTAACAATACTGGACTCTCTGTTTATTTGAAAGCTGTCAACACTGAGACTTACTCAACCCTGTGGTTTATACTGTGAGCTGGTTCATGGTCCGAAGGTTGGGTTTAGTGTGCGAGCGGCTCGCTGAGGAGACGAGGGAAGGATCAGAGCCAATATTCCCCAGAGCAAGCAGGAGGAAGACTGTATATACACAGCGTGTTTGACCTCCGAGGTTAGTGGTATATGTATGAATGGGATGCTTTCCACCGGTGGATCCTCCCTGCGTGTCAGAGTGTATACGTGCATTCATAAGAGAGGAGGAAGTATAACGAGAACCTTCTCCTACATGTACAATACACACACACAATGGGGAGGTCCATTGTGAGTGTGTGTTTCTCTGCTCTTTGTCGGGATGCTTTGTGGCTTGTGTGCGTGTGCGATTCACCGCAGCTGACTTCCCCTGTGGGAGAGCACAGAAACAATACACTTCTCTTATGATTATCATTCTCCATACACACACACACACACACACACACACACACACTGAAGCTCCTCTAACACAAGCCAGATGTCTCCTGGAACAGTGTCGGAGATGGAAAGTTATCCTCTTCATTTTCAGGAGTAAATATTTTTCACCGGTTGAAAGGTAACTGGAAACAGCCGGATCGAGGAGCAGGAGAGGAACGCAGATGGAGAAAAGACATTCTCCTGGTGATTTTCAGGTGCTGAAGTTTATAAGAATACAAGTAAATAAATACAACACTTTCTCAACCATGCTCACGATAAAAGAATGATAGTAAAAAACGAGACCACCGTGATCGCTCGTCTTACCTCCACAGGCTTCGCTCATGTTAACACGCCCCTTCTTTTCACAAGTTTTACAAGCATTTTGACACGTCCAGTCCTGTGCCAGTCGACTCAACCTCAAACCGAATTTGATATGAATCCCTCCAACAACATTATGGTTGCTGGCATTTAATGCACACAGTAAATAGTTTTCACGTTCCAACAAAGGACTACAGTACTGCATGGGAGGTTTTAAAGGATGACTCCAGATTATTCCAATTTGTGTATCATTTTCATTTCACATCTTTTGGTTATGATAACATTTGCACTCAACAAAGTAAGTGCTGAGATCACTAAATTGACATCCAATAGGGCAAAGAAAACGAGTGGTCAAGATAATTTGGCTAAACTGTTGACTTGTTTACAACCCGTCTGATAAGGTTGTGAACACTTTAGATTAGATTATCTAAACCACTTTATTTGGAAGTAAAACCGAAAGTGAGCTCCCCATGAAAACCATGAAGACCTATATACTAGACTGACTCTTTCAAACTTTTCTGTTTGACCTGTGTGGATGTTGACCTGGGACGAATGGGCCTCCAGGTGTTTCTTCACAAAAATGGTATCAACAGGCAGAGCGTGGAGGAGGAAAGGAATCAGCCTGCAAGCTAGGCTTAGTTTTTCTAATCCAGAGACTTTTGAAATGCAATTTATTAAAAAAAGAATTTCAGGTGGATGATACGTCTGTCATGTGGAAGATTAATAATCCTTTGACTTAGATATAGTGGGGAATGTTTTTGTGCAGATGAAGATCAGTCAGACTGAGTGTTAAAGGTAGGGTTGGTAGTATTCTTCAAAAAAAAATTTTGTTATATTTGTTGAAATTTTCATTACATGCCGACAGCAATCTATAAATCAAATGCACTGACAAAAAAAATCTGGTATCTGTGGCTGTCGCAGGACTGTAATAAACCCGTCCAATCATTTCATTTGCACCAAATGGCTACCTGCGCCCGCTCTGTCCATGCCTTAATTGCACGTCACCGAAGTCTTCCACAAACTGTTAGATTGACAACTGTGAGTACTAACAATAGCCATGTTATTAATGTTATTAACATGACATGATTATGTTTCTAATGATAGTTTTGGGGGAGTGGCTTTGGAGGGAGGCCTTAAAGGACGGACCTTCAGTGTTGCTGACTTGGCGAACCTCTCGCTAGATTTAGGGACTTTTGGAGTTAGTGCTGCTCGCTACTTTCATTGGAAAAGAGTTGGCAACACTGGGCTGGGATTTTTGGTTGTATCATTTTTAAAATCTTGCGTACTGTTGCTGGCTTCTCTGCATAACTGACCCTGCCTTTATTGTTCAGAGCTGGTTTAGTTGTGTATCATATTTGGAAGCTTTATGAGCAATGCTGATCATAAAATATCAGACTCTGTATAACATGATGATGATTTCCAGAGGTTTGCAGCTGTCAGTTTGTCATAATTCAGTTTAATACATGTCAATGTGCAGTTCTGACTTTGGAGGAAAAAATGCAGCTTTTGACTTTATTCTCTAAAAGTCTGAGTCATTCTATGATGACTCTTCATATCTTTTGCCTGGTCAGACTTCTTTTTAGGGAAGTTACTGCTTTCTCAGATCTCAGCAATTAATTTTATGACTACAATGGTATTATTAATGATAGGAAGGGTGGCCAAAATGTAATATATGCACACATATAAATAGCTGGTATTGATAAACACATGTGGTGAAGTTCTAGTTGTACAGAGAGACGATCGTCTCTGGAGAAAAGGAGCTGTCGTACACAGCACAGGAAGACAGATATTGTATATTGTATTTGGGTATTAATCTGTCCAGATGTACCCCCCTGTATCCTGTCCAGCCCAAACAAATTCTCTCCCGCTGGGAGAACAGGATACTCGCCGCAACTCCATCTACCTCTCGGTCAGGATATCTCCCTCTGACTCAGTGTCTCGCTCTTCCGCGCTCCATCTGCCTCTCTCTCTGGTTATCATCTGTCTTCTCTCTTCCTCCTGCATTCATTCTCTCTTTCCTCCCGTCTCCCTTCCTTCCGCTAGCTCGCTCTGTAAAGGGCATTTGGCAAAACGTTATGCTCAGGGGATGTTTACATCACTGAATGATGGATGGCGTGTAATGAAACAATCTAACCTTGAGTAGACGGAACTTGTTCCAAGCAGCCATAGATCAGACGCACGCATCTCCCTTCAGAGTCGGGGGCATAGTACTATAGTGTTACATTATTGAGGAGACAATACAGGCAAGAATGAAGTAATCGCTGAACTCATCCAAAGTAAAGTGCTGCGCTAAGTCACCTGCATGATATCCAGAAATCCTTAACCTAAATGGTTTAACTGCCTGTAGAGTGGAGGCTGTGCTGGAGGGCTGAACGCTTTACAAGAGTCACAGCTCCAGAAAAACTGAAGATGATTCTGGCTGCCACAAAAATGTAACCTCCAATAATAACGACTTTGATCCCGTCTTTGCAGTGTCTGTACTTATAATATGTCTTGGGAAATATTATATTGGTAAAAGTAAATGTTTTTATGGTTTCATTTGGAGATTCTGGTGATTTTTCCCCATCCAGTTACTTTGAATAGACAATGACTCAGTATTTGACGTATTAACCTCCTAATACGTGCATGTGGAAGTAGAGCAGACACCTGCACTGGACGGATTACCAGTTTGTGTTTTTAGAAGTGGAAATGTCAGGCCATGGAAATAGAGAAGCAGATAACTGACGTAGATCACCTGCATCTCTTTTAAACCAGAAACCCATCAGTTTCATTAGTCATTGGTGAGTGGAAAATGTTCACGCATCTTAAAGCAACAATATAGAACAGTGGTTCCCAACCATTTTCTTTAACGGATCCCTTTTCCATCATTGAGTAAACTGACGAACCATGACTGACATATTTTATGGATATTTCATATTTTATTCAATGCATAACAATAACAGTACAGAACAACTGACAAACGGTACAATTCACAACCCAAATAGTTAACGCAATAACTGCAGGAAGGTCGTGTAAAATGAGCCATTTGGATTAAGTCTTTGAATAGACTCTATATTTAGCACTACGTGTCCTTCTCCAGTCTACTACAAATATTACAGAGGGAAAGATCTAAACAAGAGCAAACTGTTATTAACATAGTGACAAATGCAGTGTATACAAATACGGCAGGGATGCCGGTAAGGAAGAGGCAGACAAGTATAACTGTAAGGGAAACCTTTGCCAGTGTTGACCCTGTAGGAGTCTCCAGGCTGCTGCTGCTGGTGAGCTGAAACAATCTATTGTTTAATGTGGCTCTCTCAGCTCTTAAAGATCCTCCGTCCATCTCCTCTGTTGTATACAGGACAGCATTCCACGCCTAATATAGGCCCGAGTTATCAGAAATATGCTTGTAATGACACATTTGTCAAGATAAGTTATCTGAAAGTGAAGGTGGAATGTGTAATTCAAGGGATGAGCATACTTTCCAGTGTCAATATTTCTTTTCACAGACCGTCCATTTATTGTCCAAGAGTCGTGTTTGTGTTTGAGCTGTGACAAGAAAAGGAAAATAGTCTGTCTGCTGCATAGCCGATGCTTTTATTGTTGAAAGGGGTGTATTTATGACTTGTTTTATTCATGGGAAAGTGCCCATTTAGCTATGTGGAAAATGATGTGACTTGTTTTTTTCTTCTTCAAAAAAGAAAAGTTTTGAGCCGCAGATTTGTGTGAACTGTAACAAAAAGCCAAATGAATGATTTCACACGGCAGCGTAATGAAGCCTCGGAAAACCCAAAATGCTCCTTACAGCCAGATAATGAATATAATTTTCTGTGATTTTGATGTTGGGAAGTAAATGACGTTCACTTTGAAGTAACCATCCACACACAGTCGCCTTGTGATGTGCTATGATGATTCAGACATGCCTGTTTTCACAGACACTGCAACATGAATATGGATGAAAGGAAAACAGCCTGTTTCGACCTGAAAACATGCTTATTAAGGAGAAAAAATTCCACTCTTCCCCCCACACAGTGTGTGGTCCGGGGCATTAATCAAACAAAAAGAGAGAACATTTTTACATTTCAAATTTGCTGCATGTCAAAAGCTCCTCTTTCTGTGGGTTATGCCTTGCATAGGGCTGGCAGACAAAGGATTGCACAGGGCGAGATGACTCAAGTGACAAACGGGTGGTTAGGAATTTGCTCAACTCGGAAACCCATCATTACTGGGAATATGAGAGTATCGCAGCGACGCTACAGCCAATTAAAACGTGACCTTAGGTTTCGGTGTTGGAACGGGTTACATATGAGACGCATTTTGCATCATATGTTGAATAATTGAAACTGTGGTGACCCTGATGAGCTACTTGCAAACAATTAGCATACCAAAAGGGAGTTTATGAAAGTTAAAGCAAAGGGTAAACATCATGAACACACACATTTATTTACTGTATATGCAATCATGCAAAACCACCCACCTCTTCATTGCAATGTTAAGCAACACAGGATTGAAATTAGTTTCTCTTTACACACTACTTCAAATGACTTAAAGGGCCAGTGATGCCTGGAATTCATTCCTCAGTTTACAAGTATTGCAACAGTGTAGATAAAAGACATAAACCAGCAGAAAGTTGTGTTTTCCCTCATAACAAACATTAGGTTTTATGTCGTGCAAAACAGGAAGAACAAACAGCGACGCTGGTGCCAAAGCCAGATTCTATAATTACGGTGCAAAACCACCGTCGCTCATTTTCTCTCGAAGCCATCCTCATTCGTCGCCACAGGACGGTAATTATGTGACGATTAGACGACTTTCCAACAGCATTAGACCGAGCAGAGGAGAACCACTGAACAGATGACCGACTTACATCCTGATTATAGGAGGAGCAGACATCCGTATGTCACCGCATGGGGAAGTGCACTGACTAACAGGCTGACATATGTGTGCTTAGTGACTGTAAGCAATCTCGGTACCAGGCGCTGGCTGGTGTTTGTGTGGTCAGTAAACACAGGATTCCCATTGGCAAAGGTAACAACAGTTGCGGTGGCCCAGAGGGGGGGGGAGGGGGGAGGGGGGAGGGGGGAGGGGGGGGGGGGGGGGGGGGCTTTGTCACAGTCTTGACACAGACCTGAAGTCAGCTTGACCTTGTGAAGTTTCCCCAACAAGGAGTGGGAATTGAAAAAGTCATCTGAAATCAGAATCTGGTTGGTGTTCCCCAAACACTCCCACACGTACACCACCTGCCGTTGGCCTTCTGGTGCAATCCCTCTGGCTGCGGCCCTGTCAGTAAACACACATTTACCAGGAAAGCTGAGCGGATATTACCCCTTCATGAGTGCACACAAACACACATAAATACACACGCGCTTAGTTCATTGTTGACTTCTGTGCTGACAGGGTTACCTTGTTACCGAAACATCTGTTTCACCATCCTTCATATTTGTCTTTCGACACAGGTGTTCCGCTTTCCTGTTTGCTGTGGTTGAGTCAGGTTTTACTGCAGGTAAAAACCAACTCAGTGATATATAATATGCAGGTTTATTGCTTTTTAATTTTTAATTTTTTTTTGTACATGTAGTCCCTTCCTGTTTCTGAGCGATAAGCAAAATAGAACAGGTATTAGGCGTTAGAGTTTTCTTGTTCTAGTTTAGTTAAGCATTTTATTTTGGTAATTTTCTGTATTGTTTTGTACACAGTGTGAATTTTTTTGTGTCGGATGTCACTTTGTTCCATAGTTTATATTTTTACCTCTCAGACATGTGAGCAGACTAAAGCTGGAGGCTTTCACCTGGCAACCGGTGGCTTTCCAGAGGTTATGGTTATGCAGGAATGCAAGCAGACTTACAGGCTCTTACAAGTTGAGCCAACACCTATTTAGCAGGCATCTGTACAAACCAGATGACCTTTTCAAATATCACAGGAGCCAGCGGTAGCCTGTCATTTTAGGCTATGATTAAAACACCATTAAACAGGATTCATATCCATGCCCCAGTGCGTTTCAGCGAGGTGTTTTTGAAAGGACTGCCACGGGTGTTTTTGACCTTTATCAATGTGTTGCTCAACATCAAATGTAACCGAAAATTGTGCAAGCCCTGCAGATTAAACGCGAGTGACATTGGTGGAAAACAGAAAGGAAAAAAACATGCGAAAAACCTTCGCTAAAGCACAACCCCCCCCACTTTCCTCTTTCTTAGAATGTTGCTATTTGCTTTAGGCAAATGGACTGCAGTTGCACAACTGTGTGCAGCCACCAGCGCTTCAAAACTTCACACACACACACACACAAACTGCAGTAAACACAGCCTGGAAAAGCTAGCCGAGGCTATTTGCTGCATTACAGGATTGTTTTTCCATTCAGTTCAATTTAACAGACCCTCGAATTAGAAACACCTTGTTTCACTGCAGCGAGCCGTCTCACAAACCTCCCATGCTTTTATTGAATTGTAACACAGGGAGACCTCCGGTTCATAAGAAGCCCCGGCTTACTGACCCCCAAAGCTTGTGAAAATGCATTATGGCGTCAGACGTGTTATGTATCTAAACTGTGTTTGCGTCTTACATCACAGGAATCTCCTCTGACCGATAAGCTCTTGTTATTCGTCCTGAAAATGTGGTCCAGATTAGCTGCCTTGGGTGGACCTCCTCATGTCCAGTAGCTTAATGATGGGTGGTCCTCTGTTCCATATTTAATGCCCATCTTTCAGATTCATGGAGCTGATCTAAGTTGTTGCTTCAGGGGATACACTCCTCCTCCTGATCCACCTCGGATTACTAAGAAAGAAATTAAAAAAAAGTGAAGTTGCTTTCACAGCGGCTCTGGGAAAGTCCAGGCTCCAGTCACGGGGCCTACTATGTCTACGTAGTCTAAATTCCATATAATGGTTTTAATCATGGTTATGATATAAATAGCTGTCGGGTTATTGCACCATTTTACAAGCAGGTTCAAAGAACAAGCCCAAAAACAGCAGAAATCAATTTCACTGGAAATCCCTTGCAGACAATTCTCAGATTAAGCTCATAGTACTGTCTTTGTGTTCAGAGAAACGGTTGTCACACATTCACTTGTATCTGATAAATAAAAAGAACACCACACTCCCCAACATTGTGTAATCTTGGCTCCTAATTTCAACAACAAAAACATAAATCGTTTCGGAACGACTATCTGTATTTCTTTCAAAAATAAAATAGAAAGTTGCCATGTCTGTGTGCTCTCTAGAGTTTACATGCTCACCCTCATATTCGTCCCTCCACCCTTCGCGCACAGCCCTGTCCTTGGCCAGAGCAGGCAGTTTCCCACCCCAGGGCTTGGCCATATGTGAGTGTTGGCTCGGTCCCTCATGTGAAGGTCAGCCCTGACGGGACATGTGAAGCCCCAGATTGTCACCCCTGGGGTTGGGAAGCAGGGCTAATTGACTTTAAAGCAGGCTGCATGACACGCATCAGGACACAGTGACAGGACTACTGAGGGACAAAGGACACATTTACAGAGGGATGTGGTCACCTAGTGGGACTTCCTCAGTATGAAACCGCATATAAAGTGACTGGATTTCAGAGGAATTAGAGTCATGATAACATACTGTGACTACAGGAAGATAAAAATATGATGGTTAATACCAAGGAATTCCCCTCGACATGGAAGGAGTGTTTCCAACTTTTTGAGCGATATGCTTGTTTGCTTTATTCTACAAGCTACGGAAATCTGTTTGTCTTTTATATTGTGATAGACTCAGGCCAAATGTTAAAAAGAATATGTACCTTTTTATGACGCTGCTTCAAAAATAAACACTCTCTCGTCTGGTTTCTCTTTCTTGGGTCGAAAATCAAGATGTTCCACTTAAGGCCCTGACACACCAAGCCGACGGTCGGCCGTCGGACAGTTTGGGGCCGTTGGTGAATGTCTGTCGGCCTAGTTTTTGCGGTGTGTCCCGCACTGTCGGCTCTATTCTGCCTGTGTCAGAGGCTTTGTGGACGATTCAGCATGTTGAATCGGAGCTCGTCGGTGAGAGAAATCCCTCTGATTGACTGTTCAGCTTTAACGAATCACAGCACGAGAAGAGAAACGGAAGTGAGGAAAGCAAGCAAACGAGTTGAGAGGGCGCTAACAGAAGGCTCTTCTCATTTTTCATCTTCATCTCATCTGATCATTCCAATACACAGAATGAATCTGAAATGAAGCTTAGTGGTGAGCGAGAGTGGTGTGAAAATTGTCGGCAAACGTCGCTTTGTTTCATGTACTTATCATAACAACGGCTTGTATAACCGCCGTCCTCGGTCTTCCGGTTTCCCTTTTTGAATGACGAATACAGACTACCGCCGCATGCTGGTGTGGGGAGTTATTTCATCTCATGCAGGCGCAGAATATACGTGCTAACCGGCCGTCGGCTGTCGTCTTTGAGGTGTGTTCAAATGCAACTTCTCAGCCAAGACAAAGGCGACGTAACAGCCGGCCTTCATCGCCGCTAGTTCTTCGATGTCGGGTCGGTGTGTCTGGGCCTTTAACGCTCCTCCTACAGGCCTGGAGAACTTCGGTTGTGTTGACTGCTGTATTTTTCTGTTGCATGTGTTTTGGATTTTCTTATGTGTTAATGAATTGGCTTCGTTTCTGAAGCTGCAGCACGTTTCTCCTCATGGAAATGTTTTGGACCGTTGTAGCATGTTGGCCTTTGTTGGCCACCGTAGTTTCCCTCTGCTTCAAGTATTTATGCTAAGTTAAGCTCATCGACCGCTGGCTGTAGCTTCATATTTAGCGCACAAATATGAGTGGTATTGTTCTCCTCAACGAACTCTCATCAGGAAAGCAAAAGAAACATAGTTCCCAAAAATTGCATTGCTTTACGATTTATTCATTTGGCTTTTATGCATAGGGAACGTTTGTTTAAAGATAGTAAAGCAGCAGCAGGTGAACAAACAAAAACAGTTCTTCGTAAAGCATTTTATTTTTGCTAAATATAACGCTTGATTTCGCTTCACAAGTTTGGTTTGTAACCCCGCTACACACACACACACACACACACACACACACTGAGTAATCAGTTAACACTTATCAGTTCTCTTGAGCTCACAGAATCAAAACCCATGTCAAACAGTAAACCTCGGCTTTGTTAAATCCTCTAATGAACCTTAGTGCCCTTCCTTCCCTCTACTTCCTGTGCTCCTTTCTTCCCCGTTAGGCCATGTAAGGACAAATCATTGTGGGGAGGCGACTGCATAAACGGTGGTTTACGTGGTGTTTGATTAGACGTCCAGTCAGGGCTGCCCGCTGATGGAGACGAGCCAGGGAGAAGCATTGTGCAATCAATGGGCTCGGTTAATTACAACAGATCAAACAGTAGCTCCATGGCAACCTCTGCCACATTTTCCAAAACAAAGGCCTGCGAGGCATTCAGCATGCGCGGCGGCTGTGACATGGCGTTACGCATGGCTGACACAGGGACGATTAGCAGCGGACCAGTGTTTATTTCTAGGGATGGGTGCACAGAGGTCGCGTTCTGTCATTTTTAGAGTAGTTGTCAGCACACAGACAATGCTATATAGCCTACCATTAATGAAACATGTCATAATTAACAATAAGCAGATCACTGTACTGAACAGAGAGGCCTAAAGTATAGTATTAGTCACTAGTTGCAAAATATCTCCACATCTATTTGATAGATTCCTATGAAAGTTTGTACAGATATTCTTGGTCCCAAGATGTTGAATCTTAATGACTTTGGAGGTCCCCTGACTTTCCCTCTAGTGCCACCGTGAGGATAACATTTGTGGTTTTAAGTGTCTCAACAGCTATTGGATGGATTGTCATGACATTTGGTTCAGATATTCACGTTCCCCTAAGAATTATTAAACAATTTGACCAAATACCTTCAAATTGAATGTCAATTAATTTCGTCCAGAATTGTCTCACGTTTAAATATAAATACAATCTCATGTTGTGTCAAAGTTTTCGGAACAGGCTCGATTTTCAGCATTTTTTCGCATTCGTCAAAAGCCCAAAGAGGGTTGTTTGACCACTCAGAGCCACCGTCCGTGCAAACGTCATCATCCAAAATGGCATCTGATAAACCGATTCACTTCGTCACCCAGCACAAAGAACTTTACGATAAAGAAATAATAAAACAATACAGAGATGTGGAATTTAAAGGTAGATTGTGGCAGGTGATTGCAGAACAGCTTGGAATCTGGGATAGTCTCAAAACAAAGGATGTAGGAAAGATTAGACGGTAGTGATGATGCTCTAGGCAGCTAAACGATTGCTTCTTGCTAATATCATTCGCCCCGTTTGGGACTAACGCTATCCATTGCACCCACGTCATTAATTCAGTTTGGTCGTCTATTCTGAATTTTCGCAACGAAGACAATAATAAAACGCATTAGATTCAGTGTGCGAGGTTTCTGTGCGTAACGATTTTTATCGGATGGTGCAATTACGGACTTTGTGTGCAAAGGCCTTTAGTCTTGTCCTACCAATGGTTCAAATATCCTTTTATGCACAGTCTGAGCTCTATAAAATAATCCAAACATCTCACAAGACAATAATAGAAACTGTACAACCAAAAAAAGCACATTGTGGTTTCTTGTATGAGTAATGATTTTAAATCTCTAAATCTAAGCACTAATATTTAGCGTTGTTTATATTGATAGTTGAACACAGAAGGGTTTGTGTACTTTCTAATGATGTATACACACTCCAAATGGTTTAGCTTGGCTGCACAATTGCTGGTGCACTGGCTTTTAAAAAAAAAAAACGTTTCGAAACACACTTACAAAGTGATTCATCTCAAACTTCTACTTTCACTATAGAGTGAAGGACCCACTCATGTGTTCTCTGAGAGAGTCGTGACTGAGACGGACGCCCGTGCTGTCCGTCTATCAGCTGGCAGCCGGCACCGTCAACAGGCCACCAGCGACGGGGTCTGTCTGTTTCACACACCAGATCTGTTCTAGTAAACTCACTGAAGTTGGCTCTCACATCCAAACTACGAGCCAATCCCGAGAACAAATGTTCAGAGCAAGTAAAACTCTGAGATTCAGATCCTCATAACTCCATCTCTCTGCATTGCTTTCTCTCTCTGACCCTTCTGCGCCCTTGTTTATTTATTCCTCCGTCTCATTCTGTTTTCTCAGCCCGTCTCCCCCCTTCTTCCTGCCTCTACCCGCTCTTGTCTCAAATTAGTGTCAGATTCCCCAGTGTGCTTGTTATGTTTGTTTCTAATGCAGTACCTACCAAACTACAAGTGTCCTATTCTTGGATGCCTTCTATCGATTCTCATTCGTGTGCAAGAGGGCAGCTCTCGGACAGTAAAGTAGCTCCATCTGTGTGTGTGTGTGTGTGTGTGTGTGTGTGTGTGTGTGTGTGTCAGGACAGGTCAGTCATGAGAGCGGAGGGCCTGCATTCCTCTCTGCAGTACTAAATCCTCATGGGATAGACCTCATTAGAGGACTAGCTGTTCCCAGGCTGTCTTATAGCCACTGCTGCAGTGTGTGTGTGTGTGTGTGTGTGTGAAAGAAGGTGAAAGCATTTGTTTGTACGTACACACATTTTTTGTGTGGCTGTTTGTGGGAATCTCTGTGTCTTCCTCTCTTGCTTTTCATTTTGTGATGCTCCTATGATATCCTGTGTTGGTGTGTAGTATAGAAATGACAGGTTACGCTGCTGTATCAGGCTTCCTGCCTGTGTTTTGACATGTTGTGTGATATTCAGTAAGAGAGCGTGGGGAGTTCAGGAAAGCGGATGCGATGTTCTCAAGGGGACTAGCTCGTCCAATGGACTCTTCGCAACCTTGGAGAAATTGTAAATACACACTGTCCCCTCGTTTCTCCATGCTGTCATGTACTAAAGTGTCCCTGAGAGACACTTAACACATCACTCAGTGACTCCTTGCTTCCAGACATAGCTCTGACCCCCCGCGGTTGACCCGAGCTGAGCCTGACAGCTTCTCATGTCACATTCTGTCTTTGGTTTCACTTTATTTTTCAGCCTGAGGAGAGCGAGAGGACACGAGGAGGGGGGGGGTAGTTGCGTCGTTCAAGGGAAACACTGTGTTCAGATTTTTCAGAATGTGGAAGGAGAGAGAGCTGTCTTTGTTGTGCAAGAGGGCGGACAGATCCACATGACCTGCACATTCAGCCACTTTCACACTTCCTTGTGAATTAGGACTTACCTGAGACATGAGGACTGTAGCAGCCTCTGCCTTCTGCTCGTAGAGAAACGAAAGACAAATACTTGTATTATAATATTTGCCTATGAGAATGAGGCTACCTACTGTATGCTTTAAATTTGAATAATATATGTATGTCCCGTCGTTCTACTGTATTCATTGTATTTCTTCCTTGTGTCGGTCCCGGCTCTACCGAAGACCAACAAAGAAGAGTCGCCATGTGTTTGGCCTCTCTGTTTGTCTTTCTGCTTCACATCTTCTGCCTCTGAGTCACATGAGGATCCATTACTGAGCGGGCAACAAGCACCATGTGGCTGCAGTCTATAACTACTTTAAATAAATGCACATTTTGAGACGAATGCAAAGGGACAGAGAGGTTGGAAAAACAGAGCTGAAGTGACTCTTCTCAGCAATACTGAATAGCAATAACAGAGTAAATCCTAATGTTCTTTGTCCAGCAGTAAAATAGCTCACATAACATTTGAGTCAATTAATGTTAATGTTAATGTTTATAGAGTTAAAGTTCATAAAAATAGTTTGATATTGTAATGGACTGTGGCAGAGATACAGTGCTGCTGATAGGAGTGTAGTAATATACTAGGAAGTGGTTGATCAACTGTAAAAACATTCACCTGGCAGCAACCTGACACACACACACACACACACACACACACACACACACACACACACACACACACACACACACAGGCTCGCAATGACCACAACTGATATCAGGCCGCTGGCTGATGAGAGGCACGGGACAGATAAAAAGGCGAACACAGGAACACACACAGACACACGCACACACACACACATGCACACACAGCGCTACACGCCAAGGCTGAAGCGACAGTGAGCTCCTGAGCCAAGGCCTCCCTCGCTGATCACAACACCGGTCTGTCTGATAAGCATCTTGTGCAATACACCGATGCAAGCGTGCGCGCTCTCTCTCTCTCTCTCGCTCTCTCTCCTTCCCATTCCTTTGAAAGCGGATGATTTCGACATCATTAACAACAGCCATGGGGCGGGATAGATTGGCAGGCAAAGTATGAGGCCAAAGCTGGATATCAGGTCCAACATGTAACACAGACACACAAAAAAACATACATGAAATACACTTCGAGAGACGCACATGCTCTCAGACACACTGTAAGACTGGATATATAACCCTTTTTACATGCATGTCTGGCTTTTTCCAGTTCGTTTATATTAGTGAAGGATATATGACTTGATATATCAGTCTGTAGAACACACACCCACACACGTACACATTTCACTTCCCTCTTATTCTTTGCAAACAGTGATTTATGCTGAGCAGGGATATCCAAGTGACGCCACTATCAGGCATCGGAAAGTAAATAAGAAGTCCCTTTCTGCTTTATCATCATCAGATGATATACTGTCTATAGCAGAGCACATCAACGTTGACACAGATTTATAATACTGTACGCTCGTTGGAAGCACCGGCGTCCCTTGATTTACGTTTGTGCCTGCGATCCTGGAATGCGGGACGGATACTGTACAATAACTGTTATGACTTACTGCCCCTGACGACAGGTACACTACCTTTCATGTTGATGCATAAATCAGGGAGATGGGAGATGAGCGGTTGTTGTATACCTTGGCAAGATATTTCGGAGCAGCTCCAAGTCTACCATCTTGGTAATAGCAAACACGTGACTGGAAGTACACATACAGCACTTCTGTAGTTACACATGAAAACATGCAATGTAGCTTAAATTGACACCCCAAAATCAAGAATACATATTTTTCCTCTTACCTTTTAATGCTATTTATGAATCTAGATTGTTTTGGTGTGAGTTGCCGAGTGTTGGAGATATCGGCCGTAGAGATGTCTGCCTTCTCTCCAATATAATGGAACTAGATGGCACTCAGCGGCTTGTGGTGCTCAAAGCGCCAAAAAAATACATTTTAAAAACTCAACAGCAACGTCTACGTCTATAAATCATGACCCAGTTACTCAAGATAATCCACATACCTTGTCGAAAGTAGTTTCATGTTGGAACTATTTTCTTTCTACAGAACTACAGCAGGCCTACACTTGCCAACCATATCACTGCGTAGAAGGAAGCGTGCATCTTCCGATGGACGAGCAGCCCTGTCTCCTAAAAATTACGTTCCCATACAACTAAACTGCATTCTCAATTACTTTCGGAAGGAACGTATCACAAATTTATCTGTAATGATATCTGCAGGCTCCCGCAGCAAGTGACCTAATAAAACGAGCGACACGCAGAGCAAGTAACGTAGTGTATCGAGTGACCGTTAATGAAACTCACTCACGTAGTCATTTTAAGCCAAAATATGATTTTTTTTTTACTAAACCTAACCCAGTAGTTTTCTGTTAAATTTAATTTAGCTGGGAGCTATCAATGCAGTGTGCAGATTTTTTGCCTGACCATTGCACATGCACAATACATATGTTGTTATACCCACATTAGCTCACACACACGCATATGCAACCTTGTTTGCTGGTGTGAAATCCAGGGATTGTGGCGGGTTCAGAGTTCTTAGAACACCAGCAACACACTGCGAGTCTGCCAGAGGAACCGCAGAGTGTGAGACTCACACACACACACACACACACACACATACACAGAAACATACACACGCCATGGCAGCGCTGTCAGTGAGTCAGTGTGTGAGTCACACTCCGGCTATGCTGCCTCTCGATTTTATAAGAGCCGCCAGCGCGGCACTGTATTTAATATTCCAAACAACTGTACTGTAGGACTCTGTGGCACACATGCACGTACTGTATATTAACATTATACATTTACATTCACACACACACACACACACAAACAGGATATTTCCTTTGGCCAAATACACCTGCACAAATACGATTTAGGAGTTCACACATATACAAACACACACACACACAGATGCATGCTCGTCATTGGGGATGACGGTTGAGTCAGAAGGGGAGAGGAGGGGAATCCTCGCCTCTTTGTGAGCTGGATCTATAGGAGAGCCAATCATAGGATCCTGCAGCACGGATACCGACTCCATTAGGTTTGACCTATAAATCACCCAACCTATACATTCTCACACGTTCACTGCTTTAGGGTGAAGGAAAATATGGAAAGGTGTGTGCTTGAAATGTCACGTTAAGACATGTCTTTATATCTTTTCTCAGATTCTGAGGTGGAATATCGGATCCCCACCTGTTTCCCAGTGCTAAACTGGCAAAGCAGACACAAAACAATGGCTCTTACTAGCACTGATATACACACGTAGGCAAAATTGTTGGTACCCTTCCGTTAAAGAAAGAAAAACCCACAATGGTCACTGAAATAACTTGAAACTGACAAAAGTAATAATAAATAAAAATTTACTGAAAATGAACTAATGAAAATCAGACATTGTTTTTGAATTATGGTTCAACAGAATCATTTTAAAAAACAAACTAATGAAACTGGCCTGGACAAAAATGATGGTACCCCTAGAAAAGATGTAAAATAATTTGACCATAGGGACATATTAAACTAAGGTGTGTCCTGTAAATAGCATCACAGGTGTCTTCAGACTTGTAATCAGTCAGTCTGCCTATTTAAAGGGTGAAAAGTAGTCACTGTGCTGTTTGGTATCATGGTGTGTACCACACTGAACATGGACCACAGAAAGCTAAGGAGAGAGTTGTCTCAGGAGATCAGAAAGAACATTATAGACCTTCATGTTAAAGGTAAAGGCTATAAGACCATCTCCAAGCAGCTTGATGTTCCTGTGACTACAGCTGCACATATTATTCAGAAGTTTAAGGTCCATGGGACTGTAGCCAACCTCCCTGGACGTGGCCGCAAGAGGAAAATTGATGACAAATTGAAGAGACGGATAACACGAATGGTAACCAAAGAGCCCAGAACAACTTCCAAAGAGATTAGAGGTGAACTCCAAGGTCAAGGTACATCAGTGTCAGATCGCACCATCCGTCGCTGTTTGAGCCAAAGTAGACTTAATGGAAGACAACCGAGGAGGACGCAAATCATAAAGAAGCGAGACTGGAATTTGCCAAAATGCATATTGACAAGCCACAAAGCTTCTGGGGGAATGTCCTTTGGACAGATGAGACAAAACTGGAGCTTTTTGGCAAGTCACATCAGCTCTATGTTCACAGACGCAAAAATGAAGCATACAAAGAAAAGAACACTGTACCTAATGTGAAACATGGAGGAGGCTCGGTTATGTTATGGGGCTGCTTTGCTGCATCTGGCACAGGGTGTCTTGAATCTGTGCAGGGTGCAATGAAATCTCAAGACTATCAAGGCATTCTGGAGCGAAATGTGTTGCCCAGTGTCAGAAAGCTTGGTCTCAGTTGCAGGTCATGGGTCCTCAAACAGGATAATGACCCAAAACACAGCTAAAAACACCCAAGAATGGCTAAGAACAAAACATTGGACTATTCTGAAGTGGCCTTCTATGAGCCCGGATCTAAATCCTATTGAACATCTGTGGAAGGAGCTGAAACATGCAGTCTGGAGAAGGCACCCTTCAAACCTGAGACAGCTGGAGCAGTTTGCTCACGAGGAGTGAGCCAAAATACCTGTCGACAGGTGCAGAAGTCTCATTGAGAGTTACAGAAATCACTTGTTTGCAGTGATTGCCTCGAAAGGTTGTGCAACAAAATGTTAACTTAAGGGTACCATCATTTTTGTCCAGGCCAGTTTCATTAGTTTGTTTTTTAAAATGATTCTGTTGAACCACAATTCAAAAACAATGTCTGATTTTCATTAGTTCATTTTCAGTGAATTTTTATTTATTATTACTTTTGTCAGTTTCAAGTTATTTCAGTGACCATTTTGGGTTTTTCTTTCTTTAACGGAAGGGTACCAACAATTTTGCCTACGTGTGTATGGTTGGTTTTAATATGGCTCAAAAGGACTGAACCACTTGTATGCACAGGTAGAATCAACCCAGGATTAGTCTTTAGTTTACATTTGTTATTGTTTGCATAAAACCGCACTCTCATGAGGGTGAAACGATTCAGTCAAGTTTTAAAATGCTTAAATTACACATCCGGATGTTTTTGTCTCACGGTTCAAAGCTCCCTTTTGTGGCTTTCAAAATGCAATCAGTCTGCTTCTCTAGAGAGTTAACTGATAACAGGTGACACACATACACATTCACTGCAGCTACCTACAGGTTGAAAAGAACACAATGTCTCCTTATCACAGTTTCCCAAATAAAAGAGGTAAGAAAAGCTTTAAACAGCACCCTCTGGTGGTGACTTAGGGGGAGTGAACATCCTCAGTAACTATGCCACAGCATTTCAAAGGAAAGTTTTTTCCAATCCCAAGGGAAAAAAGCATTATTCATTGGTTTACTTGATGTTGCTTTTATTGTGGGGATTCCAGGTGCCAATAGTTGCATTTATTGGTAGTTATGGAAGACATCTGCAGAACCGTATTTGAAGAAACTAGCAATGCAGTTTGATGTTCAGAGAAAAAAGAGAAGGCTACCAGCAGTGTAAGATCAGTGGCATAAGGCTCAAGGGGAAAGGTGGTGCATACGAAAGCAGCTACCATGAGGCTGTGCGGCGGTTGACGTGCGCCGTGGGTGTTGGATTTGATGGGAGTGGCGTGACGCTGAGGGGCAATGAGTCACAGTCAACGATAAGGACCTGGGGTTGTGACTGACCTCTCTCAACTGTCCCTCTTTCTCCCCCCATACTCCTCCTTTCTCCTCATCTGGTTCTTTGCATGGGTATCCTTGTTTGTTTCTTTTGATTTTTACAGTCAATGAGTCATAACTAACTCTTGCCTCCTTTTGTACCTTTGACTCTTCGCTAAAGTGCATTTTTTCTTTTAGCCTCACATGATTCTTTCTTTTCTTTCTTTCAATTTCTTTCAGACCATTTCCTCTCTCGTTCGTCGCCGTGCTTTCTTTTTACCCTGTGATCAGGGAGTGGAGCCTTTAGGTTTATCTGCGATTGGGAAAAGCTCTCTGACTCACACAAACAAACACACTTTTATAAGGTGATGACTCATTGCAACACAGGCCATTCAGATACACAGCACACCAAAGTGAAAACTGGTACGTGAGTACGTGTTAGTGCGACTGTGTTTGCATACACATTAACCTTTATATGCATTAAAGGGCAATGACACACCACCTACGCTGCTTTTATCTCACACAGTCACTGAGATAATCAGTGTTGCTGTAAGGGAGGTTTTTGATATAACAAATATGAGGGCCAATATTTGTTGCATCAAAAATCTTGTTATTGCTTGCACGACAGCTTTTACACACAGTTTGTGCATGTGTGTAAATGTGCCTATATTGTTTCTTTGCATACAGACAATGATGCAAACATGCAATATGTGAGTGTTTATGTGCACAAGTCCAATGGCAGAAAAGTATTCATCATGACACGGGCAGATGAGGAATAATAAATGTGTCGAGTGACTCATGCAAAACAGACATAGGAGCCATCAGCCTCCACACACACACACACACACACACACACACACACACACACACACACACACACACACAGACAGACAGACAGACAGACAGACAGACAGACAGACAGACAGACAGACAGACAGACAGACAGACAGACAGACAGACAGAAAGAAATGTGCAAAATGTCCCCAGCTTCATTTGTACAACTGCATGTCTGTGGAAGAGATGAGTCACTTTCAACTGCGGTCGTCACATAACTACTGTCACTTAGGCTGATTCACACTCTGAACAATTTCTAAAATCAAACAATCAACCTCTCTGCTGCCATTTTTATGCAAAGTGAGTGAGTGAGGGTACACCATGTACTTATTATAGAATGGTAATTCACTGGAACAACGCAAAATTTGAAAACTGATTTTTCTTTTTTTAATTCATAAAGATAATAACATGGTGCAATAAAATAAACGCACTGGTCGTTCCAGTACAATTGAATATGTAATGTGCATACAAAAATATATAAGACAATAATTGGCTGGAATTTCAAAGACAAATGTTAGTAAAGGACAACATGTTCTCTTACAAAGCATCACACAACTACAACACACTTACAGCTCTACAATACTGCTCAGACCACCTGTATGAGGTGATTTTGGCAATGACACAGTAATACACCTTTTGATATCCTTTTTTCTGTTCCATACAAAATAATTAATGTTCATCATCTGATTCCTCCTCTTCGTCCTCCTCTTCCTCCTCCTCTTCAGATTCATCTTCATCCTCTTCGTCGTCCTCATCCTCTCTCCTCGTCTGGCGACTGCTAGCTCTTTGTTGCTGTGACAACAAATAAACAGTCACCACGCAGCTACAACACTCAACACAGATAGTCATTACGCACGATTGGTGCTACCGGTTTTCTCCTGAACTTTTCTCTCGAGTACAGGTGTGAACACACCTCCATATGCACCAAATTCCTCAGGTTACATTTGTTTATATTTGTAGTATAATACTATATGAACATAAATATGTCCTATGTTGAAGGACAGTTAAGTTCATATCCTGGCATGTGTATAATCTAAGAATGTTGACTGCAACTGTGTTTGTTGTTTAGCAGTGATTGCAGATACCCGCAGATAAAATCAAACCTAATCATGGAAGCAAAGTATGATCTCAAGTTGTGGCGCAAGATGCACTTGAGGCACATTCTGATGACATGCGCGGACTGCAATCTGCGAGCTACAATCTAGATACAAGATACGACGTCTGAACACACACTGAGACCTAAAGAGGACAGATCTTCAGAGATATCAAATAATACTCCTCATTTAGTGAGAGAGAGTGAAGACTGGTTGTCACAAGGTCAGTACAGTGCCACTGTGAAGATGCTGGGGTAAACTGTGAAACGTGGGAGGAAATGCATGATGATACTGGCATGCGATGACGCGTGGAGATTCAAACAGAATGATGGTTGGGATGACGCTGTGTATAAACTTTGGCACGACTGATAAGACTTATCGAGCCACCAGCCTCGACTGGTATGAGGAAGACTACTCGAAAAGGGAAGAAGGGATTTTTTTTTATGTCATCACCACAATGCAATTTATTTAACGGTCAAAGTCAAAGATAAAAAAAAAAAGCCATAACAGAAACTTCAGTCAGTCAGTCAGGGACCTTCTGGGGAAATTCTAGTTTTTGTTTGTATCTTACCTGTAAGGTCCCTGCTGTACTCAGGAAGGACCCGGTCCGATCGAGGGAGGTTTTGGAATTAGCTCGCACTATGTCTAAGCGTGACTGGTAGTCAGGGGGGTGCAGCAAGCTCCTGAACACCTGCCAAAGACAGTAGGCGCTATATTTTTCCAAAGAGAAACAGGAGAATGGAAGCAATGCCTACACACACACCCATCGGTAATCTTATGGTATAATATGCAAGAATTAACTAAAAAGCAATGTAAAGACTGGTACAAAAATAATCCATCTCAATCATCTTATGCCGCACTAGAAGTGTGTAGAGACCCTGCCCTCTGCCTGTATTTTCTCTTTTCTTCTTATTTTGCTTTACTCGGGACGCTTCTGGGCGTCAACAAAGTGACTTTGTGTCCCACATGGGGGTGTAATCCCCAGCCAATGACAGCGTGCAGGGTGTGCAGCCTGTTCAGGTGATCAAATATCGCCGTTTTGTCACGCCCCATGGCTTCTGATACCGAGGCACAAGTCTCCACATACAAAGCGGCTGCATTTCACGGATGGGAACGGGTTGTGTTATTATGTGCATGTGTTCCAGTAATCCCCCTGCTCCTCTCTGTATTGTGAGTGCAGTTATGATCTGTGTGTTTCTGTAGTTTGACGGGCAGCACTGAGCCACAGCCAGGAAGCCTGCATTCATTCAAAATCCGGCAACTCGACATCTTCCCGCAGGGTTATGCGTAGTCATTTGTGTGCTTTAGAATGTAACCGCCGTGAAACAATCAGAAAATGACGTTATATTGCTCTGATTTGCTGCTTTGTTCTCACCAACGCCGCTCTCTCTCTCTCTCTCTCTCTTCAGTCACTGTATAGCTCGTACGACCATCGCTGCTCTCTCTCTCCCTCTCGGCTGGTTGGGCTGTGGTGGTGTGGCCAACTTTGAATGCTGTTTGTTTACAGCAACCGACAACAGCTACATATTATACCTTTAATATGTGCACTGAACATAATGCAAGATAAACCATGAATTTAAAAAAAAAAAATGACTAAAGCGGCCACAGTGTACACAAACTGAGTGCACATTGTCACTTTAGGGATGTTACGCAATAAGTATTTTGTAGAACAGCTAAATAAGTTGTAAAGTCTCCGGGGTGAAAAACACGACTGGAATACTTTACAACCTGGAATATCCAGCAAATCAGCAATCTTTCTTTCACCGCGCTTAAACAAAGCCGCTCAGAAGGTATGCCTTCGATAACACATCAAACTGCCATTTAAACCACGCCGTAAACAAATTCCACAACAACTCTCAATCAGGATTATCTTCATGCCTGTCATTGTGCCTTTTTTTCTGATGATTCAATCTCCCATGCTTTGTACTATGAGTCATTGAAAAGACAGCCTCGTCTGGGTGAGGAGTTTCGCTTCGATATGAATGGAAGGGGGATGATTCAGTGCAAAAACACACGAATGAGATGGCGAAGGGGTGGAGGAAAAATAGCACAAGGGCATCTGCGGGAGGAACCTCGCTCGCTCAATCATTGATCCTTTGTTTTCACACTACGGGCGTTGTCTCTTAAAATAGTAATAATAGAAAACATCTCGAGACCAAATTGTAAACAGAAGAAAGTAGCTCCGAATTGTGAAGAGTTCACCGCAGTTTACTTCAAAAGTTACCACACGAGCTAAAGGGTGTGGACTATACATGAGCAATGAGTCGATGAGTAATGTGTGCATAAGATCATGATGGCTTCGCTTGGACTTGTTAAATATAACCGTCGGGTTAATCAAGTGCACGGCAGAGGGTGTACATAAGGACTGCTCAGCTTTAATCATCCCTAGTACACGGCCACATTTAAATATACATGCTTTCTCTGTTCGTCTGTGACACAGTGAGTCAGTTCAATAATTACACCTAAATTAACATTTGAAACATCTCCTATGCGCGCACACACACACACACACACACACACACACACACACACACACACACACACACACACACACACACACACACACACACACACACTCATGCTGGCAGGCTAATTATAACTGACTGGGTCGTGGGTCATCAGCCTACCTCCAGGTCCTCCTCCTCATCCACGCTTTGAATGCTCTGGTAGGCCAAAGTGTACACCTCCAAGGCCTTGGCGTGGAACGACATCTCCACTGTCACAAACTCACCGAAGATTTTCTATAAGGGGAAAGACATGGATAATAATTCAGTAGTGAGTAGGCTTAGGAACTATTTAAATGAATCACAAACTACCTTGTGGCCACAAGACATGAAAAAGAGTTCTGAAATGACAGAACCAGAATAGTTTCAAACAACTGGAGGAGGATTAAGAGATGTGGGCAGGTGTGAAATATCCTCATATCAATATATTATCACCGTCTGGTTTCACTTCACTGCCGCCCACGGTTTAAACCGACATGTACCGTATTTCCAACCACTGAAATTGTAGTTCTTAATTTGAGGTAGACAGAAAGCTCAGAACCTTGATGTCCCGGATCTTCTGCCTCTCAAACTCGTCTATTGTCTCCTCCAGCTGCCTGGTGGTCCGCGTGGCATCCATGGTGGCTCTCTGGAGCTCACTTTCAGCCTGATAGGAGAACAAATCAATATACAACAAAATACAAAAAGCGAAAGTTTTTGAGAAAATCTGTGTATAAACATAGAAATTTAACAGTATCCCATTCTGCTTATTAACGTGCTCAATTAGAAAATGAATACTTGATACCCGGGCCAATATCATCCAGTTTCGGAACTGCAGTTCCAGCCTCGCATGCGCCACGTATTGGCATGAGCCCTACAGACATTGACATGCTAATGTGCTCTTTAAACAGGAAGGGAAAGCAAGAGCTTCTGCAATTTTGACACTTACGTCTCATGTGTTCATGCAATTTAACACCTTAACTTCACACATGGTGACATACTGTATATGAGCTATATAAAATGAGTTTCTGCTGTTACTTCTGTTTCCTATAAGTGCTGCAGGTTGGCGTGTGTACTGTATAACTAGTGTGACAATGGCGAAACTGCAGAGGGTTTGTGACTTTATAAGTTTGTGAGTGATTACAAGTAATTTCCGTGATGTGCTTCACATCTATAAGAGAGTAATGACAAAATTGGTTTCTGTTGGAGTTGTTACATGTGTTTGTAGTCATACATCACGGGACACACCTGAGACTGAAAGAGAAGTCAAGGAAACACCAAAAACAATATTAGCTTGTTGCTAAACATTCAAAATGGATCCAAGTTTATTTTCCTGTTGCAATATTAATTAATATCTATGACTAACTAAGCTGTACCCAAGATGCCGCCTGCATGCAGTATAGCCTACAGGTGGTTGTTGTATCATTGAAAGTCTATTGTCTGTTTGATATTAGAGAATTTGAGAAACAAAACAAGGATACAATGATCTGCCTGTCTGAGGGGTTTCTCTGTCTCGTCCTCTCAAGCTGAGCCATCTGTTTGGCTTCTCTGTCTCTGGCACTCTGAGTCGTCTTCAGATCCTCCTGCATGGATGTACACAAGGACAAAGTAGTCATTATGAGAATGAACAACGATAGTTAGTTATTTATAAATTTGCATCAGGACATAATCAAACAGACATTTGTCATAACTCAGTGTTTCCAGATCAAGACCTCAAGTGCACCCTGTTGGGCAGGTTTTTTTGTGTTGTCTTTACGCTGAAACAGTTGGTAATGTTTTTTCTGGCACGCTCACTCACTGTGCAAACAAATGACCAATCACGATCAATATCAAAGCGGACTGTTTCTTTTGAACAAGCTAAGAAGTGTCTCGTGTGTTTTTTGGCACATACTTTAAATTCTGGTGAATTTTGAAAGTAGTTTTAACAAAAAGATGACTAGAAAAAAAGAGTGAGAGTACTTTGCAGCAGTGGGCGACTGGACCACACAAGGCAACGTGACTAATTTTATAATTTATGGCAACACTGTATGAGAGAGAACATTCCCTTTTAATCCTGGTTAAAATAAGATGCTGAGAGGAGGAGATGCTAACAATGGCACAAAGAGAGGCTGATGTGCCAGTGGGATGTCATCATTAAATCAACACTGCCCTCATGTGGCCATGCAGTGGTAATAACACTGACAGTAAAATGTCCCAAACTGCCCCCTAAGCTCCTATTATCATTTTTGATGACACAATTACTGGCATCATTGTGAGCCAGAGCACATTTAACCTTGAAACAAAAAAAGCTGCAGTTATTTAGATGGAACGGAAACACGAGTTAGGGACACACTACATGGAGAGAGGCAAGGCAGGAAGGTAAACAATTTTACGACCTTTGAGGCACTCGTCCATTTTCTGTTCACATTTTATGTCACTGGCAGTTGGAGCAGCATTTGATGCGTTTCTGTATAGCTGTGTTATAAATGTGATATCTCAACAAGCAAGAATAAGACAGAAAAGTAACATCGGTGCTCTTATAAATTACACAAAAGTAAATATATCTAAAGATTTTTGCCACGCAACCATTTACAGTAAAAAATACTCTGCAACTTGTAATTTTCTCTTTGAGGAGGCTTTGTACTAATTTTACAATAATTGTAGCTGGAACATGGATAAAGCTTAATGGTCATTGTCATTTGGCCCACTGGCATCAGTTCAGATGTTAACATAGCACAGCTCACAGCAACACTTACCCTTTTACGTTTCACAACAGCTCCATAGCTTTTTAATGGCTCTATGACTTTGGCTTCAAGTCTTTCCACCTGTAAGGCAAACAACTTCACGTTAGCTTCTACAACAAATTTAGGCTCCCAATGTGAAATTATGATTAAAGTGAAAGCAGCAGGAAATGAAATACTGTAGTTTTACCTCAGCTTGGCGGTAGTCTTGAATCTTGGCCAGGTGGTCAGCAAACTGCTTCATACCTCTCTTCAGGTGGGGCGTCTCTGTGTCTGCATACACGCCGATTTCCCTAACCAGGACGTCTGACTTGTCTCGTAGCCTGGCTGTTTTACGGACATAGGCAGCAAACAGTTGGCACATCTCTCCAAAATGTTTCTCCACATTGGTGATGTTTTCCTGGATCTTTCTGGTCTGGGTGTCCCTGGAGAGGATGAAGGACATTAACAGTAGTAATCAAATTGTGTATGCATGGGGACAAAAAAAGTGCATTTCTCTCACCTAAGAGATCTTATTTTTGTGTACTATATGTCATATGAGTTTGAATCTAACTACATATAGCTTACGTGTAGCAGGCCATTATTTTCCAGATTCTTTCATAAAGCCTATTATGTCATCATCACTGAGACACTTAGCCAGCTGAGTGTAGTAAAACCTATTTATCTAGTAACAGATAGTGTTAATTACTGTTTGAGAAAAGCTCATCTTTTTTTTTTTTTTTTAAACTTGTGTTTTATTGATATAAAAAACAAAGAACAAACAAAGATGTGTCAATGGGATATCGGGGTACAAAACTTAGTAATGTAGTGCATGATAGCTGTATTCATTCAGAGGGGCCACTGGTGTCCCAGTGATGGGTAAGATATGCTGTCCATTTGTTCCATTTCTCAGCAAACTCCGATTGCTGGATTCTCAGTACATGTGTGAGTCTTTCCATGTCAAATATCTCCTCAACAATGTTCTTCCAGTGATTCAGAGTAGGAGGGTCCTCTTTGCACCATTTCCTGGTGATTGCTTTCTTGGCCGCTGCCAACAAGACCTTGAAAAGGTATCGTTCTTCCCATTGCACAATTTCCCTTTTAAGGTTGCCTAGATTCATCGACTCGCATGTTTTAGGTATTTCATAACCCAGTATTGCTTTTAATTCCACCCATACATCTTCCCAGTATTTACTCCTTTTCTTACATTCCCAAAAAACATGGGCCACTTTATCCTCCCCACACAGTCTCCAGCATATCTGTTGAGTTATCGTGAGAGTTGCATGTTCTTTACAACTACTATTATAACTAGATTGAAGAGTGGAGATCTTGAGAGGATGAAAAAAAGAGTTCAATGTGAGGCCACACAGTTTGTTTTGATAGTTTTGCTGTAGTAATAATAATAATAATAATAATCCTCCCCACACAGTCTCCAGTCTCCTCTAGAAGAAAATTTACTTTTTGTCTTGGGAGTTATGAAGAATCTGATTATGTTCTTCCAGCAATTTATTTCCACACCCTGGAGCTGGTGGTAGTTTGTTGAATGTTACATATATTATACCAATCTTCTTCGGTTAGTTGCATTTTCTTTTCTTTTACCCATTTATCTCTAACATACAGTGTGGTGATTCCTCTTCTCTTCACTAGCCCCTTGATACAGCAATGATATCACTTTACCTGTGATGTTTTCTGTATGCTTTACACAGGAAAAGCTCATCTTTTAAAGGATAACATGAGCATTTGAGCTTTAGTTTGAGGATTATAAAGAAAAGTCCTTTTGGGATCATAAACAACATCATCATGGTCCAGTAGATGCGTCTCGTGTTTATACCTATTTATGAACAACCAGCTATATCTGTAAGTAATGTAAAGCGTGAAAACACAAGTGAACTAGCAGCTAGCTGACTCTTGAGATGTTGTTTTGTAAACGTTAGTGTTAATGTACCGAGCAGCTAACGTTACCGTTACCGTTACCGGGAGGATTCAGCTCGTTTTAACGCATTGTGCCTCGGTCTTACCTCGCTCTGGCATCGGGCGTGCGGCTCATCTTTGCAGAAAAGGCAGTAAATGAAATGTATTCAGTGTTCAGGAGAGTTTATCTGGACTGGACTGAGATTTATCGCTAACTAGCTAACCAATGCTTCTCCTCTCTCCTCAAGCTAGCACGCCAGTCTGCCGTTTCCATGGAGTCCCTGCTGGCGTTTCCGCTTGAGCAATGCATTCTGGGAGATTGAGTTTGTTTGTTTGTTTATTTGGATCCCCATTAGCTTTTGCATAGCAGCAGCTATTCCTCCTGGGGTCCACATAGTTTACATGGTGACAATACAAAAATACACATTCACACTACTCATCATAATACACTAACATAACACATGGTAATACACGTCAACTGTAAATAAAACAATAATAACTGACACAGTTTAAATAACAAAAACACAAAGAAAATAGAATAAAGGCTCCGACTGAATCTATCATGATCTAACAGATAAATATCATCATTTAACATTTAACATGGAATGCCCATAATACCCTTACACACCCAAGAATACTTATTAATTACTAAAGTTTCTTCTTAAGTAGTGCTTTTTTAGTGTTTTTTTTAAAACCAAATATAGTATTTTGTTGTGTAATATGATTTGGGAGTGAATTCCATTCTTGCATTGCTCTGTATATTGCTGTACTTTGACCTGATTTGGTTTTGGATCTTGGTAAAGTCAAACAACCTGCAGCAGCATGCCTTGTGGAATAATTGTGTGTATCTGTACTAAAGGATAGTTTTTTATAAAAAATAAATGGAGTCTTTGTTGTTATAACATTCTTAATGAAAACCATCAATGAATACAGCAATCTATTTCTCACTTCAAACCAAGAGAGACATTTATGCATTTTAAGAACATTTGTTCTCCACCCACAAGAAAGAGCTACACATGCCGCTTTATTCTGGACCAGTTGCAGTTTTCTTATATTACCTGATGAAGTGTAAGTAAATGCACTTAGTACTAAGTATTAGTATACTTGTGGTACTTGAGTTTTTTCTCATTTTATGCTACTTCTACACCAGTAGGTCAGAGGAAACTATTGCACTTTTTACTCCACATTCATTACATTATTATATTTAATATTTAATATATATTTGTATTATTATATTATACATTCATTAGAGATCTTTAATTAGTAGTTTCTTCTTTGTAGATTAAGATTATACATAAAAAATAGATAATCAACAACATGATGTATAGTAATAGATTAAACAACCCAACGGTATAAAGAAGTCAAAATTATATTTTATCCACCTTGACCAAATGCTTTAAATGCTGCCTATGTGTTGATCAGTCAAAACTAATAATCAAATAACATAACACTTACCGCATCTATTATACAGTACATAAGCCATTCTGTATAATCAGTACTTTTGATTCTGTCAGTAGCTTATTATATCTTGATGATAATACTGGACTTGACTGCATTCATATAACACTTTTATCCAGAACTCTTTACAATGTACTTCCCTTCACACACACAGATACCGGTGGAGCTACCATGCAAGGGGAAGGCCGAACCATCAGAAGGGGTCCAGCATCTTGCTGAATTGCAGTATAGGAGCTGGAGATTGAACTGACAACCCTGCCATTGTTGGACAGCCCGCTCTACCTGCTGAGCCACAGGTAGGAAACTGTACCTTAACTGAAGTTAAATTCCAAATGCAGGACTTGTATACTCATTTTAAAATGTTTTAACAATGTGGTACTGCTAGTAAGCATCTGAATACTTCTTCCATTACTGTACTTTACATCACCCTACATGCATGCATACTGAAGAGGAGGGCTGGATTATGACGTTATGATGAGTATTTAAGGTTCAGTCAGTTCTTTATGGGAGACCTGAGAAAAGACAATATTAGTAATCTAATCTGCTGGAAAGTAAATCATGGATTAGTTTCTTCATGTTTCAGTCATAAATTATCCTCCCAATGAACGTTCAAACTAAAAAAAAAATAATCCTCCCAATGATTTAGTTGTGACAGGGAACCACTTTATAACCCTTGTAGTATGAAAACAAAGCAGAAGAGAAAAAAGTGTCTGCAATGCAGGTAGTAAACTTTTCATATCAAACCAATAAAGCTATAAAAGCAGTTATGGAATCTGTAATCTTGTGTCATGCCTGTTAGAGATATCAACCAAAAATAGCACACAAATAATGTGATAATCTCCATGTTTTTTTTCCTGGGCAATAGCAAGTGAATATCCCTGCTGGAAAAGACAAATATTTGGCTGCTTTCTACGGCTTGTATAATTCCCCAAATAGATCAAGGTACATTGTCTACATTGCAACAAAGAGGGCCACAAATAGTCCTTTTCAACAACAGCTTGACTGCTTTTGAGCTGGTGCCAAGAGCAGACTTTGTGATCACTGAAATGAATGGAGGCCTCATTGTAATTCCCTCCTCTGTGTTTGGGAATGCATGAATGTCACCAGCTGCCACGTCTGCTCCTCTGTGGAAAATGTCCAAAAACCTTAATTATCACGCTTAATCATCCATGGGATTGAAGCTGGGGAGATCCCACTGTAACAGATTGGCGATGTAAAACACGGTCATTGCATTGAGCTGTGTGCCTGGAATCCCAAGAGGATCTGGTTTATACTCTCTGCTACAGCTGATGCTGGTATACATTCATTTTTTTCGTTAAATGCTTCTGATATAACCTTCCTCTGGTGCGGCGCACGGTATCATTACATCATGTTTTTTTTCTTTGATCATTTAATAAAAATACCAGCTAATTTTGGCGTGATGGTATCCTATATGGCTTCTTGTGTACAGTCAAGTAACCACCCTTAGTTTTAGTGTTGTAATGAATTCCCTGGAAACAATATAGGCCTGTTTGAGTTTTGATTAAACAGCAGCAAGCAAAATTTACATTTATAATTCAAGACTATACACAGAAATAAAGTATGTTTACTCAGCTCAATGTGCAAAAGCAATAACACAGATAAAAGATGGATAAAAAGATACAAAACAACATACATGTCTAAAACACATAGCATCGGTTGAAGTGCAAATATTCTGTCCATTACTGTAGTAATGTAAGTAATAGTAGAAATCACATACTAATATATGTACTATCGCTCAACATACTTTTGTGTGAATAAACAGTAGTGTGTATGTTTTTGGACGCACTGAGCAATAATTTACGTCATCACTTTCTGAGAGCATCCTTGCCGGTTGCAGAGGTGTAACCATGGTAACCTCTGCCAACCTCATGTGACCAAACGATGGTTTGTGAGAATCATAAAGTCTGAACTAATTAAAAAAATATATTACACCTAGCAAAGTGAAATCTTATTCTTACACTTAAATTGAAGCGTTATTGACGTTACAGAGCTGTCCATTAACAGCTGTTATGAACGTTGTCAATACTACCGCCTTGCATTGTGGGATATTTAGGCAGCTGTAGTGTCCAGTGTTTGCATACTTTAATATTTCACTGGAAATAGTATGCAATTCGCGTACTATTGGTTTCATCCTAACGTTTCAGGCATACTAAAAAATCTCACATGCTGTTTAAGCGTACTAAATAGCATGTTAGTTTGGAATTTCAAACGGTTTTGTGCAAGTGTGTGTGAGTGTGAGTGTGTGTGTGTGAGTGTGTGTGTGTGTAGTAGGTTAAATGGAGGTTAATGGCTCAGGGGATGAAGCTGTTACAGAATCAGGCAGTTCTGCATAATTGTCAGCGGTTAGTAGTTGCATATTTATGTTTTTAAAAGGAGTAACATCATGTCTCACAGTGAAAATTTTCCTCTCTGAATTTTAGTATGATTTCACAATTATCCATACAGTATGATTTCAGTAAGAAGAGCCAACAGACAAAGCAGAGTTTCTCAGCTTTGTCAGTGTGATTGCATTATCTAACCACATGGTGGCAATCTACTTCCATTTGTCACGTTGCCTTTAAGATCCAAATAGGAATTCGCCTGGTTACAGGTGGATTCTGATCTGTTTGTGCACATAAATAGTCCACTGACTCACACATCTCTCCTCGCTATCTTCATCATCACATGTTTACATTATTCAGGACCTCCCTGGCAGTAACCCAGGACTAGATCCCTAAACATTATACAGTAACAAATATAACAGATGCCTGTCTAGTCGGTGTCCTGCAGGATCTTTGTGTTGAAAGAAGCCCGGGGCTGTTGAGTTATTTGCGTTGGCTGCTGGTAAATGTATTCAGGAGTGGTGGCATCTTTTTTAAGACTGTGCATCTGACTTTCTTAAAGAACAGATGGTGTTGTTTCCAAACTACCAATTAGCAAGGAGAGGGTTTAGCAAACCACTATGCAGCTCTCCCTGCCTTGTCTTTCATTCTCTCTCTCTCTCTCTTCCTGTCTCTGTCCCTCTGTGCCCTCTTGTTCAGTCTTCAGCTCTCTCTGCCTGACTTTCCCCTCTCTGCAGCCCCCCTACGCCACTGTGGCACACTGGAGCGATGTGTGGCCTGCTGAACAGATTGGGAGTGACATATGTCAGACGTGGGGGGACTTAGCGGGGCAACCGAGTATGTGTCCCCCAGCGTGCTCGTGTGTGTGTCTGTGTGTGTGTTGATTCTCCCCCTTCAGGTGTGAGTCCTGGTGTGAAGACTCCAGACTCGAGGCTCTCTCCTTTAGATTCCCCGTTAATAACAAGAAGGAGTCTGTGGGAGGCGTGTGTGTGTGTGTGTGTGTGTGTGTGTTCAGAGACGCTGAGGATTACGAACAGTGTGATATCTTGTTTGCCACTTGGTGCATAAAATGAAATTACAAGCCAAGAGTCAATATCTCATCACGCTGATTTTGGCCTACGTCTTCCTCTAACGGTTGCATTCCTGTGATTTGGCAGAAGGAATACAGCGCTGCTCTCTTTGCAGAAATTAACCCTGAGATATCCAGTGGGAAATATATCCATCCTCTCTCCGCAGATCAAACTCAGTTTTCAGTGTTGTAACTTAAACGCTCCCCTGGAGAGTGTGTAAATAAAAAAAGCAAAACCCCCAAATCCATCATACAGACAATCAACATGTCAGTCTTGTTAAGTTCAGCTTTAACATCCAACTGAACTTCATTTAAGCTCTACTCTCAGCTTTGAATAAAATGCACTGATGTAGCCTTTCTACTGTCATGGCGACATGTCCTCCTGATGAATTCTTTATGTAGATGAACATTAGTTTGACATCACACATAAACAAGACGTCAGATCTTTTCTCCCTGTGCACAGACAGCCATGATAAATGGTTTCTGAATCTCACGCTCCAGATATGAAATTCAGCGATATTCCCCTTTAACTCCAGCAACCTTGAACAAAAGTCCTCCCTCTGCAGTTAAGCGGGTGCTTGAAGGGCAAGCCGACGCAGACACGGTCCAGTGCTTTTATTGACCCAATGAAAAACCTCTCCGCGTCTCCAGGGGCTCGGAGCTCAGGTTAGGGTCTTTGTTGTCTGCGTTCATTAGTGTCTCCTTCGCCATCTCTCTCTCTCTCTTCTCTCTCTCTTTCTCCATCTCTATCTCTCATACTCTCTCTAACACCTCCTCTTCTAACTCCCCGACTCTCTCGCTGCTGCTCTTTTCCCCCCGAGGAGCTGGAGAGGAAAATGTCACCAGATCAAATTAGTGGCAGCCTCCAACACTGCCTGTCTGCCTCTGTCTGTCTATTCCACCGAGTGATAGCATCACTCATGGATGTTTCTAGAAGTTTATTTGTGTCCAAACTTTATCTTCCCCAGGTATGATACTTCATAACTCTGGGGATATAGTACTTTTTCTTAAAGTTGTTTTAAAGTAAATTTTCACTGTATTGTTTCTGCAGGATAAATAGGATTTTTTTGTAGTATTCCTTAAAAGTAGGGATGCACCGATTGTGAAATTCTGGGTCGATACCGATGTTTAAAACAACAATTTGGCCGACAGCTGATACCGATGTTTTTATTTGTTTTGTTTTTGCTGTTATTTATTCCCCTTTTGTGCCAGGGAAACAAAGACCTCTTCATTATGAAGAACTAACTGAGCCGTTATACAGTCATTCAGCATTTTATTACACTGTCTTTGAATGAGCACAAATTCATCGTACAAATGTATGAAACAACCTTTAATATAACCTTCTTTCATATGAACAATATTTTTTCTTTTTTAAAAGAATAACTGCTTTAAAAGCCTTTTAGCTGCTATACACCTACCTACTCAGTGAGAAGAATGTTGCATGTTACATAGCCCAACAGAAATATTAATTTTGTGAAACATACATTAAATGTAAATGCAATTGGAAACATGAGCAGAGTTTCTCACACATAGACTTTACTTGAGCCGACCAGCCATACAGTATATACTCATACTACATACTCAATAGATGTACTATCGAAAAACATACTTTTGTGTGAATAAACATTAGTATGTATCTTTTCGGACGCACTGAGCCGTAATTTACATCATCACTTCCTGAGAGCCTCCTTGCCGGTTGGAGATGTGTAACCATGGTAACCATGTTTCAAACTCGTGACGAAAACAATGGTTTGTGAGAAGTCTGAATAAATTTAAAATATATATTACGCCTAGCAAAGTGAAATCTTACATACTATAATACTTACAACTTCCGTCCGTCAACGTTCGCTATGAACGTTGTCCTCCCTGCCGCATTGCATTGTAGGATATTTATGCTGCTGTAGTGTCCAGCGTTGCATACTGTAATATTTCAATTCGCGTACTATTCGTTTCATACTAAGGTTTCGGACATAAATATCCCACATACTGTTTTAGGGTACTAGATAGCATGTTAGTATGAAATTTCGGACGCAACCTATATATCTTGTTGTAGGCATGCGGTTGCCAGGCAACCAGTGGAGACTCCAAGAAGTCACTGCGTCCAGTTAAGAGATAGTTTGGCACACAGCCCTGTAAAATCGCAGTTTACTCTTCAGTGTTTGTATGGATTAAAAAATATATATATATAACGTGTTAATTGTGAGCTTTTGAGGTTTTGGTAGGCAGATTTTTTAAACTTTCAGACAGTGCTAGGCTCGCTCTTGCCCCCACTTCAAGTATGCTAAGCAAAGCTAACCTTCTCCTGTGTCTAGCTGCTCATTTAACGCACAAATATGAGATTTGTATCAATCCTCTCATCTAACCCTTGGCAAGAAAGTAAATATGCTTATTTCTAAAGATGTACCATTTCTTTAAACATGTCAAATAATTCATAAATGGCTCTCATTATCTCATTGCAGGAGGAAGGAAACACCATAGCATTCTGAAAGAGCCTTGATCTCGCACCCAGTCTTTTTTTTTGCAATGTCACCACCACCACATAACTTATTCATAGCACATTTCATATTCATAGCCTTCTTTACTTCACTGAGACGCATCGGACATAGTGATTTCTCTCTGGGTCCGGCGTTATTTACCTTAATGCATTTTAGTGGAGTGAGAGGGAGTGTTGCCAGACGTCCATCTTTGCAAACAGATGACTTTAATGCATGTTAACCTTGGCGGCAGTAAAAGCCCTCACCATTATTCCTCTTAAACCATACAGTGTCTATCAGAGTCCATTGGGGAGAAACTGGAGCACTTCCAGGGCCGACCGCAAAAGAGCCCTAATTGAAAATGACTTCAGACTATTGAAAAAGAGGAAGAGGCTTGGCTGAGGGCACAATGTTGTGTGTATCTATTAGTGTTATTGAGAGGTGTGGAAAATATTATTTGAGTGGATCATTTTTCCTACTGAATGTTTACTAAATGAAAATAACAGGCTAAATGTAAACCATTTATGTAAAAACGCGGAGACAAAAAGGGAAAAACGATCCGCAGTAAGATGGAGAGGAACACACAGAAGTCCATTTCCATGGTGCTTCATCACAGGCGGATGAAAGTGGCCACTGTCCTTCTGCCATCAATATGCAAATGGAAAAAAATGGCCCTCGAGTGCGGGGAGCAGTTCCCTCAAGTGCATTCATTAGCCACCGTTAGCATAATTGATTCCCAGTCCTGCCATAAAACTGGTCACTCCCCGTGCCTCTCGCTCCGGGGGGATGCTCTGGGGACTTCACGGGCTAACTTCAATCATAAATCATTAAAGGACACTACTAGCCAATGGACTGTGCCGAGGCCCCAGAGACGGGAGAGCAACAGTAATACTGTCACTGACGTCTAAATCATCGATGTGACATATAAAGGTGCCTACAGGGCTGACACATCCTATACTCCACCTCTCTATCCTCATTTCTTAACTCGGTGTCATAAAAATGTGTGCGCTTCTTGTAATTAGGCAGCATGAGCCTCAACACGGCATATGCAGTTTTTGGATTTGTGCCAGAAATTATTTAGGTAATTGCATGATATTTTTACTTTATATCATTGTTGTGATATTTTATGAAAAAAATGTGAATAGCCTATAAAATTTTAGCTTTGATTCTTGTTCTCATGACTCTAAAATAAAGATAAAACTGGAAGATGAGTTGCTCGTGTGCACAGCCAAGCAGAAAATATGGTAAAACTAATGAGTATTCTATGAGGTGTACCTCAGTCATGAGTTACTCTGGTAATTAAATGAACATCAGGACTGTAGACTGGCTACTGCAGAAGTCATGATAGCTATTACCTTCAGCCGTATTTCTCTCTCCAGCATCACCATTCAGAGCAGGTGTGTGGCTTATTAAGGCTCCTATTAGAGACAGAGAGAGAGAGACAGAGAGAGAAAGAGAGAGAGTGTGTGTGGTAAAATATATTTTTTCTTTCTCTCTCCATCCAACCTTCCCTCCATCTGTCCATCCATCCACCCCTCCTCTCTACAGTCTAATTAAACCCATCAAGTTGTGCAGTGAAGGCTCCCAGCACCTCGGAGAAGTAGAGAGGGACAGAGAGAGTGGAGAACGATGGCGGCATTCTCATGATGTATCGCCACCTCGCAAAATAAAACATATTCATAAAGAATATTCATTACCTCTACCAGCCATCCCCCAGATGGCCAGAAAATTGGCTTTGTGTTGAGATGTGGATTCAGGCATGCATATTAATGGAAGACAGATGTAAACGCATATTCATATTCTTTGGCTCCTCTTTTTTGTGACAGACAAAATGATAATGCATCCACTTAGGAGAGGGGGAAAAGGGGCTGCATCCGGGAAGCAATTCACCTCTAATGTGCTGGTGGGTTATTGGCTTTTTGTCAGACTGGCAGTGTGTGTTCCTTTTTGTCTAGTGTGTATGTGTGTGGAGTTGTCCCTTCTACGTTTTAAGTGCGCTCTCTTTCCCTCTCTAACATGCCCACACACAGACACACACACTTTGAGGCTTGATTTGACGTACAGATCACTGCTTGCATCAAAATGGAAACTTTTTATTGCGACAATATGCACTTTAATTTTACTTTATATCAAGATCCTATCTCCACTGCCTCCATATGCTAGCCCCATTGCTTCCACAAGAGGACAGTAGCGCTCTCTCAGCCTCCTCCTCAAAGGTCAGACCACAAAACCGGCATGCATAACTTCGACATTGGTGGTATGTTAATTATATTTCTTATAGTTATAAGGATTCACATAGTCAGCACAAAAAAAGTAGATTTTTGCGTACAGCAGTGAGTATGTGTATCGGTATGGGCAGATTTTGAGATATTTGGAGGGATGGCCCGAGGGATAAATATGACTGTAAGTCAACACACTACTAATATAAGAAAGACTGAAGAACAATGGAAAACACAAGTGAAAAAGGGATATTAACCACTGCTGTACCGCATTGTATAACGCCTATTTGATAAACAGCTGAAGTTCCATTAATGGGTTTATGTATATTATGTAAATATGTATGTTTTGAGTAGTGGGCAACCTCCGGGTCTGAAAAGTGAAGCCATTGCGGAAGTGCCTTTAACCTGCATTCTTTCTAATAGCCAGCAGGGGCGACTCCTCTGGTTGCAAAAAGAAGTCTGATTGTATAGAAGTCTATGAGAAAATGAGCCTACTTCTCAGTCGATTTATTACCTCAGTAAACATTGTAAACATGAGTTTATGGTCTCAATCACTAGTTTCAAGTCTTCTTCAATACAGCATGATGTTCATTTAGTAAATTATGGTCCCATTTAGAGTGAAAAAGACCATAAAGCAGGGTATGCTTTAGGGAGTGGCTACAGTGTGATTAACAGGTCGCTACCACGGCGTTGTCCGGTGTGGGAGTTGTCCGTGTTTTCGTCTTACAACTTTAACCCTTTCACAGTGTGTTTTCAGTTCATGAAAGTTAATTGTAACATTTTGGTCCTGAAAATTTCTTATTCAGTGTTCGGTTGTACTAAACCAAGATGGCGAAGTTCAAAATGCCCAACTCATGGCTTCAAAACGGCAGTTCACAAACCAATGGGTGATGTCACGGTGACTACGTCCACCTCTTATATACAGTCAATAGTTTTGAATATTTAATGCTGTGCTGTTGCTGTATTAGTTTGTGTTATTGTGTTTTTTTCTATATTATGAAACATATATCTTTTCTTATGATCCTCATTATTTGACCATGCAAAATATTCCTGCCAGTGTTAATGTACAACCCTTTGTCATGATACATTATGAAACAATTCCCCTAACACCAGTGACACCAGTACTATAGCCACGGCTCCAATAACCAACCCCAGGGCTCCCCTATACATATTAGATCTCATCTCCATGTTACAGCCTGTATATGTCACTGTAAGAATAGAGGAGGTTTTTAATAGAAATGGCCTCATAAACCCTCAATCCCGTAACAGTGCGCTGCTCAATTGGAGTAAAACCTTCTTTGTGTAAGTGTGTGCCAATATGGAAAATTAAGCCAGTTAATAAAAAGCAGTGCTAAATCAATGGGAGCCATAAAAGTTACAGGGTGATATTAAAATGTGGGGGTAAGGGGGGCATTAACACACTGGGCCTGAATTATCATGTTAATTTAATATCCAGTCTTCAAATGAAGCAGAAAGCCCAATAAAGGTCAATTAAGCAACTAGCCTCCCATCTCCATTTAGAACTTTATGGCCTCATCTAAATCATGAAGCTGGTACCGGGTCCAAGGGGCTCCACTGGCTGCTGGTTGGACACCTCTGGGACCCAATGAGTGCACAAGCCTTTAAGATCTAAGTTCATGGTGGTGGTTAGTTTGGATTGGGACAGCTCTGTGATTGTAGCTCCACCTTGCCCCCAATAACTATTTTGAATTATAGATGTTATTCTTGCTGCCGCACACGAGAACGATGTTTACACATCCAGGTCCCGTTTTCTGCAGCCCTAAATGCAGCTGTTGGAAGCAAGGCCAAGATGTCTCCAACGTGAACTTTCTACCCCTGTGGTGGATTTTAAATGTGGGTGGTGAGCAGCAGGCTTTTGTGTGCTGCAGAGATCAAGATCATTTCTTACATCTGTGGAAACTGTGGCCCTGTCAAAACTTTCTGATTTCTCCAAAAGAAATAGAAGTCCCTGAAACCCTGTCTGCTTATTTATCTGTCCAACCTTTAATTTGCTTGTCGTTATATTCTTTCAATAAATAAATAAGTCTTTGTACATCTGGACCTTTAAGTACATCTTCGTTCCCATTTCAGAATTTTGGAAGATGGACTTTTAATAAATAAAACCCAAAACCTCTGAGACCAACAAAAGACCCATTTTGTCATTTTTTTAAGGTGGTACAGGGAGTCTTTAGCGGAAGATAGCAGCATAAAAATGATCAATAATCCCTCCAAAATACCACATTAAGACACCAAGACCTTGAGGAACACCATAGAAAAAAACATGTTGTGATTTGGTATCAAAAACTTTTGTCATTTTTAGATTTCTGCAAAAATTGCATTTTTCGGTGATTGGATGGCGAGCACTTCTGTTCTGGGAACTGCTCAGAAACCCCCTTATTTTGATTATCTTAGAGGTCACAGCAGGTTATTTTATACAGTGAGGTAAAATAAAAAAAAATGGTCAATGAAATGGCTACTATGGATACTAACATCATCACACATGAATACAGTTGGGCTCATTGGATCCACCAGAGTCTCAGCTTTACAGTGGTACCCAATTTATGCAATTCAAGACTGTTTATGGATCCCAGTATGCAGAAATATTCACATACACAATTTTAGAATAAGCGAAAATAACCCATTTACTCTGCATTCAAAAACTGCATGTGATTATCATAAAATGGGTGAAGTAAAGATAAGTATCACCTCAAACCATCCATTATTAACCAGAATTATTTTAATAGATATTAATGCAATATGTATTTGGGTACAAGTCCAGTCTCCAGTCTCTTCAGCTATACACTTGAAAGTGACAAGATGTCATTGCCATTGATCAGGCTTTTGTTTTATTTAAATAATGAGTTGTAACTTGTGTGTTAATCCCTAAAGTGTTTTGCATTACATGACATCTATTTTTATATTAGTATTCATATATGTATGTGGATAGATCTTCTATGGTCCTATAGGAAGAATCATTGATTAGGCCATCCTCATGACCAGAAAAACCTGCTAATATGTCCAATAACTGACCGAAATAACGACAACACACCTACCCTCTGCACTATAATAAGAGTGGTAACTGAGGTTTAATATTGATGTCCTCTGACACGATGGCGAATGAACAGTCAAAAGAATGATGAATAATTCCCATGCAAGCACAATATGTATCGACCACTTATTGACCTCCTCATGCTAGCCTGCTGCAGTGACATATCTTCATGCAGATCCATAGTCTTATGAATAAATCACACTGAGCTAGTTAGAGCCAGTCTTTCAAGGTTTGCAGTTAATAAACAAAAGAAGTAGCTCTGCCGTTGTGTGACCTGAAACACAATACTGTTTTAATTGCCTCTGATGTCTGTGACAGCACGAGGATAAAGACTCCGCTGAACAAATACACTTCTCATGACCACATCTGACCTCGTTATTATCCCAGCAACCACAGTCATATCTCGCTATTATTTATTGCATTGTTTATATTCTGGTTTTGAGTTGGTGCACAATGTCCTGTCTACAGTTATTCATGCAAACTTTTTTTGTGACTTTATTAGATAGCACAGCCAAATATAGACAGGGAAGGGGGAGAGAGAGAGGGGACAATATGCAGCAATGTGGAGTAATGTCTACCTGAGTAGAGAACAAAGTCGTTCTCCCTCTGTGTGTTTTGTAATCTGAGCTTCTCTGTGCTTTGTTGACATAGCTGGGCAAGCTGCGAGTGCCTTTATGTGCGTGTCAGCGTGCCCCATCGGCTAGCTCATGGCTGCCGCTCTGCACTGGGCTCATACAGTGGTTACCGCTGATAACACCGTCCCGACCTACGGTGTCGTCACGGAAGGGTAGCGCCCACCCTTCGGTTCCACCCAGGTTGTTCGCTCTGTCAGCACTGTTGCTTTTGTTTGCACTGTTTGTGCTGTTAGCATCGTTAGCTGCTAGCTACCAGCTGAGTCGTTGCCATGTTGAGAGCCGTGTGGAGGCAATAGCTATGCTCTAAATTTCACATTGAGCACCCTTAAGTAAATAATTAGATAACTCCATTAGTCACAATATACAGTACCTATTATATAGCAGGACTGTAGGTACGTGGCCTTGCTCATTACTGTATTGTTATCTATTGTTATCTGGGCAAGTTCAGTTTCCAAAGAAAGTCAGTTATTGACAGAAAATGAATCAGCAACTATTTAGATTTTTCATTTGGGAATCTTATTATTTATCATTTGTGAAACAAAAATGCCCGAAATCCAGCCTCTCAAATGTGAATATTTTCTGTTTGTTTTAGTCTTCTATGACAGTAAACTGAATGTCTTTGGGGTTGTGATTGGTGGTTAGACAAAACAAGACATCCGAAAACGTAACCTTGGACATTTTCCACAATGTTAACAATAGATAAATCATTCAAATAGCCTAATCTTTACTTGCCCTATTTTGATTTTGCAAGTACTGTATATAAAGATACTTGTGTGTTGAGAAGATTTCCACAAACAAATTCTCCCAAACATGACCTAAACGAGGAAGAAGTTATTGTTTATTATATGAAACTCTAAATATGTGTCCTGACTGTTTAGGATAATTGTCAATTCCTACCTTGTTGAAAATTATATATACTCTACAGAAATCACTAAATACTTGGGAGCAGGACAAAGGTTTTGCAGATCTTTGCAGGTCTTGAGTCTGATGCTTCAGTTTCACAGATGTCGCAGATGCTTTTGGGCAAAACTAAAGTGCAAACACTGGCTTGCGGCACAAATGGCTTGTGCATCTTTAAATACACTTTCTATCTGCGAAGCGCCCCCATACAAAATGCATAATATGCAACAATTCAGCAAAATGTTATAGTGGAAAGTGAGCATCCGTGCTTCGTTCCACATGCTACGCATCTGGATAGTGTCTGGCTGCATTACATGAGTGAATGGGTTAGTGACCCAGATTCTCTAATGGGATTTTAGGTGTCTAAAAAAATAGAATTGCCTTTTTTTCAACTCTGACAGATGTTCCTCTTTGATAATTACATAAACGTTAAACCAGGAAGACACTGATATGAAAGACACGCAGAAAAAATAAGCGTACATGTGCATTTTTTTTTGGATGATGCTATGGTTTGATGATGTTGTCTTCACCTCGCATGACACTATGATGAAACATTTATCATGTGCTCCTGGCTCCAGCCTGAACTCTTAAAATCCTAAAGCGACGTTGCTCTCTCTGTTTTGATTAAGAGTCAAAATAGACGTGGGCCTTTGTTTATCAGAAGAAATAAGATATCAGATATTCCAGTCCGCCCAGAGAACACACGCACAGTCTGTGTTGCCTGAACATGCCTGTGAAGCCATGCTGCGCTGAAGGCAATCTGTCTCCCCCACCCATAACGACCATCTGTCATTAGTGTAGATCAATGGAGATGATAGATGGGGAGTGCTGGCTGCGCTGACAGAAGCACCGAGACAGGAGTCCAGAAGCGACCACGGTTATGGTGCGTGGTCCTGACCCAGCGGGCAAAAGCCCTGATGTTAATTTTGTATCCGTGGTGAGGTTGGGTTGATGTGACTTTGGACTGTCAAGAAAGCTACAGACTGGCTTTTGAAAATTCAAATCAATTTTAGTCTGTTTTGCGAGTGTTGCATATGTTTGGAGCACTCACCCACATGCCTTTACTCCTGTGCCAGGAGTGTTATAAATTCTCTCCGAATAATCCATTTTCCTAAGCACTTGGTGGGTTATTCAAGGCATTTCATATGGAGTTGATGTAAAACAAGGCAATAAAACAGGCAGAGAATGGACCGTGCCAAGTCTGCCTCTACACATCTCAAAGCATGACATCCCAATAACCAGACCAAACCAGTTTGGATCCACCGAGTAAAATCAAGAGGACTGGACATGATTTGATGAAGCCCATTTCACACTTGCTGAGAGAGACGGACGGTCCAAGGCCTGTTAAAATCCCCAGGGTTTTGGACAAAGAGCATCGGAGGATTTTCAACACGAGTCGTTCCTAACACAGAGGAGTAGACAAAATGAAGGGCTTTTCTCCAATTTTAGCCACCAAAATTGAATTCCGAGGTAACAGAGGCTCCCCTGTGGGACTCAACCCTCATCTGTATTCGCTCACCACTCTCCATCTTGTATAGATTCAGGTTCTTTTTTCATTTTTTTTTTTTACTTTTCCTAATATCTGTGATATGACTTAACGGGAATTCTTTGTTTTGATATTTTGAGATGTTAAATCTAAAAGTAAAGGTGCACCTCAACACAGAACAAAATAAATACATGTATTAATGGAATACCAAACACACACATACCAATTCTGATAGGCTGTTCCCATGAAATCAATTCATATGTAATCCACGTAATCGTGAACCAAGGTGAGAAACGCAGTGTAGGGAGGAAGTCGGAGTGGATAGGTGGGTCAAAAAAACACTGGACTTTTGCTCAGGGGACGGGCGTTCATACCCCGTGTAAAACCAGAAATCAACGTTGATTTATTAGTCACGTAACTTCCATACTTAAATTACGCCACTTCCGGAGATATTTTAACCCAAACCATGATTTTTTCCTAAACCTAATTAAGTAGTTTTTGTCACGTAACTTACGTACTTAAGTTACGCCACTTTGAGTTATTTGAACCCAAATCGCGACCTTTTTCCTAAACCTAACTAAGTAGTTTCTGTCACGTAACTTCCCTACTTAAGTTACACCACTTCCGGTGTGTCGACCTAAACCATGATTTTTGAAACTAAGTAGTTTTGTAGCCTAAACCTAACCAAGTTGTTTCCTGTGAAGACGGAAGTTTATTTTTAAACGACTAGAGCGAAATGGTGTTGCTGGATATTTGTCACGTGTTGCTAGATATTCGTAGGAAAACACACAAAAAATGAGCAAATAACTCCTAAGGAACCATTGTATGAGGATACGTTGATTTTTTTATTGCTCTCCCTCTGATTGTTCTAATAAAGAGGAGCCATACAATGACACAAAAGCCACACAATCACCTGGATGCAGACTTACTAGAGCACATGTACTGACACGCTCACACACACACATACAAGAAACACACATACACTCTCCTCTCTTATACACTCGGGCAGTGGGGATTGCTTCGGAAAAACAGCACCTGCTCCTCCATTTGAAAACTATTTAGGGAGGCATCAAACTCTATCAGGGCAGGTCTGATTGCGGTCGCCTCTTCACAGTCCCCCAATCACTCAGTGAGTCAATTAGCCCCCCACCCCTCCACACACACTCACACACACACACATACAATATGCACAACAGACTCCCATTCCCCTCCATCCGCTGTGGGTTCCGCCAGGGAATGAGAGTCCATCGGCGGCCTCCCGGCAACACCTGAGGCCCCCCGCCACCCAGCCGCAGCCCCCCCTCCCTCCACCCACAGTCAGCTAATAGCGGTGCTCCAAGGGCACCCGAACCACAATGGCGTTCAATTCACCCCCATTGTACCCCTTTTACCAAGCCTCATACCAGTGACTCAACAGCTATTTAGCAGATGATAGGAAAAGAAAGAGAGCGTGGAGCAGAGCGAGGGAAAGTAGGAGACGAGCGATGCAACAACAGGGGTGATGCGTACGCTCACCTCTGCGATCATTTACTTTGTTCAGCGGAGGCGAATTCGATTGCGCTCTTCACTGTGCATGTGCTAGTGTCGGCCTTCGTCTTTGCAAGTATTAAGAGTGTGTTTGCGTGCTTGCAGGTGTTTTCCCCGTCGCATCCACTCTCACCTGCGTGTGTGTGTGTGCGGGGCCTTCGTTCCGTAGACTCTTTGGGTTAGCGGGCGCCGCACTCTCACAATCGCTTATTTATTCAGGGCCTTTTGAAATAATCGAGTTGACACATCTGTCAGATGGTGAGAGGAGGAATGCTAAAAGGTCACCGGGCGAGGTACCAGCTGCTCCCGCACCAAACCTTTCCTGCCTCCAAATAGCACAGTCATTACACCACAACAGATGGGACTCCTGCCTTTCATTTCTGCCTCGCTCGCTCGCACACATTCACACACACTCACACACACACGCACACACACACGCACACACACGCACATTGGAGCATACACACAAATGTGGCAAGCGCCCATCACACTTATCCACACATGCACACATATACACAGAGGTGCAGTCACACCAGACACTTGTCACCGACAAGACGGGCAAACAGGCAGAGACATGTACTGTACACATCTGCAGACACACACACACACACACACACACACACACACACACACACACACACACACACACACACACACACACACACACACACACACACACACACACACACACACACACAGACACACACAATAAACACACATTTATTCCAACCCTCTGTCCCCGTCTCTCTTGCTCTCACCTGCACACTCTGTACTCTTTCTCTCCAGGTCTGATTTCCATGTACAAGGTCAGTATCAGTTGTCTACAGGGAACGTCGCTCCCTCATACCCAGAGCGCGACAAAAGGACAAACGCAGTCACACGAAAGGACAAAAGGCGGGGGAGACGTCTCTTTCTATTTCTCATTCAACTTCCTTTATTTTATCTCCGAGCTATTGTTTAATGATATCTGTCTCGAAGACAGAATAGAAGCTTTTGGCCATCCAGAAAGTGATGTATAATTCAAACCACGGCGAGAGATGTGATTCAACAAAAATCTTTAACGGACCTATATCTTGGACCGGCTTTTTGTTGGGTGGAAAAAAATGCTAGGCATTGTGAAACCCAAAGAAAAGCCTTAGGCCTTGCTCCAAGTCCTGCCTTTGATGGAGCTCTGTAGATTCAAAAAAGGCCTTTTCTGATGACTGCATAAAAAAAAAAAATCCTCCCCCAAGAACTGAAGGCATATGGCAACCTTAATCACCTTATAAGAAAGCCAAACTAGTGCAGACATGTTGCATCAAGTACTCTTCAAAGATCCTTGCTTACCCAATCCAGCTGTCGCAGACTCATCTACGTGCACATCTATCAGATCCCATTGAGCACTTTGATATTGTGCGCTCTGAGATACAGGAGGGACTCTTTGTCTTGCTTTACAAAGGCCATGTTGCTCTTAAATAATGTAATTGTTCCGAGCAAATCCTATAGTAATTTGTTGTATTTGCCAGCTTTGCTATTATTCCAGTTAATGAGCTAGAAGGAACTCACGGCTACGCAGGGAGAAAGCGGGTAACGGTACAATGCATAGCTTGCTGTATGCAAATGTGTTGAAGCACAGAGTTAGCAAAGTCGTGTACAATTCATTAGTAATTAATGATTATGTCTAGTTTACAAAAAACAGCACCAAAGCACATTATGGATACGTCTGTATTGCTTTGCTAGGTCACACATGAGACTGAAACGTATTCTGTTTTTATATGAAATTAGCACATAATATTGCAATGCATAGTATGCATTTTCCCTTACCAATAAGCACATGGAATAATACAGCAATCCACAATGTGTGGCCAAACTATAAAGTGGCCGGCAGGATGCATTAAAACAGTAATAATGCATAAATCATGTAAATGCACAGTTAGAATATAGCCACTGATTTTTATAGCCCACTATATGGGGAACATTATTCAGATGTATCTCCTACAGCAGGTTGAAGCATTACATCTCCATCTCCGCTCTGTTTGTGCACACCTTGGTGTTGTAAAATATTGAAACCTCTCAGTGTGGACATTACATCTACTATGTTGTTAACAGGATCTATTGCATATTTTATCAGGGACATTTATGAGCTTATGCAGAAAATGGAAGTAGCAGGTATACAAGGAATGTCCTGCTCTAGTGGCATTAGCAACATCATTGGGAAAAACAGATGTAGGACATGACACATTTATCATTACACCTATAGCTTTAATATTAATGTTCCATTACACAAGCTGTTAAACATCCACTTCCAGGCGGGCGCAAATGAAAATCTCCAACTGTGATGTCATTTGTGACTAGATGATATCAAACAAACAATGACAGACAAACTATCGCCCACGATGACACCCCTCACCCATGTTATCATCTCGAACTCTTATCAGTTATTTGTGTCACTGCAAAGTTCATTTGTCTCAACGCCCATATGTGACCCATTAACAGAACTATCAGAAACAGTCACGATGGGAGGCTTCACACTCACTGATGCCTTCGAGCTCCTCTCTGTCCGTACGCACCGAGCTGCACATGTCAACTTCGTGACCGTGTGTGTGTGTGTGTGAAGGAGGAATAATAATCAAACGTGATTTGACATTGATGTGCAAGTGTGTGTGTGTGTGTACTCTATTTGCTCTACTGTCGTAATGGGCAGCTGCCATTATTAATAACCATTAATCTTACAGTCCATGTATGAAGATTACCGTTTTTGTCCCCCGTGGGTGTGTGTGTATACATGTGTGTACATTTACATATGTGTACACTGCTGTGATTGATGCCCCCTGCTTCACTTCTCCCCCCCAGCACTCTCTCAGATTTAGTGCCCTCAAACTGTCTTTGGCCCTGCCCCCCCTAAGCACAGTAAACATAAAGCAGCCGATTTACTTTATGACTCCTGTGCTCTAGACCTTTAGTAGATTTACTGTCATTTTTATGTATTAGCTGGTACTGGAATGCGGCGGGTGATAATGACTGACAGGCAGCTGGTCACAGAGGGGGAAAAGTGCTTCGCTGGCAGCTTTAATGGAATCAACAGAACAGTAAACGGGATTCAATTAAAACTTGTTCTTTGCAGGGTTTCGCCACAATGGATGGAGCTATAAGGCCACATTAAAGACTATTTCAAGGGTGATGGATTCTTTAAATGAGGGAGTGTAATTGGCTTCACTCGCAGCAATTTTGCATCCTTGATGAAAGTGAAGGACAGATTCACGTAATCTATCTAATACATGTAAATCATTGAGCACTCCTAAGCCTTTAATGTACAGCGCTGCCCTTTTATTTCACCTTAAGCAGCTTCAAGGTTGAACAAAAACATCTTATTTCACACTGTCTGATAGTGTCACATATATGCCCTATAAATTACTGGTCCTGGCCAAGAAATAAGCTGTGTTTCAATTTGCGTACTTCCGTACTTACTAGGGCTGTCAATCGATTAAAATGTTTAATCCCATGATTGTCCATAGTTAATCGCGATTAATCTAATTAATCACAAATTAATCACACATTTTTTATCTGTTAAAAATATATCTTAAAGGGAGATTTGTCAAGTATTTAATACTCTCATCAACATGAGATTGTGCAAATATGCTTGCTTTATGCAATTGTATGTATATATTTAAATGGCACCAACAACATGGCAAACTGAAGCCCAACAGGCAACAACAGCTGTCAGTGGGTCAGTGTGCTGACTTGACTATGACTTGCCCCAAACTGCATGTGATTATCATAAAGCGGGCATGTCTGTAAACGGGGGACTCGTTGGTACCCATAGAACCCATTTTCATTCACATATCTTGAGGTCAGAGGTCAAGGGACCACTTTGAAAATGGCCATGACAGTTTTTCCTCACCAAAATTGAACGTAACTTTGGAGCGTTATTTAACCTCCTTCCTGACAAGCTTGTATGTACACCGTTGGTACTAATTAATTCCTTGGGTTTTCTAGTTTCATATATTACCAGTATCTTCACTCTAGCTTTGAAACTGAGCCCGCTACAAACTCAGAAAGATCGACTTCATTAATTCATTAAAAAAATTAGTGCCGTTAAAATGAATTTGCGTCAACGCTTTATTATCGCGTTAACTTTAACAGCCCTAGTACTTACACTCGCTTTGATTTTGAGTGCATAATGCATTCACACTGAGAAGTATTGCAAAATGCAGTGCGCTCCAAGTACCCAGATGTTGTACTCAAAACGATCAAAACATTGAGTGTGGAATGTTGGACATTTCTCACTCTCAACGGTCGCCATCTTTGCTACATAGCGGAAGGGGAGGGGCCACCAACCTATTTCAAACGAGGAAGCTGCAGCGGTTGCGATTGAAACGGCGAACACCGAACTATACAAATTAAGTTATACATGTGTTTTTCTCACTAAGTACCACTATACTGTAGTCGCAGAGAAGCCATTATTGGGTCAATTTATCCATCTGAATTGAATTACTGCCCACACGGCGTGATGTCCGTGGCTGGCCATCAAAAGCAGATCTACCAAGCTTCTGGTGTGTGCACAACAGATGTGTACACTACCCTGTCGAAATTCATGCACTACACAAGTAAGTACATACTGTGCACAGTGTACTACATCGAAGTGTACTAACGGAAGTATCCGAATTGAGACACAGCTTTAGTCTGGCACATAATCGGCAAATTTTCACTTTTTTGTATAGATTAATCAAAGGAGACATAATGTGCTAATTAGAGAGGTTTAGAGGAGCGAGTAGGACAGTAGTTAGAGTAGTTAGACAGAGCCAGGCTAGCTGTTTCCCTGTGTTCCCAAAAATGTCAAACTATTCCTTTAAAGGGTTTTCTAAAATCTATTTTTTGACGGTGTATCTTGCATTTGTAGAGTATATTCATTTTGTTGCCAGGTGGTGACTTTTCATTTTGAAATGCTTAGGTATACTCTCTGAGTGTTGTCAAAAGTCAATCTGGGAAATACAGGAAATTGCTATCTGCTAAGAGCGGATGAGACAGGTTGAGAAAAAGTACATGAAAACAACTCACAGAGTGCACCGAACAACAAAATAAGGCTGTCGACGAGTGGAAATCCATGCTGTCATGAGTGTTAATGGGGCAGAAAAATGAAAGCAATTATTAGGGATGACTTTTACATCGATTTCAAGAAAATTGAAGGCGAGCCGTTAAAATTGCCACTAATACATAAATATATGTGCGAATGAGTAAGTGTCTAAGCCGAGGCATAAACATCTAGGAGAGGACACATTCTGTATTACTGCCCCTGTGTCTCCTCAAACATTTCAAGTGTTTTGGAGATAATTATATTTCGTCTGCTTTGCTGCATCAGATAAAATCCTTTCTATCCTGATTACTTCTGTGCTTTAGGGGATTCAAACTCACTACTGAGTTCGGGGAAGAGTTGTGAGGCCATTAGGACTTAAGGATCTTGTTCCCAGCAATCAGTCAGTCTTGGTCTGATATGCTATGACAGTTATTAAGAGCACGACGCCTTCAGCCACGAGCGTTGATCAGTGCAGTTTAAAGTCTATGTGCTGCTGTCTTCAGCCTGTCACCACTCAACATTCAAAATGTCTTTTGCTCTAAAGTCTTCGACTACTTTGACTTGTCTCTTGTCAACAAGACCTTTTTTCTTTTGTATGCTTTCTCTTGTGAATCTCCATCACTATTGCTCTGCTCTCCTTTCCTTTCACCCTGTCCTTCTCGGAGTCAAGACGATGGCAATAATCTTCTCTAATAGCAGATGACAGCTCCACATAACTTCTGACATTAGCTTTTAGCCATCGCAGTTTTAGAGCCCTTAGTCTTGATGGCAGATTTGTCGGCAGGCGACGGTGGCGTTGGCAGTCTCTTTTGCTCTCCGCTTCTCTCTCTCTCTCTCTCGTAATGTCTTTGGGAGTAGAGCGATCTGGGCCCCCCATCGCACACTCTTTATTACTGTATGGGCCGCGGTGTTCCATCACTTTCTGCTTCCCACCACACAAAAGTACATGCACACACAGTGATGAGTGCACACATCTACATTCACACTTGTCCCCATAGGGCCCCAGATTGATGGTACTTCCAGAGTACAGTCCCATAAAGAGAGAGAGAGAGAGAGAGAGAGAGAGAGAGAGAGAGAAAAGGCAAATGGACATGCCTGTTCAACAGAAAACTCTACATCTTACATATACTTTAGATTATAAAAAGATTCCAGTAGTGATGAGGATCAAAAGTTGTGCCTCAAACTCAAACTCAAGGTCCACTTGTTTGATCTCTTTCAAAGTTTTCAGCCACATCACATGGCTTTCACCAGCGGGTCATCATCATCAAACTCCATCCACTGATGAATGCCTTTAGATGTGGTCGCAATGAAAGCTCAAGTAGTCAACGTATCCTCATACAACGGTTCGTATGATATATGAAAAGTTATTTCCCATTTCTCGTCCGTTTTTCTACGAATGTCCAGCAACACGGGTCAATTTCCGCTCATTACATGCATACAGTCTTTTCAAAATAAACTTCCGTCTTCACAGGAAACAACTTGGTTAGATTTAGGCAACAAAACTACTTGGTTTGGGAAAAGATTGTGGAATTGGTGTTACTTATGTACTGAAGTTACGTGACAAATAAGTCAATGTTTGGGTTGAAATACAGAAGTGGCATAACTTAAGTGCGGAAGTTGTGTGACTCACATGGGATGCTAATTGTGACCTGAGTATTTTCTGTTGTTTCATTGGAGATGATGCTGCATGTGCACATAACATTCATAAAGTAGTGTTAAGCTAAGTATCAGAAAGTTGGATTTCTTAAAGTAAAAGTAATCCATTCTTCACTTGGGGCTAAAGGAATCCAGCTACTAAATTAAAATAAATTTGTACACTGGTTACTTGTGAAACAATCCGGTCGTACACGTTGTCTCTTAACTTGCTAATCAGATTGTAAGCCCCTTGCCCCCAGAGGACCGACAGCCGATGGGTTCTGAGATTGCAGCTAAGCAAGCACCTGTAATGCTACTATTGCAGCATTTCTTGCTGCAATAGTAGTTTTGTTTTTTCTAGCAACGTGTTGCTGTGTTGAGGACATTTGGGAAAGACATTATTTGAACAATCACACACAGATTCATTAAATAGACTGTGTTTAGCCAATAGTATGAAAGACAATGCCTGTGTATCATCTGTAAAAATGAATGAATTGAATGTTTTTTTAAGGAGTGATTGTCACAAACTTGCATAGTACGTCCAGTGATCCTGAGGCTGAGTGGTGCATTTAGAGTTGTCAGTGAGGCTCCAACAGGGGGATGAGGCATGGGGAAGGAGTCTAGGGGGTGACATAGGGGGGTGGGGCGGGTGGGTGGTGGGGTAGCCATATGGCTGCTGACAAGGAGAGGGGGCAAAGCTGACAGGGCCGAGGGAACGGAGATGGCAGGCGGGAGGGAAGAGGAAATCACACTGGAAGGACAACATGCTCCCCTTCTGCCAAGGCGGAAAGCAGCGGCGACCTGTGTGTGTATGTTAGCGCGTGCGCCCATTGACTGACAACGCTGCTGATTGAATCCAACGTGGAGGCCTGTGTCCTGACAGCACTGATGCCACAAGTCTGGACAGGGCCTGGAGTGTATGAGTGACTGAGAGCCAAAGAGAGAAGAGAAGAGTCTGTGCATTTCTGTCTGTGCTGTGTGTATTATTCGTGTGTGTGTGTGGCGCAGCGTGGGTGTCAGCCAGCCAGCCAGCCAGCCAGCCAGGGTCCTCTGTGTGCCTTAGGAGCCTCTCTACCAGCTGGGTAAGCCAGGTGCTCGGTTGCCCCCTCACGCCCCCTGGCCCTCCCATTACTGCTGCCCTCCAGGCCCGCTCAGTCAACTGCCACTTGCTACCAGATCAATATTAGCTTGCACCGAGGACAACATGTCATTCCACCACTGAGGGGTCAGACAACCCATTGTTAGGCAGCATCAAGTACAAACTGGTTTGGGAGACGATATTGTATCAGAATGTTCTGTATTTCTTTGCTGCACATGAGACATTGATACTGATAACTTTAGTAAAAAAGCACTTTAAATGCATCAAATAAAATACATTTTAAATGAGATCATTAGTGCTGTCAATGTTAACGCGATAATAACAACGCAAATTTGTTTTGCCACTTATTTCTTAACGCAGCTTACGAGTTTTAGGTTGTAGTGGGCTCAGTTTTAAAACTAGAGTGAAGGTATCATATGAAACTAGAAAAACAAAGGAATCCATTGGGACCAACATGTCATACTAGCTTGTTGCTAAGGAGGTTAAATAACGCTCCAAAGTTACGCTAAATTTTGGCGAGGAAAAACTGTCATGGCCATTTTCAAATGGGTCCCTTGACCTCTGACCTCAAGATATGTGAATGAAAATGGGTTCTATGGGTACCCACGAGTCTCCCCTTTACAGACATGCCCACTTTATGATAATCACATGCAGTTTGGGACAAGTCATAGTCAAGTCAGCACACTGACACACTGACAGCTGTTGTTGCCTGTTGGGCTTGAGTTTGCCATGTTATGATTTGAGCATATTTTTATGCTAAATGCAGTACCTGTGAGGGTTTCCGGACAATATTTGTCATTGTTTTGTGTTGTTAATTGATATCCAATAATAGATAGAAACATACATTTGCATTTGAGTATTAAATACTTGACAAATCTCCCTTTAAGGTACATTTTGAACAGACAAAAAATGTGCGATTAATTTGCAATGAATCACGATTAACTATGAACAATCATGCGATTAATCGCGATTAAATATTTTAAACAATTGACAGCACTAGTGAATATACATTAAAGTAAGGAATATAAGGATTTTTTGTATCAAAGTAAGTGTGTATTGCTTCACTGGCTTTCAAGCTTTGACAGAGAGAGAAATGATTTAATTATTTCTCTGTACTTTATTAGCTGGTGTAATATGGGCAACCAGTCAATGCTTCAGACAGGTGCAGATACTGCCAAGGATGTACGCCACCGTAGGCACCATTTGCATTAATTGATTAGCGATGCACACTGCCAAATATGCATTTTCCATTATAATAACTATACCATCTTATTGAGAAGTTCTTGGCTGCTGGACCACTTTTTGCTGACAAAGCTCCAAGGACGCAGACGAGCTGAATGCTGAATGTGCACATCGCCATCGCTTGCCTTTTTGCACACAAACGGCAATTCCGACACCAAGATTGTTTTCATTCTCGCTTAAGTAGTGGCACAAAAGTGATAAGTAGGTAATGACTTCCAATTAGCGATGTCCCAAAAACATATCAGCAATAATCAACAGCATTCCATAATGTTTCCGAACATCTGCGAGGTGCTGAGCGTTTCATCAGCGCACGTTGAATGATGGCCTGCTTTAATGCGGCATCAAACTCTTAATAGCTGCTTTGTACCTTTTCACGTGCGGGTTCACTTTAGAGCCATCTAATTCAAAACAGGGATTCTCAATTATGCAATGTCCCATTTACATATGCTAATTAGGATCATATTAATTATCTTGAAATTGGGTAATTAGCCAATCTCAATTAAGGCATTGTTCATTACACTAAATGCACAGGAAAGGTGTTTGAAGTTTTTTCCCCACGCCTTTATTCATTTCTGTGTGTGTGTGTGTGTGTGTGTGTGTGAGAGAGAACTGGGCTGCCTGCCACATCTGAATCAAGCCTCGGCGGTGTATTTAATAATTTAAGCATCCCAGCTCATACAAGGGATGCACCCACAGCTTTCATCGTTACCAAGCATATGGTTCTGTAATGAGCCTGCTTGCTTGTAAAATAGTAATGCCAGTGCAGAGTAGAATAGAAGAGACAACAGCCAGCCCTTTTCTCTTTTTAGCCACTCAAGCTAGCTACGGTGCCAGCGGTGGCCAATGCATTATACAAGCTTGTTTGGGTTCCCGTGTCGCTAAGCCGACGCTGGGAAGGCCAATTTGCGCTAGCCATGAAAGGAAACGGAAAAAAACAAAAAAACACTGGAAGAAGTAATGGCAGCAATAGAAGATGTCAAATTCATCTTTCTCCACCCAAAACAAACAGATTACCTGGGGGGGGGAAGAGGAGATTTAAATACTGCTCTAAACCGTCTCACAGCTGTGAGTTGCATGCACAGCCAAGGTAAACATATTATCATACTAGCTGACTGCTTGACATCTTTTGTGTGCTATAAAAATGCTGACTGAAACTGCTCTTTGATTGCAGTCAAAGAGGCAAATTAGAGTAATTCAGTTGCCATAGTTCATTTGTTTGTGACTTTTTTTGTGACTTTAAGAGCATTGTTGTTGGTGCCATGAGCCCAGAAGCGCAGCAGGATTCGGGATCCAGCTGGAGGTCTGGAAGTGCTCACTTCCTGGTACTGAGCCTGAGGCATTTTGGGACATGAGGTGTCTCTCTGGCTGTTCCGGCACACAGTCTTCTCCTCCTCCTCCTCCTCCTTCTCCTTTCCTAATCTCCTAAGGAGCTATGTGGTGGTGTGTCTTTGTGTATGCGCGTGCTTACATGAGCTGCTTGCATATGCATGTGTGTGTATATGTTTTAGTCTCAGACACTGCGGGGAATCTCATCCTCGGGGTGCTGAGGAAAGATGATGAATGATGCTCTGCCCTTCAACTGATCTTGAATAGTAAATTGCCCCTCTATCAGCTTGTGATAGAAAGAGAAGTCCTCATTCAGGTGCTGAATAATAACAATGCAATTCTTAAATACAATGACCTTAAATTCCCTCCATAGACTGTATATATACTGTATGGTCTATTGGTGACAGCTAAATCATTTTAAAATAACAAGCGTTGATTGACTTTTAAGGCTGCTATCACATCACAATCTCATCCTTATCTCTATAGCTAACGCTGAAGCTGTTGTGATATATAGCATCAAAGCATCAATCCACATTTTACTCGTCTCTTGTTGACTCTGAAATACAAGATGCAAAAGCCAATGGCCTTAACAGCTGTGTAGCTGCTTACTATTAGTGTGTTTTGTTTATGAGAATAGGTCCAGCACTCTGAGCAGGCTTTGAAAACAAGCAGCACAGTGGCATAAGAAAAGACTGATATAATGTGGGAGTAAAGTGCAGTGATGTGCATACGGGGAGGACAGCAACAAGGGAGGGGAAGGTCGGCATTTCTTTTTTTTTGCTGTGAAAGCTTAAACCTGCAGTATAGGCAGAATATTTTTGGCATCATTGGGCAAAAAGTCCATAATAACCTTTCAGCATATTGTACTTCAAGTGTTCTGAGAGAAAACTAGACTTCTGCACCTCCTCATGGCTCTGTTTTCAGGCTTTAAAATATCTAGCCCATGACGGAGACTTTGGCCAATCACAGGTCATTTCAGAGAGAGAGAGCGTTCCTAGTGGCTGTTCATTCAACAGAGGCAGCTGTAAATCACTCGCGAACTCAGATCAAATGATCAAACTAGGCAGCGCTGATCAAATATGAATCAATATTCTGTTATTGTAATGCCTATTTCTCACCTCAAATGTTTTCAAAAACATCTTGTAGTGTACTGTTTAGCTGTAATATGAGAAAGTTTGCTCCGGCTGGTGGGCGGTGCTTGGTATTTCCTCAACTGATCTCAACATGGCTGCCGGGTCACAAACATTTTAATTTCACAGCTAAATAGAACACTACAAGATGTTTCTGAAGACACTTGAGGTGAGAAATAGGCATTACAGTAACAGAATATTGATTCATATTTGATCAGCGCTGCCTAGTTTGATCGTTTGATCGGAGTTTGCGAGTGATTGACAACCGCTCAGAGACGGCAGGCTCCAGCTCGGCTCTGATTGGTTGTTTTCCTCCGCTCTGTGAAATCTTGCAGATGCCATTAAAAGCACTGGAGGACACCGGAGGACACCGAAGGACACAGAGGCACGTGATTTTTTTCTTCAGATTACCTGTATCATGTCACGATATAGTGAGCGTTTTATAAAAATAACTTTTTTAAAATCATTTTTGTTTCCAATTCTACCCACTGCAGCTTTAAGTGTTCTATTTTTGAAACCTTGATTTAACCTGGATATGTCCGTGCCCTATTGGGACTTTTCCACTCTTCATTTTCCCCCCAATGTCACAGTAGAGGGGCACTAGAGACACTGAGTGTCCCTCTGAAACTTGCTCCAAGTGCCCCTCTTGTCGATCCAAGTGCCCCTCTGATCAGCCCGAGTGCCAATTTGGTCGTCCCAAATGTCGCCCTTCTTAGCTCAAGAGCCACTCCGGCGTCACCCCTTAGGGCAAAAATGAACCGTGTGCATGGAAGAGGTGCCCCTTTTGCATTTCCAACCCTGCCCTTAAATGACACTTTGTGAGTGAACAGTAATGCTGGTAATCTCTCTGGCAGCTTTTGTTACAGTCACAGCTGATATCTGTTGATAGAGTCCTTCTGTTACTGTCATAAAAAAACAGCATTGGATAAAGGACAGAATGGCAGCCACATAAACGGGCTGATTTATTGTTTTATATTTCCAAAGCATGAATGATCACACTTATAAAATGTACTATTTTATAACCATAGACTCATATCATGATCCATATTAAGTTTTACTGCTACACCAACAAGAGCTGCCACAACTTTTTTTGCAGACATTTAGTTTTGGAATAAAAACTTCACAATGACAAGTGACATCTCAGTACCTCAGTAACCAACTGTCAGCAACAATACGGCAGGTTTTTGGATGAACTGAGGCAAAGAGCCAACATCCTCACGGTTGATTTGATTTCTCTCCTCCACTAGGGGGAGCTGTGGTATACTATTAGAGGGCTCACATGGTATTTTGAGTAATGAATGCCAAAGAACAGAGACATAACATAACATAACATAACATAACATAACATAACATAACATAACATAACATAACATAACATAACATAACATGTATTAGAAGCATGTGAGATGCACCTCAAAAGATCATAAAGATAAAAGATTCCATGTTTGTCTTCTAAAATAAGGAGGCTGTTTTGAAGGACAGAATAAAAAATGCATGTGAGGGCTTGGTGCTGCGTTTCTGTGTGGAAATGGGCTCTGTTTTGTTTTCTATAATTGCAATTTCTGCACAGCCATCCAGTGGAGCTAGACCAGTGTTTACCCCTTGATCCATGGGCTTAACAATAGGAGAGGGAAAAGATAGAGAAAGAGAACTCAGAGGTAACATTTGTCAGTGGCAGTCTGTCGCTCGCCTGATTGAATTCAAGGAGAAAAACGGCGAGACTCCACCGGGGCGACGCTTGAGTGCCTCTGATCTTCATTTTCCACTGCTCCTGTTATTTTTTCCCTTTCCTCCCTCCCTCTCTTTTCTCTCTCTGTCTGTCTTGTCCCTCTCGTTTCATTGGACTCAGATCTCTCCATCGCTCTAACCTTTCATTATGACAAGACAAAGCTTTAATCTCTCACGAGCCATTTCCCCTTGTGACAGGCAGAGTGAGGAGCGGTGGCGGCCATGACACACACACACACACACACACGCACACACACACATACACACACACACACACACACACACACACACATAGACAGAAGGTGTATACATCTGATGCAGGTATGCCCACGACTGACTCGAGGCAAAGTGACACATAGTGACAAAGAAAGAAATGGAGAGGAGGATGTGATAAAGAGAAGGTGGCAGCAAAGAGAGGTGCTTCACTGCAGACAGCGTGGCTACTTTTTCATTTAGGGATTTTATGAAAAATAGATACATTTTCGAACATTATAAAATTACCCTCTACCTCAAAAAATCACATATTTCTGTTACGGCTGTCAAAGTTAATGCTATAATAACACGTTAACGCAAATTTGCTTAAACGCCACTATTTTCTTTAAGGCATTAACGCAACTTGAGAATTTTGGTTGAAGCGGGCTCAGTTTTAAAGCTAGAGTGAAGACACTGGTACCATATGAAACTAGAAAACCTAAGGAATCCATTGGTACCAACCATGTCATACTAGCTTGTCTCGAAGGAAGTTAAATAACGCTCCAAACGCACACTACATTTTGTAGAGGAAAAACTGTCATGGCCATTTTTAAAGGGGTCCCTTGACCTCTGACCTCAAGATATGTGAATGAAAATGGGTTTTATGGGTACCCATGAGTCTCCCCTTTACAGATTATCACTTTATGATAATCACATGTAGTTTGGGGCAAGTCATAGTCAAGTCAGCACACTGACAGCTGTTGTTGCCTGTTGGGCTTGAATTTGCCATGTTATGATTTGAGCATATTTTTTATGCTAAATGCAGTACCTGTGAGGGTTTCTGGACAATATTTGTCATTGTTTTGTGTTATTATTTGATTTCCAATAACAAGTATATACATACATTTGAATAAAGCAGCATGTTTTCCCACTACCATGTTAATTAGAGTATTTAATACTTGAAAATTCTCCCTTTAAGGTACATTTTGAACAGATAAAAAAAATTATTCATTTGTGTAATTTGTGATTAATCTTGATTAATCTCGATTAAATATTTTAATAGACAGACAATAAGACAGCCCCAATTTCTATACACTTTCTATCTCCAAATATTATGTGGTAAAGGCGGAGAGGTAAACAATAATGCCTTTTTTTAATCTATTCTGGCCTTTTAAGAGACATCAAAGTCCTGACGAATCTTTAAACTGGTTAAGTTCAAACCTCGAATACAGAGGTGGCATCACATGAAGATTACACGCACATGTACATCTCTGATCTGAATCATCAAACAATACACGGTCACCCAAACAGTGTGTCGTCCTGTCCCTGGCTTGCCCCCTCCCTTATTTTGCATAGCAGCCTAAAGAGCCACACTTCATAGGGACTTCATAATCACACCCCCTGCTGAGGTGACAGTCTGATTGGATATCTGAGGGAGGCACCCGCATGAATTTGCATACTAATTGACAAATATATCCCCCCCCCCCCCCCTTCACACACACACATCCTTATCCTTTTGTCTCCTTCCCTACCACTCAATAAATTAACATGGAGCACAATGATTTGGCTCTTTGGTGTGAGCGCAGACACATTTAGCATCCCTCCGAGTTCATTCCTGCTTCCAAGTATTTTTGGATGCAAACAAAACATATATGAAGAGGACAGACTTAGCTATGGTCCTCTGAGAGACGATTCTGAAGCGAGAGAATTAGCCATCACAGCTTGCTGCTCTGAGGCCTGATGGGATGTGAGTGAAGGGAAAGGAGGGATGGAGACGTGCAAACAGAGAGTGCGAGACGGAGAGGAAAGAGAGTGTATTTCATTGCTCTTTTGTGCTGAGCTAAGAGATGGAAGTAAAGTACATGCTGGGAACGTGTCAAGTTGGCAAAACAAGCCACCCCCGAGACTTGACACCAGGCAGAACTGCAGCAACCCGAGCAGATGTCTGCATCGCATCGTTCCCACACCATGGAGGGACGTACAGTATGCCTACACACACTCATGCACAGACACCCACACTGTGTCTCTTGTCCCCCCACACATGCAGAGTCACAGGTTTGACAAGTTGTCTGGATGTCAGCAGATGCTCAACCTCTTGCGCTCACTAATCCCCCCCCACTCATCACCATCAAACACCCACATTCACACACACACATTATGCACCTATTTCACTTTTCTTCACCCACCTTCTCCCACAGCTCGTCTTTGCAGCCGCTGTTTTAATGACATGTTGTGACAGCGGCCCGTTCACCCCGCTCGAGCAGAGCAAAGACCACGCGGCATCAAACCACACGTTTGTTTGTGCGAACGCCAGCCAGCGTTAACACACAAATCGCCCTAGGTGAGAGACGAGTGGCGTACAGCGGTGCTTTTGGGCTTGTTGCCAACGTCTTTTTAGTTGTGTTATGAAATAAAGCTGCAGAAAGGTGTGGAGAGGAAAGAGGGAGAGAGCGTGAGAGTGAAACTGAGGGGAGATTTAATTATTTTTAACCAGAGGCGATTGGATAAAAAAAAAGGCCACAGACTTAATGACTTAATTTAGACGTTTAATTAGTTGAGCACGTATCTCTCCGGCTTCTGCCCTGCCTAATCTGTGATGAAGTTTGGTGTGAATGGCGTCAGACCTGTCTCTCTCACTCTCTCTGACTCTGTCTCTCTCCCTTTTCCTTTATCTCCCTCTCTTCTTGGACCACATAAATAATTCCCATTGCCTCTCTGAGCATGCACAATGAAATATGTATGGATACACGCCATGGTGCTTTTGAAAAGAACTATTTCAAAGGTACTGAGGTCTGCTGAAATCTTCATGAGGGCCTCCTTTTCCTCCCTGCTAGACAGAGTGGATTCTTTGCAAGGCTGCATCGGCTCTGCAGCCCTTGATAAATAACTGCACAGAAATATGAGAGCGCGCTCCCAGAGATTGAAATGCAATTCCAGTTATGGACAGAAAAGAAATACACTGAAAGCCACACCTGGATACACAATAGATATCACATAACATAATATTTCTTACTGTTGTAACGCTGTGGAGACATTCAGCACATAAAACAGCATGTATAATAATATTGAGAACAACTGTTGCAACAGACATGCGAAAAAAAAATTTAATTCATGGTAAAATATAGTGAAGAGCAGAGAAAAATACAAGATGATGTACAGAAAGCAAAGGAACACATAGCATAGCATATAAATTGTACCTCCATTTACTCAGTTATGTATGCTCTTGTTGCTCTTCTCCTTTCAAATTCTCCTCCTGGTTGGCTTTACTATTTAAAATTAGTTTTAATAATACTTACGTACTGTAACCAGTGGGCAACCTCCGGGTCTGAAAAGTGAAGTCGATGCTGAAGTGCCTTAAACTTGCATTCTTCCTAATAGCCAGCAGGGGGCGACTCCTCTGGTTGCAAAAAGAAGTCTGATTGTATAGAAGTCTATGAGAAAATGAACCTACTTCTCACTTGATTTATTACCTCAGTGAACATTGTAAACATGCGTTCATGGTCTCAATCGCTAGTTTCAAGTCTTCTTCAATACAGCATGACGTTCATTTAGTAAATTATGGTCCCATTTAGAGTGAAATAGACCATAAAGCAGAGTATGCTTTAGGGCGTGGCTACCTTGTGATTGTCAGGTTGCTACCACGGTGTTGTCCGGTCTGGGAGTTGTCCGTGTTTTCGTCTTACAACTTTAACCTTTTCACAGTGTGTTTTCAGTTCATGAAAATTAATTGTATTGTATTGCATACATTTTGGTTCCCCCAAAATGTCTTATTCAGGGTTCAGTTGTGTTTAGCTCAACCCTCTTGTTTCACTTCTGGTTACAAAAAAACAAGATGGCAACGGCCAAAATGCCGAACTTGAGGCTTAAAAACAACCACAAACCACTGGGCGCTTTAATAAGATTTTGAATTCAAAACTTCCATTTGTAATGGAGTACGTTTACACTGATGTAGTGCTATTTTTGTATTTATTTTTTTACTTAATTTAAAGATCTGAATACTTCTTCTACCTCTGCTTTTAACATTTCAAAGGACATGTGTAACACAATATCAATAATTGACACAATGAATGAGCTTTCATGCTCAGACTTTAAAGGATAAGATGGGATGCCATTGCTATAATACTCACCAAGTAAAATGCCGAGATCTAGTAGTGCAGTGACAACATAGCAGTCTGAGATCCTGTGTAATCCCGTTGGAGCAGTAAAACGATCAGACTTAAACTTATTTCACTTTCAAACTTATTTGAAATTGAAAACAAAGGTGAACATTAAAATTATTATTAAGTTTGACTTTTGACCTGTGCAATGATTTTACTATTTACCAACATTTTTGGCTTCATTTTCTCGCGTAAATTCACCTCCAAATAAATGGATCTAGATAATCTGGCTAAACTGTTAGCTGATCTTGACTGACATGGTTGGACTTTGCTGCAACGATGTTGCAATAATCATAGATCTGTTCATAGATTGTTATCATACCTGATAGAAATGATGGGCAAAACCACAAAATAAGACCCAAGTTATAACAAACCAGAATCCTTCAAGTGTTTTTTTTTTTCACATTTTAATGTCATTTTCTGGTTTCACATTCTGTCAGACCTCAACAACAAACAAACCTGTCCACATCATTAACCATCAAGCGTCTGTACTCTTTGTACCCCATCTCCCTCCACTAACTCCTCTCTCCTCACTTCTCTTCCACCTTCAGCTCTTTCTTCTTCCTTCAGTCTCCGGGGAACGACAAGGAACCGCTCGTGAACCTTTGTGTCACTTCCCCCGCAGTCTTTTTCCCGCCTTGTTATTTATTTTCTTCCCTTCATTGCAGAAGGTAGAGGAATGTTTTATAGAATAGGACACTTAATAATGGGAAGAAAAAATGTTGAGGGATGGCGCGACAGTTTCTCTCTGCGCTGTCACAGAGTGCAGCGTCCTTGAACCTCAAAACAAAAGAGGAGAGAGAGGAAGAGACAGACGCAAACCGACAGATACTTTTTGCACGATACAAATGCCTTCGGCTAACAGCAAAATATCTCTTTTCATACAAAACAAATGCACGTAGGCTTGAATTCACTATATTTTGCTGCACAGAGAGCAGGCTGGAGGATGGGGATGGGTTGTGTGAGCTGGAGTTGTTGGTGTTTGGTGTGTGAGCAGAATGTTAAACACTTCCTGGGTCATGGGGGGGCCGGCGAAAGCATGTTGAAATTTAATGGTGCCCTCTGACTTGGCTGCAGGTAATGCTGCAGGGGGCCAACATCCTATCCACACTGCTGAGAGGGAAAATGAAGTGTGTGTGTGTGTGTGTTTGGGTGTGTTTATATCACTGCACGTCAAGCTCAAACTAGTCTGTGTGTTCTTGTGTCCGGGTGTGTTGTCTGCACTCAGGTTCCAGTATTTTCAGTAATGAGTCTGCTGCAGACCTCCAATATATACACACACACACACACACACACACACACACACATATATATACAGTATACTGTACACTTGTTTTGGTGGGTGAAGGACGTAAACAAGACTACAGGCCGCTGTCTCACGAGAAAACAGTAGCCAACATCATCTGCACCTCAACACAGGTGGATGTCAGTGAGAAAAAAATACATCTCTAAACACAAAACAATGTGTGGATGTATTTATGAGTGAGACGTAATGTCTAAGACAGCATTACCACTCTTGGTAACGTTACAGTACACACAAGTTTTAGTACTAAAAATACATGTAGAGCAAGAGAGGGACAAATCAACTATAAAAATGAACCAAAAAAAATCACGAATAAGTACTTCCTGAATAACTCTCAATAGAGGATTTTATAGTAGATCATAAGTTACTGGAGAACAGACTTGGAGATGTTATATTGATGAAACTGTATGTCATGATCAGTTGTTGAACAGCTGTTAAATTGACCAACGCCTGAATGAAATCCTTCACAATATAACATGTCCATGGACTATAGATGAAAATCAGCTCATTAGCTAACTCTGGTACATTTACATTGAGGTGGAAACTGAATGTTGATTAATGAATACAATAAATAACTGTGCTGCTGACTAACTAATTGATTTCTAATAACTTATATAATAGTTACTATTTTTTGCCCTTATGGTGCATCATACTAAAAGTTGGTGGGAATGTTTCAATAATTCATGATTATCGTACCATTACTTACCTTTTTTGCAAAATGAGAACTTTACAGAGAATCCACAATGAGTTCATTAAAAGGCCACTCCAGCAATTTACTATTGCACTTCCATAAAATCGGGGGACTTACAAGAGACGGATTAAAGAAGAATGGTTAAAATCAATGCAACTAGGCATGTCATGAGAACTGATACTTTGGTATCAAGTTCTTAAAATGTGATTGTACTCATGCTACATTGTGAACTACGAATCCGTGTTGAAATTGGCAGGACGACAGCTAGTTAACGTTAGCTGTTAGCAGCTGATGGGCAGTAAAGTCCTGGACTAACAGCTAACGCTAAGTCAGGTTGCATTGAGTTTCATTGTGGTGCGTTCAAGCTCTATTCAGTAAAAATAGCATTAAGTGAAGGTAAATTATAACGTTATCATGATGCGTTTTTGGTGAAAAAGATGAGTAAATACTTTTGTATGAAGGAGATGTTTTCACAGCAATATAAAATAGATAACAGAGAAGGAATTATGACCTGTTAAACTTCCTAACACTAGCTCTAAGAGTTTGTTTTGTTTTTGTTTTTTATCCTTAGTATTTGAATTGGGTATCAAGAATCGTGGAATTTTACTGGTATTGGTATCGACTACTAAATTTCTGGTATTGTGACATCCCTAAATGCAACAGATGTCCCTAATTGAAGTTAAGGTCCAGACACACTGTATCCTTAAATTGCCTCTGATGGTTCTGCTCCACCTTACTGATATTGCAGCCTGCTGCCTGAATGCCCCTGGTGGGTGCACACACAGCAAACAATCACTAGCTGTAAGACTCCCATCAATCCTTTAGTTTTGAATACCACCCCAGACTGCAATTGTTCAAAGAAGTCCAAACACACTTTTGAAGTTTTATTGCCTGCATTCCCACATGACAACAATCTCAACAAACTGTTTTGTGCTGAGATATCTTCGAAAAATGATATCAAGAATGACAGCAAAGAAGTCTTTTAGAGGTCGCGCCGTTGCAGTGTTTCTCAGAGATAAGGATCCTAAACCTGAATGGGACTTTGTTGATGGCTCCCCATGTAGCAGGACTACTGTTATTTCACGAGACAAATTGTTTTCATTAGTCTGGGACGTAGATCAAATGTTCTTTTAAACTGAAGTCCCCAATCGTTAAAATATAAGCTCCCCAGTTTTTATTAAGTCCTATCAGGATATTTAGGACGTTTCCCGGTTTAAATGACATTTACTGCTGCACAATTCTACAAGGCGCACTACAGCGAAAGATAATAAAAAGTTTTCCCTTTCTGCACTGCCGAATTGAAGCCATGTGTTCAATCGATATGAGCTACCCAACTTTTCAAACTGTATTTCTGACTCTCCCATCATTCCTCCCTATAGACAAAATCTCTCTCCACTCTCTGGCTTTCAATCCACACTTTACCTGCCTGCCTGCACACAAACCTGAATTAATCTCCAAAGTCTTCCCCTCATCTCTTTGTGTGTGTGTGTGTGTACTTTCACGTTTGGGAAAATTGTGTTTCTGGTGCTCTTGAGTGTGTGTGTGTGTACGTGCACACGTCTCCTCCTTTCCGCATTACAGATTCACCAGCTCGACATGATATTGTTCCCCTGCCTGGAGCTCCGGGGCTTCGGGTGGGTATGTGTTTGCATAGCAGAGGCTGTACTTTCACTCATGTAGCCCCCACGGGGACTTCCTTTGACACCGTCAGCCCTTTGAACTCGCTGTGACACCAAGCATCAGGTCACTTGTATACAACCTCCGCACAAAGAGAACTCGCGCTAATTGGCCCGCGTGCACCTGAGAGACGGTCGGGACATCAAAGTGCTTCGCCGCCCAGTTGATGGCAGCTTTGATGGGGTGACTTTGAGACTGTACATTTGTCGGTTTTATACACTAAAGAACTGAGCTGCGCGTTAGCCGTGCCACGCCGTTTGTGTGATCTCTGGGAGGAATTAGTTATTGTGCCGTTCCACTCGCGTGCCATTTTCTCTGCACTCTCTATTAATATAACAAATGCTATTACCAGGCACCCTGTTGTTCGGCTTTAATCAGCCTCAATGGAAGTTTTCAATTCTCAATAAGGACAGACAGGAATCCTAAGTGTAGTTATGATACATTACTGAATTCTGCTAATTCCCCTTGTTTTGTCTTGTGTCCTATTCCTTTGTATCTGATTTCTTCTCGTAAATATGTAATGCCAAAATTTAATTTGTAAACAGACCTAAATCAAAGAAAAATGACCCCTAGCTTGTAAAAGAAAAGTGTGAAAAATCAATTTAGCTCCGAGCTCAGAGCAGCCACTTAGGATCTTATTTTGCCCTCCAGACTTATGGACGTCCGCTGTGTCTTTGTGTGACCCTTCATCCTCTGAAAGGTGGACAGGTGGCAGCTACTGGTGGACCTGGAGGGCCCTGTCAACCCCATACAGTCCAGCAGCTGACCAGAGAGAAAGAGAAAGAGGGAGAGCGAGAGAGGGCAGGGAGGAGTGGAGGGGGAGACAAAAGAGATCAGAAAATGGAAAAGAAACTAGAGAAGTGACAGAGCTGGAGAGAGCTAAACCGGAGAGTCCCGTGTCTGAGTGTGAGCGAGCTCTATGCCGCTGTCACAGCCTCAACAGGAGGCTACGTCCCCTCTTGACTCCAACAGGCGTGGCAAAGCGATTGGTTTCGGTCCAGTATAATGGCCAGCTATGAATGCTGAGTGTGACTGCGGGGGACCATTAGGGCCACAATGGCCGACAAGACACTAAGCACTCCCCAGAGGTCTGAGGGGCCCTTTCATGCCTGTCCTGGGGCTGGGAGGGCTACTGGGAGGGAGCTGGTGGCCAGCTGGTTCTCTGGCCCCCGTGCAGCCTAATGCCATCAGCACTTTCCGCCCCGCTTTGAGCTGCCGGCTGTACGGAGACACAGGGGTGCAAGGTCTGTGTGACACATGTGGGCATGTGCACACACACACATGGCGGCACCTGTTTTTAGTATTAACCAGAGCAGCGCTAGGTGATCCTGATGCTGCAGCCTCCTGTGCCGAGGAAAGTCACTGAATGAAAGAAAGAGAGAGCAGATGGGTACATTTTTTATGTGCAATCACTTTTATTTTTCTATTTCTTTTCAGCATTCTTCGATCTTCAAAGTCCACTTCAGTCAAATCTAACCTTGGTTAGGCTGAAAAGATTTATTCTCTGCTGTGCTATTGTGGTGAAACTCTTAGTTAGAGTTCATGCCTCTCATTCTTACGACTTGGTTTCAGCTCTGAATGAAAATTTTGTTCATATACCTGAGCTCACAATTTGTAGTGCAACAAAATGATAAATAATAAAGCAATGACTCATGAGTCTGTCTGTAGAGAAAATAAGGTTCATATGTTATCTTCAGAGCACCATACGAGAAAAAGAGGCCGTGATGCAAATGCTGTCACACCTAATTCAAGCCGTTATGGAAAGATGCTGTGACTCTCAGGTCCTAAATAGCTTGCCTCTGCAGGCAGAAAACTTGTTTTGTCGACAGCCCGTTTGAAAGGCAAGCGTAATAAAAGGCTTTTCTTTTTGTGTCGGGCGGTGGCAATATCATAGAGGCTTTTCAGAGCTGAAAGAGGGCGAGAGAAAGAAAAGTTTTACTAATTGACGTAGTAGCAGAAATTCAGCCGCAATTTCAGCCAGCCACGATGAAAAGCCTATTAAGGAGCGTTTTGTCAATTACTTCTGCTCACTTCTATACGCCGTGGCTTTTTCAGAGAGACTCGTTTTATGTCTTATTTATTTACTCTGTTGGCATGTTTTGTTGGCACCGCACACAATCACAAATTAAAGCTTTAGTTTCATGGCAATGACATGGAAAGTCTCGAGCTTTTATTGTGGGATTTGAAAGAACGCCAGGGAAGTCAACTCTCGATCGCTCGTCCTTGCTCCGCTGGCACTATTTAGTTCCAAATGCATTAAGACATCCATTGAATCATTGAACTCTAGTCAAGGCTTTTGTATTAGCTCACTCTCTAGTTGGAACACATCTTTAAAAGAAACAAATAAAATGGTACGACTCAAGGTGGGTGTCGATGCTATTAATCTTGTTTACAGTTGCGCCTAAACAAAACTAGTAATCTGTGACAAGATAAATTAAAAAAGTCTTTTAAAGTAAATAAAGGCATTCATATATAGAGAATCTTTCAGGAATAATTGCAATCGTACACAGCGAGAGAAAGTGATCAAATGCTTTACACAATGGTGCTGAAATGTGCCACGCGTGTTAGCCTCAGTTTTGCCAATTCACATGCTAATGCAGTTCAAAAGAGGGAGCAATTTTGGTAGACGTCGTCAAAAATGTGTCTTTGGTAGTCGGCTCTGACTAAGCACCGCGGAGATCAGCAGTTTACTTGAAATAGCATCTCATTACATCTGTTTCAGCCTTGTAAGGATCGACTTGATGATATATCTTCAGTTCCTCTTGCCGAACACTGACAAGTATTATTTAACCCCATCACCATTCTGTTGGAAATACTTCTCAAAGCTTTTATAGTGGCGCCTGCCTCTTTGCCTTCGTCTACATTGTGAAACGCCACTTTAAAAACACCTCCACGCAAATTTCCCTGCAATGAAATTGATGCCTTGCTCCCCTCAAACATTACCTCTTTTAAAAAAACCAAAAAAAACCCGGTTAGATCTTGAGTACACAAAATGGCTTCTCAGTGCAATGCAGTTTTTTGGGGAGACATTATGTTTCATAAAAAAAGATAGAAAGATAATACCTGCAGTTGGAGTAGGAAGCTTGCTACGTGTGACAGAGAACGCTTCAGCAGACAGAACTATCTGACAGAGGTCAGCTGATGTCGAGGTACATCAGTTTTATGAACCTTCACCCCCCTCGCGAGCTCGCTGCCACTCATGTGTTAAATGGGTCTTGTAGACAGAAGTGAATGCCTTTGTGCTGAAATAAATGGAGGGGAGAGAATGGGGTTAAGACGACTCCTTTGAGGTGCATCAACCTACATCTGTTCATCTTTCTTTTTCTCTCACTTTAAAAATAACACTGCATGTGAAGGCTTTTTGTGGATAAGACAATACAAAACAGAGAACTTATTTTGTTATTTCACTACAGTATGTAAATGACTCTATTTATAGTTTCTTTTATAATGCACAGTTACCATGGCTGCTTCTTTCTTCCCCTTAAAACTATCTAAGGCGTATTCATGAGACACAGACTCTCAGTTGATGACAGAAACAGAAAAACATCCTTGACATTAAACATTTTGACACTGTGAGTTTCTCTACGTATATATACTGTATGTGTAAAATGTAATTCCACCGCTTTAAAGCTGCCGAAAAAGGGAATATTTTTATTTTCTTTCCACTAGAGACGGATCGACCTGAAAGCAGGCTGTTGTGACAGATGTTCAGCTCAGCTAAACAGGGGTTGTTATAGCACACACTGGCAACGACACACATACTGTATATAGTGTTTCAAACACACATATACTGTACGTACACACAAGAACACACACACTACACTCTGAACAAACCCCTTAATTTACTCTCTCTCTCCCCACCCCGCACATACACACGCACACACACGCACACACACACTGAGAAGAAATTACTTTGAACTTGGTGTCAGGCGGCGTGAATGCAGCTGGGAGCAACGGGGTCATGAAGCTCTTTGAGAGGTGAGATGAGGTCCAGCTTCTCCGCCGCTGTCTGTCTCCGCTCTGATGTGCTGATGGCTGACGGGGGTCGGCGAGAGGGGGGGGTTGTGGTACACGTTAGACCGTCGGACCCGGCCATAAGGCTCTCTTTGTTGCAGGGGGCACTTTGCCGCTGCAGAAGACTTTGATGCAGTCCACATTCACTGTCACACAGTTTCCACAGAACCCAGCTAACATCACACAGTGGTAGCTTTGGCATCGGCACGCTTCAAAATAAGAATTATTCTCACTTGCTAAGGGCCTTTACACACAGGGAGCGTGATGAATAAACAACACGAAAATGCAAATATGACGAATATTACGCATCAAATCTATTAATACCAGCAGCGATGCAAATTTGCACTGAACACTTTTTCAATAACAGATTTGAATAGAGTAGCGTCTGGCGATCTGTCTGAGGTAAATTGTTGTACAGCCTAAACTAGTGTAAGCTATTTTATAGGGCTGTCAAAGTTAACGATAATAACGCATTAACAGAAATTTGTTTTAACGCCACTAATTTCTTTAACGCATAAATGCAACTTTTTTGGTTATAGCAGGCTCAGTTTTAAAGCTCATCATCATATGAATATGAATCATATGAAACTAGAAAACCTAAAGAATCCATTGGTACCAACCATGTCAAAGGAGGCTAAATAACACTCCAAACATATGCAAAATTTTGGCGAGGAAAAAATGGTATGTCCATTTCAAAGGGGTCCCTTGACCTCTGACCTCAAGATATGTGAATGAAAATGGGTTCTATGGGTACCCACGAGTCTCCCCTTTACAGACATGCCCACTTTATGATAATCACATGCAGTTTGGGGCAAGTCATAGTCAAGTCAGCACACTGACACACTGACAGCTGTTGTTGCCTGTTGGGCTGCAGTTTGCCATGTTATGATTTGAGCATATTTTTTATGCTAAATGCAGTACCTGTGAGGGTTTCTGGACAATATTTGTCATTGTTTTGTGTTGTTAATTGATTTCCAATCAGAGTATTAAATACTTGACAAATCTCCCTTTAAGGTACATTTTGAGGTTCCTTGTTTCGGAAAAAAATTCCGTCGCTTTTCCGCCACGTAATAATTGCGTTCTATGTGAACATACTCTTGACAAAACAACAGTTTGCACAAAAGAAACGCCCACAGCGGCCTTAAAGGAGGAGAAAATGAGGAGAGAAAAATGATGTGGTGTTTAATATCGATTAAGGACTCACTGAACTTCCTGCATTATCATTGAACTTTTAAATTTCAGCCTCAACATGATAATAATCATCCTGGCTAACGATCTCTTGATCAGAAATATACTTGAGTAATATCGAAGCGATTGTACTAAGTGACACCATTAATGAGGAAAGATGCAGCCGCCTTGTGTTGATGATGACACGGTGATGAGAGCGTAAGCTTTTCTGGGACTAACTATAAATTAACAAAGACTTTTTAATTAAAGAACTATAATAAACAAAAACACAATCAAACTGATGACTTAATTGATTCTAACTATGAGAAGTTGGGGTGTTTCATTCCAGGGTTGGTTAGCAGAGCTGGAACTGCTGCCAAGATGTTTAATCATGTTTAATAAATTGCAGCAGACACGACTGTGTCTGATCTATTAATAGTCCCACATCATTACATTGTGATTTGTGTCTGGAAAGGGTCCAACTGTGGACGTACTCCCACTGAACTGAGCTGAGCTGAAAGCAAAACGCAAACCGCCTTATCTCATATACACTAGTGGTACGTTACCTACCAGGGGATGGAAATGTGATTAAAAATAACAGACTTCTCCTAATGCATTATCTATTGCAAGAATAGCATTTTAAAATAAAACCACATTGCCTCCGTTTGTGCATATGCAAAACTGTAAGCATGCAAATAACTGATTTCATAGAACAATGTTGTCGAATAAAAACACAAGGCTGAAGATTAGCGGGGGCAAAACAAAGGGAGCGTCAATAAAAAGCGAGCACATGTGTTCGTCGGCAAGCCCCTAAACACACGCACACACGCACGCACGCACACACACACACACACACACACACACACACACACACACACACACACACACACACACACACACACACACACACACACGCATACAGATTAATTGTATTCTTCATTCATTGTGAGGCAGCCTGCTGCTAATTAGCTTAGGCATGGCTTTGCTTATTGTATTTATTTAATTTCTTCATGGGCTGCACTAAGGTGTAATTTGGAATGAGAAAGGGGGCATTTCTTGCTGTGGTTTATACACACAAAGGGCTGGAAGTGCTGCGGCTGATTGCTGTTACTACGAGGACTCTTTCTGTCTGCGCCAAATGTGAAACAAAACCTAACATCATCCCTTTGGTGTGTTTCTTGGCATAAAGACAATACTGTAAATCTAATGAACAGATTATGTTTACAGTTCTCCTCTCAATGTTCTCTGGATTAATTTCAACAAAGTTTTCATTTTCAACTCAATAATATTTCAGGGGAGAAGATATTGCAGGACTCTTTGGAGGCTCATGAAAACATCAAAACAGCGGTAGGTGCAGCGTCAGGAGATGGAACGTTTTCTTGGAAAATCGCTCCTTAAAAGTTGTCTCTCTGGCTGAAGTTGACAGACACTTTCAGGTGATTGGGCATCCAGCTGAGTTTGGGTGAAAACACATTCCATATGTATTGAGTATTATAATGGAGAGCAACTCTAAGCTACTCCTTTTTTCTCCCAGATTGCAGACTTCAGACACAAAATCCCCGTTGAGGCTCTACTTTGCATCTGCGTGCAAGTGCGTTCGCTTGTGTGTATTTCTTTGTCTACCATATGTATATACAAGCATGTCTGTGAGCGTCGTATGCTTATAGATGTCTAAATGTATGTGCATGTATCAGACGAGGGCACAGAGAATCGTCTCTGTGGAACATCTAATCGGGAGCCATTTTTCCAGCCATGCTCACATCCGGATGCAAGCAAGCAACAGATGGCAGGACTGGGCGCTGTGGCCGATTTAGTCCGCTCGTGTTTGCTAGGAAGTAATTGTGTTTTAACCTGGAGAGAAACTGAATATTACAGCCATGCAGGCAAACAAATTATAGTCACCTCGCTGGCCAGCAGATGACTCTATTTGTCTCATGTCCAGATGGAGTTCGAAGAAAATAAATTGGTCTGTGATGCTGCATGGACTGAATGCACTTGTGTGCGTGCATCTGACTGTTTGCTCGCACGTCTCTTTGTCTGTCTTTCTACCTGTCTGTCTACCTGTTTATCTCCTCCACAGCTGCCCGTCTGCCTCCTCATATATCAGCCTGTCTGTTCTTGTATCATGGCAGATGTTTCAATGCTGCAGGTCTTCATATCAGAAAAGGCAGCAGAGGAAAAAAATACTGTTCAAGTGGATTAGAGCGTCCGTACATTCACTTCAGCATTGTGCCACAGATTGTCTTTTGATGCCAAACGCCGCCCTGGGGGACATAAATACTTACTAGAGATTGGTATGGTTTCAAGATAAGCATTCATTAGCATGAACATCAACAAAAGATCTGCCACGCTGATCTCTCTACAAATTAAGTCACTTTTTTCTATTTCACGTCTCCCTGATTTTCAACACTCGCTGTTTATATAAAACATTCTTGAATGAAGTGTTCATTCACTGTCAATTCCTGCGCCGCGTGCCAACTGTGTGCATCAGAAAATCCCCTGCAATCTTTGTTTTGGCTAGTGTGAGGCGGCAAGTGATTACCCAGAGTGCTTTCGGAAGTTAATGTTCATGGTCTGCACAGCGGGATTCTAGGAGTGATGACAGAGGAAGTGCCTCGGGGCGAGCGTCTCTTCGCTGCCATCTCACTTTCACTGTTTCTGACAACGCGTTTACCCCAACAGATGGCTCCAATGCTCAAACACAGACACTGTGAGGCTACGAAGAATTGCGTGGGCCGATACAACACAAAAATGTGCAGAAAATCCCAAACCAACTAGTGTGAATTAATGTAGAATTGACTAATTGGATCTGTAATGTGTTGAAATAACTTGGTCAAAGGGCTCCATCATGTTTACTTTTACATGAACGCAAATCATTCACTATCTTATTATCTCATCAGTTTATTTCCTCTATAACTTTACTTTTATTCACTTTTTAATACAGCAAAATACCGCTGGTTAAAAGTGATCACAAGAACAAAAAATGCAGGAAATCTACAAAATACGAACTTCAAGGAATAGCATGTGTTGTTAGGGTAAAAGTGTGTAGTATAGGAAGAATGTGTGTGTGTAGGGAATATGACTCGATGACATCTTGGTCCCAAACTGCAGCTCATTCTGTAAAAGTGTTTTCTTTGCATATCAAAGAAGAAGAGTTCAGCTATTTCTTCCGGGCGCTGAAATGACACACAGCACGACGTCAGAATGTGACTTACTGAGTAGTTCAGCGGTATGAAATAGTGTATTTGTGTGTGCATTCAGAATACTGCATTCAGAATACCCCAAAACGCCAATTCTCTATCATGTTGGACCACAATCATTTGTCCTCAAAGACAAGACTGTATATAAGCCGTAACACTTTGAAGTCAAATATGAATCGCAAGGAACCTTAAGCCCATAAATCATATCTGAACGTTTCTGACTCTTGACGGTAGCATCACAAACAAAAGTGTGGTAGATAGCAATGCACACCACTACATTGACTATCTGACTGGCATAAGTGCAGTACAGTTTAGCTCTGTGAAACTTGTTTGAAGGAATAGTTTGACATTTTGAGAATTCACCTTATTACCAAGAGTTAGATGAGATGATTGATACCACTCTCATGTCTGTATGGTAAATATTTAGCTAGTGCCAGCAGCTGGTTAGCTTAGCTTAGCACAAAGATTGGAGACAGTTACCAAACAGGCATGGTAGTGGTATCAATCTCCTGATTTAACTCTTGGCAAGAGAGTGAATACGCAAAATGTCCCAAAATGTCAAACTACTCTTTTAATGAATTCAGCAGCTTGAGTACATACATGGAAATTCTGGATCACAACTATTGTATGTTAAGTTTTACTACTGATTACAATGACGAAGTTCTCAGAATATTCTGGAGTTTGATTCTAGTTGAAGTCATCTCCATAGCAACGGCTGCTGAAGCTCAAACTGATCATCGAAATGTGAGTTTTCAGTAAAAAAGTTTAATTATTTTTTTTACAGATGACCATAACATGACCCCAGTAGTGTTACCGAATTATCCAGGAGACTCCCATGTTTCAGAATCAGAATCAGAATCAGAATCAGAATCAGAATCAGAATCAGAATCAGAATGGTGTTTATTGCCAGGTGTAAGAGGTATGCACTAGGAATTTTTTCTTTGGTTTTACATGTGGTTGTTTCTGTTTTGAGTAACAGTTAAGTTGAAAAAATTCATTCTAATGTAAATTTACAATGAAAAATAACTTTTTTTTATCTTTTAGTTTTGCTCAATTCAGATTTTAAATTCATAAAATCAAACAAGAGTGAAAAAAATAGCATTTGTGTGTGGTTGTTTGTGTGAGAATCTATATGTTTGTGAAAGAAACACAGTGACAGTTTTATCCCGGAAAGGTTGTGTTGAACACTGCACTGTGTGTATTCATAAAGTTTATCTTTTCTTATTTTCGTTTATGAATATATGTCATTGTTTCTCTGAGTCTTTGTCTGTCATGATAAAACAAGCAATTTGTAGACACCATATTGAGCTCAGGGAGCTTGTGATGAGCATGCTCATTTGTTTGACATTTCACGGGCTAAAGACATAATCAGCTAAATGCAAAAAAAAAAAATCAATAGTTTGATAACTGTTACATGAAAACCTAATGAGAGCCTTTCATGGTTAAACATGAAGGGCTCTCTTAAGTCCCCTCAGACTTAAGTGTATCATGTGACCCCAAAGGTTGCTTAAATAATACTTTACCTATACTTTACTAAACTGATGGTATAATTTCACATGGTACAAAAGATGGTTGTGTCTGAGATGCGAAGTGATATTCATGTAATCTGTTGACGCTGGTATCTTCCTTCTAAACCACTCAGAAAGTAGTGTCCTCAAAGGGGGGTTGTTTTTAAATGTGTCCCCAAAGTATTCCTAAGCCAGTATGTGTGTGTGTGTGTGTGTGTCATGAGTGGGTGAATGACCACAGCGGAGTGTGAGGTGAATGTCACACCCATCAAAGTGCACAGGTAATGATGCACTGTAGCTAGCAACGCTACAAGGCGATAACCTGGATGTCCACTTACCTGCCCCCCCCCACGCACACACACATATACACACACAGAGTCCCTCGGGCTGCCTTTCACACTAACCTCGCATCCTTTCACAGGGCGCAGTGGAGCGTGCTGGTGTGACCGTACTCTCGGGCTCTACTGACGGAGGAAGCTGCTGCAGAGAGAGACAGAGGTAGTGGGTGGTGGTGGTGTTAAAGGTTAGGGGTTGCACATGCATAAGCATTGGCAGCATAATAATTGCCCATTGGCATTTGTGTTTTATTTAGACATACTTTTACTTAAGAGTTTGATTCCAGCTTGCTTATTTTCTGTTTTTTATTTTTTCTGTATATAAAGTTTTATTATTTAAAGTATATTGAAAAAGCTTTAATGTGCATTTAAATACATATACAATGTTGTTTAGATATTGCTCAATTACACAAGGCTAGAAAGAACATAAGAAGTAATTACTTCTCATGGTTTCCTTTCTTGTTATCATGACAAAACTTGTTCATGAGGTTGACATAATAGGATCTTCTTAAGATTGTGAGAAAAGTCATTCATTGCATTAAGTAGAGAATTTTCCCGCAATCACAAGTTTTGACGTCTTGGTTTTCTCCTGATCATAAGATAATGATGTTGTAATTACATGATAACTCTGACATTTCATATGCAAAAATGAGCACGGCATTAATTTAATATTTAGTTCCTCCACTCAAGATTTACAATATCTTAGATTGATAATAATTTAATCACTTACAGATTTGAATTTGATAAAATATGAATCATGTGTCCACACAGTGACATGCAAGCAGACACGGGAATATTCAAACACTTTATCAGTGCAAAGGAAATGCATTTGAACGCCGCACCATGAAATATATACTGTATATAGGATATATGTATACTTAACCATACTCTATATCCTATCTGTAGTATACAGCTTGTCGAAGGCATGCGTGTGTAATTGCACATCTTTCACGACTTCAGATCGTGAAAATACAGAAAACTGTCCCGACCAGAGAAGGTGTCGGGGCCACAGAAAAAAAAAATCATTCATCTTTGAAAGAAAGAATGAGAAAGGATCACTACGTACCATACAGCGAGTGGACATTCACATTCAGCTGACTATAATTATTCTCCCGTGCCCTCTCGCTGTGCGTGGCTATCACAGAAGGGTCAGTGGCAGCTGTAATTATTATACCTCAGCCTTTTGTTCTCGGCACCCTTTTAGATCGTTATTGTTACTTTCTGTGGAGGAACTGCTCACATCTCCATGGTTATCTGCACCACAGGGTGACATTACATTATATGTTATGTTGCATGTCAGTTCTGACACATAAAAAACAAAGACTTAATGAGCTGCAGGGACTTTATGGACTATGCTATATGCATTGTGTTATTGCAACTGTGTTTTTACTGATTGTGTAAATCAGATACCTTTCATGTTTTTGTTCAGATTTGAATACCTTATAAAGATCCGCTTGAAAAAACATACATTCAAGATGATATACTATATAAAAAAATTAATGTTTAAGATAATAATAATATAATAATAGTATATAATAAGTATTTCAGTATGCAGCCAGTGCTTGACTGTTTTCATTTCCAAACACAAGATGCTGTGGTCAAATTCATGTTCTATTAGCCTCCTCATTCCTGCTTCCAGCATGACTAAATGAGCCTCCGTATTGGTTAACTGGGCTGAAAACATTCCCCATTAAGGTAAACAAGATTGTACATTCTCCTATCTCCCACATGACTCTGCCCCTAACCAAATTAAGACACTCATTTGCATAAGCGAGATGGATGAGATAGGAGGAAAACACTCCTCTCTCTGGAAAATAAGTGCACTGTTAGACGAAGTGGGAATCTCAGATGAGATGTCGCAGCCTATTAGGACGGCCATGCCTCATCATTTTTTCATACAACGTATCGCCGTAATAACTTTTAAGTGTTCGGAGGGCTTGATAAAAAGCTCTGACTGATAAAATGTGCCGAAAGTGCGATTGTAAAAATGCAAGTTAGGAGAGTGCATTTTGTTTTTATAATGAACAAACCGGAGTGGTTCTGCAGCACTTTCTTTCCCTGCAAAATTACATTATCCATGTATTTGAATATTGCAGTAATTGCATATGTATGAATAATGCATTTTGCAAATTTTTCTCTTAACTTAATTTAGATTCACGAACAGACTTCCAATACGCCTACAATACCAAATAACACAAAGTATTGTACAACAATATTACTGATGCTGTCTAGAAACACTTTATATGCAGCATACTTTGCATTAAAACCCCAATATTCACCAACCTTCTGCCTCTCCTCTGTCCTCAACACACCCGCTCAGTGAACGGAGCAGCCAGAGACACACTGAGGTTTGTTTGTGTACTAAAAACAGCACCACAATTTACTGCAATCAGACACTGTGTATGGGCCGGGGCACCTGGGGCGCTCTGTGTGCGCTCCTACCCCTGCGGTGAAATTGCTGTCAACACTTTTCCCCTCCTTTCAGCGTCGGTAGGCTCTGGTAAGCAGCCCTTGCTCTGTCCACTGTCCACCCCTCCCCCACTGCGAAGAACACCATGCTACATTCACAACTCCACATTTACTACCTTCGGCTCTCCAATGCGCATGGAGAAAATTATTGTTTTCTTTATATTGTGTCGCTATATATCTCGCTTTCTTTCATTTTCTGTGTTCTGCTGCACAAAACCAGGAAGTCCGGAAGCAAATTGTTTTTTCACAGCTCGCTTTAGTTTGCAGGCGAATTAGACAGTAGCGCCCTGTGAATATGAAACATAATTTCTTTGTTACTGTTGGCACTGCAGCTGAATGAAAAGTGCTACTTTACTGCAGGCAGCTGTAACCAACAATGATATAATAAAGGAAAACAAATGTGGAAAGAAGTCTAAATCAAATCAGTGTTTTGACCACAATAATATTCAGCTTGTTTGAATTTGTGTGCTGTATTCTGAAGAGACAATTAATTTGCCGCTAACTTTGTCTCAACAACCTGTACAATCCCGTGGCTTTGACATGTGTGAGTGTGAGAGTGTGACTCATTGACTCAGACCATTAGTGAGATGATGTAGACAGTTGCCAGGGAAAGAGAGAGATAGATAGATAGGGAAAGAGAGAGAGAGAGAGATCTCCACTTTGCATAAACCCCCCGGGAGAGTGTAGAAGTGGCGTCATGAATAATGCATTACCGCTTAATTTATGGCCAAACTTTAAATAGCGCTGAAACACAGGAGACGCCACTATATGAAAATCCATCTTGTTACATTATTTGCTTAGCGAGTGTGCTTTGAAACCCGCAATCTAAGACAGAGTGATTAAACAAGATCCTGACAATGATAAACAGAATAATTTCATATCTTGTGTGCATCGTGTTTTGACAACTCATAACTGAGATGTGTTTGTTTTTTTGATTCCTGCATTTCATTTAGTTCTTATACACCATTTCCTGTTCACCAACGCGTGCACAAAAACCATCCCAAATGACCTGCCTAGTTAAATAGTATAACATCCAATACAGACTGCAGAAGAGTTGCTTTGCAGTCAGCGTATTTCAAGAGTGTGGGCTGCAATGACAATCTACCTTTACGCCATTAAAGGTCGTACAGGCAACACTGCAAAGTCAATAATCAGCATAAAGCTGGCGATAAACTTAGAGAATGGACTTTTAAATGCAGGTCAGTAGAGAAAGGTAGATAATAAATCATTATAAATGACATATAATTACAAATGACAATGATCATGTGTGCATAACATGACACAGTACCATACAGACAGTATTATAGCGTCGGTATGGCATCAAGGAATCAATATAAAATCAATAGGAACCACTTACTGTACCTGCCGATTCAAGTTTATGATTCACACCACCATCGTCAACTGTTTTTTTCTCCTTGTGGTAACTTTTGTACTGGAGGCTATGGAGCATGCAAAAACTGAAATGTGATATGCATTGCGTAAAAACACAGCAACAGGGAGCTGATTGCAGTCTGTGCAGCTTACCTTCACCCATCCTCTGCTCCTCTCCTTCATGGTAATGAGGCGATGAATGGCAGCATGTCTACAGGCAGGGGAAGCAGACGCGCCATGCAGCTGTGGACTCCTACGCATGAGACACACATTTCTTCCCATCCCTCAGGCTCCCACCTGAGGGCCTGGTACTTAAATGACAGAGGGGTGGAGGTGGGTAGGGTGGATTGGTAGAGACTCTGATATCCTACGGCGGTGGCAGGAAGGAAGAGGGAAGGAGGAGGCGGTGTGACCCGGGCGAGGGAGATAATGTGTTGTTGTCTCGCGTTCCTTTGTCTTTTTTTATTGAGACATAAAACAATGTGCGTGTTATATATGCTGTCTGCGGTGTGTCCACAATGCCTAACTGCGTGATTATTCTAAATGTATGTGCATGTTTGTGGAAAGGAGCGCGAGGAAGGTAGATGCCGTCCACTAAACCAGCATGCTGTTCCTTAATAAGACAGCGTGGTCTTACTCTTGGTCCAATTAAAATGATGGATGCTGTCAGAACTTCAATTAAATTGAGAGAGAAATTCAGAAGGCCCGCATTGAGTGGAGGAAAGTTATAATCCTTTACCTCGCCATCATTTGTCATCACATAAGGCTTCCCCGACAATTTGTTTTAGCGACAAAGTGCTTCGTGTTCAACCTTCTGTAGAGATTTGCCTTGGATATTACTTTGATCCTCTACTGGATCCTCCACTTCCAACTATGAATTTCCACTCCTGCCACACTGAATGGAGGACATGGAGATACCTTGCGCTCTAGCTGCTCTGCCACACAGCAGGAATCCTGTCACTGTCCTTTTGTATTTTTTGTATTTGCATGGTTAGCGTGGGCAATGAAGGGATCAGTGGGTAGCCAGCAGACAATTACTACAAGGCCTTATCCTGCAGCAAAAACAAGGAAAAATGGCGTGTATTGAAAAGTGGGAATAACGACACAAAGGCTCAGAGAAAGAAATAACAGTTAGTTTGATTATAGGAATGATGGGACAAAAAAAATACAGTTTCCCGTGTTATTCATATAAAGTGTATACTTTCCAACCTTGAAACCTCAAAAATGTTGAGTTTCAGAGGCTTTGTTTCCTGCATTCTGTTGACTTTTAAAGAATGAAAATAACAAAATATTAAGTGCACTGCAACAGCATTTTTATGTTAAATAGGCATACTTTTACTTTTACTTTTAATTCTCAGGAAAGAAAACTGAATAATTCGCCCATCTGGCCTGAACTCATGGGAATCTCTGGTATAAACTAAACTGATATTCATCAGTTTTCATTCATTCATTAATTCATTAATGTGTTGCCCCTGCTTGAATATTTCTTTCTCTTAGTACTCTTCATTTCCCTCTCCATCTCTCACTCACTGAAGGCCCTTTCAGACACAACGTGACAACAGCACCACTGCTGTCTGAAACTCGTTATTTCCAATGGCTTGCGCCACGCCACGACGGCTTTGCAGTGATGCTGTGATGTGCGCAGCGCTCCTCCGCTGGGAAAAGACATTTGGTGTAGCTCTATTGTTGTCCAGGTAGAAACATTAGGGCTTATACACGCTGTACAGTACCAGGAACATGTTGAGATAACGAAAAAGGAAAAAAAGGTGTGAAAAATTGCCATAAATCGGGAGAAATTCATGAGAATTGTGACCTCGGGAGGGTTGCAAGTATGATAAAGTGAGGCATGATTCCTTAAGTGCTTGGCATATTGACAACAAAGAAATTTGACAACATTCGTATTGCGACTAGCACAATTTCTGGTGTGTTTGTCCAGGCTGGTTCAAGAATGGTGCATGTTGAATGCTTGAAATTATACCTGTCATAAGCAATAGTGTGATGGTGGTATTGCAATTGGATGAGTGAGAGATATGTGTAAATGATAGGTTGCAAAAAAGACAAACCAAACCCAGAGAGCTGGAGTAAAAAAGGCAACAGGACTGGCTAACATAGGTCTAGTGATGAGCTAACAGGTACTATAGAAGTACACCTTACAATAATTCCAACTGTGACTGAAAACAGTCAAAAAGAACTTGCAGTATAAAAAAATTGCCATCCACCACGCACAAGGAGGTTTATAATCAATGCATGTTCAGAGAGAACGCAAAGCAAACTTTCAGACTCTTAATGATCACAGAACTCACCAGGATCTCCAGTTCTTTCTGTTATTTTCTTGCAGTCTTTTTTGCTATTTGTTTGGCTTTTTACATTTATGAAGTAAATGTATTAAGCCCTGGGATCTTTGCCCAAGTTGAAACTTTTTCAACCAGTGCTGAATTCCTGTCTATCTGCATATTTTTAGGGTGGCACAGTGATACAGTGGTTAGCACTCCGCAGGTTCGAACCTGGCTCGGGGCCCTTCTGTGTGGAGTTTGCATGTTCTCCCAGTGTTAATGTGGGTTTTCTCCGGGTTCTCCAGCTTCCTCCAACAGTGCAAAGACATGCAGGTTAGGTTAATTGGCCCCCCCGCGACCATGAATAGGATAAGCGGTTACAGATAATGGATGGATAGAGTCATATTTTTAATGATTCCGTGTGCAATCACTCCGCCTCTTGCTTCCCATTCTTTCTGACTTCACACGCTTAGAAAACTCCCAGACATTGTGCAACATTGGTTTGGTATTGAATGGATAGCTTGTTGCATCTTTCAAAGTCTCTCTCCTCACAATCTCACCACAGTTGATAGCTCTGCTCCCAGAACATTGCGCGGAGATCAAAAGTCTATCAATCAACATTCTGGCGTCGTCTCCTCCTCTTGCTCCTGCAGTGAGAGAGGGTGTCTGAGAGGTTATACTTGCCTTGCCCTTTCTAATCCCTGGAGGATCTCAGTAGTCTGTATATTTTTTGCGGGTTTGATCTTTGCAACAGTATTGGCTAGTATGCAAGTCAACATCTACAGTACAAACCTTTTTTGAGACAAATGGAAAGACAGCAGAGCTAAAAGTTTTTTTGGCAATGAAAACTAGACTAGTCTAGACGACATGACCCTGAAAAATCTTCTTGCAATTTGCTCAAACTCATCCCACAAACATAATCAACACAAACCTGTTGAATATGAACAAATGTAGGTTTGAATGTAATATTTTTCATAATTATTTTGCAGGAAGTATTGACTTAAAAGCTAGCGACGAGATGCACGTTTTTAAGACAAACACTGCATAATCACTACAGCGGGGAGTGATAGGATGACAAGCAAATCAAAGGAACAGATGGAAACATTACCAGTTCAGCGATGAATGCATTGATAACGGCGCGGCACGACAAACCTGTCCATCAGAAAAAAACACCTCTGTTCTTACAAGCGCTCTTTTAGGTAAATATTGCATCAAAAGATACACCCACCGCCATAAATCAAACATCTCAGGAGTCATCATATTTAATACACGGCTCTTTTTTCTGCCCCTCTGTCTCCTGGTGATGCATTAAAAACACAGGAGTCTCTGAGGGGAAACCTGTGATCTCAAAGAAATATTTATTTTCTCATGCTGTGAATCCGTTCATCTGCTTCAGAAAATTGCTCCTTTTCCCCCTTAGTGAAAAATGTCTAAAAGACTGTATACAGCTTTGCTGCCTTTGAAAATGTATCCCCTGCGGGCTTTTTGGCCACTCCTAAATCCCTTAGTTACTTTCATTGTTTGTGTTGGCGTTAATATTTCATAAGGATGTTTCAATATTTATTCATCTTTTTTTTCTGCACGTAGATAACCGTCTCACTAACTCCCTTGTATCATACATTTTAATGCACTGAGTGATCATGTCCCGCAAGCGGTGTGTGCGAGTCTTTCTACCCCTCCCTCTGTAGTACAAGCATCTTCATTAATAAAACATAATGGATGCCACTGCCAAGAATCACTCCCTTCCAATAAATATGGTGTACAATGGGCTGGCATAAAGCTCTTATCCATTTAAATGAAAATCACATATGTCTTCTGGTGTTGTCATCAAACCATCAAAAACATTTAAATTTATACTAATGAAAACGTTATGTTAATAAAAAGATTACCAGGTACATACAGGAGTTTTTTAGTGCCTAAAAGTAATGATAGCCTACTGAATGAGATTAAAATAAAATTACAAAAATATATGATAAAATGATGTTAACCAGTGGTCAAGGTATTCAGAGTCCTTACTTAAGTACCAATATTTAAAAAAAAAAATACTCAATTACAAGTGAAAGTCCTGCAATTAAAATAAAAATGTAAAAATTAATTTTTATCTTAATTTTTCCTAATGTAAAAGTATTTAATCGAGAAAAATGTTAGTGTTATACTATGATATATAGGCTAATACGATATAAGTACTGATGCGTCAATGTGCAAAGTAGCATTTTTTTCTGTTGTAGCTGGTTGAGGTAGAGCTAGTTTGAACTACTTCATATTATGTTAATCATATTTTATAATCTTGTGTTCTATTAAAATACTAATTTGTAACATAACTAGTAGCTTTAGCAAAACTAACAGATTTTCTGGCCACTTGGGGGCAGTGGAAACAACCTTTAAACACAAAATCTGACATACTGTCACTTTCTAAGTTGATTTTGTTTACTTTTTAGCAAACAGCTGTTTATTTACACATCCAGCAGACATAAAGCAATGTTAGCATTCATTAGTTGTATTTCTGTCCACCTGACAGATATACTGTTAGTCCAATATTCACTCTTCTTTTTGCTCTGTTTTGTTCTCCACCAACTTCTGAAGGAAATATCTGGCTTTTTAACAGCTAAATGCTCACCAGCTAGCTGCTAACTTTGTCTGTTAGCTACTAGCTGGGTGCTGGGCAGGTGGTGTACAGTACAGTGGGTTATTATATTACTATTATTACTGGGTGAAAGTGAACCAAAACAGGAAAGTTGCGGGCCGGAAAACCAACACAATCAGCTGAAAGACGCTCAAGGGGAAACTGCTAAGTTCGGAGATAATTCTCTGTAGGTTCATTATTATGAGCATGTACTCCTTTAAACCATTTTTAATATACATTACATTATACCACAGTCAATTGCAGAAATATATTCTCATCAAAATGCAAACAATTATAAAAACGGTCTTGTGTTTTTGGAAAATAGTTCATAATTGCTTCTGTTTCCACCTGAACTTGTTTTGAATCTGTAATTCGACACACGTATTTCAGGAAAAATACAATATCAAGTTATTGGCTGGACCAGAAGTTACCTGAGGTTGAGCCAGTTGGCTTGGGGCATAGCCGGGGGACTCAAACAGACTTATTTGCTCTTTCTCTCCTCTCCATCATCCCCCTCTCTCTTCGTCTTCCTATTTGTCGATCCCAACATCACAGGAACTACTCATGGTTATTGTTTTCTGTAAAACACACCTGGCTGCTGGTAAAAATCCACTATTCCCTGTTGTTGAAACACAACACAACACACATCTACATCTTCAATATTTAACTTCCTCCCTTCATATGTGGCTTGTTGGAGCTGAATTTTTCATACATGCTCAAAAGCCTAGCAGTGTCTAACACAGGTTTAAATGCAAATATAGCAGAACTCGAAGTCCTGTGATAAATAATTTAAACCGTTTAATGTGAAGATGAACCTACAAGAGAGAGTTTCAAAGGAATGGTCTCCAATGTACATTGACGCAAGAATAAAGTGAGCAGTGTAAGCCTGAATAATGGAATTTAGACAAATTTTAAATTAGGTCTTAATAGGTAAGGAGAAATACCTGCCCTCGCTAAATGAGTGGTTGTCAGCTTCACATAAGAACCCCTTTGATCACTACGCTTATTAAATCTTTTTAAAAAATCCAGATCATAATGACAGGCATATTGTTAAGAATTAATCCTTTTAATGCCTAAGCACTAATCATGCAGGAAACTTTTGACACAAATGGTTACCGGAGAACTGAAAGGGAGGCTGATTGTAAATTATCTGCGGCTCCTATGGCTTGAATCAAAAAAAGAGCTCAATTACCGCGTCTAATTGTGCGGCGAGCACCAGCTCCTGTTTCTATGGCCATTAGTCCAAGAAGTCCACTCCGACCTGCTCCAGTCTGTAAAAACTTCAGAAAACTGAAGTGTGGAAACTCAAGGTGAACAGGAGTTTTGTTCAACATGTCAGAGAAGTTTAGAGAATCTCAGGGAAGGACAGACCCTCGGGGGTTGGAGGCAGCAGCGTTACCCTCCAAATAATCAGCTGGCTGGGGATTATTTCAGCCCCTATATATGTGTGTTTCAGATAAGTGAGTTTGGTATATATATATATTTATTTTTTGTTATATTTTTCATTTTTATTTGACCTTCATTTACAAAGTCTCTTGAGATCAAAATCTCTTTTCTTGACCAAACTGTTCTCATACACCGTTCGTAGCTATACCTATGAAAACGTAATGCACTGCAATTCATATACTAAGTCCCACAAAATAATTTTTTTTATGTAATCTACGTAATTGTGAACCAGGAAGTATAAAGAGCGACAAACGCTGCATAGGGAGGAGTTTGTGGTGGATGGGTGGGTCAAAAAACGTCAGACTTTCGCCCAGGAGACCGCTGTTCGTAACCCGTGTGAAACCAGAAGTCAACGTTTATTTATTTGTCACGTGACTTACGTACCTAAGTTACACCACTTCAAGTGTTATTTTAACCCAAACCATGATTTTTCCTAAACCTAACTAGGTAATTTCGTTGCCTAAACCTAACCAAGTTGTTTTCTGTGAAGACGGATGTTTATTTTGAAAAGACTGGGGCGGAAATTGACACGTGCATCACGTGTTTCTGGACGTAAGAAAACGCACGAAAAATGAGGAATAACTTTTGTAAGATATCATACGGACCGTTGTATGAGGATATGTACAACACAAACAAGCAGACATAGAGAAGAGAGGAGAAGGAAAGACAACTGCCTTTTTAAGTCATTAAAAAGTTTAAGTTGTGTTTAAAATCAGATAAAATGAATAACATATGTAAAGTTTGTCACATGAGCGTGAAAGGTTCAATGTTTGATTTTTGGTGGTTGTTATTTTGGATACAATGGTCCGCGGCAATGTACAATAAATTAAAAATAGCCGCTGATCTTTTACTCTGTGTGAGTCTATAATTAACCAAAGTTCAAACAAATCAAACTGAGACCCAGTGGAAAAAAAGGACATTAATATTTCAATTTTTCTCTTATTAATTTAATCACATTTCATATGCTGATTTGAATTGGCCACGCTCCTCCACTCAGAGTTGACTCTAATCCCAATCTAATTACTAATTATACGGTTGGAGGTTGATTGGACCAATCCTCCCAGCCAAGGCCAATTTGACTCCCTCTGATGTCGAGCACCTTTCATGTGCGATGTCTCCCAGGTTTTGAGGACACAGTGTGTGTGCACGAGTGTGTGTGTGTGTGTGTGTGTGTGTGTGTGTACATGTCTGTGTTTTAATCAAGTCATTATTCAGCACCCTCAGTTAATAACAAAATGAAAATGTTTTCCAACTGCTTCTAGCTGACTTAAAAAAAAGAAACAACAAACTAAAAGATCTGACCCCAGGTCGCTGCTATTTAGTGATCTGAAAAGAAATATGTTTTGGTTTAATAATAAATGATACACAGTTTTAAAAAGAAATCAAACAAATCCTTTAACTAAAAGAACTGTTGATGTATTGTGAGTTTGATTTTCTTGGATAATTTAAATAAAGACAAGTACTTTATTGTCAAGTGAGTTTTGATAGTTATCCATACAGACAATTCTAATCTTCTTCTAATCAGAGACACCTCTAATAATTTAGCAGCTTATAAATTAGTGTAAAATTGGTGTGTAAAATTAGTGTCTTCTAAGTTTAAGTCTAAAAAACACTGCTTCAAAGTACCAAACAGGACTTGCGAGGTATGTTTGACAACACAGACTCTATTTCAGTCTCCCTCAGTCAAGCTGGGCTTCACTTTTGAATACTTTAACTGCTCTGCAATGATTGAAGTTCATTGAATGGAGACAGAAAAAAACACTGTTTCACTGTGAGGGGCCTGCTAGAGAGCATTACGCTGAGCACTAAAGAAAATACCTGAGATGTTAAATGTGAAGAAAGTTAAATGAGTTAGACAACTGATTTCATTACTATTTGTTTAATGTCGTACTGGCCTCTCCTATTGATAGTCAGCCCTGTTCAAAGACACATTGATGGTTCTGGAAACCTCCTCTTGCTGACTGACACTGAAAATGGCAGATTGTGTTCATGCTACCGCCAAATTAAAGGGTAACTCCGGTATTTTTCAACCTGGATCCTAATTTCCCATGTTTTTGTGTCTAACTGACTAATAGCGACAACAATTTCTGAAATTGGTCCAGTATTGAGGGAGAGCGCTGTAGACAGTAGCTGCTCACAGGCTGCAACATCGTGCTATTGGGGCAAGCTGGCACCGTCATTTACATTCAATAAAAGTGCTTGTTTTTGCCATGACAGGGTCTGATTGTTATTATAAGTGTCTGACATTATGGAGAGAGTCTTGCTCAAGGAGAATTCTTGTTTTGAAATCCCGCGATGTGACGTGTTGCCAGAAGACAGCGGTGGAATAGTGGAATACATCCGTGGTGGAAACACTGCAAGTGTTTGTTGTGTTGGAGTACAGAAAGTGTAGCTCAGTGTTATCTAAACGATTTTCAATGTCATGGCTGAATATTTAGATGATTTCGACAATGTGGACGGGGTCTTTGGATTCGATGGCTGCCAGTATTTATTTGAGCCAGAGTATACGGATATTCAGATTTCTCAACAAGACTTCTCCTTGAGCGGGACTTGGACACAATAAACAGACCGGATCAAGGGAAAGGTAAGAAGACCATTTTATTTGTCTGTAGGTTCCTTTCCGAGATGTTTTCAGACCCTTATTATAACAGTCTGAGCCTGTCATTGGCAAAAACAAGCACTTTTAGTGGACATAATTGACGCTGCTCACTTGCCCTCGCAGCTCGTTTAGCAGCTGCCATTTACAGCGTACTCCCTCAGTACTGGACCAATTAAAAAAATTCTTGTCTCCATTCGTCACTTAAACAAAAAAACATTGGAATATAGGGTCCAGGGTGAAAAATACCGAAGTTACCCTTTAACAACCGTAAGAAACTAGAGTACCAAATGTTTCTTGAGAGAACGACCAGCAAGATTTTCATCTCATATTGAAATAAGTGAAACCCAAAATGAGGTGAAACAAGCCTTTGCCCTTGTGTCCCCCATGTAAGTCAAACTCACGAAAGCTTTAATAGGAATAATACCTGTTTTAACTTCTCTATTTCTCTAACTTCTCTATATTTTAATCAAGAAAATTGCAACATTCAGTTTCATGCTTTTCTATTTCTAGTTTTGAGTTAAACTGATCCTGCTTGATGTCTCTTTTCTCTGCATGGCAGCACAAGCCAAAGACTCTGCGGGGTGAGCACACAGTGCCAACCTGCAGCCCTGTCTCTGTGAAGCACACTGGAGTGCCCACACATTATGACCTCTTTGAGTCAAGCTCACTGCAAAGTAGGATGGAGGAATGCAACGGATACTTCATCATGAAAGTGTGCATGATAGCAGGAAGGCGAGGGACATAAAAATGTTTTACCCTTTTTATTTCTTAGGAGGTTTTCCACGTAATTTGGTATTAAATATGGGTGAAATAGGAATTTCCTGGAAAGAACTGCTCCATTTGAACCCAAGCAAATGTTCATTTATTTATTTATTACTTGCAACTTTATTCTTCATATATATTGAATTGTATGCTTATAGCTGTAGAGACATTTTCTGCACTCTGGTTAGTTAATAGGAATCAATCAACTGGAAGTGTACCAATTTAACATTCCCTATTATTAATTTCCTATTATTCATATTTTACAAATTTTATAGTTTTTTTTAGGAAACATATAAAGTAAATATTGGGAATTTATTAGGAAAATGCAGATCTGTAAAATAAAGTGTTACCATGGCACAATACCGACCCATTTTTGTTACTATCGGGCAGGTTCTCATTAAGGGATCTGCAATCAATTCACACATTTGATTGTTAATTTAAATAATGACATAATATATGACAAAGTAAATGACAATATAGCAAATTTTGACATATCATTTGTCAGAATTTCATCTAAAAAAGTTCTAAAAATAAGAAGAGCGTTCCTGCTTTGAGTGCAGAAAAAATAGTGGAAAATAATGCAGGCATTGCTACACCAGGAGTCCACTCTGTTGACACAACCTCTAATGAAGGTTTTATGTCATTGTTTGAGTATATCGGGCTCTGTGTGTGTGCGTGTGTCGCTGTAACCACTCGTAGCTCATAGCAACGTGGGCAGTGTGTGTATGTGTGTGTGTGTGTGTGTTTGGAAATGTCATCTCAATTAGCTGTTGAGCCCCGAGCCGTGAGAGCCCTGACAGGGCAGTAATGAATGGCACCATACTGGGACTAAAATACACCCAGCGAACTGCGAGGAATGACCAGAATATTCTATTTCCTCTTAACAACTTCTCGCAGAGACAGAATGATAACTGTGTGTGGGCGGTTGCTGTGTATGTCACTGGGAAGAAAGAAAGGAGTGCAGCTGTTGTTGCCATAAAACGTCCATTACGTCTTCATCATCTTTTATCTCAGCCGTTTTGTTTTGAGGTGCAGGGGCTCGCTCGAACAGTCCCTCCATCCTTCCAATTTCCAGCTTTGGTAGCTACCTACAAATCTTTTGTCATTGTCTGATGCCCCACGGGCAACATTTACGTCACGTTTTTAGGAAGATATAACATCAGACGAAGACGTCAAATGATCCCTCTCGATGATGGTATGGATTCGAGGCGGCCGTAATGGAGGGCTTTGCATGCAGACAATTAGGGTCTTGTGTAATTAAACTGTCTTTTATCTATCACAGTCATTACATGGGCCACATCTGAAGACAGAATGCGGACATTAGGCGAGTCACATTAAAATGTAATTGACTGGTAAATAAAGTAAACAAATAAATTATCTCCACAGCTGTGCAGCTCCAGTCAAAGAATAGGCAAGAAAAAGATTGTTGCCACGGCCTTGACTGCAGATGCATTAGCATTCACTTTTGATGCTTGTTTTGGATTCAGCAGTATACCTTCTTTTGAGCGTTTCTTGTTAACATTGCAATAATTGCTACCTCTTCTGACTTTGTTTTTTTTCATTTTTTTGCCCATTAAGCTGAGTGGTTGAAGCCATCAGTTAACTAATAGAACCGCCTCGTGCCTCAACTTCTCTTAACTTCATCGCTTGCAGCCGTAACTAGCGGAGATGCCGGTGTGAGGTTGCCAGAGGAAGCTGTCAGTAGTGACTTTTGACAGCCTGCGTGATGGAGGTTTCCAACAGAGTCATGGTCTTGTTAATGACTGCTCCGCACAATGGGCCTGATTTAAATGCACCAATCAACCCTTATCTAAATATCAAGCCTGATTATTAAGTAGCTCCGTATCAGTAGCACTGATTGAAGACATTCTATTATTAATTATTCCAATAATCTTAGCTCAGGGAGACATTATGTTTCAAAGTATCTGGTTTTAACAGTATCAAATTATTGCATGGAATTTAATTAAAGTTTGGTTAATTGCCATTTGGCAGTGGGGCTAAAAAAGGAACATCACCTTGGGCAAAAGTCGTCAAAAGAAAGAACTGTTAGAGTTTTTTTTAGCATTTATATTAAAGGTCTATTGGGTGTCGACGGTGGATAGGATGTAGTTTTTCCACAGTTTGTAAAATTTTGATTTTGACTCATTGAAGTAAAAGAGTTAGAAGAATATACTTCAGATAATTATTTTGATCTATATTGAGATCACGATTTTGTATCGCGATTATTCATTTGATTTTAGGGACAAGATATTTTCATTGTACTTTCACATTTAAACAAACAGAGCACTGCTTTCACTTCCATGTTGTGCTACATTCCTGTGAATGTACAAATCTTTGCATCAAAATAAGACTTACAATAAGGATCTTTTTCACCTAAATGCAGTGCATTTTCATTTTGCCCGTCTGCTCTCTGTTAAAAAGAGTGTTATATACAGTATATTACTTGTGTACTCTGGACTGCAGCCACAACATTCAGGAAAGTTTTCCACAGACTGCTGCTGTAGGGTGCGATCGCAGCGGCATGACAGCTCCCCAAAAGTGAAGCCAAAACACCTCGATCGCCCCCTAGTAACTGGCCGTTAGTTTAGGAAGCATTTGATTTGATATGCAGTGGAGTTTTCTATGAGCGGAGCATGCATTTTAAATGTCAATATTGCAGTTGATCATGTTCATTTAATTGTGGGAAACCAAAATAGTGATTGCGATTAATATTCGATTAATTGTGCAGCCCTATTAAAATACTGATGTTTAAACTCAAATAGGGCTCGTTTGAGCTTTTTGATAAAGACAGTAAATCAAAAAGATTTCACATTAAAGTGTGGACAGTTAAAGAGCTTCAATGACTTGTATTTAATTTTAAGAAGGAGTAAAAAAAGAAAGTAGAAAGAGTCAGTAAGGAATTTGGAATATTGACTCTAAAACCACAGACTTGTGACTTTATGTTTACTCCCAGAAACTATATTTATTCACCAGTTCACCATGAGATATCCCAGTTTCGGTGTAGCTGATGAAAACAGCATTGCTATCTGGTTGTGTGCTCTGCTCCTTCATACAGCAAAACTGATCTGACATCTCCAAATTACACGGCGATCACAGTGTTCAGATTTCAATTCGACTCCTTGGGGAAATATTGTTTCAAGCCATTACTCTTCATCAGGGGGACGTCATACCCACTCTGTGCAGCTATTGTCCTCCATGGCCCGTGTCTTCAGCTGTGCCCCTGAGACAATGGCATACGTGATGTACAAGCTGCCGAACTCCCGTCATGTACCCACAAAGGACCGCGGCGCAATGATCGAAATCCTTAAATGGCGCTTGCATAGAAATTTCATCATTATTTTGGGAGTGAAATGCATCAAACACCATTCGCTTGATGAGATGTTCATATGCTGAAGTGGTGCAGCTTACAAAGTGCTTATTAAAAGGCAGAGTGTCATGAATCACTTGTGATCTTCCCTACTGTCTGTGTTGAATATGCTCAGTTGCAGTGCGACTGGCACGGCACCAATGATCCGTGCCCGTTCCCCATTCATCTTCGCCGCTTGTTCTGTGTACGGAACGCCGCAAATTACAGCCCTGGTGGATTCATGCTGCTCTAATCCTTAGCAAAACTGTGAGGGGTTATGTGGGGAACCCTGCCAGTTACCTTGGGGGGCGAATGATCTCTCCGACCCACCCCTACTAACCCCAGTGGTCGCATCGCAATGGGAAAAGATCTGTCTCTGCTTATTATTACTCGCACCTCCCACCAGTGGCACAGAAGATGAATCATACCTGTCAATTCTTATCCCTGGTGCAGGGGAGGCCATGTTTGTTTATATTGATCGGCAGCATATGTGGCACAGCTGTTGCCGGAGGAGGCTGGTGCTGGCAGAGGTTTGTTCACGCTTTCCCTTGGCAACAGTACAGTTGGCAGGCAAGACGGCGAGCAGTGCGCACTCGACTAATCAATACAAACAATGAAGCAGCAAATCAAGAATAATGTTAGAGCAGACAGAATAAAGCTTTTGATTATTTGCTGCTCAGAAATTATTTTGTTTAGGGATCTAGTAAAATGTGTTTTCATAATGCTTAACTATTCTCTCTCTGTGTGTGTTTAAAGGAATATGAATAATGCATGCACAGCAAATAATTGTCAGATGTGTCTGTCATCTGTAGATGGTTAGTGTGAGGAAATCTGATTCCCTTGTTTGTCTTTATGGCAATAGCACTTCCAAAACTTGTATTATATTAGTAATTTTTCAGCCTGGTCGCACGAAAAGGCGTGTGAATGACACAAGGCAAAATTTGTGTAATAAGAATGGCGTTCTTGCTTTAGGTGTGTCATTTTAACGCTATGTAGTCTGACTGTAATGAATGACATAGAAAAAGGGGCAGAAAGACTGCATATGGCAGGCGGGAGGGGAAGTGGACGGGTCCAACAAACACAGGACTTTCAACCAGGAGACCGGCATTTTATTTTGCAAGTTATGTTTGTGACATTTGTCACGTGTTTTCCTTAGTGATGTTACACTTTTTCTGTATGTATTTTACTTAGGTTACGTAATTATTTTGAGCCGAACCATGACGTTTTTTCCTAAACCTAACTAAGTGGTTTTGTTGCCTAATCCTAAATGAGTTGTTGCCTGCTAATACTGCACCTTAAAGGACCAGTGTTTAATGATTCAGGGGATCGATTGACAGAAATGGAATATGATATCAATAAGTATAAGTAAGTAAGTATATATATTCTTTAATGTATAATCACCTGAAACTAAGAATTTTTGTGTTTTCGTTAGCTTAGAATGAGCCGTTTATATCTACATAGTCCTCTCCACAGAGTCCGCCATGTTGCACCGACATTTTTCTACACTAGCCCAGAACAGACAAACCAAACACTGTTAACATTTCCTGCTTTGACCAGAGTCAATCGCTCCCGTCACCGCCGCTCTCTCTCTCTTGCTTCACCATTCTCTTCCCATGCATACACACACTCGCACTGGCTCTGCTCCAAATGACCTACGCTACTTTTACAACAACTGGCCTTTGAGAGGGCCATTCGTGTTTTCGTGTCGGCCACTGTAGCTCTCCTACACACTTGGCACACGGGAGATGTTGTAATCTGCAACCTCACCGCTAGATACCGCCAGATCCTTCACACTGTTCCTTTAATGCACGCGTTTAATATTCACGCCTCGCCAAGGCAAAACATGAGACTGACACACTATTCTCTGGTAAACCAGCGGGTCTATTACACGCTTTGGCGTGATATCAGGTTGCATGTTTATATATTTTATATTTATTTAGATAGATTCACTTGCATGAACTTCATATTGTGATAGCTATGGTATGGACACATTTGGACTAGATTCAGGTTAAGGAAGACCTTCAGGTTTGATTATTGAAGCCATATACTGTAGGTGTGTATATATAGTGGTATGTGAAACAGTTTGCATGCAGGAAATCAGTGATGCACAAACACCCTTTGTTAATAGTCCTTGCAAGGGGTTCAACAAACCATAGCAATCCAGAATCGAGTGAATGTGTGAAATTGTAAGCGCAAGTGTAGGAAGTGGGGCAAATTACTCAAGATGCAGCATCTGGCAATGATTAGTGGCCATTAATTGGTGTTAACTGGTGCTACTAGTGTTTACAGAGTTGAAGGATAATTAGCTGGGGGTCAACTCAGGGCTGAAATTAACATGTCAGAACTCTGCAGCTGTCTCGTGACAAACAAGCGAGGTAGTGGTGGGGTGTACCAAATTTAGTTGGCAGGGCAGCGCAGGATTATGTGGATGGTTGTGTGTGTGTGTGTGATGTGGATTATTACGGGTATTTTACTGAGTGAGCCAGTCAGTTATCGTGCGCATGTGTGTGAGTGTGTTTGAGATAAATAGAGAGAGAATGAGTGCCTATGTGTCTGCCCTGGTGTGGATCACCACATGAGTCAAAGTGACAAAAATTAAGCACCTCAAGAATAGCTCTCAGCAGGGCCCAGATTTGACTTGCCATAGTAAACAGTGAAAAGAAATACTCTAGCCTAGTCAGCCGGTCTGCAGTGTGTCCATGGGGGGGCCTATAGCAGAGATCCAGCTGCAGCACCTGCATAAACACTAAAACTCAGTGTGGGCAGCCACCGCACACAGCTGGGGACAGAAGCTAGCATTAAGTCTGGGAGAATGAAGTAGACACTACTCTCCGATTGGAGTTCCATTCGTATCTAAAACGGCAGGCATTGTCAGTTAACTTACAGTGGATGAGGGAGACAGGAATAGCAGGGCAGCATATCATCCATCACAGTGCACGTAGAACCCTGGAGGACTATAGCCACCACTTTGTGGAAGCTAATGGGGGTCCAAATTAGAATTAAAAAATAAAGCTGAATGTTAACGCTAGTTAACGTCAGAAGTCACATAAGATGTAGTGAAGTCAATAGGAAATCCCTTTCTTCTCTCCAGCAATACAAGGTTAAACTTTTTCACTTGGTGTTAGATGCTAATTTCCCTTCCTCTAATATTTATGTCTTAATTTTGGCAACTGTGGATATCAGGGTAGTCCTGTCCTGCCCCCCCTACGCTTCAGTTGCTACGCCTATCAGGCTTCCTGCTTTTACAGTTTACAACAATAACAGATGCATATTTACCACTTAAATGTTTTTGTAATTTTTGAAACCAGCGTGATCTCACCCCTACTGTACTTGTCATATTTTGCCGCTAGGGCAGAAGCATAGTGTGGCGCAGTGTCTTGATGCAGAAGGTTTGTGCGAGGTTAACATTGTGAAACGGTCACGGTTAACATTGTAAGACGTGGTTAATGTTTTGAAGCAGTTAGGTTTAGGCAACAAAAACTACTTGGTCAGGGTTAGCTTATAATAAAATAAATGAGCTTGTAAAGTAACATATGACATAACGTCTCGTGACAGTCAGTAAAAATCACGAAACTTTTGGTTTCACACAGGATACGAACGTTTGTCCCCTGAGTAAAAGTCCTGCGTTTGTTTGACCTATCCACCACCCCTCCGCCCCGCACTTCGCGGACTTTCTTTCTCTTAATACTAAGTCCGTTGCTCTGAGCGTCTAATAATGACGCGGATGGGTTTGCATTGGAGTTAGTTGAAAGCCTGGTGCGTTCATACAGACAGATCAAGACGCCACAAAGGCCACTGCCCAAACGTCGGTATTTGACACCCTGGCAGTGAATCCAGGCTGTTTGAAACAATTGATCCTTGATTTCAAACAGTAGTAGACTAAAGCGGGCATCTCAATTCAAGCCGTTGACTGTCGATTTGCCGGCTGTAGTTAGTTAAGCTAATCTTTGCTCCATAAGTTGGCTGAAAATGCCGTCTCTGTTTGACTTTGAAAATGTGAACCCTGTAAAAGGGACGTAAATATGCACTTAAAAAGTCTGAGGCTAAAGCTGCATATATTTTCACCTAATATCCTTTTTGATCTGATTCTTCACGAAGACATTTGGCAAAACAGATAAAGACAAGCTGGGTAAGGTATATATATTTTTTCTGTATTTATTGGGTTTGTGCTTTATGCTTAACTTTGTTTCCTACCTGTGACTTCACTGCCTACCATTCTTCTCAAGTCTTTGCCAACTGGTGCAGATCACAAAGGAACGTCTGTCGTGATAGTCCTGACACATCCAAACCCTCCGCACACACTGGAGGATAACTCCCAGCCATCAGAGTCGCTATGCTCCGATACAGGATAATGACTGGAGCGAAACGGGACTAAATTCATTGTACGATAACTTATCTCACTAGGTCTGTGGGACTTTTTTTTTTTCTTATACGAGGCCTTGCGTTTCATAAACCCCAAATGCATTTCATCTGCTGATACAGTTTCCCCGTCAATGAGAGGGAACTCTGGGGCCGGGAGATAGAGAGGGGAGAGGATTCACCGCACACTGCAGGCAGAGCGGGAAAACCGAGATAAGAATATTAAACAGGAGAAAGAATTGTGTCTTCTCCTCCGAACCAATAATATGACTGAGGATGGAAATGAAAAGGGAACACTCAGTCTCTAAGAATTCATATTACAAAGTAGAGCGTGTTTCTGTGTATTTCTACAGTATGTATGAGCATGTGTGTCGTAGGACATGCAGTGAATTGTAAAACATGGTTCAGTTTAATTATGGAACCTCAAGTATATCTATCAGACTTCAAGATTCATGTTGGTCTAAAGGCCCAAATATGCAATTTAGATTTTGGGCTGTCCCAAGTGAAAGAGTCAAAACGTGAGAGCGGCGTTGTTGACATGTCTCCACATACATATTTTCCCCATACATATTTTCCCCCTATTTACATCATAAAACTGCAATTCACAAGGAATTAATTTTTATAATCGTACATGCCACAGAATTGATACCGTCTGACTTGGATTGTAACGGTATGAGATTTCATAGTACAATAACCATCCCAGAAAATATCACGGTTTCATGGTATATACACTATTATTATTGTTTTTATTATTATTAGTAGTAGTAGCAGTATCAGTTAAAATGACCCTTAAAGGAATGAGAACAGAATTATCCATCCATCCATTATCTGTAATCCTATTCAGCGTCGCGGGGAGTTGGAGCCGATCCCAGCTGACATTGGGCGAAGGCGAGTACACCCTGGACAGGTCGTCAGACTATCACAGCGCTGACACATAGAGACAGACAACCATTGACAGTCACATTCACACCTACGGGCAATTTAGAGTCAATAATTAACCTGCATGTCTTTGGACTGTGGGAGGAAGCCGGAGAACCTGGAGAAAACCCACGCTAACACGGGGAGAACAGAATTATGATAAACAGAATTATAAACCTGATAACAAAAAAATAGCATGTAACTAGAACATGTTATATAACTGAAGTATTTTCATTTACATGTTAGCAGCATTATAGCATGTTAAATTAATTACTAAATAAAAAAATAACATCAGCCGTGAGCTTTTAAAATAAAGCTATGATTATTAACAATTAACATATACTGTAGGTTGTCTGTCTCTATGTGTCAGTCCTGTGATAGCAGGCTCCAGCTCGGCTCTGATTGGTTGTTTTCCTCCGGTCTGTGAAATCCTGCAGATGCCATTAGGAGCACCGGAGGACAGAGAGGCACATGACTTCTTTCAGATTACCTGTCTCATGCACTACTGTCAGGAAATATAGTGACCGTTTTATAAAAATAACCTTTTTAATCATATTTGCTCCATTTCTACCCACTGCAGCTTTAAACAGATGGATTAAGGTCCATATCCATGTGAAAGCAATCTGTTGATTGTTGATCACTACTTTGCTTTGAAACATTTAAAATGGCCTAAGACATGAAAATGTAGAAAGACAATCTTGCTGTTTACAACTGAAACTCAGTCAGAAAATTAATCAGTCCCCCTGATGATGACTGCAAATTGCCCAAGATTATGTTGACACGTCTTCATTGCTGCATGTAGGAGGAGGCGATGGCAGCCGAGCTGCCATTTAGCCTGCCAATAGCCCCAGGGGATTCTTCTCCTCTAGCATTCTTTTTAATGTCTGGCAATTAAAGGCCGTCTAACTGCCTGAGAGAAGGAGTGATGGAGAGAAAGAGAGAGAGGAATAGAGGGAGTGTGACTGAGTGTGAAAGAGTGATGCTCAAAGAGAGAACAGAAAAGAAAGGAGAGAAACACATAAAGATAGGCACACACCCAAAAAGATCTCAAAACTAGATGATCATGTTAGGAAACCTGCCAATGCTTAACTCTGTTTAATACTGTCTCTGTGGTGTGGTCACTTAAAACAGCAGCCATTTGTACAGCGGAAATTTTATTTAATCTAACAAGGGGTACTCAATCGCTGGTGAAAATGTTCACATCACACTAACAGGCCCTGAGGGATCATCTCCTCTCAAGTGTTATCTATACATTACAGTGATGTGCACACAGTCCATACACTACAACTGTTCATCGAGCAAATCCATCCTGCCTAGTTTTCATTCACACTAGCAGTCGATGCTAATGCTTTCCATATCTATCAATGTGACAGGCACAGCACGTTGGTTTGTTTCACTCAACGGGAGAAATTAATCACACACATTTAGTATAACAAGAGAACATTTGAGCTCTGCATTAACTACACTCACGCTGGTTTTGATGGCCATATTAAGATAACATTTTCAGGCTTCTTATTGAGGCTATTTGTTAACAGTTCTAACTTAGCTGTCATGGCAGCTCATGGGGCTTGCACGTATGTTAAATGTATGTAGCATAAAATTATAGCATGTAAACGTGAAAGCGCAGGCCTTAAGTGTACTTTTGTGTAATTTCAGTGTCACACTCATGAAAGCCTTTTATGTGAATATGAGGCACAATTTCCTCTTTCCTGAGCAATATTTCTGTGGGTAAAATTATCATCATTGACAAATGTCATTTGAATACTTATTCTTCCATCAAAGAGCTGTGTTAAAGTGCTCACTGTCAATGACATCTTAAAGCTAGGGTTGGTAATGTTGAGAAACTAGCAACTGAAAGCTAGATATTTTAAAATGATCCAACCGAAAAAAGAAAAAAAACAGCCCAGTGTTGCCAACTCTTTTCTAATGAAAGTAGCTAGCAGAACTACCTGCAAAAGTCCCTAAATGTAGCAAGGAAGTCACCAAGTCTGCAACACTCACAGCTGTCAAGCTAGCAGCTTGTGGAAGACTCTGGTGATGTGCAGTGAGGCAGGTATTGTAGACAAGCAGGTAGCCCGTCCAATCATTTCATTTTGGTCGAGTGCTGCGACAGCCACAAATAGGCTACCAGATTTTTTTTTTTTTTTGTCAGAGCACTTGATTTATTGATCACTGTCGGGATGTAAAGAGAATTTAATGTAACAAAAACATTGTTGAAGAACATTACCAACCCTAGCTTTAATAATAAAGTGAAGCATAATGCAGACACATTATAAGCAGATTACATCTATTAGTTACTGCTGTGCTGCATGCAAAAGGCATGCCCATGGGAGAGCAGAAAATCATTTTAAACTTCAATAAGTTACACGCGGTGGCAAGTCGACACATAATCTGCACAATGCCCCAGGCAGCAGCGAGGCTGGATGCAATTAGGGGGGAAATAAAATTCTACACAGTAAACAAAGAAAAAAAATGTAAAAAAGACTGATGAAAGAGAAATGATCATCGCGGAGTGAGATTGCCTCGTCTTTGATGAGGTCGGCTGTTGCTTCCTTTAATTGTCACACAGCATAATGCTACTGTTTACAACAAGGATAAGTGTGCCATTTGTTGTAATCTGACAAGGCAAGGATGACTTAAGGCCAGCATGTCAAACGACTATGACTTTTTAATTAATAGAACATGTGTCTTTGTCATTTTTGTCTTTGTCGCAATTTTTGGAAGATGCAAGGGTGCAGACGTCCTTGCATGTAACATTCAGGCGTGCAAAAGGTCTTTGTGATGATCTTTTACAATGGTGGAGGGAGTATTCAAATCATTTACCACACAATAAAAGTATTAAATTTAGGGCTGTCAAAGTTGACCCAATAATAACCCGTAAACGCAGATTTGTTTTAACGCCATTAATTTCTTTAACGCAGTATAACACAACTTGCGATTTTTAGGTTGTAGCAGTTTTAAAACTAAAGGGAAAATACTGGCAACATCTAGAAAACCTAAGGAATCCATTGGTACCAACCATGTCATACCAGCTTGTCGCTCCAAATTTACGCTAAATTTTGGCGAGGAAAAACTTGCTTGGCCATTTCAAAGGGGTCCCTTGACCTCTGACCTCAAGATATGTGAATGAAAATAGGTTCTATGGGTACCCACGAGTCTCCCCTTTACAGACATGCCCACTTTCTGATAATCACATGCAGTTTGGGGCAAGGTCATAGTCAAGTCAGCACAATGACACAGTGACAGCTGTTGTTGCCTGTTGGGCTTGGGTTTGCCATGTTATGATTTGAGCATATTTTTTAAGCTAAATGCAGTACCTGTGAGGGTTTCTGGACAATATTTGTCATTGTTTTGTGTTGTTAATTGATTTCTAATAATAAATCAATATATACATACATTTACATAAAAAAGGCATATTTGCCCACTCCCATGTTGATAAGAGTATTAAATACTTGACAAATCTCCCTTTAAGGTACATTTTGAACAGATACAATTTTTTTTAAAAGTACTGCATTTCAAATGATACTTTAGTAAAAGTACTAGCAACAAAATGTGCTTTAATTATAAAAAATAAAATATCTAATTTTGCAGGATAGTCACTGTCAGTATGTAATATTTTATAGTATGTGAGTAAATTTACTTTTCACAACTGATTTTTTGTGCTTCACTTAGGCAGAATAGTTTTATAATTATTTGTATATCTATTTTAGGTGATGGGTTGAAGCGGAGCACAAATATAAATCACTTTAAAAAGCTATACAAAAAAGATATTTTTGGGAGGTATATGGTTGAGGAAGAGTTGTGATAAGGGTTGTGTTAAGGGTCGGTTTATATCTACTTTTTTAACTCCGGATGGATATGTGGGTTGTAAATAAACTTGGGATGCTGTTCATATATTTAATTTGGGATGTAAATAAATCTGGGATAGTTTATATATTATATTATATCATCATTCTATGATATATGAGTTATTAGAGGAGAAGTAAGAAAGGGGTATAGGGAAATATAAGTTTTACTTCTACCTACTCCTTTTCAGACACTATTACTCTTGTTTTGTTTGTTATTATTTTGTATCTGTTTTTATTTATTTTTATGTTCGAAATAAAGTCTTTCATTCATCATTAATTTTATAATGTTCACAAAATATCATAGTTCTAATGAAAACTGATTTGTTTTGTAACGTTAAGAACTATTAATTTGTCTTCCATCATTAAAAATGCAATATATCAATATAGGAAGTATCTCGTGGTAGTGTCCAGACTGTCAACTCGTCACGTGCTCCTCCTCCAGTGTTATTGTCTGATCGCCCCGCCTTCCTTGCATGCTATTGGTCAACCCGACATATACCCGTGTCTGATTGGATAAGAGCGCTGTCTGTCATTGCTGTTGACGCGTAAACCCGGAAAAGGGAATAGGAGAAGTGTTGTGTTGGCATTCTGGAGAGATTTCTGGATCAAAGTGCAATAAAGCTGTGGTTTCTGTCGCCTCAGCGTGTCCACATACATCAACCAGTCGGCTCGTTATGCAGAAACACCTCTTCTAAGCGACGTAGTATCTCCATAAACGAGGAACAGTGTAAGTATCCTCGTGAATGCAATGAATGGATGCTGCTTGTTGTCAATTACATCTCCTCTTGAATGTTCTGTAGAGCTGAATGCTATATCTGTTTGCTCAAAAGCAAACATAGGAGCTCTGCAAAGTGTCCTGCTAAGAGTTTCTTCTTCATGTTCGGGACTGCAGAGAGAAAATAAGTACAAATGCATACATAGTTAGTCTTTTCATAACAGTCTTTAGTAGGTTTATTTTCCACAATGCTGATAAACAGAAAGATATACTTCTAAATTCCAGAGACCACAATAAACACAAAGCTATTATTATTATTATAAAAGTTGCATGTACTTTCACTCAGTTCCCATTTTATTAGGTCCACCTACAACTAAAACTAATGCAGGTTAATACATCTGACATATAATCAATAATACTACCATAATAAAGTTAGAATATTCGTTTTATTGTTTACATTTTTAGAGGTATTATACTAATTAGGGATGTCACAGGACCAGAAATCTAGTAGTCGATACAAATACCAGTGAATTTCCACGATTCTCAATACCAAATTCAATACCACTTTAAAAAACAACAACAACAATAAATCCCATGTAATTCAACACGTACTCTTTTATTAAAAACAATTGAACATTACAAAAAACGGAGGCATGTAGCCTTTAAGTAATAATAATAGCGAACAAAGGAGCTCTGCAAAGTGTCCTGCAAGCTGCTAAGAGTTTCTTCTTCATGTCCGGGACTGCAGAGAGAAAATAAGTGCAAATGCATGCATAGTTGTTTGGTTTTCAGAAACCTTGAAGTCTATTCATCAGTTTATAGTCGAAGTATATAGTATATAAGTCTAATGCAGTGAGGGCCAAAGTGTAATTGTACTACGGTGTATTAGGGTCACATTGAGGGAAAAAACATCTGAGATTTCCAGAATAAAGTCGTAATATTACGAGAATAAAGTCTTAACTTTACGAGAAAAAAATAAAGTAACATGTAAAATTACTACTTTATAATATTGACTTTATTCTCATAATATTACAACTTTTTTTCTCATAAACTTGGACAGCTTTGCATTGGGGTGCCACATCGCCCTGTTGGGGTTTAATTCACAACAATGACTCGCTGTACATTATCCCTTACATATGGAATTATTGCCCAGCCCTAATTTTATCCAGCATTACTCCACGGTCATGCTCTGAATTCACTTAATTTTTAGTCTTTCAATTTAGTCTGCTTGTGGGTGTTTTAGATACTTACTGTATTTCCTAGACTTAAACTTATTGGTGTAATCACGAGGGAAAATTCACCCTTAAATTACCTTGTACCTTCCAGTAAATTAAGGTTATGATAAACACTGTTAATGACAAGAACATAAAATCAGGCTTGTCATCTAAGCATATAATGTGCAAAAATGGACATGAATGTATTATTTTATCAGCATCAGCAAAGCTCCTGTCACTCTGCTTTGATATTTCTTCTAATAGTCAGCACACTGCCTAGTACTGTACGGCTTTATACACCACTGTTGCAAATTATTCAGTTACACATCTGGAGAAATGTCTGAGTGGAATGACCACAGGTGATGACAGAGGCTTTAAATGTGTTGCTTTTGGCAATTTAGATATAACACTGTCATGTTGCTGCACAGTACAACATAGCTTGCAGATCTGAGAGCCTACTGTGTCCGACTGTGAACATTACATTTTCACAATTTCCTCTCTTCCTTTTGTCCTCCTCCTTGCGTCCTTTAATTTGCTGACTCTGGTTTCCACTCACTGCAGAACAATAGCATACATCCTCCGTCTCTGCTGGCGTTAACAGTTGTTTGAAATATAGCTGAAAACATTGTTTTTAGTGTAAGGTAAAATTCAGGTCTCCCAAGGCAGCAGTCTCCCATGAGAAGGCATCAGTCAGCACAGGCAGCCTGCCACGCTCCTTGAACATGCTAATTCAGTCTCTTTCCTCTATTCCCCTGCTGCACCGCCAGACTCCTCACCACTCCCGTTCTTCTTGGATGCACATAGATACGTTTTTTTTTCCTTTTCGTATTCCTCTCTCTGTTCTCCCCTGTGTAAACATCCGTACACATTTTCTCCCAATCACACTTAAACTTGCTTTTAAAAAAAAAAAAGTATTATCAATTATTGTTCGAGTAGCAGGACTTGATAGATATTTTTTTGCCGTGTCATCATCATCAAATCTATACAACCAATGTGTTTATGATTAAATAATTTACAAGAGCACTTCATAGATCTAGCCTCTTAGTTTTGCTCTCAAAGTGCACCAGACATGCATTTAACTTTTAAATGTAGGCTACAAAATGTTCTTTCTACAGGCATGAATAAATGCATGAACTGAATATCTTTGAGTTGTGGACAAAACAAGACATTTGAGGACGTCGTCTTGGGCTTTGGGAAACAATAATCAACATTATTCACCATTTTCTTAGAACGAACAAGTAATCGATTCATCAAGAAGATAATCGACAGATAAATCAACATTGAAAATAATTGTTAGTTGCAGCCCTACTCAAATCTTTCAGCCAGAGAACAGGTCAGAGGGACACGAGTATCATCAGAAAGCATCTCGACTCATACTTGCTTTTTCCACTATTCTAAACAAAAGGCTACAATATTGATTGATGCAGTGTGTTGTGAGGGAGCCTGTCTGAAATTTAGAGCCGAGTGCTCACTGAGAAACAAGTATGTTGGATGGATGCATGAAACAAACAAACACATTGAGTTTTAGCACTTTTGTAAAGAAAAGTATTATACAAGCGTTGTTATTTCTGGTGACTGTACATCTATACAGACACATGCTTTGATGTTAACACACAGCCCCGTGTAGACTGACATTTATTCTGTCACACACTTGCATAGTTACATGCGGAGCCTAAGGATACTATTTGTATTACTCCAAGCTCTTTCTCTTTATATCTTCCCTGTGAGCTGTCAGGGTAATCAAAGAGAGCTCATGGTGTGAAGTGAAATGGTGTTAGAATAAATGAGATGGATAGGATGTGCGCATACTGTGAACGTAACGCACACGGAAGGTGGTGAGAATTAATTTAATTATGTGTAGCAGATGTATGTGAAAGATAAACCATCTGCCTGATCAAAACCGACTACTCTTCCCCATATATGATTGTGTATTAACTTGAATCCTTCCTGCAGATTTTCGCAAGTTATCTCGGGCTACAGTAGCAGGAATGGAGCTATATCCGTATTTGATTAGGCTAAATGATCAGGTGTTACAATCGAGACCCAGCTGTAAGATTTTCTCACTCAGAAGGTGTTTTATTCTTCTCATTTCTCGTCAGGCTGAGGAAGGAGAATGGGGAAGAAGGATGCCACTGCGACCGGATTACCAGTTGATCAGTACCGGAAACAGATTGGTAAGTCTTCATTCATCCTGGTGCTGGTAAATCAATTTGTTGATCATCAGTAAGGATGTCACGATACCAGAAATTTAGAGGTCGATACCAGTACCAGTGAAATTCCATGTCCCTGGTACAACAGGGCGCCATTAGTCTCAAATCCTGACGGTACCTGTGGTACTGTAGAAAAAAAAGTACACCCACGAAGTATCGATTGTCTTCATCCCTTCTGACATCCCTAATCCTCAGTAACTGTAAACAAATCAAGTAACAATGTTTGTCAGTGATTTGATATTTTGACATTAGTTAGAAACACATTGAAAGAAGTGCACAGATTACTTTTGGTTTCATAACATAAAATAAATTCTCTGGGCTCATTAATATAGTATTTTGAGTACTAAATGATTGATAGTTTAATCAAAAAGATAATGTATTAACTGGCTATTAAAACAATAAGGTCTTTAAATTAGTTCATTATGATTTTTGACAGTTGAGATTGGTCTTCGACTTGTTGTGTAACTCCATTTCAACACAAATCATAACTCAGTGCTTGATGTGGGCAATTTTACCACAACACAGCGTCCTCTTACAGAAACAAGCTAATGTCACACTCAATAAATCACACACGATACTGTGTCACAGTGAGCATTTTTGTGGTAGTTTCACATACATGCCAAACTGCCTAACTCTTTTGAAGACCTTTATCAACATTGACTGTACAAAAATTAACATAATCTCTTTGCACAGTCCTTGAAACTTTTCCAATTTGTGTTGGATTGAAAAGAAACTTTAACCAGACTCAGTGGAGTAGAACCAGTATACAAGCTGTGGAAGTAGTTACGCTTGGGGACGAACACGCAGCATCTAAGGTCACATTACTGACAGACAGTTTATAAAGCGACTCCCTTTGATATCATGTCAGAAGCTGTTTTATCAAAGTTTAATAGCACTCTCATCCTGCGGTATTTTGTTTCCCCATCTTTCCCCTTACATCACAAAGGCCTAACTAAGGCAATATGGTCGGTATCAATCAAAACTTTGGTCCCCTTTAGCATGCCAGCTGTGGTTGCTTGAAGATCACAGCTCACATCATGTCTTTTTGTTTTTGTTTTCCTCTTGCGGAGCAAAACCAAAAGGTTGCCAATGGCAAAGCTGGATAATTGTGAGCAGCTATGACTGACGCAAACGCAAAGGGAAGCTCCGTTCTCCTTAAAGGCATAAGTTTATACTTCAAATCCCAGGAGTGGCATATTATGCACATGAAATGTGACTAAGTAGTCTGATCAGATGCAAAAGGAGTGAGACCTTTGCACACCAAGACCGTATTTCTTGTCCAAAATTGTTGCATGTTTCAAAATAAATTCAAACTCACGTCTCAATCACACCGACTCCAGAACTTTTGTCCGTCATTTAAGTTTTTGGAACGGGTATGATTTTCTGCGCGTCTCATCCAAAATGGTAATGATAAACATTCACTTTGTTTCCCAGCACAAAGCTCTCTACGATAAAGAAATAAAAGAATACAGAGATTCAGAATTTAAAGCTATATTGTGGCAGGTGATTGCAAAACAGCTCGGTTTAATTGTTGATGGTCGCAAAACAAAGGATGTATGAAAGATTAGACAGTGGTGATTGTGCTCTAGGCAGCTAAACAATAGTTTCTTGATAATGTCATTCATAAATTAGCCTGTTTGGGACTAGCGCTATCCATTGCACGGCAAACACATAATTAATTCAGTTTTGTTTTGTACTGCAAATTTTCGAAACAAATAGAATATTAAAACACATTGGACTCAATATGAAAGGTTTCTGGGCATAACGTTCTTCATCGGATGACGGATTTAAAAACGCATACGAAAAATACGGACTTGGTGTGCAAAGGCCTTTACTGAAGCCCTGGTGTTAGTCTTGATCTCATTTATTGAAGGGCTGAAATAGCTGAGATGAAGGCGGTAATGGGTTCCTTCATAGAGATGGCAACAATCACAGCTATAGGGTAAAGTATAAAGTATATCAACGATATTCATATTACGATTCATATTTGGACATAAACCAGCACAAGAACAATTCGTCCCATCAGTCAGAAGACGGTCATCCACCCAACTACAACACAAGGGGTTGGGATGACGTCGAACATACAAGGGAAGAACCTAGATGACTTAATATTTAACTTGTCCACTATAGTGCGGACCCAAGAGACCCAAACAATTGGCTGAGCACGTTTCAGAATCATATCTTGCCACCTATCATATCCAATTTGCCATCTTATTTTAAAGATACTAGTGATTTTCTTTGATCAGTCATCTCAACTGAACATTAACCGGGAGGATTCTGACACACTACCAGCTACCTTAGAGGTGTAGCTGCACACAAATAAGCATCTTGAGAGGCTTTTAGGAGCCTTGAAGTTGTTTTCTTGACTAGAGAATTGGAAAAAAAAGACACCTGTCTTAAATCTATACCATTCTTGTGTTGCATGCAAAAATTCCAGTAATGCATGCAGTTATTTGGTTCTGTTACTGTTAAGTGGTCTAGTCCGTCTTTTATTGCTTTTGAGCTATAACACAAGAAGACTGTGTCAACTGTGGCATTGTTCTGGTCCCTTCCTCCCAGTGGATGGTCGTTTGTTGGCCCCTGGTGATTCACATCCTCTGATTATTCCAGGTTTTATATTTCCTGGTGTTACTTCTGTGTTAACAGGACTCGTGAGATGGTCTCTTAAGCTAAAAGATTGCTGTTGGTGCGTGTTTTAGTTTTTGCACCATTTTGTATCTTTTTGAGTTCTTTACTTTTCACGTCAAATCTCTAAAATGAATCGTGATTCTGACAACAATATTTGTCTTTCTCTGTCTTGTTTACTCTACCATGTTATAAGGAATGTGGTCTCATAAAGCAGTGATGTGAGTGATGGTTATATATGTTTTCATAATGGGACAGAAGAATAGGATTATTTAGCCCACAGATATCCCTTTACCGTCTGCTATTGTGTAAAACCAGCAGGTTCAACATATGAGAGACGGACATAACATAACAAGCTCATCTCCCACTGTCACCTCCCTACCAGGAGCGCTGAAGATGTTGTTTTTCCTTTTTCTCCTTCCCATTTATTGTTTTGCTTCTCAGCACATCTCATCAATTCAAAAATATGTAACACAGATGTCAGGGACACTTTGGTCCTCTCTCTTCCTCCGCCTTCTTCCAGACCCTCAATTTATCCTTCTTTTTGAAAAGAATGGCTTATTCCTGGAACATCAGCAGTAGTCCAGGTTTTGTCATTGAGCTGTACCATCATCTCTGCTGGAGTGCTTTTGTCATGATGGCCCACTGTTGACACTGTCGTTTTTAAATACCATTATTAAGCCTTTTATAATTGACTGTGCCAAGCTGCCCTCAGGAGAGCTAAAGCTATAGTGTTCTTAAATGGAGGTGGAAGTTGTCACTCACATTTGTGAGTAGGCTAGTTGTTTTCCTCTTGTCATTATATTGTGGATAATCTTCATTTAGCTGTAAATCTCACATGGATTGCGTGATTTTACTTCTGCTCTCCTTGCCGCACATGATGCAAAGGACGAGGCAAATATATCTCCCGTGCGTCTGACATCAGCCCTCCAGTTCCACGAGCATGCATCCTGGCAGGTGCCAGCGATCCGCACCATGTGATCACTGACTATTTGGCTGCCATGCCACGTAAAACACAGAAGCAAAGCACGAGGAACTGTCAGACACGCTGTCAAGAGTGTTGCCCGCATCGTCCCAGGGCTTTCACAGAGTACCGGACAGTCAGTGGTCTGTCTGTCCAGATCACCCCATCACTCTGCAGGACGGCTAGTCCCCACTGACACAGACAAAACACACACAAACACTGAATTCCTCAGGTATGTTTGTGTTTCTCTTGACACATTCATGTGCTTGTTTGGTGTAATTTTTCCTTCATGATAATTGCGCACAAGTAGCTTTTTAAACAGCACTTTACGAAGACCAACAAAAAGTGTTATATTGCTACAGTTGCATCTGTAAATGTTATTATTGCAATTCAATAATGTGACACTTTAAATATCTAATGGATTGTTTCTTTAGAAATATACCGGCCTGAGGTCACATATCTGCATCTAACAGAGAAGCTAATTTAATGGATAAGTGGCATTAGAGTTAATTACTAAGTTGTTTGCTCCTGTTAAAACCTGTAACTTTTATTTTTCAAACTAGCATTTAAAGGCTTGACATACAGAAGTCAAGGTTGCGTGTGTTTCACTGATTTTTAATTAGGGACGAAATCTAATGTAGGTGCATGTTGGGAAGAATTTTAAATTTGCTGCACGTGTTAGACCAACACAGTTGAAGAGCAACTTATTTTTGCAGTAGCTGATTTTGGATTTAGCACAGTTATTTGACATATATCAGCAGAGATATAAACAAAAAGGCAGCAACTTGGGGAAACTGTTAATTCCATAGTGGGCATCTCAGAAATGTAATTTTGGTGGGTCAGCTCATCTTCATTTTTCTGGTAAAAGTAAAATGATGATGCAGCAGTCTTTTACTACATGATGCATGACTTACTGTAAATTTAAATGTGGTAGACAGTTGTATAACGTTAGTACCACGAGGTTACTTGAAATTGTGCAAGACATGACTGACTTCACCACAAATAGATGCATTGTTCGATGCCAGAATCATAACTTGGCAGGAGGCAACAACGGTTCCACCATAACACTGTCAAAGATAGTTTCCTGCCTGTCAGAATATTAACATTGCGTAAAAGAATACTTGAATCTTTCTACAGTATAACCCATTAATGCAGGGTTTTTCCTGGCTCAAAATGAGGCAAAGGTGGTACAGTACCTCAGCCGTGACCTCATGAACCTATATATTTTTTTAAATGGATCAATGGGTAAAATTTCACAAAAACATTTGTATACAGCTTATGTGTGCATAGCCACAATTTGAAGTGATTTGGTTTGTAACTAGTCAAATGATTTTATTGGTAATACTTTATTTAACAATTCATTAATTACCAGGTCATTCCTTAGTAACTGCTCACATTTTTGTTAGGGCTGGCCAATATGGAGAAAATCAAATATCCTGATATTTTTACCGAATGCCTCGATATCGACATTGCGACGATATTGTAGGGTTGACTCTTGGTGCTTTCACAAAATATTTACACAATGAGATTTTTGATAAATAATCATCAATAATATGGATATAATGATTAAGTGGGTAAAGGCAAATAATAGATAATAAAATATTAAAAGCAGAAAAGGGCAACACTTAAAACACCTATGCCATATTACGATATCCCAAATCTAAAACGATATCTCGTCTCATATCACAATATCGATATAATATTAATATATTGCCCAGCCCTAATTTTTGTGTATCATATTATAAAGTGTTACCATTTTATTTCTGAACAATGATGCAGTCTCAAATCAAATATGCAGATTTCGATTTTTATATTAAAAATGTAACTTATATATCCTGTTGGTGATCAAATTTCACACAACTAATACTCCAAAGAACAATGATAAGTAATTCATCATCCACATTGTCTTTTCACTCTGCACCACTTTACAGTATTCCACTGTAGGCGCTCAAGTTTGCAGGAGTGCATTTAATGCAACATCTTGACAGGTTTTATCATTACAGATATTGTCAGAGTTTTTTTTTTTGCTTTTTGTTACTGATGTTTCTTTCAAGTCACACAAACTGTGACACTCTTTGATGTCTACCCCTCTTCTAGCTTCACTTAAATGGCCAATTTGTGTGACACAAAAATCACATACCTTCCCCCACCCCCCTCCCTCCGTTGAGTGCTCAATCACTTGTGGCTAATTTTAGCTAATACCCCCTACCTGTCTCGTTATGCTAAGCAGAACAATAGCTCCAGATAAAAATAATTTCTCCTCAGTCTTAATCAGACACCATTTACAGGTAAATGCAACGACAAACAAGCAAGAAAAAACCCATGAAACGCACATCTAAGGGAATTTACAGTAAGTGGTGGTGGTATGGGGGGGAGGGCCACTTTTATTTTTCTCTTGTCCTCTTGACATGAAATCAGTGATGACTTCAATGAAAGGCACACTCAGGGAAGCCTCTCAGCAGGCACTCTAGGCCGCCTTACGGGGGCTAATGTTCCTCTGAGACACGGACAGTGATGCCTTTTCAGTGTGGCAGGCAGAAGTAGGGAGGGAGGGATGGGAGGACGGCGTGTAGCCCAGCGCAGGTAGATAATTTGTGACAGAAAGTGTCTACAGAGCCGGTGCAACAAGGGGAACAGTAATGACAAATAGGAGTGCTTATAAGCCCAATGCAATATCATCAGGACTGTGTGTGTGTGTGCGCGCTCCAGACCCATGCAAACAAACCACAGGAGAACATGAGGCTTTAAGAAGTACACCCCTATAATCCAACAAACCTTACAATAACTTACACAGCCTGATGTAATTCTCTGGCATCAACCATTCATACTTGCTTTAATTGTTCTGATTTTGCTCCAGTTACATATTGATTCTTACCAGATGGTTATGGGTGTATTGGGTCGTGATGAATTTTTGCATATAAACGTAATTTCTCCATGTAGAACAATTTGAGCCCCACAAACGAATGAGAGAATAAAAAAACAGCACAGGTGTGTGTGTGTGTGTGTTCGGAGCCCTTTGTGGGAAATGTTGTAAATGCTGAAAAGAATTCAGCCTTTGAAATTTGAAACCCCAGCTCGTCTGTCTTTGAGTATCCTGGGCACTTTGCTGCAGAAAAGGTACCCTGAGGACACAGATAATCAGACAAAGCAAACTAGTATCAAAACAGGATGTACAGATTGTTTCAATTTTAAATTGAAGTGTACAAGTTTTCGTTTTCTTAACTGGGTGCAGGACAGGTTGCACAGACGGCAGAGATCATGGATTTCTATAAATTTCCCCCCGGGTAACCTGCTTGACACATTCGATTATCGTTACTGGATATGAAGAATGCCATTTCCCAGATATACTGAATATGAGAAGGTGTTATAGGATTTATCAAGCAAATCTTGTTTATATTTAAAAGCATAAAGTTCCCAGTCACACAGGCATATAAAACGATGCGACTAGTGGATTTGTGGTTAGCTCGCAAGCTAAAGCAGTTTACCAACCAGCCCTGCTTGTAGTCCCTATGTCACCAAGCCTCCAGAAATACATTATGTTCGAAGGGACACTGATGCATTTCCCTTTATCACTTTCTGGTGTGACAAAGCTCTTTTATAGATATTGAATTATACTGAAGGAGTTTTGCAAATCAGCCACTTGAGGCCAATTGCATGTTGCATTCACCATATATATTTTTTCTGTTACACATTTCACAATCTATCTGACTTTCTGTATTTTTATGACACCGTGTCTGCGACAGCCGTGGCCGGAGGCATTATGTTTTTGGGTTGTTTGTCCATCCGTTCATACATACATATGTACATCAGTCCATCCCATTCTCGTGAACGCTATATCTCAGGAACGCCTGGAGGGGAATTTCTTCAAATTTGGCACAAATGTCCACTTGGACTCAAGGATGAAGTGATTAGATGTTTTTGGACATAACTTAAGAATTTTTGTGCTAATTATGACAATTTCACAGAAATGTCTAATAGGATAAAATGATGAAGTGATGACATTTTTGACAGACATGGATGTAAACTACAACCTCACTGGCTGGCAGAGGCATACAACCGCGAGGCTGTAATTCTAGTTTCCTTTTGATATGTGATTTGTAGCATTTAATGTAGCTTCCTGGAGTCTGACATTATCACAACCAGCCATTCGGAGTCTGAAAATCCCTGCACAATTTCTGTGAACGGTGAGCAACCTGAGGTGCCCTCCAATCAAATTCCCCCCTCTCCACTTTCTGACAAGTGGAGGAGACATCCAGTGGCCCTCCTAATGAATTCCCACTAGCTCACTGTCTGCTTCTGGCAACATGCTCCCCATTTCTATTAGCCCTCCACTGAGTCAGAGGGAGGTGGAGCAGGAGTCCGGGACCAGGAGGGATGTAGAAGGAGAGAAAGGAATAAGAATTGAGTGCAAGAGAAAGTGTATATGTGTGTAGTGAGACAGAGCAGCTGCTTAGCGCCATGCTAATGGTCATCTCCTCTCTCCTCCTTGGCTGTCCCCAAAAGAGGAGAACCTGTGCTCCCCAAGAGACATGATACTCAGTGGTAGGCAGCTCTGTCTGTTTGTTTTCAGAACCACAACACGCACACACCTCCTTACCCCTCCTCCCTCGCTCCTTTCTCTCCACCACAACCTTTCCAGATGGATACAGACGCTTTCTTTTCTTTCCTTCCTCTTTCTCTTTCGATGTAAATGAAGCTTAATTGGCTGGGAGTAAAAACTCCAAGTGGCCTCCGCATATCACATCACCAACTGAGAAAACCTCGAAGCTGACCCGGGGGCTTCGTCTCTGTCTCACTCACACACACACACACACATATTCCTTTGTCATACCTCTCTCCTTGTGAGGACCGTACATTTATTCCCCACCTAATAATTTACTGTAAATGTTAAACATCTGAACGTCATGCCTAACCTCAACTCTCACCATAGCTTTAACTTAATCCTAAATCTAAATTCAACCCTGAATGAAATTTTCTAAGGTAACATCTTTAAGGACTCGCTAATATGTCCACAATCCTATTTTATAAATTGGTTCTCATAAAGATAGAAGTATTTGAACACACACACACACTGTTCAGCAAGCTGTTGCCTTTCCACCCTATTGTTAGCAAAGTTCCTTTTCCTGCAGTGTGTTGTTTCTAATTAGACCAAGACAGCCGGCTCTGCCTCATGTGAAGCACGCTCACACACACACACACACACACACACTCACACAAACACACACATGCTTCACCAGGTGGCCGGTTTGCCCACAACACTCACCCTTGAGAGTTGAGTCCATGGGAAGTCAAGCAAGTGCAGGTGAACTGTGTGCAGCTCAGGCCAGAAAAGATTCTTTGTATTTTGGATGCATGTGCAGAACGCGGCGCGTGTGGGTAAATTTAATTGTAGAAATTGTGAAATGACAACGCTACATTTAGCCTTGTTTTTGTTATTCACAGCTATTGTAGTTGGGCTCTGGAATTGCAGCCGAACTTACAAGGATAGTTCCACATTTTGGGGGAAGAGGCTTATGAACTTTATTGCAGAGAATTAGATGATATATCCGTTAAATATGCAGCTAGAGCCAGGAGATTGTTAGTTTAGCTTATCATAATATAAAGACTGGAACCAGGGGGAAACAGTAAGCTTGGCTCTGTCTAAAAGTAACAAATCTACCTACCAATACAACTCAACAAAAACACTTTATATTTTGTTTGTTTAATCTTTATAAAAATGTCAACTTGTGGTTTCCCGGAAGCTCGGTGAGGGACTATCTCTTGGCCGGGTGCAGTGACTTCCTGGAGTCTGCTTGCCTGGCAACAATGAATGAAACATCTTATTTTCTCTCTTTCAGGTAAGCAGGACTACAAAAAGACGAAGTCAGCCTTAAAGGCCACACGGCTGAGAGCTGACCTAAAGAAGACCTCCTCTGGATTCAAGGTGAGACTGGCCTGAACTTGCTTTCTCTTTAGGACTACATGTGTTCCATTATCTCTGCTCCTCTGTCCGTCCTGGCCCATCTGTGATTCTGCTTGTCTTTCTGTCTGCCAACCATCTTCTTTCCATCTGTGTGTCTGTCTGCCTGTTTGAGAGCGTGTCTCACTAGATCACTTTTCATATCCCCGGCTCTTAGCTCTCCGTTAGGTCTTTTGGGAATGTAACAATATATAGCTACCTGAAATGATGTGGCCCCCTGCCTGTCCTTTGAAGACATAGGTGTTGTAAACTATCATTTGGAAAAGGAAGAGATGGGGGAGTCCTCCATAGAATAAAGTTTACAATATCCTGAACACATGAATTCCTGGAAGAATTGAAATTTAAGGACTTTGTTTCGCTTTTAATGGTGAAGAAGAAATGGAGGAGGAGAGAGTAGTGGGAAATATAACAAGCAGAGAAGAAAAGGAATAAGAAGGTGATAAGACAGATGGAGTTGGTAAAGTGAAAGTAAAGGGAGGTGAGGGTGTTGCTAGGATAGAAAAGTGCATCTCACACCGTTGCTTTGTCACACCGCAGCGATTAGGAGCCGTTGTGCAGGCAAAGATGGATGACCCCGCGTTTATCACTCTGGCAAACGTTATTTATGCTTTTCCTCATTCAGTTGGCTTACCAATAAACAGTTTTTACTATTTCAAGGTCTCTCCATATAGCGTAAGCACATGCCAATTAAATAGCTTGTGAATCTACCGTCACAGGTTTTTAAATCCTCTTTGAAATTGCACATACCATCACATGAAGTCAGGTCCTCAGTGATTTTTTTTAATTTATTTATATAGCTGTTACATTTGTAAAGAAACATAATTCAGACATATTTTTTTTTGCATGTTTATTTTCCTTCATGGCATTGAAAATTGCTTCTGTTTACAGTACATCAAAAGCCAAAAGGCTTCACTTCCTCATTAAGCCTCAGTTGGCACGTAGTACACAGAGACGAACAAATCATAGTGAGGATTAAACACTGGGTGAAATGGTCAGGTTTTAAAATATGCATCTCTTAGACACGCAAGGCCTCATTAAGCACGTCTTTAATCCAATTAGATTAGTCCATATCTTGAAATATTGATATTGCTTATGAATAATTCAGGTTTTTTCACGCCCAAGACGAGGGGAATTTTCAGAGGTCGGATTAAAAATACCTCTGGGACGAGGATATTAAACTGACTTAGACCCTTTGGCCCCCGAGTTCGATTGAAATTCAGCCCAAATGTAATGGATATTTGGTCACGCTTGCTTTCCCATCGAGTCCTTTTAGCGTTATATAAAGTTGTGATTTTTACACAGCTCTGTGATGACAGTAGAAAGCCCCCCTCTCTGTCTCCGTCTCTCTGTCCTTTTGGTTGACTGCAACTATTTGGCTGCAGTTTTTTTTAGGCATGTTGCTGTGTGCATTAAGTTTCTCTCCTCCTCTCCTCTTCCCCCTCTCTCACTGTGTCCCTGGTTGAGATTCTGGTCTCAGATGCAGCTGGCATCTCAGAAGGACCAGCAGACATGTGGGCACAGAGAATCTGGCAGCTGCCAGGGCAGGCTGTCTTGGGGCTGTCCTAGTAGCAGGGCAGTCTGGGTAAGTTGGCAGCGAAAAGGATGGAGAGAGGAAGAGGGAGAACGTCTGTTCCCACAACAGCGATCAGTTGTCGGGCTGCACAAAACGTTGACCTCAGAAGTGGTGGAAACCAGCCACTTGTTGTGGCTGCGTGTGTTCTTATTCACACGTTGAGTCACGGTGTGTTTACAAAGGTAGCTTGTTACTGCCTGAATACAAGCGTGGACATATTTTCTGTCCTGCTCCTTCAAACTCTGGATGGGTGTGGGGGTCACGACAGCATAGATGAAGAAACTGGCAGGAAGTCGTCGGCAGTCTCTCCTCAGTTTGCCAGGAGAAGAAGAAGCGCCTTCGAAGTAGCTCCAGCACACTAGCTTGCAGCACAGGAAACAAGCCTGCTGCCTCGTCTAATTGGCACACTAGCCTTCTGTTCAGTCCTGCACTATTTTCCCTCGGTCTTATATAGCCGCTGAGCCTAGAAAGTTGGGGAAAAATAGCTTATGGAGTTGGCGGAGGATGGAGGATACAGATAATGACTCTGGGTATCTTCCAGCTGTCATTTAGGAATGTATGTACGACTATATAGAATGTCTTTTTGTGATTCCTTCAACTTAGTTTTGGGTACCAATACATGTATATTCATACAAATATATAACTAGAGTCATACAGCAGTTAGTTTTGTCTAGAAGGAGCAATTCAGATGAGCAGGCGCTGTAATTATTGAGCACCATCCAGAGTCATTGGTGATAAACACTTGAGTAAAAAGTATCAGTATAAACTGTGAGGGATGCTGTGCTGAGAACTGCCAAACTGTAGCATCTGCTTCAGCCTCTCACTGAAGCAGACTGGATCTGTTATCTGTGCTGGCCATTAGGTTTATGAGGCTCGTTCACACGTTGGAGCTGGTTAGGAGCGTGGACAGATAGCACATGGGAATTTGTAGGTTTTATGGCCTTTTTATGCCATTTAATTTACAGAAAGCTTTATGAAAAGACTCAATGAGTTGTAATAGTGGCGATAAGAGTTTTTCTGTCCTTGGAGATGTTTTTTGTAAGAGTCTCTAAAGCATGCAGAAAGGGCAGGGTTGTATAACAAAAGGCTTCTAGCTACTGTATGTAAAAGGCACATTTGTTTCACTTAACATAATCAGCAGGCAAAAAAAGTGAAAGTAGGTTACAGCATGTAGCTATTTTAATTACAGTTCTTCACATGGTAATCTTTTCATTTTAAAGTTGCGATAACAGCTCATGATATTTTACAAAAGATTTGTGCCGAAACAATTAGTCTATTATATGATTAGTTGAATGCAAGAAATTGATATCAAGTAATTATTTCAAGTAAACTTTGTGATCCTCTAGCTCTGGGGAAATGCTGATATGTATTATTTTACTATTTTCTGACATAATGATTTATCTGAAAAAAATCAATAGATTAATAAATCTATATTGAAAATAATCATTACTTGCAGCTAGGGGTGGGAAAAAAATCAATTCACCTATGTATTGCGACTTTTTTAATGCCAAAATAAAATTTTTTGCTTAATTTGAGTCTATGTGGAGGTCGAAGGAAGTTACCGCTTTTATTGTTGTAGTCAGCGTAACGTGACGTCATATCCGTTCCGTATCCGTCAACCAAAACAAGCCGTAGCCGGCCGGAGAGAGAGACACAGCAGTAAACGGCGGTTTTCAAAATAAGGTGTTAACAAAGGGAGCTGTATATACAAAATACATATATGGAAATAAGATTGATTGGGTTATATTCACCAGAAGTATAAAACATTACATGTCCTTTATAAATTAAAAAGAATATACCACTAATTTGTGAGGCAAATGTCTTTATTCTTTGATTTTTGGGTTGCTGGAAAAATGTAATAAATAATTCCTGCCAATGATTGATATATTTGACTTCAGGACATCTCTGACTAAATACATGCTGAAAATCAAACATTCTTACTGTATTAATTTAGATATTTTCCAAAATAAAAGTCCCTAGAAGTGTATGATTCAACTCTGCCCATAGTCTAGTGTTTAAAAAGTTAACAAAAATCACAATAAATCATAATATTGAATCGCAATATTTGTAAAATCGCAATACATATCAAATCGTCACCAAGTATCATGATAGTATCGATCGGGAGATAGGTATATCGTCCCGGCCCTACTTGCAGCACTGGAAGGATATTAAATGGATGAGAGTGAAAGTATGAAGGATACAAGATGTGTTTGATGACCAAAGTATAATGATATCAAGGCATTGCATCACATTTTACAGCCATCAAGCCACCAAAAAAAAAAAAAAAAAATCACCATTAACTTTTATTTAACCAGTCATAAATTATAGCCTAATGGCTGGTTATTTGTCATGGTGACTTGTACAGATGAGATATGCTTACCAACCGCAGCCCAAATGCACCAACAGTTGTTTGTGGCTTGTGTCTATCTGCCGCCCACACACAGCCACAAACACACTGAATCTGTCTTGCTTAGCACGTAGGCACATCCAGACTGATGTACACACACACACACACACACACACACATATATACCCACACAAACAAACCCAGGAGGAGAATAAAAGGCGGACCAGATGAGGGGATGTCTGCTGAGCTGTGGCTTGTCGCCAGGGTGACAGGGACCCAGCTCCCAGCATGCCGAGTGCGCTGCAGCTGCCGCCGGTGCTGAGAGAGCCACATGATGAAGATGATGCTTGGGCCCCATCCAGGGGTCTCCATCACAATGTGGGCAGAGAGGCTGTGTGTTTGTGTCTGAGTATGTGTGTGAGTGGGCGCACACAAATGTGTTTGCGAGACGAGGCAAGAGTCAACACAGTGGGCCACTCTCCTCGAAAACAATGATCTCAATCAAGTGCAGGTGCTTCCTACAACTCGAGTGTTTTCACCAAAACCCCTCCAGCTTGTTTTCACAGACAAGTCGCTGTAACCAGCTGTTCCCTTCCTCTCCGAAACCTGAAGCAGAGAAAGGAAAAAAAAAATCAAAACCTGGATTGCGATTTTTTGTGTGTCCTTTTGTTTCAGTCGCAATTCAGTGAAAGGCGTACCTGCGTCAGAAGCACCGAATTTTCTTTTCCGATATTGTCGGCAGAATTACAAAACGCTTTTCTTTGTCATGTTTTTTTCAAAGCTGCGAGAGAACACAAGAAAAAAAGCAGAAAACAATCAAGCCTCCGTGATTTGATAACGGTTCTCTTTTCTCCGAGGCCTGGGCGAAATAGAAAAGTAAATCAAGCAGTGGGAGCCTGGCGGTTAATATATGAAACTAAAGTGCATGAAATTTAAAAGTTTTCCAATTAAGCAAGGACTTAAAGCTGTTTGGAGGCTGCCGGGATGGAGATAAATGTGGGCTGAGGCTAATGAAGACCAATGCTGCTGATGACTAGGCACTACAACGTGTACACAGATAGCTGGGGACGCCGTGACGCCTTTTAATTGTCACCCCCCACCCCCCTTCGTCGGATAGGAATTATTATTAGCCCCCCACCACCGCCTTATCTCTCTCTTGTTTTCCCTCTCGTTCTCTCTCTTGTTTTCCCTCTCGTTCTCTCTCTTGTTTTTCATTTGTGTTTGTCATTCCTCTCTGCAGTTTGGCCAGTGGGTTGAATTTGCACTCATCTCTGTGTGTGCGTGCTACGTATGGCAATTACTGAACTGATGTTTTCTCAAATAATAATTCATATATTTTGTTTGCTTCTATTTTTGTTTTACTTACTTTACTTTACAATTTTTTTGCTGCTTTCCTGTTTTGTCATTTTCCTTCATTGTAACCTTGTGTCACCTCAGCATGTCATTCATAATTATACCACATATTAGGACTTTACAGGCTGATTTAGTTTATCATGGTTCAGGTCGATTTTTAGATAGGTAGTCTTAAAGGCGCTAAATAGCGGATGTCAAGGGAGAGTGATTTCATTCTCTACTCAGGTAGATATTACCCCTCTATATCTTTACATAGCAAATAGTTGTTTGCTGCTATATTAATGGATGGATATCAAATTTAGCACCTTTTTAAAAGAATCTATCAAAAGAAGACCAAGATTATAGATATCTGTAAAACTTGGAATCCGATGTTCTAAATGAGTTTGCGTAGGATTACAATCATGTGTTTTGAATACACTTGTCTTGTCACCTTTTGTTGTTGTGGCCCAGTTTACATGTAAAAACTAATTTCCTTGTTCAAATCAAATATTTCTTTTTGAATAACCCCCAATCAGACTGTACTCCGCACCCTTTTAAAGCTCTCCAAGCTCTCCAGTGTTGATTAGAAAGTTTGCTGCTAATGAGTTCTCCTGATAAAGAATAACTGGCATTGTTCAATACTCTGAGTGGCCCTAATGAAACTCCAGCTGATGAAGATTGTAATCGTGCGAGCGCCACATAATGAACGAGCGCTCCAAATTCCCATTTTCAAGTTGAATGCCACTCCTCTGGAAAGCCTCAATTTGTTTGACAATTAACCAATAGAAAATCTAAAAAAAATAAATAAAATAAATAGGCCATTTTTGTTGAAGAAAGTTTAACTTCTCGGTAAACCTGGCAGGAGAACAGAGGAGACTGATTGCAGTTTGAATAGATTATAATACTGTGGCCACTCAATGCTTGATTTTCTGAAATGTGATACTACATTTTTCTTCTTGGATGGTTTTACTGCACAATATGTTTCCACTTAATCTAAACAGAAAACCTGAAACAATTCAATGATTCAGAGGCACGTGATGTGCTGTCACACTTTCCTCAAACTAAACTATACAAACCCCAAATAAGTAGTTTCTCCGTTTTTTGGGAAATGTCCCAAAGCTGGCAGCTAGACCCAACATTAGCCCCGGCACAGTGTGTGGAGGGGAGCTACTGTTAGGGCTGACTGTCGCGGTGAAGGAATTTCCCCTGCGGTGATAATAATTGGCTCAACAGCGCAATATATGGTATTATTGCCTCTTTTTTTTTCAAATTACTTAATTTATTCTGATATTGTAATAGTGCTATATAAATAGGCGTTATTGTTAGGCTATTATTTGGAGTATTGTTGCTTTTTAAATGACAAAGATGACAGTCTTTAAACTAAATACTTGTTTATTGTTAAATGCAGAACACAGAAGGGCAATGAAGCGCAGCGTTTTTCTCACCTGAGATGATTTGGTTGCATGTGGTTGCTATGATATGGAATAGCTGCAGAAGTAATAATGGTGGCACAAGGTAGAGTACTTGCTCTGGATGAAGGTAAGCCTGAAGCACGTAGGGAGAGAGGACCGACACGCCGGTCTATGTGTATTAATTTCTCCCCCATTGTTTTTCTTTTAGCACTTGTAGCCTACATGTAAGATGTGATGGTTGGTCTTTATGGTATTTATCCCGCCCTTCCTCCATCGTGATTGGACGGCTGGGTAAAAAAGTGACAGTGGCAAGCGCAGCGTTTTCGACAACCAGAAAAAAAACACCAAACGTGCAGCGTTTAGTGCGGAATAGACGCTCGGCGCCTTGTCACGTGGCTGACGTTCGTAGCATAGTGTAAATACATGACGCTGCCATTGCAAGAAAATTTAAAAGAGGGAAACGAGAACATATCGGTTGTGGCGGTTGCGTTTGGCATTTCAACAGCGTGGTATTGTGGTTATTTTGACAGCCATAGCTTTTGTAGCTTTATAATACACCATAATTAACATCATGTTGTGTTTGATGTAAATATATACTATAAAATATTTATGCTATTATAAATTACGCAATTTTACCGCAGTATATTTACCGTCAGTGTCCCTTTCATTTCATAAGGTAACGATTTCACCACAGCTCAGAGTATTTCTGTCATTAGAGTTAGAACACCTACTGCAGGGATTTGGTTTGCTTTTTAAAGAGTCTGAAACCATTTCCACACAAAATGCAGGTAAATTTGAAAACGCATCTTGTTTGTCTGTTTTGGCCTTCCATCTTCAGTAATCTCTTGTTTTCCACCGCTGTAAACAAAGCTTTCAAAAATGCTCTTCAGCGCGGGTAGCTTGTATTGTTGTGTGGACAGGAAACGCTGACAGATTATGAGCTTGTTAACCTTTTTAAACTGAACAAACATGGCTTTCTCTTCGCAGTTGCTTATTTTTTTAATGTAAAATACAATATGCAAATGTCATTCTCTGTGCAGTGATAGTATAAAATATTATGATTTGATTGAAGTAGGATTGATTGAGGTCTCAATGCAGCAATTCAAGAATTACAATTGTCAGTATTTGTCACAGTCAGTGACATGTATGTTCTTACATGTTTAAGACAGTGTTTTTATATTTACCTGCAATAGTGTGTACCGGGCTTAATTTTATTTGAACAGTTTACGTCTTCGTAGTAAAACAGATTTTCTCTTTAATGGCTGAAATAAAAGTATAATGATTGACAGTGCTATAATTACATTTGTCTTTAAAAGCACACTCGCAAATTACCTTTTAATGTTTAATATTTAGTTTTCAAAACAAAGCTAATATAAAAAATATATTCTCACACACAAAGTCAATAACATTTAGATGAAAAGAAACACAACAAGGACTTGGCAAATATAGACATAACACTAATAGATGAGCACAATAATTACAGAGCCTTGCAAACACAGTAGAGCTACTCCTGTGCGTAAAGACATACCAGGGAGGTAGATGTATAAATAGTTCAACAGAAAAACACTGTTTCATAAAACCTCCTCTTTCTTTATCTCCTCCTCAGGATGCATTCCTGGTCATCGCTGCAATTCTGTTCTTTGTCCTCTGCGTCTACGCCTTCTTCTACCTCAACCTGAGCACCGAGATTAACCTGGATCTGGATGTGGATTAATAAGAGGTGGACAGTGTGCCCGACGACGACGTCTCGTCTCTACGCTTCACGAACGAGGACGGAGCACAGTCTGTCAGCTTTTTTTACGCATCTTTGGTGACACGGTGACAATGAGCTGGCTCTTCGGGAGAAATGAGACGATGCATCAAATAACTCGTGTTTCAGGCCGTTTGTTTTGTATCTAGACACAGTTTCTTCTTTCCTTTTTATTTTCTTCCAACTGTAATCATTATTATACTGACACTTATTATACTGTGGTTCTAATTTCTTCTTTTCTTTCCCTGAGTCTAGATCTGAGCTTTGATTATCTTTCCCTGAAAAAGTCAGTGACCTCTTGCTTCGTGGCACTTGTATAACATCCTGCTGCAAAATCTACATAACAGCAAAGAAGATGAGCAGCCTTTTTTTTTTTTTTTTTTCTTAACACAAGTCTTCCAAACTACAGTCAAGTCCTCTGTTAATCATATTCTGCGGAGTCACGTCCCACTGTTTTCTCCACTAATAGAAAAATGTAAATCTCCCGCCGAACCTCCCGTCACATCGAGACAAACACTTGCCTCGCATTCCAGTGCACAAACCTCTCCTCCCGGATATCTGGAGATCACAAAGTGTGAGATTAGAATCCACAAAGCCCTCGCCCTGATTGAAAGTGTGTGCAGAATACAGAACAACACATTCTACCTTTCAACATACAGCTGCAGAGACACGCATCCACGGGATTAGCATTACAAATATGATCCTGTTCTTTCATTTGAATGGAAATTACCGAGATGAATGGTGACTGAATAGAGGTGAGCCTTTATGTTTCTCATAAGGAACACCTTGATAATTTCCCTTCTTGTCAGATGCATGCATTGTTGTCCCCATAAGGATGTGATGTGTCTCTATATGAGTATGAAGGTTTGTCAGAGCCTCTTTATCGCTACCCTTTGTGCACAAGTACCGCAAGGTGCAAGGTCTGACCTTCCATTAACCATTCCAGTCCAAGTGCTTCCACTGTTTGAGAGCTTCTTTGTTAGCAAAGAGTCAGGGCCATTTATTTAGTCCATTTTGTTTGAAATGGCACTTTCTTTTTTCCATGTTATCACTTTCTATTCCGTGTTTTTCTCAGCACACATCAGGTCTTTCTATCAATAGCAATACTGTTCTCTAAAAGGCATTGTTTTGATATGACTCTTTTATATTAGTGTAATGCATTGAAGGCCAATACAAAATACACACAAGACCTTGTGACTTCTTTCATTCCTGACATGTTTCTTTCCCACTGAGTCTCTTTTAAAAACAAGTCTTGTGTCTGTGCCTGACTGTGGCTGAGATGAAATGTGAGACTTGATTTTGAGCTTTCAGTTTCTGCCTTTTACCCTCTTTTCTCCCATGACCTCTCAACCTCTAGTAAAAGACTACATGTCCAAGAAACCATTATGATAAGCGTGCACCCTCCCACTGGCTTTTATCTGGCCTTGGTACATCCAGACCCCCCCTCCTTCACCATCGTGAGTCACTCACATGTAACAATAGAAAGTCCGACCTAACAGACCTTCATATGTGACACCTGTTATCTAAAAGGTCACCGTTACCAACTTCAAGAGCTCTGACATCGGCACACGATGGGAAGGATCTGGCAGCGCAACCGATTTATTCAGACCCACGTTTGGCAAGATGAGATCACAAAAGTGCTATTATTGAATTGGTTTGTTTGGTATATACATTTTTTTTTACTGTTTGCTTTGTCGTTTTGATTCAGTTACAGGATACTATGTGATATATTATGTATTATCTTTCTGTATTTTTTTTTATTAAATTGCTTTAAAAATCAAAATCATGCATCTCTTTGTAAGAAACTATAAATAATGCAAAATAAGATTAAAGGACCTTTTTCTGTTTTAATAAATCTCAAGTGTGAACCAAGATATGTGTCAGCTTCTGCCTACATGACATTAGAAAAAAGGCATGTTCTATAAATTTCTATAAATTTTCAGCTTTTAAAGGGGAACTACGACTATTTTAAAAATTCATACATGTAATTCCTATGGTCTATACAGTCCAAAAAAATATCAGTAGACATAAACAATTCTCCCAAATCCCTAAATTAGGGTGCTAAAAAACTCAAATTTGTGGTGTCATCAAGTAAAGCAGTGGGCCAATGCTGAAGTGCCTTAAACATGCATTCTTTCTAACAGCCAGCAGGGGGCAACTCCTCTGGTTGCAAAAATAAGTCTGATTGTATAGAAGTCTATGAGAAAATGAGCCTACTTCTCACTTGATTTATTACCTCAGTAAACATTGTAAACATGAGTTTATGGTCTCAATCGCTAGTTTCAAGTCTTCTTCAATACAGCATGATGTTCATTTAGTAAATTATGGTCCCATTTTGAGTCAAATAGACCATAAAGCAGGGGATGCTTTAGGGCGTGGCTACCTTGTGATTGACAGGTCGCTACCACGACGTTGTCCGGTCTGGGAGTTGTCCGTGTTTTTGTCTTACAACTTCACCCCTTTTCACACTGTGTTTTCAGTTCATGAAAGTTCATCTAAAAATGTCTTATTCAGCGTTTGGTTGTACTCAGCGCCACCCTCTTGTGTCACTTGTGGTTGCAAAAATACAAGATGGTTTTGGCCAAAAATCAAGATGGCGAAGGCCAAAATACCGAACTCGAGGCTTCAAAAAGGCAGTCCACAAACCAACTTCACGGTGACTACATCCACTTCGTACTGTATATATATAGTCTAAGTGTGGAGCTGCTCCGTAGACGATGAATGGGGAGAGATGTTCTAGATGACACTGAGAGCACCCAGAGGAATGATCTGAGTATAAAGGTACAATTTCTGTTTCACATCTGACAACACTACAATAGAATAAAGCTCATTTGGGTATAAAAAAGAAAACAAACATCCTGTGGGTCCACAAAATCAGTCTCCATTCATTGTCTATTGTCATTCATTGTCCAGACTTTATACCCTATGACATCACAAGTTTGAGACTCACTTCTCTGGTTTCTGGCTTTGAGAGAGAGGAGCTCATGTTCACACATACTGATTGAACTTTACAAGGCCATGGAAATAACATATTGGAATTCTTAAATTAGGTGGTGTTCCCCTTTAAAACTGAATACTCTAGCTAATGCAGACAGTGAGGGTGTCCTGAGCATAAACAGACAGCAGTATCAGATTTTTTCCAAATGCTTGAACGTGTCTAAACCCATTTCTGTTGCAAAGCTCTGACCATTATCGCAAATATTCAATAATATAAAGGAAGTGTTGCATTTAAACACAATAGCAGCTGATCAGGCAGCGTATACTTTAGATAACACCTTGACATTATCTTAACTACCAGTAATGTTTTATACTTCTTTATCCGTGAAGGTTTATATTTAGCTGTTAAATGCAGGTGTAGTCATTACTTGAGTCTTAAAAGTTAATGAATTAAAAAAATCCCATTGTCGATTTACTTTTATGGGGTATAAGCATCCCATTATTTCTCTTAGATTGCTTCAATTCCAAGCTATAAACAACGGTGTTCTATCAGTGATGGCTTATTAAATTGTATTGACTAGTAATGTCTTCATTGGTCTATATGTCGTGTCATGGCCTTTCCTTAATAAGAGCAAGGCTGCTTGTGTGTCAACAAGTGTAACCGTGACGACGTTCCCTCAGTGAGATGCTACAGTATAGATCCACACAGCAGAGATAATCCACACCAATGACAAAAGGACACGGGTGTGACGTCAGCACTCGTCTGCTAATTGACGGCGTTTCACTGACTCCTGCTCACCGCAAGTCAAACGCATGAAATTAATCAGCCAGTAGCGTTGTATGAGCGTTTAGCATGACCTTAACAGCATTCCACAGGAGTTGAACGCGCTGAAGCTTTACCTACCATCCTGTGACAAATGAGCTAGACGCCACGCGCCCAAATCCTACTCATTAGTCATGTGAGGTATGTCACCAAGAGTAATTATACTTAGCCCCAAACTTGCATATGCAACAACACACACACACACACACACACACATACGTAATGTTGCTGCACTTTCCCACACTCGAGCCAGTAGGAAACGTTCTCATACATGTACGGCTGTTTACCGAGACATGAATCATAATTACGACTGCTGGTGAACTCGACACTGCGCATTTTGGAGCACGCTAGGTTTGGCTCTCGTGGTATTTGCCTTAGACATAAACAAACACGTGCGTTTTGTCACATTTTCTGTCCGCGCCATGACGTCATGTGAACATAAATGCACGTTGACCTCAGAGAATTTTCTGTTTAGTTTCTAGGACGGCGTTTACTTCTGTTTTGGTGCCATTTCTTGTGTTGTGTGGGAGCATGCCGTACAGAGGGGCTTGTGCAGCTGCCTTTCTCCTGAGTGTGTTCATCTGTGTGTGTGTGTGTGTTTTCAGTATTCAGCACCGTGCCTTTGGCCATGCTCCAATGGAGCGCTCAGTCTCTCTGACGGACCGGTGAGAAGTGAGGAGGGTCAGTCCCGCCAGGAGCTCATTTAGTCCCTATCTCTATCTCACACACACACACACACGCACGCACGCACGCACACACACACACACACACACACACACACACACACACACACACACACACACACACACACACACACACACACACACACACACACACACACAGACTCCACTAGTCACTCTGACAGGGAGACTCATCGCTCCTTCTCTCTCTTACACACAGATGTGCACACACACACACACACACACACACACACACACTGCTGCTGCGCTCCCATTAGGGAGATATAGCGAGAAGACAGGACTGATGATGCATGTCACAAAGTACTACTGTACTGCCTCCCTCTTTCTCTCTCCCCCCCCACCTTCCTCCTTTTGTCTTCCCCATCTCGTCGATTTGCTGCATTTCTTTAACTGCTTGCACTTCTGCTTAAAAATTAAAACATGTATATAAATAACATGTAAGATTTTTTGGTGCATACATCCACAGTCAGAGGGTCATAATGGTAAAACGACATAAAAGCTTAAATTTCTCTTTTAATCTGAGTGATGCATTGCATATTTGAAAACTGTAACTCATCTAATTAATGCAGTGAGTGATGTAGAGTATTGTGTTGTACCAATATGTGGCTGTTTGCATTGTTTTTTTTCATACAGGTTCTTCTACCTATCCACCGCATTACCAAAATGCAGGTATCCGCCGACTTTAATGTGAAAAACAAACATGACCGCGTCAACGCCGAACTTGACAGTAAGACTTTGGTGTTTAATTCTCCGCCGACCTCTGTTGCCCGTGTGTCTGATATGAATGCATTAGCAGGATTGCGCTGTGCGGTGGATTAGAAACTCCCCTGTGCTTTGTGAGGTGTGTGGTAATGCCAGACTTAGCGGATTCCGCTGCGAATCACATCCTCCCATCGCCCTTCTTAATCCCTGATGCGCTGCCTAATGACACAGAGACCGGAGAACTCAGCGGGAGAGCGGAAGGAAAGGCGGGGAGGGCAGGGGGGAAAGTGACAGGAAAAGTTGCGACGACTCAGAAGGTGTTCGAGGTCTGATAGAAAAGTATGACTTAACTCTTACTGACTGACACTAAAGACGTCGCTGAGCTTTCTGTTGCAGTATTTGTGAATTGAAGGAAATGTGCAAGTTTTTTTTGTGTGTGTGTGTGTGTGCGTGTGTGTTTGCATAATCAGTGTGTCATGAGCGCATAGGGCAGGTGCTCAACAGGTGTGCTCTCTGATACCAGTCCCTCTCCATTTGCCTGTCTGTCCCTCCATGTTTGCACACGCTCATTGTGTTCTTCATAGAGGAACACCTGGGCTCTGCTGTACCTGGGCTTGTTGCCCAGTCCTTGGTCTGACAGCGCACACACACACACACACACACACACACACTGGAACACAGCCAGTTCCTGTTACTGGCTGAAGCAGGAAGCAGCAGCTGACATCCTATCCTCCAGTTCCCAGGAGACTCAACACACTGAGTAAACCATCCAAGTCAGACCCACTTGAGACCGGCTCACCTGAGAATCGTCCCTCTTGTACACACCGGTTAAATGGAAAAGGAGAGCACTGAGGACTCTGTTAGCACGTTAAGCTAATAAGTATCGGGTACTTCTGTTGGATTCTCTAAGGCTGATTGTTTTGGGCATCCGTTTGTTTTGCCTTTTCAAGCATGGTTTATCATGCCAACAAAAAGCGGCAGTATGCATCAGAGATTTCTGAGCTAAATTCCAGTGAATAAACCTCGGTGGCAGATGCCAAACTCGGCCATGGCTCGTCTGTTTAGATCAGCGTACCTCTCCAGGCAACAGAGACAACTATATTTTAAATAAGCTAAAAACACGAGCAGCCCTTTGCTTACTTAATGTCTTGTGTTAGAGGCTTTAAAAGTGTCTCAAACGATGAAAGAAATACATGGAAAATAGTCAAAATATTTGACAGCAGGTTTGATTTGATTTTTGCTTGTTGTCTGTATTAATCAATAACTGCCCTTTATTGTGCCGGAGACGAGGACAAAGTCGTCCCCAGTGAGAAAAGAGAGGCCTCGAAGAAACCGAACAGAGTTTCTGTGTTTCTCACAATGGTCTGCTTGGCCATGCACTAGTGAGCGTGGGATTACCTGAGGGAATAACACAAACAGGTTGTCTCCATTTCTTTCTGGTTTGTTGTGTTTTTTTGTTTTTTTTACTGAAATAAGGAGATCTCAGCAACCCCCCCTTCTCTCTCTGTGAGTCACTGTTCCAGAGAGTAGGCAAGCACTGATGAGTGCATTCAAGTGGCTTAGTGGCTCACTTGATTGTTTCTCAACCATCAGGCTCTCCAATCACTACCCAGTTTTTAAAAAAAACTTTCAGTTATTTATTCATTTAAGTGATACAGGGGTTGCCTTACTTGTTTTGTAATTTAAAACACTTTAATTTCATTGTTTTTCGAACATGTATTTGTATATTATTTGCCTATTTAAATGTTTGTGCTCTAATAGCAGTAGTGATGCATTTTTTTCCAACCACTTAAAGGCAACAGGACAAGCTGTGAACACAATATTGACTTATTATCACCTTATAAAGTTGTTATGGATAATGTGTTAGAAACCTGACAAATGTACTCCAATATTCACTCTCTTTTAGCTCAGTTTTGGTCTCCACCAAGTACTGATTGGCTCCTTAGTTGCTAAATGCTCCACTGCGTTCACCAACTAGTCTCTCAATTTGTCTGTCTGTCGTTTGGTGCTGAGCAGTTATCCTACATTGGGTGTATCCAAGTTAATTCACTGAAAACAAACTGCCTGATGCAGCTGGAGACGAGGATGGTTAGAGTAGCAAGACTGAACCAAATCAATTTCAGTTCCTACGTTTACATGCATAAAAAATCCTGTTTTTGCCCTTATTTAACAAAAACAATATTCCTACTAAGCTGTTTACATGGCTAATGAAAATGAATATTCCACTGATATTTCCGTTTACATGCAGCCGTGCACACTCCGATTAACATAACTGGTGTCGGACTTGTTTGACCGTGCAAACACAGCCTCCCTCTTTCATTCCTTCAACCACCTTCTTGAAAAGGTCGGTGTTGCGATATTTGCACATATCCAAAAACCTGTTGATATCCAAGTCTTTCATATTGTTTAAAAGTAGGTGTGTTTCTCCTTCTGACCAGAAATGTGGGCTTTTCTTTTGGGCTTGCATCTCTGCAAACTGTCGGCTAGTTGGTTTGTGTACAACACACAGAGCTGACCGTAAACGGGCAAGAAGATATGTGTCGCAAATTGCCGTAAAAACCCTGAATGAGACGCATATTCAGGATGCACAGTAGAATGCTCCTTAAACCTTAATAATATCTGCATATCCCACATGTCTTAAGCAGAAAATACTTAATTTAGAATAAGTGGATGTGCACATAAGTGTGCATGTAAACATAGTCAATTGCTATGAACCAAAAAAATGAGCTGAAGGACGCTATACGGCTCTGTAGAGCTGAAGGAAGCGGCAGATTTGGGTGAAAGTTACTACAAGCGATACCTTTCACATTACACATAGTCTTTTGATGGATTAATAAAATTGATTAGCGCAGCTTTAAATACAATAAACATGCAGTTACGCTGAAATTGATTTCAACCTCAATTTAGTAATTTGTTTTTCTTCTCTAAACTTATCCGTAACAGCAGATGATGAACAATTAGCCATTGTTCCGTCTTCACGTTTTACAGGCCCAGAGTTGACCTGGGCACGATACCAAACCCCAAAGGAACAACACATTAGTTACATTAGCAGCGTAACCCACATCGTTAGCGGTGACATTTTAACGGGCTGAAGCAGCAGTCACTGTGTTTTGGCAACAGCGACAATGGCAGATGATACATGGTCCGAGGAGATGGTGGCTATCAATCTTTCTGTTCACCTCTCCATCTTGTTCACTTGTTCCCTCTTTGTGGGTGAAACAAACCCGAACAGATATCACATGACACCGGGGTAACGAGCCAGAACGCAGTCCCAGTTTTTCGGGGACCATGGAGATGTATGTAGCGGTCGTGTGTCTTTCTGTGAGTATTTTGATTTGTGATTACTTTCTGTTTTTTTACCTGAGCGAGGTCTCTCAATGGTTTCCTTTAGGGGATGTTGAGAGGGTCATTCAGAGATCATCTTTGTCTTTGATTTTAGAAGAGTCGAAGCAACAGGAGTCATACCCCGGAGGCTAAATGAGAGCAGGCACCCACAGACATGCTCTTTCTTTCTCCTTTTTCCTCACACACTGCCCTCTCTATTTGCATGCCACTGTCCACTCTCTCTCCTTCTTGTCCCCTTAAGCCAGAGGTCACTCGGGGTCAGGGCAGATATCATTCAGTCAGAGGGGCCTTAGTGGAAGAAAGAGTGCCATTCTTTTCTCTTGTTTCATTTTCTTCCATCTCTGCACCTCTGTCCTTCTAGATATTTGGCGCCAGAAAAGTCCTCTGTCAAAGGGCTAGTGAGACAACGGGCTATGGTCAGTGTTCAAAGATGTTTTCATGGCTGCCAGATGCTGGATTTATTGTGCCTGGATAAGGGCTTGACTTGGGTTTTGTCCTGCCGTGACACACATTGGATATACATTTTATAATTTTTTGTGCTATCATTATGGTTTGTGAATAGATCTTTTGTTTTATGACATGTATATTTGATGTATAGATGTTGGAGGAATGTTTTTAGCCATCCTAACGATGGCAGTGGTGGGCAGTTGGTCAGTCCACCACTTTGGTCCAGACTGAAATATCTCAGCTACTATTGGACGGATCGCCATGAGATTTTGTGCACATATTCAAGATCCCCTGTGGATAACTTGTAATGACTTTGGTGGTCCCTTCACTTTTCCCTATCACCCCATGAGATTGACCGTTACAACCCAGAGGTGGTGTAGGGGTGAGAGAAGCAACATAACAGCCAGTGTTCTCAGGCAATCACTTGATTTATTGCCTTGGTTGGAAAATAAAGGAAAAAAATTTACAATCACTTATGTTAAGAGCACTTAAATATCAAAAAGCAAGGGCTTCGGTGCCGCCAAGACGTTTGACAAAGAAAGAAAAAGCACATCTCCTAATCCAGTAGATCCCTTAACAAATACACAAACTAAACTCCACCCAAAAGAAAACCACAAAACTAGTGCCTCTTACAAGTTAACAGATACAAGAAGATAAGGTAAACTGACTCCAGTTACACAATCAAACGAGTTAACAAGCGAAAGTAGAGAGAAAAAGGGGAGAAAAGGGAGAACGCAGCAGACTAAAACGAAATAAGGAGCGGTCAACCCAGAGCCCATAACATTGACATTTGTGTTTTTGACACTCTGGTTTGTCCGTTGCTAGCTAGCTCACAGCTAATACCCATACTAGGGATGTTGCACACTGGAATTGACAATTACTGTGATATTTAAAAATGAAATATTGATATCATGTTAATAATACACACGTTATAATATTGTGTAATAAATCCAGCGCCTCTTAAATTATTTTTATATAGCCTACAGTTATGGTTGCAGACTCTCTCTCCACCTCCCTAAACTCCTATTTTGAGTGTAATTAATTTGCTGAAAAAGAGACAAAACGCACAATAAATAAAAATAAAGATTAATTTGACTGATGGCATTATTATTATTTTAACATTTTCTGTAGATAAAGCAATAATATCGTTATCATGAATTATTTTTGCCACGATAATCATGTAGTGACAATCTTATATCGTGACAGCCCTAACCCATACGGTTTGTACATTTGTTGTTTGGGGCGCATACACACAAATGGCATAGTGGTCAAATTCGCATGAATGACAGAAGGCAAAATTTCACTTTTGGTTTCTTTCTGTACACACATTTAGTCTTAATAAAAAGTGTGACTCATAAAAGTATAACATTGATTTTGAAATACTTTCCTGCAATACAGTTTTTCTGACATTATGCCATCTCAAAGTAACACTCACTATTATTCAAAACACTGCTCTCCTCAGGTCCAGTTGATTTCTTCTCTGTAGTGCAGAGATCAGCCAGTGGAAGCATTGTTCTGTGTTTAGCACACTGTAAGGCCTTGTTATGCTGATTTGTGATGTTCCAGGCACTTTAGTGATGCTATAAATTACCTCAGCAAAGAGAAACATCATACCAGCTTCAGCGGAGCAAAATTATTATTATTATAGCATTAAGAGTTTATTGTCATCCTTCAGAGATTATAAATTCTGAATTATTACTGCTGGGACACTTAATGGAGACTTATCATGAAAAACTCACTTTTTCAGTGCTTGTGCACATACATTTGGGTATCTGTAGTACTTACCAACCCACAAACTGTGAAATAAGACAACCCAGTCAGTTTTCAGTGGGCTGCCGATCAGAAAACATGTGATTCAACAAGCCATCCAGATATGGCTTCCTTTCCTATGTCACATACAGGCTCATTAGAATATATCACCCATAGCTTGAAAACTACCTTTGGAAAGGTGCACCATATTTTTCTTGCAAGCCAATCAGAGCACACTGGGCTTTTTCAGGAGGGGGTCTTAAAGAGACAGGTGCTGAAACAGAGCGTTTCAGACAGAGGGGGAATACAGGTATATTCAGACAGTATTAGAATTTTTATTTTTTTAACATTAAAGCATGTAAACATGTTCTAGTAGGAACCCAAAATACAAGTATGAACCTGAAAATAATGAAAAATGAAATGAAAATGATATGTCTCCTTTAAGGCTCCAACAAGTTTGCACCCTACAAAGCTGCTTATATCATCAAGATGTGCCTCGAAGTCATTGTGTACAAAAAGCTTAAAGTTATCACAGGATCAACATCACCTGACAGGCGGCTGTCTGGGCCGTCTGCACACACAGTGACATATCGAGTGACACAGCAGTTTACACAGGTCCGCTCACCAAAAGAGAAAAAAAAAACTTCCTGTGATATTTGCATTTGACTTCTAAATATCCTCCTCTAAAACACACACACACACACACACACACACACACCTAAACACACGCACACACACCATATGAGTGAGTGAGAGAGAGAGAGACAGCGAGCTGACAGGCCTTGAGGCTAAAGTGAAATTTACACAGACAGGCCTAATACCAATACCTTTCTGAAGGACGACTCTTACACCACAGTGGGTATGTCTCATTAAATTTAATACACATCAGAGGGCAGTATGTAGGTGTGTGTGAGTGTGTGTGTGCGTACGGGTGTGTATGTGACACCTATCTGTACCGGACCTATTTTTAATGATGGGATTAGATAACACACACCTGTGGCCTTTTCAATATTTACACACACACACCCCTATGGCTCAACCGATTAGACTGTTGTCAGGCCATATAATAAGCGTTATTGGTCGCTATAAGGATCATAGATGTGAGTCAATAGGGGCCTACTACACCCACTAGTAGGTTTTATCATCTATTCACTTGGTAGATCACTGAGAGAAGGTCTAAAAGAAGACAACAGTGACCTCTAACGACCGTCGTAATTATGACAGGAGCAGAAGCGAAAGTCAGGCGCTGTAGTATACACAGCATGAAACTCCATATGGGGTGGAGGTCGGGGCTGATGGATGTGACAAACCTAAAGAAGTTGTTGTTTTTGTTGCCTAAACCTAAAGAAGTTGTAGTTTGTGTGGTTTAAACTTAAAGAAGTTGTAGTTCTTGTTGCCTAAACCCAAAGAAGCCTTTTTGTTTGTTTTAAAAACGTAACATTTCATTCAGTCTTATGTGTTAGAACGTGTTGCTTTTAAGTTTGCTTCCACTTTTACAACATAGTAGGCCCCTACTGACCCACATCTATGGTGCTCATAGCGATCGATAACACCTATTTAATGGCCCGACAGCAGTCTAATCAGGTGCATGGCTGGCCGTTGAGCTGATCCTGTGTTTGTCTCCACACTGTCCATGTTTGCTTGAGGCGCCCCACCCCACTCGACTTTAGCTCGTCTACCACCACAGAATTGTTGATCACTTAATGCACGATCATATACTGTTTGTTTGGATGTTAAAACTACAACATGCCTCCCTTCCTCTCAGTTTGGTTAGCTCCCAAACACTTCACTCATCTTAATTATCTGTCTACCAAAAATAACACAGCTGGTTTCCATAACAAACCCTCAAAAGACTAAGAATGTTCCTGATACCCAATATGGCATCCTCTTAAGTACAAATAATGTTCTTTATATAGTTCTTCCCAAATGTGATAATAATTGTTTGTATCCTGAAAGCCTCTGAGGAAAGTTCCAGTCCGCTGCAAATCACATCTGCCGTGATTTTCAGATTGACACCATATTTTTGCAGCAGCCAACGGTTTTTCATTATTTGAATACGGTATGAAAATCATCTGGCATGAGAAATGAAACTTCCTTGAGCAAAGTAGTGAATATATCTTTTTTTATTGATGTTGTCAAACCACAGAAATAACAAAAAATCAATTTCAGATGACAAACAATGAGCAAACATGAATGTCATTAAAAGGAAAATGTGGGTTTGACAGTTCCTTGAATTAAAGTTTTTGTTTGGCAATTGTTGTTGTTATTCTGTTGTTATGTTTTTTATTGCACAGTGGCTTTAATGCATCAATATCCAAACAATGACAAAAACAAACGGCTCAAAACAACAAAACATGCCTTTCAGCTGAATACAAATCCAAATAATTTCAATACAGATGGTGAGAACAATACAAAAAATGTGAAGATAAAAATTTACAAAAAGAAAATGTTTGCAGTTTATTGTGTTTTTTTTTCTTCTTCTTCTTTTTTTTAGCCTTAGTTAGTTTTAATACTTGCAATTTCTAACAATTTTTGCTGCTGCTCCCCTGTGTATATAGAAATATTCCCTTTGTGTGTAGAAGATTCCCAGCAAACCAGAGAATGTGACAAAGTGCTAATGTTCATCTTGGACATATCCTGTTAATTTCTTATTTTATTGCACATAAAGATGCATATTACAATTCTGAGTACATTGTCAAAAAAGCTGGAGGTTTAATCACTTAGGAGATCATGGCCATGATCATAGCTCTTTCACGGGCGGTAACCTCCGGCCCTGAAAAGTGAAGCCAATGCTGAAGTGCCTTAAACTTGCATTCTTTCTAACAGCCAGCAGGGGGCGACTCCTCTGGTTGCAAAAATAAGTCTGATTGTATAGAAGTCTATGAGAAAATGACCCTACTTCTCACTTGATTTATTATCTCAGTAAACATGAGTTTATGGTCTACATTGCTAGTTTCAAGTCTTCTTCAATACAGCATGATGTTCAGCACGGTATGCTTTAGGGCATGGCTACCTTGTGATTGACAGGTCGCTATTACGGCGTTGTCCAGTCTGGGAGTTGTCCGTGTTTTCGTCGTAGAACTTGAACTCTTTCACAGTATGTTTTCAGTTCATGAACGTTTTTTGTAACATTTCGGTCGCTTAAAAATGTGTTATTCATTGTTCGGTTGTACTTAGCTCCACCCTCTCGTGTCACTTCTGGTTGCATGGTTGCAAAAAGCCAAGATGGCGACAGCCAAAATGTCGAATTTGAGGCTTCAAAACGGCAGTCCACAAACCAATGGGTGACATCATGGTGACCACGTCCACTTCTCATAACTCTTGTTGGGTACTCTAAATTATAGAGTACGGTCTTGACATGATCTATATGAAAAGCGTCTCGAGATAACTTCTGTTATGATTTGAAGCTATATAAAAATGAATTGAATTGAATTGAATTCTATACAGTCTATGCTCTTACAGCAGGCTTTACAACAATATTTAATTCCGTATCGCAAAAACATGCATTAATTATCCTCACTATGATATCACGTCAAAAGTGCTCATTGCAGCTTAGCGGGCTGACGTAGAGCGTTCAAAATATGTTCCGCCAAACCAGCTCACAGCTTGTTTTAATTGTCTCCCCTCCACTCTCCCTCCCAAAAATAAACAAAGCTGCTCAGAGTGTTATAAATCACTATGTTCATGCGAACACGGACCAGTGTTTTCAAATTGAACATGAACCGCCTACCTCAGTAAACTCCCACCACCTCAACTATAGGCTGTAGATAAAGAATGGCCTTCCAAACACCTTGTCCTCATCACCCCATCACCTTGACCAGAGGGAACTAATGAATGAAAAAGTCCCTGAAAATCATATACAGGTGCTTACCACGTCTCTAAATAGACTTGGCTTGTGCGTGCATTTCTGCCACCTGTGACTTATTTAAGCAGAAGCTTGTGGTTTAGTTCAGAGTTTCCCAGGTCATCTCTCCTGCCTCTGCCTCGCCCCTCGAACCCTGTTGCACATCCACACTATTTACCATCATATTCACTCTCCTTCCCAAGCTCATAACACTTACTGCCCCCAATACACACACACACCTAGCCCTGACCCAACGTCTCCTCCCTCAGCCACAGATAGTGTAAAAACGGGGGTGAGCCAGACGGATCCCAGGCCTCGACACAAGCCAGTACCAGGGTGAAACAGGGAGCATCCCTTGCATACTTGCCCCCTGACTCACCCGCGAGCCTGGGGTGAGCTCATCCAGCTCCCCCCCTCCCCTGTCTCCCACGCACCCCTGTCCCTCCTCGCTCGCTCGCTCGTCTGTCTCACCTTTCACGTCTCTCTTCTTTTTTTTTCCCTTTTTGTTTTTCTGTTCACGGTCTTTGCTTTTAGCCATTTTCTTGTTTTTTTTATCACAACACACTATAACCTCTCTGTGTGACCGTTTTATTAGCTTTGATATGACTTTCATTTTTATTTTCCACTTTTGACTTCACGCTTTTTTTCCATTAATGTCTGTTTGTCATAAAAATGAAAATGAGATGCAAAAACCGCAAAGAAATATAAATATCAGAGCATATGGAGGAATATTTTAATCAGCATGCTCTGCTTATTTGCAGGTTTAACACTTTTTTACTCATTGCCATCTTTGTAGTGTCACCCTGCCTGTGTAAAATGAATAGCACACACTAATCTAATTTTATTACTTTGCTTTTTGAATGATAAAATATGCTGCTCTTGTCCAATGAAATGAAGAAAATAATTAATACACTTCATTCATAAACTCATCACAAACTGTATTGCTTAAGGTTACAATTGCAGAGGGTTGTGCTTCATCATCTTGCATTGTGTGGGATCTGTACAGAGAGCCGTTGCCTCCTGAAATGACCCCTGCTTTTCTCCCTGGGATCAAATGAAACCATAGTATAGCATCCCCAAAGGGAACTCTCAAAGCTGTTTAATGTTCACAGTCTTTTGGTATTTGGTCTTAAAATATATTCATCTTTAAACAAATACAAATATCTTACATTGTATCTGGTTTGTAGAAAGATAAATACTGCATAATGAACAAGTGTTTACTATCTCAATCTGCCTATTTTTACACTTGCTTTAAGGAAAATTACATTTGAAACTCAAACAGAGACTAAATATTACGATACAGTATGTCTTTAGTGCATCGTTTCAGATAGGTACAAGCGGGATAGTGATACGCAACCCGGTCTCACAGGAAGGCGTGTAAATAGAACAACATTACAATGACATTTCGCTTGTCATGAGGACGCATTATAGGCTTTTCACGTGTCATTTACACGCCACGTAACAAACTATGTTAATGTCTGCAGTTAGGTTGAGGCAACAAAACCACTTGGTTAGGTTTAGGAAAAACATCATGGTTGGGCTTAAAATAAGTACGTTAACTAAGTAAAATACTTACGGAAACAACGTAACATAAGTACGGAAAACACGTCACAATCACTAAAAAACACGTGCCAAGCGTCACTAACTTACAAAACAAAACACCAGTCTCAAACATCGGTCTTCTGGTTTTAAAGTCCTGTGGTTGTTGGACCCATGCACCTCCCCACTCGCCCGCTATAATTGGTCTTTCTCACTTTTTATTCTACATCACTAGCTCTGAGCATTGCATATTTACGCAGATGCGTTTAGATTGTAGTCAATACGGGATACATGATGTACAAACGACACATGCAAGAAAGGCGTTCTTATTGCACTGCTAAATGCCTTGTGCATTATTGTGTCATTCATACGCCTTTTCGTGTGAACAGGCTGCGATACAGTATATACAGGAGCCACCAAGCCGACCATGTCAAGTACAATCTATCCACATCACACTGAAATCAGGCATTAATCAATTGACACACACAGGATACCAATTAACTCGACCCTTTGTTGCTCTGATTGATGGTAACTGGCGATCTTGGCGACAGTAGTGGTTGAGAAGAGCATTCAAATATGAGTCTGAGTGTTAGTTATATGAATTATTTTAAAGGTTATATGACTAATAACAAGGTAACCATTCACCACATAGAAACCTAAGCTTTCAAGTATACAGAGCTGCACAGATGCTGTTTGCCGTCACAAGTACTATTTTGTTATACCATGACCGGTTGATGTACTGGTTATGTCACACATTAAAGCGTGCACCTAAACCAGAAAGCATGGCAAAGTAGCCACTAATACCGCATTGTTTTTTTTTCTTCTGCACCATGACACGTTGTCGAAGCATTCTTTTGACAGTATAAAAAAAAAAAATAAATCAACCTTGGATGTTCATGTTAAGTCTGATTTGCAGAGGAAGGTGTTGCTATGATAACAACATCCGAGCACCACATACTGTAGATAAATGGGATTCCTGTAGCGCTCCAATGGTTTCTTTGCAGAGCTATGATCCAATTCATCCTCCGCCCATAGCTATTGTGTTGTCAGAGCATCAGCTGAATATGAAAAGATTCTCTGAATTTGTTGCTTCCAGCGTTTTATTTACTCTGGCTTAACATTAACCATAGCCTCTTTGTTAAAAAACAACAACAAGGGAATGTGAGGTGTAGAAGATGAATGAATATACAACCATTTTTACCCAGTTGCAGTTCAGTGCAATTTTCAGCTGGAGCCACGTGCTGCCCTCCGCTGCAAATTTTCTGTGGCGCAATTGATGGCCTATTCATCTCATTTAATGTTGTTACACTGAAAGGCTGAATTGCATTCGTGGAGAAGGAATGGATCGCGTATTCACACATGTTACAAGACACAAAGAGCACTTAAGAGGACCCCTGGAACTGCCGCCAGAGAAAAAGGCAAAACGATTACATCCACTGTTCCCATTATTTCGCTATGACCCTCGCTTGAGAGGCTGACACCCAGATTACTTCTTGCAAATCAGTTTAATCTGCCATCACGGTAACGCAGATTCTGTGGGAGTAGCATATATGCAGATGCCGCCATCGCTACTTAACTATTAATTGTATTCACTTGCACATTGTTGCTCCCCGAGGAATTGGTATCAACTTTTAGACATAACATGAAAAAAAAAAGGTCTGAAAAATGAGCCAAGTACCCTCTCCTACACTATATTTATTGTGTAATATATACCGTTTATTATCTCTGCATGATGAAAGCAGGGAAGTGTACAACATATACCATATATTCTGAGTAAATTAGGTGTATTCGACTGGAGCATGCAAGGAGCCTCACAAAGTGAAGTGTGTGTTTTCAAAAGACTGTAATTGGTGGTGTTTCTTGGTGTGAAGCAGTTTGGTTGACGAAAAGGGATCAGGCATCCCATGATCCTCCACTGTCCCCATGGCGCCTCAGAGTGAGTCATCCAAATGGGCCAGAGTGCTTGTTAAACATATGTTTCAGGCGAAGACGTCAGGCGAGTTTGTGCGAAGTTGCAAGGCTGCGGAGGAGTCTCTGTTCTGTATGGATGCTGGCTTTTCTGTGAGGGTGTGAGTAATTACGGCGTTGTACCTTTAATATGTGTGTTGTTTTCAAAGAGTATGTGATTGTATGATGTGTTTTAGCTGCAGACAAGCGCCTGTAAGTACACCTTCTTTCTCAGGTGTCTTTGGATAAGTGCAAGTGATGGTATTTAAACACTGCTTTATGTGTGTGTGTGTGTGTGTGTGTTTGTGTGTGCGTGTGTGCAGCTCTGCACACACTGCCAAATATAATTACGACCTCCCAGGGCCACTTCCCACTGTCTGGGCTGGCTCTCCCAGCAGGGGTAGATTGGGAGAAAATAAGGGCTTATTCACTGGACTATAAAAAGAGCTGTAAACAATCCCACATTGTAGCTACTGGGAGAAAACAGAGAGCTGGCAGCGTGGAGGAGGAGGAGGAGGAGGAGGCACTCGGCTGGCTGACTGGCTCCGACATCGGCTACTTGACTGACTATCTGGTTAGTTGGGTTGTTGGGGAGTTGCTGTACAGTTTGTCTGTCCACTGTTCTCTACTTGCCTCTCAGGCCAGCTCTGCCACACATTGAGGCACTTAGTAGAGAAGGAGAGAGTGAGAGTGAGAGGGAGTTTAAGAATGAAGAGGAGAGACGGCGTTTGTGTCTGATGTGACCGTCAAAACCTCAGATCCACTTTCCCAGCATGCCAGAGTTTAGGCCAATTAAAGAGATGTGTAATTTCAGAGTGACGCTCTTTGATTTAGCTGTTGTTGTTCTGTACAGACTGAGTCACACACTTAGTATAGCTGCTGCTTCACAATGACACTGTTTGAAAATGGTCGATTCAGGCCAAGTTGACACCTGTGACTTTTAGCATGTGGAATTGTTATGTATGTATGTTTTGATTTCATGACATTGTTAAAGCCACAATGGGCTAAATGAGTTTATATGTTTATGGAATTGTACTTGATACATACAGTGCAGTGGGAGGAGTTTAAGGAGTTTAATGCATTTAAATTCATATATTGTGTCACTTTTTGGTCGCAGTAAACACGTGCTTAATGTTGTGAATTAATATAACTATAGGTTTAAGAAAAAAAACAACATTGGGCTTCAAATTTGAAAATGTGACTTGACGTTGTGAAAACGGGACACGAACGAACAGCTGGTTGGAAAGTGAAAGTGAAACTTAATGCACAGGACAGGAACAGCAGTCTCCTGGATGAAAGCCTTGTGCTTATTGGGGATTCAGATTGCTATCAGCTGGTAGTTCAGTATTTTGGAGTATTTTTGAATACTGTCTGGCCAATACATGGTTTTCTCAATTGTCTATAGAGCAACATCTCACCATGACCTTATCTGTATCAACAATGGTTTGATAGTCTACAATCTGCCACATTTAATTTAACTGTTTAATTATGTAGCTGATGACCCTGACATTTTGGCTCTAGTTTCACATCATTGCAGCACTTTATGTCATTGAACACATACAATCATATTCCTCTAGCTGAATATTCCTCTGAGTGACTTAAAATATGAGAAAACAGAATAAGGCAACATCTGTACATGCTATAAATTTACAGTATACTGCATTTGTACACCATCACTTCCCTGCAGGACACAACTTAAAGCATCACCACCTGCCCATCAATACACCTGAGATGTGAGTGAAGCAATAAGCCCGTATAGATGCATCAATATGCAGGCACAGTATGAATGGGGCATTTATATAATGGCTTGTAACCATGTCCAGCACGTAATAATTACGCGAAAGGCATTTGCCTGGTAATGGCACATAATTTCCCCCATCCAGATTCCTCTCAGAGGTGTCCCATTCTGTGGCATATTGATTCACCTCTAATGATAGTCTGGGCAGCAAGAAGTTTCACAAAGGTTACAGCCAGTGTTGTGCTGTGTGTGCATACTATGCATCAGTAATGATTCAGGAGATAAATGTCTGGTTTTTATGGAATGAAGTAAACATTTTTTGCAAACACATATCTATTAGGGCTGTCAAAGTTAACTCGATAATAACAAGTTAACGCACATTTGTTTTAACGCCACTAATTTCTTTAAGACATTAGTGCAACTTGCGATTTCAGAGGTTGTAGCAGGCTCAGTTTTAAAGTTAGAGTGAATAAGTGAAGGAATCCATTTGTACCAACCATGTTATACTAGCTTGTTGAGAAGGAGGTTAAATAACGCTCAAAATTTATGCTAAATTTTGGCGAGGAAAAACCAGCATGGCCGTTTTCAAAGTGGTCCCTTGACCTCTGACCTCAAGATATGTGAATGAAAATGGGTTCTATGGGTACCCACGAGACTCCCCTTTACAGATATGCCCACTTTATGATAATCACATGCAGTTTTGGGCAAGTCATAGTCAAGTCAGCACACTGACACACTGACAGCTGTTGTTGCATGTTGGGCTTCAGTTTTCCATGTTATGATTTGAGCATATTTTTGATGCTAAATGCAGTACCTGTGAGGGTTTCTGGACAATATTTGTCAATGTTTAGTGTTCATTGATTTCCAGTAATAAATATATACATACATTTGCATAAAGCAGCATATTTGCCCACTCCCATGTTGATAAGAGTATTAAACACTTGACAAATCTCCCTTTAAAGCACATTTTGATAAAAAATGTGCGATTAATTTGCGATTAATTGCGATCATTAATCATGGACAATCATGCAATTAATCACGATTAAATATTTTAATCGATTTACAGCCATAGTATCTTTCTATGTACGTACATCTCTGTCTGCCTGTAAGGTACACTCCAATCCTTCAGTTAATCAGTTCAGTTCAATTTTTCATTTCATTTTCACTGGACAGCAACAACATACAGTATATCACACATTCAGATTAATTCACTCACTTTCATGTCACTGTTACTATTGGCAACTAAAGTACATTTCTATCACCAACTGATGCATTGCTCTGTTTCCATCACTGTATTAAATTAAGTTTGGTATTTATTCACATGTTTATGATGCATTATAAATGCTATACATCACCACTATAATGCATTACAGCATTGTAATGTGTGTACAGCATCAACAGTAATTTTACTGCATTATAAAAAGATCATAATGATTGTAATGTATTACAACTATTGGAATTATAATACACTATGATCCTTGCAAAAAGTAAAATGTCAGAGTGACCAGCAATTATGTATTAAGTGCTATGATAACTGAACTTTTAAGTCCTTATCAAATGGTTTATATTGTGTTATGATTATTGTTATAAAGCATTATGAATATTTATGATACAGTGCGAGCGGATCATTGTTGCGACCTTGATGCGAAGCAGAGAGGTCTTGCATCACCGTGTCTGGGTTTATTTTGCAACAATGACCCACTCACTGTACATTATCCCTTACTTATAAGTATGTTTATAATGAATTATAGACATGGGCATCATAGAAAGTGTTACTTTAAAGTGTTTGCATCATTTACTTGGGATGATCATCAAAATCAAAATGTATCAAAGTTTATAGTTGACACTGTCAACAGCCTAAAAATCATCTGTTCATAAAATACGCTGATTGTACAAACCCGGTTAAAGAAACGCCAAGTCATGGAAGCTTTACACAAAAAGTCTTGGTTGCATTTGTGTGACAGTGTGTGTCTATTGGATACAACACACAATAGGCACGCGCCCAATGATAAGCAGCTCATTAAAACAACCTGTGTGTTTTTGCCAAGTCCTCTCAGCTTTGGGGACATTATTCTGCGATACACACCCCTCTATCTGGGAGCGGGGGGGGATATCGTTTACCGTCGCACAACTCTGAGGAGCCACTTATGCGTGAAAGGCAGATGTGTTTGTACTGTAAACAAGAGAGGGGAGACGGAGAGCGGTGCGGAGCCATGCCAAGAGATCCTCGCTGCCTGCCAGGGGGCTGCAATGCTAGACTTCATGAAAAAATATGGACAGGAGCATATGCTTTGCATGAATGCACAACAATACATGTTTATGTAATTCTTTTGCACACGCCGGTATGCGGCTAAAGACTGTAGCAAATCAACTGTATTCCTCTTTGTGTAAAGCACACACACATCTGAACCTGTTCATCATCTTTCATTGATTTTGAAAGCAGCAAACAAACTTAGTTTTAATAGAATTTAATTTAAGTTCAAGCATCAGTCTTGTTGGCAGATGTTGGAGGAATCCTTTCCTTTCATCGGCTTTCCGAGGCACTATAACCGTGTCCTTACGAAGCATTCATTCACTCCCCACAAAACAAATTATGCCAATCATAAATCATTCCACAGCGTCAATGTGCAGATACGCTTCTACTAATTGACATACTGCTCTTGTAAGTTGCAGCACAATGAGATTTCACTCTGAAAAGGGCTGTGTCCTCCTTCTCCCCCCCGTAATTTCAGTGATGTGCTGTTTATCAGAACCTTTGAATAGAGTAGACCTACTTATTGCTCTCCACAGTTCAAAATGTAGTTAATCACATCTATCCTCCAGCTATTTCCTCCTCTCTTGGCCTATATTATTCCAGCCCTTTTCCTTTAGATGATTTGTGATGCACATTGCTTCATCAGCAATATGGAGGCAAAGTAGCCGCCCGCGCTGGCTCAGTCCATCACTGCAGGTTTTTTTTTCTGACCTCTTCATTTTTCCAGCAACAGGCACAAGATACACAGCCCACTTAATTTGTGGCAATGTAAAATATTACATCATTTTTTCCAAGCTGCAACAGTTTACTTGTCATTGGAAATAATAGATGGTTATTCTGTGTAAGTGCGTTCTCTGGAGTGTTGTTGCGAGACGAGGGATATGCTGGCCAGCTCTGCAGGCCTGGGTAGTGGCACAGCCTGGGAGATACAGAGCTGCTTACCAAGTGTGTGAACCACCCGAGAGTGACCCCACAAAAAGAGTATGAAACAGAATTATTACCTGCTCTGTGCTCCACAATATCACTATATGTATACAGTAAACTATATCTATTATACTAATTTATATAAGCGATATCTCATGACAGGCCGTAAATTAAATTGTTTAATAGAATAGGCCTTTCTGGATTGTCTGTCTGCACATACCGAGGTGGTTGCTATGGAACGTACTCTAGCAGCTAACAGGCTAGTGTTAGCATTGGCCTACATTATTTATATGTTGCTATTGATTGTGCAACCACTGAGAAAATAACATCAGAAGGATGACTTTAATAACTGCTTGTACTAGACTTGCCTTTTGTGTTAGGTGGAGGTGTGTTGCCGGCCCACTCTCATTCCCAGGGGGTCAAATACCAAGGCGTTTTTACAGCCGTCGGCGTTCGATACCGCCGCACAAGGCACCATTTAGGGCCGGTATGAAACACGTGTTCCATTAACTATAATGTAAACACATCCGAAAAAATAGTAGACCCTCTGAGAAAGTGCGCTGGGAGTCTGGACGTACTTTAAAGAGTGAAAAGACACACAAAGGGCAGGCAGGAGGGGAGGTGGAAGGGTCCAACAAACACAAATGTTTCATCCAGGAGACCGCTGTTTGTGTCCCGTGTGTTAAGTTTCACTGTCACGTTACAATCAGCTGTTCGTTCATGTCCCGTGTTCACAACATTCAGTTTAATTTTCGCTGTACAAATGTAGTAGTTTTAAGCCCAACCATGTTGTTCTTTCCTACACCTAACTAAGTGGTTTTCATGCCAAAAATAATACACAATATTATATTTTATTACGCGGCTTTGTTGAATTCTCAATTATGATTGGTCGGTCACACGGTCTGTTATTTCTTTATAACGGTCCTTTGCTATGGACGCAGTTCTAGTTGGACTCTGGCGGACCATATTTGTGTCAAATTATTGATTTCTTAAGTAAGTAGTAACAGCTAGCGGATTTATTGTTGTGAAATTAACCCCTTCAGGACGATGCAAGATGCAAGACCCGACGCGAACATCGCTCTGTCGGGGTTTATTTCACAACAATGACCAACTCGCTGTACATTATCCCTTGCATATGATATGATATGATATGATATATTATATACACTTGATTTCTAAGATTTAAATTTAAACATCCCAACCAACTTTGACTAATGTTAGTAGCTATTTCTTGCTCTTTCTGTCTTCTTCTTGAAACAGGAACAGTTGAAATCGGTCTGTTTGCAATTTATACCATATATATCTACCGTCAGTTTTAATACATCAAGGAAATGAATGATTTTTTAACTTATTGACTTTTATTTCCACTTAAAGTCTGCTCTGACATTTGTGTGTTTTGTTTTCACCGCCTACTCTTTCTGTATAAAAGTGTTTTCATATTTAAAAAGAAGTATTTTCTTTTATGTCACGTTATAATTATTGATGAAAAGAGAGTGAAAATGTACATATTGACATCCTGATTTCATGACTGCCACGTTTATATACTGTAGAGGATTCTTTAATAGCATACCAATATTCTGTTCTCAGAAATATTTGAATAACAGAGATTTTATTACAGGCCCTCTTAAACTATTATAAAATATTTGAACTAAGGAGAGTAGTTATGCATTCAGTCCAAGTGTCAATTTCCTGGCAGGCTTTCTCTTTTGCTTTATTTATTAATAAAGCAATTATTTGTCCTTTTTGTAATTAAGTGTTTGAAATATCCATAAATTTCAATTAATGAGTGCTGCTCAGTGGCCATGAACTTCACAGCGTGGTACTGACAGGTAGTTGTGGCCATTATGGATATTTTGGTTTGATATTTGACCCCACATGTCTGCTTAGGAATAATGTGTTTGTGTATTTGTCCTAATTGCTCCAACTTGGCACAAAAAGAGCCGGTCACTGAAGCTCGAATTTAGGAGTCTCTTTAGTCCTTGTTGGATATGAATCTCTTTGTTATCTTCACTTTTCTAATTGAATACCCCACTGGTCTTCCTAAATGAGGTCTGTACTCTGTAATAGAGATGGATAACTTGGCTCAGTAGGTGCAAACTTAATTGATAGTATCATCATAATGTTCCGATGCATTCTTGGAGAAAAGCGGAATCTAATGTTTGTGTACAATTTTCTGTGTGTGTGTGTGTGTGTGTGTGTGTGTGTGTGTGTGTGTGTGTTTGTCAGCGTGCATGTGTGCAACCCCTCGAGCTCGTATTCATTTGTATGTGCATGTGTGTGTGTGTGGCGCTGCATGGTTATGAGTGAGGGCGAGAGGAAGAGGTGTGTGTCTGTGTGTGAGGGGGAATGTATAAACGGCTGGCAACATGCATTAAGAGAGAAGTGTGGTGTGAATGGTGATTGTGTGTGTCCTGTATACAAGAATGTACGTGTGGGAGTAAGCACAGTGCGCGCATGTACAGTGTTAATGAGGCCGCGCGATTTGCTTGTGTTTGTGTGTGTATGTGTCTGTATACCAGTGTACGTGTGTGTGTACACACATCTCATCTGCATGGCGCCATGCCCCATCGCTTCCATTGGGGTGTGCGAGAACAAAGACTTTCCATTTCCAGCGCTGCTGTGCCTGCAGGGAAAAGCCTGATCATAATTAGCTGAATGATGAGCCTCCGCCATGCCCCGCACAGCAGGCCTGTGGCTGCCTCTCTGCAGCACCCCTCTCTTTCTCTCTCTCTCTCTCTCTCTATCTCTCTACTTCTTCCTCTTTTTCTATTTCTGGCATTTTCTTTCTATTCATTATCTCTCGCATGTGCTACGTATTGCTCACCATCTATCCATCCTCTCTCAGTCTAACTCTGCCTCCCTCTCTCTTTCTCTCTGCCTTTATCACTCCGTCTCTTTATTTAATTCCTTGGATCTGACTCGCTCTGTTTTCCCTCTCTGTCTTCTTTTCTCTCTCTGCTCCTCCGACACAGTCTCCTGTTTTATCTTCCATTTCCTCTGAAGCTGGAAAAAAAGTAGGGATGGGACAAGATTGACTTTAAACTGTCTTGTGAAAGATCAGACCCAGACATGGATTTGCATACTCAAACGCCAATATGCCACAGTGTAATGTCTGAATCCTCATTCAACAATTAATTATAATATATTCCGGGAGTAATATTTGTAGTATTACTGTTTCTATTATTAACGGGTAAGAGCATATGCGCTTAGGTTTTGGTGTATAATTTCAGATCGCTGATATAAATAGGACCTATTATGCTTTTGTGCTTTTTCCCTTTCCTTTAGTGTGTCATATAGTTTTTTTTGTGCATGTAAAAGGTCTGCAAAGTTACAGAGCCCAAAGTACAGGCCAAAGGGAGTTACTCTCCCTCACAGAAACACTGCTCCTGAACTGCCTGAAACACCTTGATTGAAGTCCCGCCTTTTCTTCCGTAACATGGTGATGTCATCAAGTAATGCGTAAAGGATAATGTGCAGTGAGCCGGTCATTGTTGTGAAATAAACCCTGACAATGATCTGCTAGCTGTACATTATCCAGAGTCCGACATCAGAACTGCACCCATAGCAACGGTCTGTTATACATAGCAACGGTCTACTATAAAGACATAACAGACCGTAGAACGCCGTGATTGGCCAAATAAGAATCGAGTACTAAAACAAAGCTGTGTAATAAATTTGCATGATACGTGCCTAGCGGCTAGTTTGGCACACCCTCAAACAAAGCTAGTTAGAGCGGAGGCGGAGCGGAGTCTGAAGAGTGTGGTTTGGTTGACCAATCCCAACGGAGAGGGCCAGCTGACCAATCAGAGCAGACTGGGCTTTTCAGGGTGGGGGAAGAGCTCAAACAGAGCGTTTCAGACAGAGGGTGAAAAGAGGTGCTGCAGCACAGCCGGTATGAGAAAAGTAAAGCGTTTTTTGAACATTAAAGCATGTAAACATGTTCTAGTAGAAACCCTAAATATAAGTATGCACCTGAAAATAAGCACAATAGGTACTCTTTAATCTTTAGATGCTGTAAATTCTAGCATTTAAGACAATAGTGGTAGTGTGATTACAGTTGACATTTAGGACTATATAATTTACTCTACAGCTACAAGTACTGTACAGTATATTGGCATTATATTTTGTCACTTATAGTTATGTCAAAGGCTTTTTGCTAGTTATTAATGTGTTGTAAAACACTTCATTCGCTTTCATAGGCGACTTTATTAATACTGTGTCTTCTAAAGCTCGAACTGTAAAAAGCTCTATCTTCTTTCAAACCCCTGAAATGAAACCTCTTCGTATCATTTATAAACGTTGCACCAACTAGGATGTCCAAAAAATAAAAAATAGCAACACAGTGCAGAAACAATTCTTTGAGATTTACCCCACATCGAGCGATAACACACTTTCAATTTGTTTTCCACTCCTCCCTCGATCTTATCAGTTAATTCAGTCTGGCAATAATTCCCCACATTGTAATATGATTTTTTTTCCCTGTGTGTTTATACGACTCAAGCAGCCCCATTTTCCCGCTCACCTCCAGGCTGAGTGTTGCCATGTTTGTTGACTGTATCGTGATTTAGGGATCTGCGGCGTTTCATTATGTTGGGGATTATTAATGACATCTGTTCTGAACCAAACCAGCCCTTCCTCCATGACGGAGTGTACTGAAAGGTTCTGCTAGCTAACAGATGAAAGGGATACTGTGAAATAATCTAAGGTGTGTTTGACTCAAGTGGAAATCCCTGCATCTGGCGAGCATCTGCATGGAGAGAACAGTAATTTGTTCGCTCCACATGGTGTTGATGTTTGATGCAGTAATCTGCTAAATCATTATTAGGGCATATTTCAAATTCCTCTTTTTTTGGATAGTGTGAGCCATTATGAGTTAGCATGTGTTACCTTGAGGACACATTAACTGAATAGTAAGCATTAAGCAAAGATGATTTTGAGAATATACTGTAGCTGCATTCATGCTTTGATATGCCTGTATGTGCCACATGGGCCAAGAGGGTGTTATACCAAACTGATGGACCACCAGAACAATATTCTGTGAGGTGGCCTCTGGGCAACTCGGTCACTCACTGTGCCACCCCACCACTCGCACTGACACACGCACACACACACACACACACAGCCACTCTTCCTCTCTCCATCTCTCTGCGTATACCACAACAGGCCGGGCAGATGGCAGCCCCTCGGCCCGCCGTGCCAGGAAAAGCATGTGAATTAAAGGTTATACCCAGCAGGTTTGAAGAGCTGCCAGCACCGTCGCGGTGCGGCAGAGGGGGGGCCCCGGCCCACCTGCCTCCCAGGCTCGGGGACATCTGGCTGGGGTTTTGTGGAATGATGAGCGCGCTGCCGCCAACCACCGCTACTGCCACCACGACCGGCACCACGCCGAAAGGAGAAGCCGTCATCTGTTCAGTTTTTCAGCTAGCAAATGAACAAATGAGCGGGTGTCCGTCTGTCTGCCGGTCTGTGGTTGCTTGCGTGTGTGCATCTGTGAGAGGACTGGAAGAGATTGTCATGAATGTATCTGATTGGATTGGAAGGATAGAGTGAGGTGCACAATGATGGATGCAAAGGTTAGGGCCTCAGCGGACCCCAATTTTCATATTTAATTTCTCTATTTCAAATGTTTCTCTTTCTCCATTATTTCTATTTCTCCCCTCAAACACACGTGAAAAGTCCATGATAAAGTACATTTCCTAATAGATGTATATTCTAAACCTCCAGACCTTGCAAATCAGTACCTCACAAATCTTGACTGGGGTTGCCAGGTCCATGAAGCGGTTGCCAGGTCAGGCCGTCTGAAACAGACACGTCAGTGGTGAAGGCTTAACAATACAGCCTGTCTCAAATCTGCCCTTAATTCCTTCTCAATATGTTTCCCCTTGTTTGCTTTAGCTGGGAGCGGAGTGAAACGTTAGGACCCCAAGTAGCTTCACAGATGTTGCAGCATATTTCTAGACCTGCCAGCACACAGAAGCTTTATCAGGGATCGAGACACATTACATCCACCTCGGGGAGTCACTGACAGTAATGATTAGAGGTGGTTTGATTGGAATGGCATTTGGTTTGTGAGGTTTAGAAAAATACAGAATATTGTATAACATTTAGGAGTTACAGTTGCTGTGGATGATAATATCTTATGGCAGTATTTTGGCTATTGGCTAATAACAGATTTTTTAACTTCAAACACGTCTTTTATTGGTGTAGTCAAGTTTTGTTAATGAAACATTCACAATTCTGTGAGCGCAACTGCCTTGTGAGAAAATATGTCAACTCCAAGTCATTATTATTAAAGGATAATTCCAGTTTATTAAAACTTGAGTCTTGCTCCAACCCAGTCGCCAGATAAAATGTTGGCATTGTAAATTCCTGCTAACCACAGGATACGTTGAATGTCGACGTTTCTGAACCAAAAATACGTTTCATAGATACGTTTCATATCAGCCTTGTATAATGCTTGCAGAAACACACATGGTTTAAGTTGTGAAACAATTGGTTAAGTTAAGGCAACAAAAACTACTTGGTTAAGATTAGAAAAAAGATCACGATGTGTGTTAAAATAATAACGTAACAACGTTACAACGTAACAACGTAACAACGTAACAACGTAACAACGTAGCAACGTAACAACGTAACAACGTAACAACGTAACAATGTTACAACGTAACAACGTAACAACGCAACGTAATGTAACAAAGTAACGTAACAACGTAACGTAACAACGTAACGTAACAACGTAACGTAACAACGTAACGTAACAACGTAACGTAACAACGTAACAAAAAAGTCAACGTTTACTTTTGGTGTCACACGGGACACAAACAATGGTCTCTGGTGAAAGTCCTGTGTTACCCGTCCACCAACCCTCCCACCTGCCCTAAGTGGACTTTCTTGCTTGTTATACTCATTATCATACCACGTACCTTCAAAATAAGGGTCGCTTGATATACCATCTCATTTCCTCTCTAAACGTGCAATACCAACATTTTTCCATGGCGACTGGGCTGATTGCTCTTGTAGTGTTGCCATCATTGTTATTGGTACAGTAATGAATAACATGGTACATGGTACCAAGTTAATTGCTGAAATAAAAAAGAAGGTTGATGAGAAAAGAAACACAAGTATGACAGACATGTCTTAAACTAACTCCCGTTTAACCAAACATATTTGAAAGAGAAAAATTTAATTATTATCTAATTTTACCCAAAATTATGATTTAACTTAAAAACATTCATCACTGGTTACAAACTGACTTCCTGGTTACTTCATGTGATTGTATGCATACAGTTTTCCAGTGGAATAAGCTATTATTATTGCTATTTCACATTCAGTTTTACCTCCAAATAAGGTGGTTTAGATAATCTGACTACTCTCTATTGGTTTGTGTTCAACCCGTCTGACTGCTCATTTGTTGCCACATCAAATATTGCAGCGATGTTGCCATGTTCCCAGATCTCAGCAATTATATTGGTGAGTAAATCATGACTGATAGAAACGGTAACCAAAACTACAAAAATAAAAGACCCAGTTGTTATAAACTTAAATTATCCAATAAAGTATCTAATCTAGTGAATCAAAGAAAACCCAGAAGCTTTAATCCACCATATCTTGTGTGAGACGTGTTGTGGTGATGTTATGTTATGTGGCTCCTGGAAACAACACATGTGACTTGTGTGTGACCCCTCCACTCCGGAGGTCAAAACCATCAGTGATGTCAGAGGAAAACCAGATGCCTGCTGAAGGTGTTAATGACTGCTCGGCCAGAAAACTCAACACGGCGTGTGGATGGATGTTGAGTGTGTGCGCTGCCTCTGGGGTGCAACTATCACCAGAGAGGAACTCTTATGAGGTGTTTTCATTCATTGTTGTGCAAGTGTTAATGCGCTTATCAGATTTAATAGACATGGATGCTTGCACAACAAGCTCGTGTTCCCTCTCGCTTTCTCTTTTTCTCACCAAAACTCCCTACTGACACACACACACACACACACACACACACACACACACACACACGCACACACACACTGAGCAGTGTGTTAAAGCAGCTCCTAATGTCTGGGCCTCTAGACACGGCGCTGGACTCCCTCCCTCCCTGCCAGCTGCCAGCTCCTGACCCCTTGATACATCCTCCTCCACATGGCCCACACAGCTGGTGCAGACAGAGCCTACTCACTGTAGGCCGCTCACTTGCTTACACACACACAGGCGTGCATGCGTGGGCAGACACAAACATGTACGTTGACATATAGTCAGACACTTGCACATATGCAGAAATGCACCCACAAAAACAAAGAAATGCATGCAATCATCATTCACAAAACACACTTTCTCTCCCGCCCACACACAGATGTGTGCTCCTGTCACAACTCGCCACACACACATCTTAAACCACTCACTGTCTGTCGATTCCCTTTTCTGTTTGCCGGTGAAGGTGCAGAGGGCAGAGATCAGCATCCTGGACGCCACGCTATTGTTCCACCAAACTCTGTTAAAGTACTCACACAACTCTCCTGTGTACGTCGGCCCTGTCTTCTGTTCAGATCTGTCTGTAGTGTTATATGGGTGTAGGATTTTTCATGAGAGAATGACAAATAGTTGGAAGCGAGGTTGATGGGAAAAGCATGAGAGAGTGATTTGTGGCGGATGATTGATTCTAAAGAGACGCGGGGTTGTGGAAAGTGTTTTGGGTGTATTATGTTGTCAGTGGCTTCTCTGGGTTTGTCCGTCACTAAGCGCAAAGACAGTGATACATTTAGAAAAAAGAAAAAGGATGTTTAAAATGAAACTTGTTTAAATATCGTCAGCAGCCTTCGAAAGCAATTTAAAGGTGATTGCTTTAGACCTTAATTTCATTCCTACATACCTGACCCTGCCCGAGGGTTTGTTTGTTCTTTGTGCAAACACACACACTCCAAACCCACTTCACCCATGACGGCATGCAGCCTGTAAATAGCCCCCATGGCGCTGTACTGTCTGCTGCCATCATGTCACCCTTAACTGACAATGCCACATACGCAACTATAAAAGGCAAAGAAGGCTACATATTCCTGTTTGTGCTACTTTAATGACTCATTTCCATAATTTTTTTGCTTTTCCCCCCAGACATGACACAGCATCTAGTGTATGACACAGCTGGTGGGAATCAAATTTCCAGCCCAAGGACATTTAAGTAAAGCCCGCCGGTCTTGAGTCCTCTAATTTAAGGGCAGAGTTGATACCTTCATTCCTTCAAAGTTACGCTTATACTAAAAACATGTTTTTGTGGTAAAACTAAAGTTTGAAATAGTTGGAATTTCCACATTTTTTTGTGCTTTATTCATCTGAAGATATGTTGCTCTGATCGAGGCAGAAAGAAAGGGAGTGTGTTTGGTTGTGGATGAGGGCAGCCTCGGGGCAGGTTATCAGCCACCGCAGGCTCCACGCCTGGTGGGCGTCAATATGGTGCCAGCGGGCTCACTTGATGGAAACCAGACAGTCTGGAGCTGAAAGGTGAAGTACTAGTGGGATGAAGGGATGGAGAGAAAAGATATACAGTACAGTGTATTAGAGAGGGGAGTGTTGGAATGGATAAGAGCAATGGGTACAGTAGAAAGAAATATGAGAAGCAATGTGATAAACATTCAGTGACTTGTGAGTAAAGTGGAGTGGAGTGGAGTGGGATGGATTTGGGAAAAGCTTTCGGCGGGACACAGTAGATCTTTCATCTTACTGTGCGTAATGGCAAACAGGAGAAAGGATGGATGTTCCGTGGATTATCTCAGTTCTTTAAACACATCATTACAGTTTACACACAAATTTAACAGCAGCAGTCGTCAAACAAATTTCTATCTCTCACTTGTTTGAACTCCAAAAGAAGAAAACACAGCTTGAGCTTTCAAAGTGTTGCTTGCAAATTCAGTATAATCGTTTTGCCGTTTTTTCCTCATCACAATCCAGTCGCTGCTAGAACAGACAGACAGACCTGCAGCTACGCTTAATTGTCCAATTTGTTGCTGCCATGTGTGGAAACACGCGTAGCTAATGATTGGCTATGTTTGTTTCTCGATTCATTTGATTGAAGGGACATTATTCTCTGAGAAAAGTTATGATCGAGCCTTGGTATTCACAACTTTCCTTACTAATTTGTGTGTATATAGAATGAACTATAGCATTAATTTATACATTTCATTTAATTTCTGATGTGTAGTTAAATGCATCATATTTCCCATGCAATTGTTGAGGAATGTATGTAAATAACACCAAAAGCCATGGCTACGGTTGGACGTGAAACTTGGGTGTGTTGGATAAGGGAGCAGGGAAAAGCGACGGCGGCAGTGTGACAGAGTGCAGGTGTATTTAGGCGGCTGCTGGCTATCGGGCAGGGAGGTGGTGCAGACAAACAGCACTGACAGGGAGGCAGGGACGACAAAGTGCTGTTGATAAGGAATGGAGACAGAGGATCACATGTGGGACGGCTGGCTTCAAGCCCGCTTAACTGAGTAAACACACGCTAAAGACACACGCCCACACACACACACACGTATCACTGTATTTGTGCCACATTGTATATAGAAACACTGGATTTATGTAGTAGGAGCACTCAAGAAAATAATCATTCATCTTCATCGCCATAATGTAAAACTGGTTGGAACAAACTTGAACCAAATCCCATATTTGGACATTATACCAATATATAAAGGCTTGAAAGTGAATGTTTCTTGTTACAGTTGCAAAGATAATGCTATTTACTTGTAATTTTATGTATCTTTCACTGTAAAAAAGCGTTCACTTTATTGAAATTTCAGTTCTTGTGCTGCATTTGGGATGCTTCATTTATGCATCTGTTGCATTGTAAAAGAAAAAAAACTTAAGAAACTATGAAGTTAGCTGCTTGTAAAAGGTCTGCACGAGCACAGCGTGTGGGCTGTAGGCCCTGACATTAAAATGTATCCGTGATAGCCACCGGCCAGCTGATTTGCTAACATTATTTTTAACCAGTATGTTTTAACCAGTTTCCACATTCGTTTTTTTCAGAAATTAAAGTCCAGTAAGCTTACAGTGTGAAATTGAATATAGAAAAATACATTCTTTCACAATTATTTATTACAGTATTTGTCTGTTTTCATCCAAAATCATACTTTGTAACCTTCAGATAATATTCCAAAATTGTTATCCACTTTAAACGCACATTATGTAGGCCTAATTTCCGCCTTTAGGAGTCACTCAATCAAATCAATAACAAAAAACAGACTCTGATGACGTTGTAAAGTAGCTTGGGATCATGGGAGTTGTTGTCTTCATTGTTAAACAACCACCATTGCAGATGAAAATCTATCTGACGGATGAGGTAATGTATTAAGGTTTTGCCGAGAGTTATTATACTTATGAAGGTAATAAAATAAGAACACGGAGGTGACATAGTTTGAACTAAGATGGCAAACTCTTTATTACTCCCACATTGTCAACGACAGCTACAGGCGTATCATGTGCATCATTCCCGAGTTTCCCCGTAAGTTAGAGCAACCAGCGGGGGTAGAAGGGATATGACGTCATTGACAGGCGACCCAATGAAACTCACCGTTACATTGATAAAATTACGGATTTCTCTGGGTTTGAACATTGTTGGAAACATTTGGGATGATGTAAGTACACAACTCAACAAATATATGACATAGGTCTGGTCGTTTTTAGACTCTTGGTACAGAAATATTACATATTATACCTTTAAGACTCTTGGAAATCTCGTGTAGAGTCTGGCTTTTTCATTTTGTTAAGGTGTTTTTCTTAAAATAGTTTTAAAGATGTCTGCGTTGTTTTGTCACTTCTGTAATGTGGGGTCTTATTGTTTATCAGTCTGTGTTTTAATAAGTAAACGTCACTTAAAGGACATTTTAATTATCATTTTATTTTTGTTTAAGTAGATGTTTACACAAGAAGAATTTCATTAAAGAAACAGTAACTTTCCACCCGTTTGAATAAGAATGTATGAGTTGGTGTGTTTGTGTGTGAGATCTCTTGGGATACATCTGACTTATTTGAGAACAAGCTGTTAAAATAAAACAGGGTTACCCGAGGAAAACTACAACAGCAAAACCACATTTTATGTGTGAAATACAACTTCAGGGACACTGTGTTGGTCGTGCAAACATTTTGTGATTGTAAAAGATCCCTTGAGCATTTTTATTCTTCTTGGCATGCAGGAAGTTAACATCTCGATTTGTTTTTCTTGAGTGCAGATTAATGCTGGCCGTCGGTCTCTCTTTTCAAAAGACAGGCGCTCAATTCAAGTTATATTTTAACGATGAATTAACAACTGGTTTGCAAATAGCAAATGATACAAAGCAAAGGGAATATGGGAACACTGAATGGGAAATAAAACTAAACACAAGTCATTCAGAAAGCTGAGGAGGGCTGAAAAGACAGACTATATTGCCATGACCATAATTCTTCAAACTGAAACCAGCCTGTGGAAAAAGAAGGTGGCAACTTGCCAAAGTCTTCAGTCTAGCCGAGGTGTTTTACAGACTAGTGAAGGATGTCTTTCAACCTGACAAATGTCCAAAGTGAACAGAGTGACTCAAATGTGTTTCCTTTAAAGTACAGTACATGCAATGTCTTCAATACTGCATGTGTGTGTGTGTGCGAATGAGTGGAGGGGAAACCCCAGAGAGACGGAGCATGAGAAAGTGAAAAGGGCAAAAAGAGAGGCAGGAGGGAAAAGGGGAAATAGGAGTCAACGAATGGTCAGATCATCATGGCGGGAAAGTCAGAAACATTGAAGGTGCAGTAGCAACGGTATTGTGTCTGTGTGGAACTACATGCATTATGTTCTAGCCCTCCCATCATTTCACTGTTCAGAGTGGCGTCTCTTTGGCCTGACCCCCAGACAGTACAGCTGTGAACTTTATTCCTCAGGGCCGCAGAGTCTGAGACCTGGAGCTTGATCCTTCAGCCGCAGCCTTTATTCCAATATACAGTGTAAACTCAACATACTGCAAACACACACACATAGTGATGGCTGGTACCTTGACACACACGTACCACTTTGAAACACGCACACTTGGAGAAAAAGGTGTCCTTACACACTGGTGGATGTTTTTTTACAGAATTGATTTTGGATGTCTCTTTTTATCACTCCATAAATCAGAAAATACTGTCAACAGCCATAAAAAAAAAACTATTTTGCCATGTTTTTAGGAATAAAATGTTCTATAAATCAGGCTTTGAATGACATATGAACAAACCCCTCTGTATGCATACTATACTGGTCAATTTATGTTTAACTGTTATAGTATGCAGATTATGTTAACATGCTTTTATAATAGGTTTTTCAATCGGAGGAAATCAATTTAATGTGCAAGAAATGTAATTTTCTAAACAAGTAATTATATTATTTTGATAGAAAATCCCACCTATCATCCATCCTATAATGAATAAACAATAATCTGGGCATATGCAGTAGACGATTACCTATAGGATTTATAGCTAAGCCAGAAGATTCTTTCAATAATTTGGTTTCTGTTTTTAAAACCCCATCAGAAGTTGGCAGAAAGCATTGTGTGTGTGGTTTCATCAGTGTGTGTCATGTTTTTCAATTTATCCTACAGTCTCTCATCCACGCTAATGCAACAGATGGCGGACACATGAGGATCCTATATACTGTATTGATGAAGTATCCCATTGTTCAAACTGTGTACATGCGTAGAATCTCTAAAATGACTTCTGATGTGAAACAAAAGCACCAACATGAGCTTCCATTCCTGTACTCTACATATTCTGGCTATACACGGACGGAGAGCATTCCTCTCCTATCATGGGCCATTCGAGCTGTGAAGCAGCCCAGCCGGCCTGCTCTCCATCACGTCCCTGTCACAAGCCCAGTCGGCAGCTCCCAGCTCCTAATTTGCTGCCTGGAGTTAGCGAGCGGTGGTCTGGCTAGTGTTAAACCACCAGAATGATAAGATCCAGGTCCTCTCCTCTTTAAGTCCTCGGTTTTCCACATGAACCAATGGGCTCTTTTGTTTGAGACATGGGGATGACTGTTGGCAGATGCACACAGACACCCGTGTACACACATTCAGATGCAGGAAAAAACATGCCCGAACACACACACACACACACACACACACACACACACACACACACACACACACACACACACACACACACACACGCACACACACACACACACACACACACACACACAAATGCCAACACAAGCCCCGCCACTTCCTCCAAGCGAAACACAGAAGATGTATGACTTGTCTGCAGCTTGACGCCTGCTGTTGCGTACCTCGACAATTCCTGGAGTGTGTAACAGATGATGTGTGTATTGTGGCGGAGAGCATGCCTGGTTTGGCTCATGGCCGTGGGCTGCATCGCCATTCAACATCAGGCAGACGCTCCTGCAAAAAAAGAAAAGAAGAGAGAAAAGGTTATTCTGGAGTCCAGTTGATAAGGACAATGCTGCATAGCAGGTCATATCTGCATTATTCAAGCTCTCTCTGTATTATTTGGCCAACATCTGCATTGCTTCAGTTTCATTTTTGCAGTTCTGCTGTGTTTGGACATCACACCAATTTATTTAGAAAGGATCAGCAATCTTTGATTTAATAAGAGCAATCAAAGTTGCAGAACAATTTGAAGACTTGCACATCTCTGAAGACTGCAGTATTGGCTCTAACTAATAGATAGTGTAGTCTCATACCGACTGATTGGTTTACTGTTCACATGGGGAGAAGTTCAGGCTCCAACCAATCAGCTGTATATTCACTAATCAGTTCCCAGGGGAAAGAATCTGAGCAAAGTGAGATGGAGAGGGAGTGAAAGTTGCCTGCGGCACCGCCGCTCCGTTACCATCCGCTACCTGCATAATGTTATAGATCTGTTTTTGCTGGCTTTGACTGACAACTGACCAACTTTGTCAGCAACCTTGCAAGAGCCCCACTCCTTCATCTGTCACAGATCTGTATCAATGACCTTCAATTTCAAACGCCAAAGCAAAATATCGACTGAAAGCTTCCTTTCATCAGGTGCCAGCCTCCGAGTATTTCCCTTTCAGAAAGCATAATGCAGAAAGCATAACCGGTCAGGCCGTTGGCTGCTCACATGAATCATTCCCTGCAGAAAGGACGATCCTTCAGCCCTTGAGTTGTTTCATTACTGGCTGATGAAGTAGTCTAGCCCCGCGAAGTGGGGGAATCTTGTTTGGCTTGGCCGAGCCTCCCTGACCTCGGAAACTCATGAATACCATATGTAAAACTCTTTCATGTACTGTAAATCCATGCAGAGCTGTTATTTTTGCCGTATTCTTTTTGAGCTGGAGCGCAGAAGAACAAAAATATTATAACCTACGCTTGTAAATTTTTGAACGATGAAGTTGCAGAGAAGCCATTCTTTGTTAAAGGTGGAACCTGTCTTATCGCTGAATGAGAAAGACAGCTTCTCACAGGGTTCTGTTTCTTCGCTCTACAATGGAAGTCACAGCAGACGAATGAAGGTCAGCATTGTGTGTCTGGAAAATATAGAGCTCAGTAAGTCTGCCTCAGAGTGCTTCCAAATAACTCCATCACTGTCTGCCCACGTACATCTGTCTATTCATATCTGTCACTCCTGTCCCTTTTTCCTTGTCACTGTCCAACTCTTCCTATTGTGCTTTTTATGAGCTGCATCTGCCGTCTACCTGACTCTTCTTCTGCTCTCCCCCCTCCGTCTCTGCACTCTCCAAGATCCAAACATGTCACTCCTCCTCAATAAGAGTCCAGAGGTCCCCTATGAGGTAACACTCCCAGGGTCTGTTTCATCTCCAAGCAAGCTGAGGCATGCTTGGAGATCACACAAATGGCTTCAAAATAAAAAGCAGCTACAAAAGTACCGATTGTGGCGGCGTCAACAATTCGAACGGGGCTCGCACATCCAAGGCTGCCAGAGAATTTATTTTAGTAATGAGATGGAGAGATGCCCTGCGCATATCACAGCTTGGGCTTTGATTTATGCCGCCGAATGAGGTGATGCCGTAATTTGTGCATGAGGGGAAAACACACACAGCCATTTAGTGATGGGATCCAGCTCTGTTCAGTGGCACTCTCCCAGCCCATCTGGCTTCATTTACAATCCAGTTCGAGTCACACACGAACATTATACTTGGCTGTCTTCGTTTTTATTGGTCAGCCTTGATTTATGACCATCAAAGTCCAAAATAATTGGCTGACACTGGATGTCTTTTATAAGTCGTGTTCAGGGGGCAAAGCTTCAACGGCAAAAAAAAGAAAACGCTGGAAAATGAGTGAAAACAGAAGGAATGCATGACGTGATGCCTTGAGAAGGAGCAGCCGAGTCTCTGCAGCCGAGCTTCCACTTGTGTATTTTTATAACAGGCGCCTCCTCGGCCAGCTACGTATGGTGGTGCCAAGTACTTGTGTACACAGCGTTGGCCAGGTCATGTAACTTGTAGATGAAAAACATCTTTGCCAGGATAGGTTCAATGACTAGAGAAAACACAGAATTGCAGACGAGATAAGCGTTTAAAGCTGAAGCTCGAGGAAATTACCAAAGAAAAAATTATTAAAGGCAATGGGAAAATGATTACCATACTTTTATGTCTAAAATTGAAATAATTACAGTGTTTCTGAAAGACTCACGTTTAGTATAGGGAAATATAAATTATAAGGATATTGCAGATATTGTACATATTTTTTCATTTACAAAAGAGTTTTAAACTGTTTTTTGGACAAATTTGTGGAAACGGCATCTAGCCTCAGAAAGGGAAAGTTTATTATCCTAGCTTGCTAACTTGATTACCACAGGACGTTACTTTTCTTTTCATTCATGTTATTTTCATGTGTTCATCCGCCATAATACAAATGAGGGGGGCAGCTGGATTCTCACAAGATCACACAAGAATCGCGGGATAACATATCACTCAAGAATCCATCTGGCCGGCAAGCCAGAGCACGGACCAATCAGGTGAGGGCAGCTAAAGGCGTGGCTTAGGTGTGTGAGACCATAGTGTGAGACGACACAGAGAGGCGACTGTTCTAAACAACCATGGCGGCTCCTGAAGAGGTTAGCGTAGATGCTACAATAGCATCAGTTATATCAAAACTGGAGAGTATTTCTTCATTGAAAGAAGAGCAAAGAACTGCACTGAAGGCTTTTCTCAATGGAAAAGACGTTTTGGCTCTTCTCTCAACTGGCCTCGTCAAGAGTTTGATTGACAGATGGTCCATCCAATCACCTGCCAAGAGTTTTTTAAAGTGCGTGCCCTTTTCCAAACAGTTTACAATGACGGGCCTCTCAGATGGTTTCTGTGTAATAAAACCATCTGGCATTGGTTAAATCTAACTAACATTAATGGCCTGTCCATCTTACATGGATCCACGGTACTCAATGGTAGTCCTGTAACCTCAGCACCTTACGCCAGGATTCGAATCATGACACGGAGTAACTCACAGAGTCACAGAGTCACAGAGTCACAAAGTAATGTACGGTTTGCTGAAATCAACAACTCAACAACGGCTAACAGACGTAAGCCCCCATCTGTGTCATTGTAGTCTGATCCACCGGATGTAGACTGTTGTTTATAAGCCCGCCATTGGGGACATATTTCACATGGCATTCTTCTCCCCTTCCGATCTATTTGGTAAGGGCACCGTCGCAGCATCCTGTGCTTAGCGCCGCCCAAGACGATTGTGATTGATTCAAAGAAAATACAAACAAAGCAGAGCACTTTTTACCCCTTTACCAGAATGATGATGTGTGGAGACTAGTGTCAATGTGAGTCAAAACAAACACACCCCTGGGAGTAAAACTTTGTCTTTTTAGTCTATACAATTTGGGTTAAGTAAGTCAAAACAAACACTGACGATATAGGCTATACATTATATTATATTATATATTATCTCAGAATGAATTGTTTTATTTCATTTCAACTTAAAAGATGTGTTTAAAGGCTATTTAACTCTTATTTCTCTTTAAGCTTTTGCCTTATTAAGGCAGACAAGGTACCTTTAATTCTATCTCCTCCATAGTTGGTCAAATTCACACTCCACCGCTGTGTCATCTCGGCTTGAAATAGCATCTGTCATTCAGCTGGAGTAATCTGTAATATGTAAAAACATATCTGGTCTGCACATTTAGTTTCAGTTTGATTCTTACTACTTCCTGCTTACTATGACTATAACACCCCTGTGGGTGCCACTACTAGTTACATCCTGGCACATAAACAAGTCTGATTTTATAGAAGTCTTTTTATCAATACAGAAGTTCCTTCTCAATCTCAAGTCTGCAAAACAGCCTTGAAAACTCAAACTAAATGAAAAGTTGTTTTGTGTCTCACTCAGGAATGGCGGAGCAGCTTGAATGACAAGGGGAAAAAAACCAAAACGTAATAAGCCAACAGAATGAGATCGAGCCAAGCAGCTAGAGAGATTTTATTTCTTCTGCCTCCATCTTTTTTTAGTTTTTGGAAGGCAGCCTAAAAATGTGCCTGTCGCAGATGTTTGGACAGAAGGTGTTTGCATGCTGTTCATTTATACACTGCCATACGGGACACAGTATGACCACCACAATAACCAGTAAGTAACACTCTCCATGTGCACAACGCCTCGCCAACTTCTACCTTCTGTTTTTGGAGGGAACGCGTACCCCCGTGGATTGAGACGTACCTTGAAGCTCCTGACTTGCCCCACCGCCGCCACTGATAATGACGCCGCGATGGTAATGGATTTTGCATTAGCGATCGGTTTGGGAGGGAAAACAAACAGTTTTTATCGAGGCTTTACCGAGTGCGTGTGTGAATGCAGGTGTGAACGTCTGTGCATGCACAGATTGCCGTAGACCGGAGCTTGTCAAAACTCCCACACATGCAAACTTCTTCATGACATGGTAGCTTTGCTCCGCTATGCTCTGCTGCAGAAAGCTACCCTGGCCATCTGTCATTCTACCCATGAAGGTGAACAGACTGTGTGCCTGAACCAGTTCCAAGTTTCTCATGCTACCACTCCCACTACATATTGCAGGGGTACAGTATCACTGTCACCAGCTTTATGCTGCATATTCATCAGTTTCTCAGAGTTCTACAACAGTGCTAACTCCCTCTCAGATGACCCCAAAATATAACCCCCTCATGAACACTGAGAATATGTTGATTAGTCAGAGTAATGAATGAAATCGACAAGAATCTATAATATGGTGTGACCGTATGGAAGGAGACAACGCATATGCGTCCGTCTAACAGAACCATTTGTCGCGTTTGTTTGAGTCGTCTCTTGTCATCACGCGTGAAGACAACACTTCTGTTCGTTACTGCATCACACCCGTACAGTGGAGATGAGGCAGACTGACGCAGCTCCAAACATATGCTGTTCATTTTTTTTATATCCTTGAGACATAGTTTGCTGCTTGGAATCTGGGATTATTTAGCAGAGAGAGACAGAGGGAGATATCTGGTTTGGTTGTGAATGTGGCATTAAACCCATATGGTCTCATACAAATATGCTGCGTGTGGGTTCCACTATTCCCTGGATACACTAGTGTCATTTTTAGGAAAATACACAGTTCTTCTAATAAACATTTTAGTTTGTATTTTTTTCTTTACTTGCTGACTATTATTTGCACTGACTGCTCTACTGGCCCAATTTCACACAGCTGAAGGAAACACTGGCCGCCTGCAATGCCCCAAACTCTTATCCCTGCATTAAAGCTGAAGCAGGTAGAATTGGTCACTATATCCTGACAGTAGTGCATGAGACAGGTAATCTGAAAAAAATCATGTAGACTCTGTGTCCTCCGGTGCTCCTAATGGCATCTGCAAGATTTCACAGACCGGAGGAAAACAACCAATCAGAGCCGAGCTGGAGCCTTGCCGTCTCTGAGCAGCTGTCAATCACTCGCAAACTCCGATCAAACGGTCAAACTAAGCAGCGCTGATCAAATATGAATCATATTCTGTTACTGTAATGCCTATTTCTTGCATAAAACATTTTCAGAAATATCTTGTAGTGTACTGTTTTGCTGTAAAATGAAAAAGTTTGTGAGCTGGCAGCCATGTTGAGATCAGTTGAGGAAATACCAAGCTCCCCCACCAGCCGGAGCAAACTTTAAATAAATGTAAAGCTGAAAACAGAGCCATGAGGAGGTGCAAAATTCTGTTATCTCTATGAACACTTAATTACAATATGCTGAAAGGTTATTATGGAATTTCTGCCCAATGATGCCAAAAATATTCTGCCTACTGCAGGTTTAAGGTAAATATTTTAAGTTAAAGGTTGACATCATTAAAGTAAAGGTGCCAATGCACTATTTTCTATTGATGTGATATACATATCAACTGATTCAAAACTGTTTTTTGAAACAAAGCAAGTACATTTTTCTTGTTTGACATGACCTCACACAGGCAGGATTGGGTTATAGAAAATAAATATATGACAAATATGAAATGTAAATCTTCTAGACATATGTAGCCTTTTGGAAATGTCAGTTCCATTGATGTATTGATTCACAGAATTTTTTTTCTCAAACAAAAAAATAACATTATGGTTGATTTTACATCCAGTGTCATTTTTCTTTCATCACAGTCCTTCTGAGCTGAGCTGAGCCCTGAACTGTGTCAGGAGGGTGTACTTCATACTGTACTGCAGGTTTGCATGATTCTGTTTAATCCAAGCAGCAGTGAATACCACTTTTTGTTGAAGGAGCCAAACATCTCACTAAAATTCAATTTCTGAAGCTACATGAGTGAAAGACCTCAATAAGCAGAAATGTGAAAGTCAGCCAGTCAACATTGGTTCAAGGATATTTTTTCATCATTCAGGCAGTGGAGGAATACGTTACTGTAGAGTTTACGCCTTTGTTAGTATTCTAAGATTCACTTATTTAATAAATTTTAATACAAGTTCTGATTAATAAAACTGCTTTAATATAACTTGCCTTTAGCTTGAAGAAAATTACCAAATGTACGTGATTGCAGCAACCACAAAAGGATGACTTGGAGCGACTTTTCTGAACAATGCAGCTGCCATCATTTACCTCCTATTGTCTGCTTTTCCATAGGGGGAGAAAAAAAAAACAGCCACTAGAATTGAACATTGAATTTGTTTACCCCCACATATCTCTCATTGACATGCAAATGCTCCCCCTTACCCCCACTCTTCAAAAAAAGAAAGAAAAAATCAGTTATTAAAATTCAGGTAATGTATTCCTGTTTCTGAATTCTATTTGAGAAACGTTATTAATTTCATATATCAAGTTCGGAACGGCCATCTGTTCGCTGCGCACCGCTGCACCTCCCTCCATCTGCCCCTGAGTTCCCAGCGCGCCGTTCTGCCGCCACCGGCTCCAAGTTTTTATGCACTCTGGCTTTTTGATTTGTCACTCATCGCCGCCTAGGCCCATGTGACCGGGCCCGGGATGGCAGGGGCCTGGTGGGGGCATACGACGCTATTGGTGATGGTGACATCTCAGGTGACTCAAAGCACCGCTGAGGTTGAATAAGTGACTTTGTCCAGCCGTAACCATGGCTGTCACCTCCTGACACCGCTGAACCAACTGGGTTGCCTTTCTCTCTCCTCCCTTCCTCTTCCCTTCCCTGCTTTGTTTCCTCTCTGTCTCTTTTTCTTCCTCCTCGTCTTCCCTTCTTTGTTTAACTCTCTCTCTCCCTCGGTGTTCTCTCCTCCAGCTACAACGCCCCTTTCCTCCCTCCCCTCCTTTCTGTAAGTGGAGGAAGCAGATTGTGCAGTCGGCACAGTGCAACGTGTCCCTGCCACAGTTAATTTAGCATCTGTGCCTTCATGAATATGAATACATTTACACGTCCAGGATATAATTAGGTGGTGGAGTGTGGAGAGGGTTCACGACACTCCAGGTGGGGAGAGAGAGAGAGAGAAAACGAGGGGGGGGAGGAAGAGAAACAGAAAAGAGATGGAAGTGGGAAAGAGGAGCAGGTAGGGCTAAAACAATCTCCCAGGCACTGTGACCTCTGTCGCCCAGCTAAGCGCTCGCATCAATCACACAGAAATGGCTGGAACTGCATGACTGAGGCAGTTTACATGCCTGGCACAGAGAAGTAGATGCAGATGCAGGCTGTGAGGCCACTTCAGCTTACAGCAATATGTGCAGTTGTGATGCTGGTTGATGATTGCCTGCAGACTGCGTGTCTGTGTGTATATGTTAGAAAGGCTCAGGTTGCATTTGTTTAGGCTACGGGTGAAAGTCTATCTACGAGGTTCACAAGACCTTTTTTATGACGTGGGTGTCCAATAAACACATAGAACAAGCTTGACTTGATTTTTAATAGACAGGATTAAACAGTAAGTCACTCGGAGATATTGATGAGCATCCAGTTTGGTGGATTTATGTTTGCATCTGTATGTTTTGCAGATGACTTAGTCCTGTCTTTATCAGGACTGAGGCCCTCAGCATGCACTGGGGTGGTTTGTAGCAAATTGTTAAGTAGCTGGAATGAAATCTGAAGCCATGGTCATGGTTGTGAAACCAAAGGCAAGTTGTCCTCAGTGGGTCGAAAATTACATATATCACCAGGGTAAAATATCTTGGGCTGTCATGGGGCAGGCTGTTCTAATACAACATTTGAAGCTATAACTATGAAACGTAATGCACTGTAATTCGTATATATTCCACAAAATAATTTTTTATGTATTTCACGTAATCATGAACCAGGACGTATAAAGAGGGACAACCGCTGCGTAGGGAGGGTCATAAAACATCGGACTTTCACCCAAGAGACTGCTGTTCGTTCTCCGTGTGAAACCAGAAGTCAACGTTGATTTATTTATCACAAAACTTCTGTACTTAAGTTACGCCATTTCTGGTGTGATTTTAAACCAAACTACGGTCTTTTCCTAAACCTAACTAAGTCGTTTTGTTGCCTAAACCTAACCAAGACGATCATTTCCTGAACCTAACCAAGACGATCTTTTCCTAAACCTAACCAAGACAATCTTTTCCTAAACCTATCCAAGGTGATATTTTCCTAAACCTAACCATGACGATCAAATCCTAAACCAACTAAGTAGTTTTGTTGCCTAAACCTAACCAAGACAATCTTTTCCTAAACCTAACCAAGACAATCTTTTCCTAAACCTAACCAAGATAATCTTTTCCTAAACATAACCAAGACAATCTTTTCCTAAACCTAACCAAGACAATCTTTTCCTAAACCTAACCAAGACAATCTTTTCCTAAATCTAACCAAGATGATCAAATACTAAACCAACTAAGAATTTTTGTTGCGTAAACCTCGGGGGACAGAGTAGGGGCTTCGGTATCAAGGAAGAGCTTGGAGGAGAACTACAACAGTAAGTTGAGGTGGTTTGGGGATCTGATTTTAACGTACTTCCCCACGGAGACTTCAATAACTACCAAATGAGAGGAGACCCCAGGGCAGAGCCAAGATCCTCTGTAGGGATTATATGTATCCCTGCTGGGCTGGGATCCCCAAAGAGAATTTGGAGGACATAGCTGGGAAAACAGGTTTTTGGGCTACTCTGCTCCGTGTTCTGCCACTGTGATCAGCCAAAACTGGATGGTTGAATAGCTGGATGGTGTGTGAACATGTGTATTTACTGTGATTATATGTTGTCTTAATATTTTTTTGTGTTATGTTTACTCACATGTGGCAGGTGTGTGTATTTGTGCTCTGCTTTGTTTATCTCAGTAAAACATGGTTAAGAAGCTCAGCTTGGCACGCGAGTCCATAAGTCATTCACACAGCGTAATGGTTTATTTGCCAAAGCGCTGCGCTATTTAGGCACCGGGGAGGCACGGTCTCCAAAATGTTTAATGTTGTGTAGTTTAGCCATATGCCACTGTTTTACAGCAAGCATTGCCTGTGTCATTACACCCCGGTGCATTGGGCACTTTCCATAATGGATCCATAACGAGAAGTTGCTGCAAATGAATAGCCAAACATCTTTGGGGATGTTTGTTTAACACAGGTGTTACCCTTCTGTAAATATGATGGCGAGATGCCGTATGACGAGGTAAGCTGCCAGGCAGAGGTTGGTGTTTTTTTCCTTTTTTTGTGGAAAGGAGGCAGCTCTTCTTCCGCGGAGTCTGTGAGGAAGGACGGCAACTTGGAGCTTTAAAAGCTGAGTTTTGCATTCACTTGTTGTCTCGGCTCCAACCTGACTGACGTGACAAAAATCGCTCCTTCTAACCAGCTTTCACAGTGAGTGATTTGAATGAGGGAATGTTTTGAAGTGATACGACAATCTCCTCATCCATAAAACACCACATCACTCGCGAATCAGAGATGTCCTTCAAAGTGAAAAACAACATTGTCTTTAAGGTTAAAAGTCTGTGATGGAACCCGCACACACTGTGCCACGCTGTTCCTCGCCAAACGCTCGCCAGGGGACCAAGCAAGGTAATTGATTTTGGATGCAGTCATGCAGGGGTAGTCCCAGCCACCGCAGATAAGAAAGAATTTCAAATCAAAATTATGTCTGCACTATGCATATGAATCAGATCAGGCCTAATAAAATAAAGGTATTAGCGGCGAGGGAGGGAGAGAAGTAATTAAAGCAACTCACCAGGCGACGCACTCGCTTCGCTCTGGAGGTCTCAGCACCGCGGGGTGAGTTAAAGAACTTGTAGCTTTTAACAGGAGACACAGAGGTCATCTGACTTTGACTTCATTCCAACTTTTCAACAGGGGTTCACGCTAAGGTTCACGGTTTTTCCATTATTCTCCATCATATCAAATACTGTAGTATGTAGGAAGTATATACAGAGGATTAAGGGCAATGACTGAGGAGGAGATATAATTAAATTGCTTGTTTGGGTGCATGGAAATCTTGGAATATTACATGTAAGGCAGACTTGAGGTCTTCACAGGTCCCAAGTTTTGGACACAATCCAAAATGGGCCTGTGGAAAACCCACCTAAACCTGACCTGCATAAGTACATTTTTTGGCAGTACCGCAGAGGGCCAGCCCTACAAACGCAAAAGTCTGTCATTGAGTGACTGACTGAGTGATGAAGTTACAAGATTGGTCGGCCAAGTGTTGGAGTTTCCTCATTGGCCGTTGCTCTTTCAAAATGAAAAGGCGGGAACAGTCATTTTTACAAATGAGCCCGTTCAGCGTCGCGCGTCCGGCTCACAAAACTTGGACCAAGCTGTCAAACTGGACGATCTAGTTCTAAAATGAAACGAGATTCAGCAGTGGCATAGCCTATTTCTCGCTTAAAATGTTTTCAGAAGTAGATTTTGGTGGATTGTTTAAACGGAATAACGGAATAAGTTTCCAAGCAGGCTGCCATGTTATTTCCTGTGGACCAATGGACCAATCACGTGCTTTCTACGATAGGGTATGTCAGCACGTCCCCTAGTGTCCTCACCGCTGGATTTAACATTATAGACATGACCACTGACTATTTTCTCAACAATTTAGCCACAAATTCACAGACTGATCATACACGGTCCAGACATATACTCGGTTTTGACCGAGTCTTGTTTAAAAAAGAGACTCAGTCTAAAAGGAGGACAAACCTGGATCCAAAATGTGGTTGATTCTAACAGACCCAAACAGCACTGCATGATGTGCCGCCAACTGACGAGCAGCAGTGGTTCGAAAACAGAGAAAACACATGTAATTTCACCCAAGTCATTATCACAGTCACTCTGTCTTGCCTTTAAAAAACTAAATTTTCTCCTCTCCTGCGATGATTTTGACACACCAGTGGATTCACTATTCAGGTATTAGATATATTGACGCACAAACCCGAGACCCGTGGCGAAAGAACAGGAGCCTAGCCATTTAGAGTATAATTTCACTCAGTTACACCCAACTGAATGGACCCGTGAAGACCTTTAATGCAGATATATTGTTCATTGGATGCTAAAAAAAACACCGCAAAAGATTGTGTTACTTTAAGCATGAACGTTTATCTGTCCTACATGTGTTCCCTTCTACAGGGAGGTCAGAGGTCAAGTTCAGCTACATAACAGGCACCCTTGGCTCAGTAGAAATTCAAAGCCTCGCTCAAGGAGGTCAGAGCCATTTGGGGTCTGAGTCCTGCTGCTCAAATCTCACCTACCCTGCTGTCTGTGTGAAAACACTGGCACATGTATGCTTTCTCCCTCTCTCTCCTATCAACAGTTGACTGACCAGCCATTGTTGCACGGGTGGAAGTCATTCTCTTTGTCTGTGGTCAGGAGCTCTATACGTTCTCTGGGGGAAAGGGATTATTCACCCCTCACACACACACACTCTCTGTCTTCCCCTCTCTCTCTCTCTCTACTCCCCTCAGGGCTCGCCTTTGAGTGTGTCCCTGGATGCTCTTCCAGTTGCCTTCTTGATCTGGACCCATCTGTGGCTCTCTCTCATTCTCTCTCTCTTTTTTTTGCATTTTCTTTTTGTTATCCTCTCTTTCTTTCGGTTACTCCTATCATATTCCCTCTAAACCTACCATTCTGTTTTTTTCCCTGTCTTACCCCTCTTCTTCTCACTCTTTGGCATGTTGTGCCTTGGGGATAAACACTGCTTCTAGAGAGGGGGACACACACACACACACACACACGCACACACACACACAAACACAGGCAAAGCTAAGATTGAGGCAGGTGCGACTGGAACAGGCTTGGCTTAAGACTCCCACCTCTCCAGCTGGAGGAAATGTTAGGGGCAGCCAGGTTCCCAGAGATGGCACCGTGCAGGAATGTCTTTCATCGCAGCAACACATCCTGCAACATCCCCACTTAACCCCACCAGCACCACCAGAAGTACACACACATACACACACACACCGATGCATGCGTAGCTTCCAAACCTCCACCCCGAGCCTTCTCATAGCAAAACAACAACAGGAAAAGAGTCTAGCACAGCAAGGTCACCAGCATGTTAAGGTATTCTTGTATGCCTGTGTGTGTGTGTGAGAGAGAGAGAGAGAGAGAGAGAGAGAGAGAGAGAGAGAGAGAGAGAGAGAGAGAGAGAGAGAGAAAGTGGGGAGAATAATGAACACATGAATGGATTTTGCACAATTATACACATCCATGCATGTACACACACATACATGTGCACATTTTGTTCCATATGACGGCGTAGATGGTCCTCTTTTTATCCCTGCTGGATTTTATCTGCTGGCTCCAGAATCAGTCCAATCCAATTTATTCCGTCCTTCACCCTCGCCGAGTCATTTACGCCTACTCTAATTTCCGTATCATTTAATTCTGCTCACTATCTTCATCTCCCCCCCATTTTCTCCTGGCACCACATTTGGAGTTCTGATCTAAAAAAAAAAAAAGGAAGAAAATCAACTCAACTGAAAAAGTTGCCAAAGACACACATTTGTAGCCGCTGTTAACGTTGGGTTAATGCAAATTCAGGAGTTGAGGCAGGTGACTAGTGAATGTCACCTTGGTTTTACTGCAGGTTGGCTGTTCACAGTAAAAGTCTAATTGTTACCATTCACTCTTACAGCAGCTTTAGTCAATCCAAACTTTATAAAAAACTAAAGTTCTAGTTACTTGTAATATACTGTATGTACAATAACAATCCAGCATTGTTAAAAAAACAAAAAACAGTTTCTTTGCCTCTTTAGCGGCTAATCAGTTAAAGGTGTTAAATTCCAAATTCAGAGCACATCTTTGAATGATGGATTGTCTCCACATGGCGACGGCTTAGCCGGCGGCTAGCAGCTAACGGTGTTAACAGCATGAACAGTGCAAACAAGGGCAACGGTGTTGACAGCCAAGCTGGGGGGCACACTCACTGGGACTCACATGCACTAAAAGGCACACGCAGCCGACCCGGCTATGTCATCAAAGCACAGAGAAGCTTGGATTACAACACACACAGGGAGAGCGACTTCATTCTCTGCTTAGGTAGACATTACTCCTCTATATCTTTACATAGCAGATAGTTATTTGATGCTATATTAATGTTCTGAATTTATAACCTTTAATGTTCCCACTATTCATGGTGACTATGTTCCACAGTCACTGAAATCAGCATGTTTAGTACAAACAGATGGACACATTTGAAGAGGAAATGGTCACTTAGAAATGTATATCTGAACTATCTACTCTACAGGTTTATTTCTAGTGTATTTCTGCTTTTTACATCTCAATGTGAACTGTGTTTTATTTCACTGGTCTGAATGTCACAATAAGAACACAATAAGCCTGTAGAAACTCGCTTGTATTGTGTTATTCAATAGGATAGTAAGCATATGCCTATTGTATTGCTGCAAAAGTTAAATGCTTAACATGAGCGTACATTTTCAGATTTTGCTACATCTTGCCAGATTTTTGAAGATGACAAATGTAGAAATCCCCCAGTTTGGTGAAAGTACAGCTGGTCCAAGAACACTGAGATGACCTCCAAAAGTTGCTCCTTTGTCCTAGGAGAGAGTGAACGTGCCAAGTCCCCACTCTCGTATGCCCTGCAAGCGAGCGCGGGCCTGGCAGTGATGCCAGTTCAGAGACGGGTAGGAGTCCTGCAGGCCATCTGGGAAAGCTCCAGGAGGATCCTGGGAGAGCGCGGCGTTCTGAGAGTACACCATAATCATAACCGCCAATGCACAAGCAGACACAATGAGCACCGGCACATGAAAACTCCGAAAAGTTAAAAAGCAAAACAGATGAGGTGCTTTAAGTTTAAATGTCCATAAATACAGCAGAAAAATCTAATTACTAGAAACTGTTTTTTTTTTTCTTTTAAAAGAGTGATGGTTCATTCACTTTGAAAACACATCAGTGAACAAAACTTCTACTCCTGATGTACTTTGGCTTCCCAGAGCTCTCTGCTTGTGTTTGCTTCGTAGCGTTTCCCCCCACAAAACCTTCCCTCAATAGGTTCATCACATGAAAATGATTCAAGGGATGAAAGAGAATTTTTAAGATGGCAAACTCATTTTTTTCCCCTCTTAATGGTCAATTTAAGCAGTACTTACGACTGCATTGCTTTGAAGTCTTTGAAATTTTAATGATGACCTTGATTCTTGTGTGAAGCACATCAATGTTTTTCGCTCGCGTTTAAAGGCCCCAGCACATAAACGACTAAAGTTTGGTTGTCCAATAACATCCCCAAGGACACGGTGGGTGGTGGATGTGGTAATTAATTACTCAGTGAAGATGAAGTAATGCTTTAAGTAAACTGGTTGTTTGTGTTTGTTTCGCCTTGATAGTTAAAGCTGGATTCCCTGACCTCTGAATTCAAAGGAAAAACTCCTTCATGTCAAATCACAGCACAGAGACATAAAAAAAGAAAATATACGTGAAACAGACACTTCCACTGCTTTCAATGTTGAGATTGATTCCCATGTGTGTGTTGGACCTATGCATTGTTTACTGTGATATGTAAGTGTTTATTTGTCCTCTCTAAGATACCTGATTCAAAAGTGTTAAATCTTAAGCCCGCTCTTTCATCTCCTTCACTCCCTCAAAGGATCTATTGATCACGCAGCACCATGGTCAATGTTACAACCAGCCCCCCCGCCATCCTTGCTTAATGTAGTCAATAATCGTAATGGTGTGATCAGTGCGGCCCCCCGTGAAATGGCTGCACAGCTGTGACTGCTTCATTTGACTGGTGGGAAAGCTGGAGGAGGGGAAGAGGAAGAGATGAGAGAGTCTAAGGGGGACCGGAGCAAAATGAGATTAAGTGATGGATGGATGGATAGATGGATGGATGGATGGATGGATGGATGGATGGATGGATGGATGGATGGATGGATGGATGGATGGATGGATGGATGGATGGATGGATGAGTAAATGATGGAGTGAGTGAATGCATGCATGTAGGCTTAAGATTTCATTTAGAAAAGTGTAGAGGAATAAAAGAAAGTCCCCGTTTTACAGCGTAGCAGATGGGAGGATTGATGGAATGATGGGAGAGCAGAGGCGATGAGGATAGAAGGGTAGACGAAAGGGGGGATGGAGGACTCTTAAAGCGTAGCGGCATCCAGGCATCCCAGAGGAAGGAGATTAATGGCGTGTGCCTCTCCGTCACAGTGGCACTTTGTGCCAAGCGCCCCCTCGTAAAGCACACCCCACACATCTGGCACAAAGCGTGGGGCACGGGGCACCGATCCCTCCCATCGCTCTCTTTCTCTGTTTCTCTGGAAGCAGGAAGTTCCTCTTGGCACGACTATATACTGTGTGTAAACCTGATACTGGTGGGGAATTTGTCATATTCTGACTCATAATTTGTGTTTTATCTGTGCCTCTGAGATGACCATGTGATATGCCATTATGAGGACAGCCTTCTTTTCCATGTTCCTTTGTGTTCACCAGATGTATATCTGTCAATTAAAGCACTTAGTAGCCAACCTATTGGGAATGGTGGTCCATGTTACCCTCATGTACACAGTAATACAATTACCTTGTTAGTCACTGATAGGATTACTCTCATATTGAATACAAATGAATACAAACAAGTATATGGTTTTGGTTGTAGTGCATGGCTCAGGCTATCGTCATCAGATCCACTGCATTTATTCCAACCCTATCTCCAACAATAATGTTTCTGTACCAATATGATTTGGAGGAAACGTATCTGCTGCCGTGAGTACATTTATTGGCAACATGTTTCCAGTCCTGGCATGCCGCATAGAAGTTGCAGGGAGTAAGTCAGGGTAAATAGTGTATGAACAAAGCACATGGCTTTGAAACCTGAAGGCCTGTGTGTAGGCAAACATGCATGGAGGTCGTTGTGTGGCAGTTTCTTTTATACTTGTATGTAAACTTTGTAAAACAGGAGTCGGATCAGCCAATCAGCTTGCTCGACATGTTGTTAAGATTTGAATGGTGTATACATTTGATCCTCTACGAGCCTCTCCAACTTAAAGGAACAATTTGCCACCTTTTCTGTGGATGATGGTAAATGTAGTCCACTGAAGAAATTATATTCCCTGTGCTATTTTGACCGAGAAAGCTGGCCATGTTGAGATTAGATTAGATTAGTTGAGGAAATACCAAGCACCGCCCACCAGCAGGAGCACAGCCAATAGGAACGCTCTCTCTCTCTGAAATGACCTGTGATTGGCCAAAGTCTCTCGTCACGGGCCAGATTTTTTTAAAGCCAGAAAACAGAGCCATGAGGAGGAGCAGAAGTCTAGTTTTCGCTCAGAGCACTTGAATTATATGCTGAAAGGTTATTATGAATTTTTTTCCCAATGATGCCAAAAATATTCTTCCTACTCGACGTTTAACTCATGGTAAAACATACTTTATTCAAACTGAACACAAACAAAATATAACTCGCCAAAACCACTATTCCGTTAGTCTCTCCACAGTTCCAACAACCAGCAACTGGTTGACATAAATCCGTCATTCACTGAGTTAAATGTGAAAATATGCTGGCTCTACACGCTGTTTTTCCCCCACTGTTTCTCTCTGCCAATGCGGTGGCCCACAACAAACTCACCCACAACAACATACTTATTGTATGCATAATTGATGTGGAAAACTTGTGCTTATGGTCAATCTTCACTTGGATGAACAAACTCGTTGAGCCCCAGTCCTTACTTGAATATACGTTTATTACAAACAAATCTGACGTCAGAGAAGAGAACGTTACATACGCTCAGCTTTATACAGTGTGCCCCACGTCATACAGAGTCACGTATAATCACGCATGAGGGAGGCAAAACATGTAACCCCAGGTCAAGACAATTTACCATGGGAGTTGGGAACATCATCAAGGTCTTCATTTTATCTTAACCTCCAGACATCCAGAGCCTCTTCACATTGAGCATGCCAAGTGTGTAAGACTCGAAGGCCTCTAAAAATACCAAACCATGACAATGCACAAATCATACCTTCCCTCAAGTCTAATAAATGTCTATTTGCAAAGATGTTGACATGAATCTTCTCAGCCTAAATCCAGCTTGAGACAAGGGTTTGCGTGATACGCCCCGTGTGCTGTTAGTTTGAGGCTACAACGTCTCATCCTTCAAGTCAGTGTTGAGTTCTTCAAAACCCTGACTTTAACAAAGTGATTTCAAGTGCCTAAACATGATCATATTACAGTATCATAGTGGATATTTAGCCCTCTTGTTGCCGTGTGGCAACCCTATAACTGTGCATTAGTTTACTTCGTTCAGATGTTCAGTATGAGCAGTTGGAGCTGCTCTACTGGCTTCCAGCTACACTAAGTGCAACTTAAGGTTCTGAACTCTGAGAGCTGTGTTTGACACGGGCCAAATGGCAACTTGTCAGAGAGATTTGAATTAAATGCTCTATGAGAGGTGTTGAAATGTGTGATTGCTGGAGAGAGGTGAGTAAAGGGTTGTGTATATACTGTATATATATGTGTGTGTGTGTGTGTGTGTGTGTGTGTGTGTGTGTGTGATGGGTTTGTAGCGGGATCCGTGCATGTATATGTTGCACCCTCGCGCCGCGGCCATGTGTGCGTAACCTATCTGAGGGTTGGAGGCGATCAGTCTCTGGTGGATTACTGTCGGCGCCGGAGAGCGGGAGCATTTGACGGATCGGCCTCCCCCACACTCGGGACGCCGCGTTCCTACACAGATGGCGTAATTAACGGGAGGCGAGCCAGGGAGGGAAATTTATCTTTGATCAGCACCTTCGCGCCAGATTGTCATCTATGTTAATATGATGATAGCATCAGTGCGCACGCGTGTACACACACTCACATGCACACACAGCAAGAGATGGATGGTGATAGAATAGAGGCTAGGCAGCAGTCAGCCCCGAGGATATAGGGTTATGTGTGCAGTCACACATACACACACACACACACACACACACACACACACACAGTCTCCTCCTAATCCTTTGTTCACGGCGTGGCACTGCACTCCCCCGCTGTGAGGAGGGATGATCTGTGGAGGGTGCCTCAGACAGAATCATACATACAGTAGGCCCACATACACACACAACTGTATGTTTGAAGTGGGAGTGCAAAGATCAAGAACATTTCACTTGAAAATGACAGTTCAGAGTTGAATAATCACAGTTTTTTTGTACTGAAATTCAGGTATGAGCAACCATGATCAAGGCGACATACTCATACAACGGTAGGTATGATATATTTCACAAAATTACATACGTTTTCCTACGAATGTCTAGCAACACGTGACGCATGTGTCAATTTCCGCTTCAGTCTTTTCAAAATTAAACTTCCATCTTCAACAAAACACAAAACCACTTAGTTAGGTTTAGGAAAAGACCGTGGTTTGGGTTGAAATAACTACAAAGTATGGAAGTTATCTGGCAAATAAATCAACGTTGACTTCTGGTTTCACACGCCATACGAAGACACTGGTCTCCTGGCGTTTTGGTTTTTTTTCAAATCGTACTTATTGTGTTTTTGTCGCTCTTTATACGTCACTATTACGTGGATTAGGCTACAAATTCATTTTGTGGTCTTTATTACATTGCATTACTTTTTGTATAGCTACAAATGGTGTATGAGAACAGTCTGATCCATTATTGATTGTTGACTGATGATCAGATATAACGTACATGAATTTTGTCTTGACACTTCAAAAATTTGAAAATATTTAGGCAACATGGGTAATTTCGAAAAAAAAAAGGTCTGAGATCAAATCTCCCTCAGTTGTTCTGGTGGACATTGTGTGTTTGAGGTTCTACTCTGCATGTGTGTGTTTGTTTGTGTGTGTACGTGCGTGTGTGTAATCGTTGTCACTGATGAGCTCCGCCACGTGCGTACTTTCACCCCAGTGTAAAATTAGGAGTAATGGCGTGTAGGTGTAATGGCATGTGCCATAACATCTGGGCTATGGGCAGCCAGATGAGAGAGAGAGAGAGAGAGAGAAGGGCATCTAATGGAATAAAACCACCATGACGACTGTCAATCATCTGTGTATTCCTGCCCTGACCATTTGCACTGTAGACATAGACATACTATACAGCTCTGTTCATGCATTTCTTTATTCTATTAGATCTTTATGTACATGTTTTGTTTTTATTTCACACTTGCTTTGGCAATGTAGACGTATACTTCCCATGCCAATAATACTCCTTTGAACTGAACTGAATTGAGAGAGGTGTTCTACAAGGTCTCCAGGGACCTGGGGTGCTGTGGAGATGGGAGGATAGAGGCTTGCAAGATTATTGAAGTGAGAACGTAGAAAAGGAGAGAAGAAGAAACACAACAAAGGCACAAATATGCAAAAGGTAGTTTGGAGGTCAAAGCAAGACAGAATGGAGGGAAGGTGAGATAGAGGTAAAGAGGTAAAAGTAAGGAAAAGGAGATGACCGAAAACACAATAAAGGAGAAGTGATGAGGAGATAGAGGAAGAGTTGGTAAGTCAGAGTAGCTGAGAGAGGAGGAGAGAGGGAACAGGAGCGTATTGATGAGCTTTAAAACATTTCCAAACAAACCGACAACCAGGCAGGCAGACAGAAAGGTAGGCAGACGTGCAGACAGACAAAAAACGCAGGCAGACAGACAGACAGCAGGGAGAACAAAGGCTGTGTTCCTCCGCCTCGCTCTGCTGCTCCCCAGTCCATCTGCTGCTTCTGCACACAGCCTCCGATCTGTTTCACACTCATTTTCAGCTATCTCGCTCTTCTCCATCCTCTCCTCCCTCTCTATCGCTCTCTCCCCGAAATCTTCTCCCTTGGCGTACACACACATTACGGTTTGCTCATTTTCATCCTCAACCTGTACCATCCCTCCTACCTATCCTGTTTTCCTCCATGATTCTTTTTCCTCTCGACTTCCATCTGTTATTTATTTTAGTGTTTGACATATGCAACAACCACCACCTGCAGTAGAAAATTGCAGCCATCAACCATACGTAAACTATATCATAAATCCCATAAAAATATTGTAAAGATTTGTACAATAGACGAGGAGTCTCGAAAAATTACACATGGTACTGTGTGTAGCTTTTTATCATTGCTAACTTAATATTACCATTATCACCATGAATAAAAAGCCTTTAAGTGTATTGATGTATCTTCTGTGGTGATGCAGTTGAAGATGTTTGAAGAGAAACTCCGCCGACACTGTCTTAGTTGTATAACAAATTTATTACAATAAGTTCAGTATCGTAAACAAGTAACACGTTACTTGGAGAGCCTCCAGCCGAATAATGAGAGAACTCTCCTGAACGTGTACAGAGAGCTCCTTAAATATCGAGCTTGTTCAAACACTTAGTTTCCACATATGGTTTTGGGAGAGGGACAAATAAGAATAGAAACACCTCTTTTAGAAGCCACCATATGTCTCTTCAACTCTGACCCAGGACCCCCAGGATCCTGCTGACCTAGCATTTGGCATATATTTACCTTGACCAGCTCTAAATCAGGAAGGCCCAAACAACAACTAACATTCCAATATACTCTCCTAATACAAACCCATACATGTAAATATGCTGCATCTAACAGCAGACACCTCAGTATCAACATATAATTGTGCATCATGTTTCCCAATGTCAAATATTTAGAGAATTCTCTGTGATTTCTTTGAGGCACATAAAGACTTTGCAGAACAAAACCTGAAAATGGTGCTTCTGAAAATAAAAAGGTTTATGGCAGTCTTATTTTGTTAGCAACAGTACAACAAATGGTTTGTTAAACGCATCATTAAGATAATCTGCATTGACAAAAGACATCATTAAAGACCCTAAAACATATTTTCTCAATCAGCTTCTTATTCTGAGTAATGGGGTCTCACATTAACAAAGTTTATTTCAAATTTTATTTCAGATTTGTCAAATGTGATCCTACCACACACACACAGTCCTAATGAAGCAGTTTTGCAATGATAAATAAACTTCAGCTTTGATTTTTGCTTATTTAGTCATAGATATTTAATGTTCTAGAGAAATACAATTATCGAGGTAACAAGTTCCCACCAGATAATAACTTCTCACAATGTACTATTGATCTTGTTCCCTCAAGATATTTCTTTTCTGTGATTTAGTTTTTTGTTCCCACAAGATTTTGTTCTCACAAAAAAACACCATGTTTTGGGACGCTATGGAGATTTTTCTGTTTTGTATTACTACGTAGTTCCAGTCATGTTTTAGCCGTAAATGTGAGTCTATTTCAAAGTATCAAATCAAAGAGGCTATATGTAAGAATCAGAAATTGTTTGTTGATGACAACGACAGTCAGCGTCCTATTGCTTGTGCTCGCACTACATAGACGTGAGTGAGTATCGTTCAAAACAGTGAGGCGACACATACAAGAGTGAGTGTGATTGACAGGCATAGTGTTGATATACATTAGCAACATTAGCCAACTAAAACTGCAATATCACTATATATTTCACATGCTTGGCAGTAATCTTAGCTTACCTGTCCAATAGGAATTTTGCCAGCTCGGGGTCCATTTTGATAGCAAAAACCAAACTCAGGTCTCTCCATGAATCGTTTTCCCCCGACGTCGGTCACATTCCTGTTTTGCGAGACGGGCTTCACTAGATATAACTTTGTTTTTTTTGTGCTTCCGTGGAGTTTGTGTTGGAGTCTGAGTTATAGTTGGAGCTGGTCGTTTGTTGGCGTTAGCGGACTCCATTTCTAACCGACCGTTAGCCATCGTTGCACGCTGTTAACCCTGAAGCGGAGCTGAAGAGAGTAAAGGCATTCGTGAGCGCGTATGACGTCACATCTGTTGGATTCTCCCGGAAAAAACGTCCCACATTCTTCACATTAAAATCAATCTATAGGCTGATAGAGGAAACGCAGAAAGTTGCGGAAGGTCTCATTTTTTAGGTTAGGTTACAACCTGTTCACACATTGCCAATAAAAAACTATTACAAAATGTTTATATGTGTAAAAACATACATACAGTCCCTTTAAATACGCCAATCATATATTAATGTCATACTATATATTCATGTTAAAAACGCACTTGAAAATATCACACTTTCTTTTTAAAGCCTCACCAAGTATTTGGGGGAAAAAGTTGATAAAATCATTGGTCAAAGAGGAAAAAGACGAGCAACAGTTGTTTCCTGCTGACTAAAACAGGCACAGCTGTGCATCAGTGCCCTCCCCTCCACCCCCAAAATCTTTCTGTTGAACACCTGGAACTCATTTTGTCTGTGCTAGTGGAGATGTTTGTGGTTCATTTTGAGTGCTAAAATATCTCAGGGGAGAAAATGAAAAGGTGATGGGGGGTAATAAACTTTAATAGATAGATGCAATAACTCATTTTATGTTTCAATTATAAGAAATAATAGAGCAACAGGGAAAGAGAAATAATAATTGTCTCCTCGTATTCGCTGCTCTGCTCCATGGATCACACCCATAGTTTTCCAAATAACATAGAATATTTTATCAAACTTTAGTCACACAGCAAACAACATCCTTCAGTGTGATGAGCTACAGCTTCAATTACATCAGTGTGGGTGTGTGCGTGTAGGAGAAAAGGAAGCTTTATGCATACAAATAGGTGTCTGTCACACATAATTACAGGTCAGAGTTATACAGCCTGCCGTGCCTCTGCATCTGTGTGTGTATGTACGCGTACTCACGCAGATGTGGATATTTACATGCTTTTGCATGCACACGACCTCTCGCATCATTTAGTTGCTGGTGGCTCTCCAAACAGGGCCGCCCCAGCGACAGCCCATAATACAGTGTATAATAATGGGAGATTTGCTTTCATGAGCTAAGCTCCGGGAATGTTTGGACCTCCCATTTAGACTCAACAGGAGCTTGGCACAGACTCTGCACAGGTGCAGACTGAGAGAGAGAGAGAGGAGGAGAGAGAATTGGGTCCTGCGAACAACATTCAACATCTGTGTCAATGGCTGTTGCACAAATTTTCACCAATAAAACAGAGAGCAAGGGGGAAAGGAGAGAGTCGAACAGAGAGCAAGAGAGAGAGAGAGGGATAAGGAGTAAAGCGGGGATTCAACATCTGTCAGTGTCTGTTATGCTTTCCACTAAATTGAGAGAGAAACGGAGAAAAAAGGAGGTAGGAGCTTAAAATAGCCGAGAGAGAAAGTTGGTGGCTAGCCAAGCCTGGATGAAGCAATCTACTTCCAGCTGTTGGACTGTTTGTGTATCAGAGAGAGGACAGGAGGGGAGGCAGGGAGGACGGGAAGGAAAGGAGCTACTGAAGGTGGGGAAGTAGAGAGGGATGAAGGAGCGGAAGGTTAAAGTAATAAGCAAAAGCAGGTGGTAGTGAGGACACAGCGCTTCCACAGGTTGGAGTTATGAAGAGGAACTATTACTGACTGACTATGTTTCTCTGGTATGTGCACCCACTCCTTCCTCTTTCTCCTACCTTGAACGTAACACACAGTGAAACTCCATCTTACATTTATAAACTGTATGCAACTTGAACCTGACCTCACAGATTCAAATACCCATATGTTCATAAATCAGGTGTTTTAAATAAATTATATGATATATTATATGATATCCAGATTATTAATATAGCAGCAAACAACTATTTGCTATGTAACTATATAGAGGAGTAATGTCTACCTGAGCAGAGAATGAAGTAACTCTCCCTCTGTGTGTGTTGTAACCTGAGCTTCTCCGTGCTTTGTTGACATGACTCGGCCGGCCGCACATGCATGTGAGCATGCCCCACTGGCTAGCTCATGGCTGCCACTCTGCACTGCTTTAATACGGCGGTTACAGCTGATAACGCTGTCCCTACCGATGGCATCACCGCGGAACCGTAGCACCCACCCACCGGTTCCCTCCAAGTTAAAGCAACACATTCTCATCCCAACTTGTCACATACTGCCCCTTGGCGTCACGCCCCATGGCGTTTATTTTCAGCATCACAACCACTATAGTTACCCATGGCGTCACTTTAGGTTTAGGCAACGAAACCACTAGAGTTAGGTTTAGGAAAGAACTACATGGTTGGGCTTAAAAACGACTATGTTCGTACAGTGAAAAAGACACTGAACGTTGTGAACACGAGACACGAACGAACAGGTGATTGTAACGTGATGCACGGGACACAAACAGCGATCTCCTGGATGAACCTTGCGTTTGTTGGACCCATCCACCTCCCCTCCTGCCCATCTAGTGTGTGTCTCTCCGCTCTTTAAACTATGTCACCAGACTCCCGGCGTACTTCCATTGAGCGTTTACTGTTGCCGAGGATGGGATTACATCAATGGAAAGCCCGGTGCGTTTCATACCAGTGCTCAGGGGTGCCTTGTGCGGCGGTATCGGACGGTGATGACCGTGACAAAGCCTCGGTATTTGACGCCCTGGGAATGAGAACGGGCTGGGTAAGAACTGGTGGCTCTGTCATCATAGCTGCCGTTGTTGAGAGCCGTACGGAGGCAATAGAAATGCTTCCAATCTCGCATTTAGCATATGAGTGAACCCAAGTAAAGCCAAAAAATGTTTTGCCCTAACTGCAATTATCCATTTATTATCTATACCCATGTACCATGTGCAAGGTTGCGAAGGGCAAGAGCCTTACAGAGAATGCATGTGGCACTAGGTGGGGTAGATCCTGGATAGGTCTCCATCTATCACAGGGCTGACATACAAATGTTACACAGAGAGGCCTTCCTGCCGGTTGGTGTCCATCCATTAACTGTAATTATTTATCACCAAAAACAAATACACGTAGGAGCAAATGAGTTGTTATTTGCAAAACTGAACATAATAGAAACATTTTTGTGTTCTGTACGGTAGGTTATGCATGAGCTGGAGTTAATGACAACGAGAGTATGTTGAATATGTTTGTGCTGAGGACTGTGTGTCCTTGAGCAGCAGCGCAAACTCATTAATCCATTCGTGGAATCTGAATTTGAGTCTGTTTTTGTGTGGTGACAAACAAATTGATATTTACAAAACAAACCATTTCTTATTTTTCCATTTTGTTATTTGCTAATTTTGAAGTGAAATGGACAAAAAATCCAATTCACTTCAAAACACATTTCTCTTTCACAACGGCTTCATTTAAGCCGATAGGGATTCACATTCTTTCATCATTTACAATAAGAAGCTCTGAAAAACATATTTTATTTTGTTCGACGAAGCACGCAGGACAGGTCAAATTGAAAAGATTGCCTTGACTTTCAAAAAAAAAGAGAGATTTGATATATAAAGTGGCTTCAAAATATTTAAAGAGTTCCAACACTGCCACTCTTTTGACATCATGTCACGTTTATTTAACACCTTCTGTCAGATGTGGCTGGTTCTTTTATCCACGCAATGATCTGTGGCTTCTCTGTGTGAATGTGAATCTTTTTGTATGTTTCTTTTAAACACTTTCTAAGTTTGCTTGATAGATAAGTGGCAGTTTTAGGAGGGAAAACGTTGCTTATGCTGAAATCAACAAGCTTTTGAAATTTGCCAAATTGACAGGCTTGAATAGGGAACTGAACAGGTGGAAAGTAGCAGTGCACTCTTAATGTGATTGCATGTGTCAGAATCAAAACCAAGCTTTTTTTTGTGAAGAGGCAATTCATTCGAGATGTTTAATTTTACAGTCAAAGGACTAAAATGAAGCCGTTTACAAGCTGAGTAGACTTGATGGGAAAAAAACAGGGTAGCTGTTGCCAAGAACACATCTTCCCTCAGAGCACAAAAAGTGATAAAATATATAAAGTAAGAAAGTTTTATTTGCATCACATTTTTTAACTGGGTCATTCCAACAAATCAATAAATACAAACAATGTAATGTCTGTTGCTTGAGTCAAACTATTGTTGTCTCCAACTCCTGAAGTTGCTCCGACTTCTTTTTCACCACCCAGCCAGATCCTTGTTTTTCGGTCTCAACTCGCTCTGAACGATTTTCTCTCCTTTTGAGCAGCGTGCATCGACAATACCAGTAAAGATTGCTTCCTGGCTGTTACCCATGCATAGAAAACGCTGCCACAATGTTGTGGATTGCACCCAATGCATAGAAAGTAGATATGACTGTCGTTATTTTTTTGTGGACATGTTTTGGAATCTGTCAATACGGATAATGACGACAGTCTTTTGTAGTCAGAGAAAAGGTGTGTTTGTTCATTTTGTTTGAATTTCCTATCGGTTTCTGGCAGACTAATATTTCTCCTCTTTTTGTGTGTCTTTGCTCACATTTAAAGAACAATAACACTGCATGGATGAAGGAGATATATACAGTTTATATATATTTAAACTTCTTCTAATGCAAGGAACAAAATTGTATTTTTTAACACCTTTCAAGATAAGCAAGGCAAATAGATGGATATTGGTCTGTAAAGTTGTTGAGTGGCCAACTAAAAGCGTGTGTAATGGTACATTTCCACAGGGGCGTTTTTTATCGTGAGGGATGCTTCCCAGCACTGGACGCTTGATTGGCTGCCACTATACACAAGGCACTCGTCACCTGATTGGACGAATGCTTTCCCTCGTGGGCTGCTGCTCCCAGCAACCGGAACCACCATGGCGGCTCGTTTGGAAACTTTCTTCTCTTATATCACAAAAATAGTTTACCAAAATGTGTTTCTGACAACATTTTATGCAAGAAATAAGCCATGCAATTGCTGAATCCGTCTTTATTTTTTATCGACAAAGTTTCACGGGAGTTTCAAGAGGCAACGAGTTGCGTCTGATGCCTCTGTTTCGCATAAAGCAGCCTAAACCTCAACTTTATGCAAATGAGGAGCGGCCAACGTGACGCCCCGTCTCTTGAATCGCGCTACCACGCTACCAGAATGCATTGCACGGCTGCTTACATAGACAGTGAATGGGAAGTGTGGAAAGGACCGAGGCTGTGGACATGTACCATACCTGGTGTGTGTGAGTATGTGCACTCAACTCACCCTCTATATATAAAGTAAAGTTTTGTACTAAACTTTTGAGGTGGTTGAAGGGTCAAATTATATGCACGCATAGCACAATGAATTATCTTTCAGACATTTCGTACACACATTCACATAAGTGCAGACTCAATGATTTATTACTTACTTCGTCCTTTTGCACTAGTACTACTTTATCCCCTCATATAATATTCATCTTCACATCTCCATTCTGTATGTTTGTCGCTGCTTTATTAGAATTTATCTCCTCATTAAGATGCATAGAGGCACTAATGGTAAATGGGCTGATCAGCTTAATGCATGGCTAACCTCTCACAATTAGCCAGATCACAGGACGCAGCTCTCTTTAAATGGAGAGTTTATTGCATTAGAAATGTGAAGAATGTAATGTCGTCTTTCATGCAGTTTCTTCTTCTGCATATAGATCCGCTGTATGTTTCTTCACTCTTTCTTTTCACACACATAGAGCTGAGTGAGCATATGTTTTTAAGAAGCACTCACACACATACTCTCTCCTGTCCTCTGCGCAGGCTATTAACCTGTCTCCATTCTGCAGAATCTCTATAATTTGGCCGTCAATTATTAAAATTCTAGCTGCCGGCACGTGGCGAGCGAAAAGGTCTCCGGTACTCATTCTGGACCCCAAAAAGGACTGACTGCTAACACACACACACGGGCTAATGTGAGTGTGACGTCCGGGGTGCTGCAGGTTTGACACTGGGCCCAGCACACTGAGTGGATAATTGTATATGCGATGAGAGGGGTGGGTGAAAAGGAAGGGCTGGCGTTTGCTTAACAGTACGAATGTTATAATAAATTGGCCACCAGTTGTGTTACTGTGAATGGGGACACACAGTCATTCCAATGCACTTTACTGTCTTACAGTAATGGAGCCTTGACAAACAAAGACACACAATGTTACTGATAGCAGAGACGATAACGTGTAAGTTTAGGGGTAGAGCTGGTCACAATAAAAAAAAAGAAAAAAAGAGCTCCGCCTTTTTTTATACTAAACATGAATCTGTGAGTTTGTTAGTGGCTTACAAACCACGACGTGCTTGTTCCCAGTAAATGTTCAACCCGATATCACGCCAAAGCGTGTAATAGACCCACCTGTCCACCAGAGGATAGCGTGTCAGTGTCACGTTTTGCCTCGCCGAGGCGTGAATATTACACTCGGGCATGAAGATGCAGTACCAGCAGGGGGCAACAAAACCACTTGGTTAGGTTTAGGAAAAACATCATGGTTGTCCAGTAAGTAAACTAAGTACAATACGGAAACAACGTAACATTAGTACGGAAAACACGTCACAAACGTCACTAACGTCACTAACGTCCCTAACGTCACTAACGTCCCTAACGTCACTAACGTCACTAACGTAACTTACAAAATAAAGCATCAGTCTTAAACACCGGTCTCCTGGTTGAAAGTCCTGTGTTTGTTGTTGATAAAAATATCAATTATCACTGATGTACTGAGAGAGAGAGAGAGTGGGGAGGAAACAAGATATGACGTCTTAACTAGTGAACTTTAGTTGCTGGTACTAGTGAGCTTTAGGTGCTGGTACAGTAGGTGGGTTTTGGTACCTTTGGACAGAGCCAGACTTTCTATTTCATCATTTCCAGTCTCACATATTTGAATCTGTGTTTAGTATTGTACCTTTGTGCATGTGTGTGCATTTTTAATGTGTGTAATTTTATTTAATTTGTGTACTGAATACTAAAAAAGAACTATAGTATTACTCATACAGCAGCACGGCATTTTCAAAATGATCTCTTGTGTTTTTTGCAGAGGAATGGCAGACAGACGTTGCATGTGTACATGTGAAAGAGAAAAAAGCAAAACACAGAATAATCCTCTATTGTTGAGTGTTTGGTTTCATTGTGTCAGTATGTCTAAAAGATTATGCCAACAAATAAAACAATATATACAAATCCATGTTGGAGAAGGATGAACGTTACTCTCTTTCCTTTCAGGCTAATACGAACCATACACTCCTCCGCGACAGCTCGCCAAGAACAAAATGGTAATGGTGGAACGTTGAGGGGGTGCGCTTGATTATTTATTTGTGTTTCAACTGGGGAAACCGGAGCTCCGTCACCACTGTGAGGCTATGAGTCATAAAAGCCTGTTTATTTAGAAACCAGAACTTGCTGCTCGACAGGCCGTTACATCTGGTGGCAATTATATCATTCGGCTCTCCATCCAACATGCTGAATTCAACACATATGTGGGAGTTGCATCACATCAGAGTTTATGTGTTTGTGTTGTACTGTATGTATGTGTGTGTTCTACATGCCTCGCTACATGGTTTACTTGTGATCTGAAAAACAAAACATGTTGTCACATTAAAGGAGTCACATTTTTTTGACTTTACGAGAGATTTTGAATCCAAAACATCATATTTTACGTGTGTCCATCCCTGAAAGATGAGTCTTCGACCGTTGACATTCATTCGACTGAGAATGTCAGTTTGTGTTCTCGTCTGGGTCAAGATTTTTTCCATTAGCTTTTATCACTGAACTGAACGAGGAGTGGGGTTTTTCGGAAGAATGGCAATGGTTTCTGTTGTGGCTTCTCTTCTTATGGGGCTCCAGTTCAGCCAGCTGCTTCCCGCATTCACTAAAACAGAGCTCGGCAGTCGAGGGAACACATCTTGTTTCATTTTAGCCGCTCTGTTGTTAAAGGACTCGGAACACTCTCTCTCTCATCATCTCGCCTCCTCCTCGCTCCTATTCTCCTCACCTCAGGTCCTGTCAAACCTCTCACCGGGGGGAGACACGGAAGGTGTGCGGCTTCTCAATCAGGTGTGTGTTCTTCTGCATTTGTGCGTCTAAGTGCACTCTTGTCTTTTCAGCCGCGCAGCTCCATATGACTCAGCGTGTGCTCTGTTTAAACCCACTGTCTCCAAAGCCTTACAAGGCTCCCCGTGTATAATTGGTGACCTATTACTTTCTGCCCATTGCATTTGACAGATATGAATTGGAAACTGCCAGGCGGACATGCTGATTAATGACAACCACAATTGGTACCTTTTAATTGCCAAGGATGAGAAGTCAGGCATTGCAGAGCGAAAGATACACACTTTTGCACATGTCTGTGATTATAGGGTTGGTGTGTCTTTGTCTCTGCATGTAGAGGCCATTTCTGACACTGGTGTTATTCTAATCAACCAATGGTGGAGCCTGATGGAGCCAACTGTTTGCTGATGACGGTACTCTCTCTCTTTGTGTGTGTTTTCATGTATGTGAACCCATGGAGGGGGGTGGCATTAGTAATGTGTGTAATTTAGCACACATCTGGTCATATACACTCCACTAGGGAGAGGAGAGTTATATTAGCACACATGCAGCGCACACACTTGAACAGATCTACACACCGCTAATTAACCTGGTGCTTCTCACAGCTGCTGGCCTCGACTTTGCTCCTGCCAAGGCGGACGTGGGTGGCTCCTCAACCTAAATCAATCTGCACTAATTGCTGGTCTACGCTCCCCTGCGTCTTTACCTTGCTGCCTGTCAGCATCCTATCTACCTGTCTGATTTGACACGCGACTCCCACATCTCCGAGCCACTGTGATCACTCGGGCAACTCAAAGGTCTGAGTGTTTTTGATGTTGCCACGATGTCGAGACACTGTGTTGTAGAGCCAGCTGCTTATCTGTGATCTCTTGCAGTTGTTTGAATGAGGTAACGTGGTTAAATACGCTCCTCTGTGAATTCTCAACTTGAAGTAACTTTTTTCTCACTTTACTGTACTGTATGCCTTTACTGTGCAGTCCTTTCTGCCAGGAGTTCATGTTAAGGCCGCTAAAACTATTAATCACATTAAGACTGACAAAAAAAAGCTTCCCTTTTAAATCGCACATTGATTCAGCCGTTCGCTGAGATTTAGAGTTGAGGTTTTGGAGAAGAATGAGGGTTTAAGATTCATGTTTAGGTGAGCCTCCACTCGCGGTTTTCTGCCTCTTTTACAGCTTCCCTGGCACGCTACCCTATTCTTGTCTCAAACGCCTATGATCAATTACGCTCACTCCATCCGCAGCTCGCAAGCCAACTAGGAATGGTCTTGTCATCAACAAGCTTGTTGCCAGGAACCCCGGGTTAAAGACGGGACCAAGAACGGAGGTGGAGCTGAGTGAATTTATTTGTAGCCAAGGGGCTGAGCTGCTCACAGCCAGCAGAGCCTTAAAAGGGAATAGGTATGAGGAGAAAGTAGCTGTTCTGTGTCATTTCCACAAAAGCAGACATCTGTCTTCTTTTGGCATTTCTCCCCATGACAGAGGTCATGAGTTTATGTTGTGTAAGCAGGAGGGTAACAGTGATTCAATGGAATGATATGAATGTGAAAAGAAAGGAAAGACGGCATAAAAATAACAGAAAGAAAAGGGCTTACAGAAGTAGTTCTATTGTGAGACAGGTTGTCCATAGAAGGCCATTCATTTCAACTCTAAAAGATCATATAACTCCATATAAAACATGCATGGAGACAATGTTGAGGTTGTTAAAAAATGGTAGATTTCCATCCATCATTTAAAGCTGCAGTGCGTAGAATTGGAGCAAATATGATAATAGATAAATAAATAAAATAATAAAAAAATAAACGGTCACTATATCCTGACAGTAGTGCATGAGACAAGTAATCTGAAAAAATTCATGTGCCTCTCTGTCCTCCAGTGCTCCTAATGGCATCTGCAAGATTTCACAGACCGGAGGAAAACAACCAATCGGAGCCGAGCTGGAGCCTTGCCATCTCTGAGCAGCTGTCAATCACTCGCATCTTGTAGTGTATTGTTTAGCTGTAAAATGAGAAAGTGTGTGACCCGGCCGCCATGTTGAGATCTTTTGAGGAAATACCAAGCACCGCCCAGCAGCCGGAGCAAACGTTCTCATTTTACAGTTAAACAGTACACTAGAAGATGCTTCTGAAAACATTTGAGGCGAGAAATAGACATTACAGTAACAGAATACTAATTCATATTTGATCAGCGCTGCCTAGTTTGACCGTATGATCAGAGTTCGCGAGTGGTTGACAGCTGCCCCCGTTGAAAGAACAGCCAATAGGTACGCTCTTTCTCTCTGAAATGACCTGTGATTGGACAAAGTCTCCCGTCACGGGCTAGTTTTTAAAGCCTGAAAACAGCCATGAGGAAGAGCAGAAGTCTAGTTATCTCTCAGAACACTTGAATTAAAATACGCTGAAAGGTTATCATGGGATTTTTGCCCAATGATGCCAAAAACATTCTGCCTACTGCAGGTTTAACTATTTCATGGGCCTGAGCCCCTCCTTTGCTATTAGCATATTAGCTGAGGCTTCAGGTGAAGACATTTGGCATATAGAGGAGGGGGATTATGTGAATGTGTGTGGCAGGGGAATTTGGAGAAATTAAGAGGGCCTCCACGCCTCCCTCCTCCACCCCTCCCCTCAGACGGAGCTGTACTTTAAACAGCTGGAGGAGGGTCGCAGAGGGGCTACCGAGAGGGAAAAAAGCACCAAAGAAAGGGGGAGAGGGGGCATTGCGGGTCCTTTCACCGGAGCAGTTTGTGTGAAACTGTAAATCCATCAGCTATATTTCAGCGGGGCTGGCAGCGCTAATAGACGCATCTAGTTAATATTTTATTAAGTGCGTGATGTGTGTGTGTGAGCTCGGTGGGAGAAGACGAGGGGTATTGTGATGGTGTCACACCAGACAGTGAAATGTGGTTGAGAGAGTTATTGGAGAAAGTGTCAGCGAGTGCGTGGAGGAAGACATACTGCGACTCCATCCCATAATTCCTACATTGTACGTGTCGTAGTAAAAGAAGCTCGTACGAGGATAGCAAGGAAAGATTTGACAATTTCAAGCAAAAGTGTAGTTTGTGTGATTAGGGAATTTTTTTTTTACTTAACTGGATGAGGAGGATGACAGGGATGCAGTCTAGACTATTTTATGAGATATGTGTGTATAGTGAGGATGCCTGAGTGTGTGTGTGTGTGTGTGTGTGTGTGTATACCCTCCAGAGTGTCTGCGTCCCACGTGGAAAACATTGCCATTCTGGACTTTTTCTGCCTCATAGACTCACAGCTGCTTTCTCCCATTTGAGGAGATTTGTCAAAAACCGAGACGTGATCCAATCCATTCTGATGTTGACTCACGGTCCAGAGAGCTGTACGAGTAAGAGAGCGGTTGACATTACAAACGTGCACATGAGCTTATGCTCGCATTTGAAAACAATCTGCTGCATGTTAAACGCCATTATATGTCACAGTGGTTGTGTCTTTTATATGACCATCATGTGGATTATATATAAGTACAGTGTGTTGATATATTATTACAGCTCATGGCGGAGAAGTATTATAGCTAGAAAACATGAAGCAGTTTCCTTCTCCACATAGCTGCCTATAGTTTTTTTGTTATTAGCAGCCTCATAATGAAGTTTTGACCAGCATGGAGTCAGGTCATGCTCTATCTAACCACCCACCTCGAGGCTGTCGCAGCCCCAGAAACCCTCCTAAGTCAAGGGGATCGGGAGCGGCGAGCGCTGGGGCGGTCACGAGCGGCTGTACACCGACTCCAGAGGATGACTGGGAGGCAGAGAGAGACAGACTTCAAACCCAGATGGGCTTTGATACGGACTCTGAGCTGGTCCCTTGTCATCTAATAGATGGTGGCAAGAGAGAAATTGAGGAAGGGGGAAGGAGAGAGAAGGCCTGGGGAGTTTCTGAAGTGAATATACTTGTATCATGATCAAAGAGGGGAAGGAGAAAGACAGAGAAACCTAACGCCCTTCAGACTTTTTTCCAGCCAAAGTCAAAGTCAAGTTAAACTATACTAAAAACTTCCTTCCAAAAGTCATGTTTTTTTTAATATTTTTACATTTACAGAACAGAATAATAGAGAAAATGTATAGTGTAAATATGAAAATACAAATTACTCAAACAATGCCATTCAAAATGCCTAAACAGTCTTTGTATGAAAGTGTCTTTACAATATGAAACATATAGACTTTGCGTTAATGTGTCCTGTATAACGCTGTTTTTCTGTACATCAAGAAGGCATCTCATGTAGCTCTGAGGTCAAACTGTGTGTGTGTGTGTGTGTGTGTGTGTGTTTTTGTGTGTGCTCTTAGTTTCTATGGCCTGTGTTCTGACATCTGCTTTGGGTGAGAGGGCTAAATGGGTCTTGGACGGGCTCTGTGACCAACTGTCTGTCCCAGAGCGTAGAGAGCTTGACTCTATGACCGCTAAATCAGCCCAGCTGAAAGGCTGCCATCCAGGCTGGACTGTGTGTGTGTGTGTGTGTGTGTGTGTGTGTGTGTGTGTGTGTGTGTGTGTGTGTGTGTGTGTGTGTGTGTGTGTTTATGTATTTCTCATGTTGTGGACAAAAAATCTGTTCACATCATTATTTGTGACTGACTTACCTTCCATATGGGAAAAAATCTGGTCCCCATAAGGATAAATATTTAAGGTTAGGGTGAGGGTTTGGGTTAGAGGTGGTGAAGGTTGTGGTTTATGTTACTAGCAGCACAACGATAGCATTTACATGGTTCAATGAAGAAATGAAGGAACTGAATTGCATTAAAGGGCCAGTGTGTAATATTTCAGGGGCTCTATTGGCAGAAATGGAATATAATATTAATAACTATGTTTTCAAAATTACCTGAAACTAAGAATTGTTGTTTTTTTTGTTTGCTTAGAATGAGCTCTTCATTTCTACATAGGGAGCGGGTCCTCTTCATGGAGTCCGCCATGTTGCCGCCACGTTCTACAGTAGTACAGAACGGACAAACCAAACACTGGCTCTATAGAGCCTTTCGCGTTTTTCTGTTACCTGAAGGCTACCATAGTCCTCCGACACGCTTGTGAAACTGCGGTAACGTGAGCCGCAGAGTGCAAAACTGTGGTGCCGCCAGCCGCTGTCTGACTTCCGTTGCTCCTAAAGTAGTGTTATTATGGTAGAGATGGCCTCTGAGCGAGGTGAACGGCGTTACCACGGTTTTGCACTTAGTGCCTCACGTTAACACAGTCTTGGAAAAGGAGGAGTGAGCGAAGGCCAACTCAGGTGGTTGCAATCTGCAACCACGTCGCTAGATGCCAACAAATCCTACACACTGTACCTTTAAACTAACCAGAGCTGCCGGAGCACAACAAAAAGTAGCAGGTTATGTGAAATACAGCGCCATAACAGCTACTAAATGAACCTTGTTTTGTCCACAATCTATATTGTATCTTCTAAAATTGTGTGGTGTGTTTCATTTGTTGTTGCATGGTACAAATCTGGAGTTGACAATACAGCAGCTATCCCCAATTTGCCCATACAAATTTTGAGGTTACGGTAAAAGACATGTGTGCATATTGATCACATGGTGATATGACCCATAAGATTTGAATATGAACAACCGAGTGTGTAGGAAAGGAACTGAAATAACAAAGGAAGACCTGAGAGAGAAAAAAATGGGTTTAAGGGTTAGAAAGTGGTTTTAAAAGGAATACTTGTTATCTCTCTGCTTGAGTAGCACTTCCCTCTCTCTCTCGCTCCCTCTCTTATTTCCTCTCCTGTGTGCTCATTTTCAGTGGGAGAAGTGGCGGTGGGAGAAAATGTGAGATCCAGATGTCGAGCCCTCGCTGCAGATGTGCTCACTTAGAGGCCAAGAAACGCTAATCTGCCGCCTTGCCGTGCACAGACACACACACACACACAGAAGCACGGAAGTGAGAGGCTACATTTTCATGAAGAAAATCACACACACTCACAGAGACATCATGAATTCATGAATTTAAAATCAAAGACACACAAAGAAAAAACGCATCAGACCCACTTAATTCTCCAGAGCGGAGTAGAGACAAAAACACTGCCCTCCTCGTGCATCAAGGATTTTTGGTACAAAACCTCTCTGCTGCATTTTATTTACTTAACAGTCACTAACCTCTTACTACTTACCGGCCAGAATAAAACACACACACACACACACACAGCAGGCTTAATGGTTTTCAAAATGGTTTCAAATATTAATGTTTCCTCTGTTCACTGCTTACATGCCTCGTAGCCCATTATTGTAGAAACAAGCTGCGTTGGAGAGACCTCGGCTAGCCTTGTCCAAGGACTCGATGCTAATGAAATGAGCGGGGCACGGCAGCATTGAACCACTTGCATTAAGGCCATTACAGAGAAATAAAATACAGTACGGGAACAAACGGGCACAGGAATCCAATTCCCACTTATGTTCTGTGTCACTGTAACAAGCAATGGACTTGTTCTGGTGAAGATGGTTTGAATATAGAAATTAATGCTGCAGCGGAAAAGGCTTAGAAACAGGCTTTACAACTGCAGCACATCCACATATTTAATATATTCCAATGACTTTAATGTTATTTACACCTCTTCCTGCAGTTCATATTGCTTTTAAGGAAGATAAGCATAATTGAATAAAAACACAGTAGAAAAGAATAGAATTATGGCTGATTATTTTAATTATCAATTAATCCGTTTTTTTAATTTCTTATCCTTCAACAGTAAATATTCCCTTTATAATGAAATTAAACAGAGAAAGTCATTATATTGGAGAAGCTGGAACCAGAGAATGTTTGGCATTTTTCATAAATAAATGACTTAAACAATTAAACTATTATCAAATGTGTTGACGATTAATTTTCAGTAAATCATGTCAGCCATAATTAAAACCATTTTTTAAGATAATTCCCTGTTAAATCATCCTGCAGGACATTTTAGGTTCCTACTGTATGATTATTGTGGCAGAATTTTTGGCCTTCTAGTTGTATTTTGCCTGATTTCTGGTTATTGCCTACACTATGTAAAGTGTGCCGTTTATATCCCTCTCTCTCTCAGTGTGTGTGTGTGTGTGTGTGTGTGTGTGTTGGGGGTCATACGTGTGCACTGACACATCAGTGTGTATAGAGTAGATGGGTGGAGCTATAGAGCAGCTTTGACATATTCAGTATAGAACAACACATTGGCCTCCAGGAGAAAACACTGATATTCATGCATGTGAAAGTGTGTGTGTGTGTGTGTGTGTGTGTGTGTGTGTGTGTGTGTGTGTGTCCCGGACCTGGTGCTCATTATTCGTCCTTGTGTCCTCCCGTCCAATGCTTATTGATCGGGCCATGTTAAGTATGGAGAGGGCACCTCGTGGTGACAGCTTGACTGGTGCTGCAGCGCCTTGATCCTCTCTGAAGGGAGGCAGAGAGATGAAGGGAGGAGGGATACGATGTGGTGTGAAGCTACGTGTCAACTTGGAGGAAGATGTTTTGCGGTTAGAGGTGCAAAGAAGTGTTTCGGCATGGGGAGGTTAGGGTGGGAGAACCTTAAACTGTTACAGGGTCTCATACTTGTACTGCTGTGGGTGTGTATGTGAGTGTGTGCTTGAATTTCTCTTACAGAGACACATCAGAGGATACAGGGCTACTTTTGCATACAATGTGCCCTTCTTTGTATGTATACCATTAAGTTGTGTCAGATTAAAGCTTCAGTAGGCAGAATGTTTTTGGCATCATTGGGCAAAAATTGCATAATAACCTTCCAGCATTTTGTAATGCAAGTGTTCTGAGAGAAAACTAGACTTCTGCACCTCCTCATGGCTCTGTTTTCAGGCTTTATAAAATCTAGCCTTCAAGACTTTGGCCAATCACAGGTCATTTCAGAGAGAGCATTTCTATTGAGCGTTCCTATTGGCTGTGCTTCATCTGGTGGGCGGAGGTTGGTATTTCCTCAACTGATCATGGCTGGCGGGTCACAAAATGTCTAATTTTACAGCTAAACAGTACACTACAGGATGTTTCTGAAGGGGTTATGGAGGGAGAAACCAATTGACAGTGCTAATACAGTGGTAGCAGCATGTAGCAACAACAGCATAATGAAGGAGTGAACACTTCTAATCTTAAATAGAGCAACATATCAGCCGATGCTGATCAGCTGATGGTGAGCAATGACTTCAGTGCTCTGCCAGAGCTAAAGCAATTCTTCATTTGATGTTTCATTTGTTGGTTCAATTACTCAACCCCCATAGCTTGGAAAGCCTAATGAAAGCTGTTTGAGTGCACATCGTTCACAGAGAACTGAGCTTTGAAAGGTGTTTCTGATGCAATGAAATTCATCATAGACATCATAGAGTTTCTTTCTCCTAAATTATCACTGACTTAAAATTTTCCCTTGAAGGACTGTGCCACAAGCCTGCAACTGGAAACTGCCACCTGTGTTTGGCTTGTTCAAACCAAATAAAGGTTGCTGGAAAGAGTCCTAAAACCTGGAAATGAATGAATGCACTTCCGGTTCCCTCGTCTCGAAGTCAATGGGTTTTTTGAATGGGTTTTTAGTTAGATACCTGAAGCGACTGTGGAGTAGTTTGTTTATAGCCTAACATTAGCTTTTTATTTCTGGTGATTGCATTTAAGCTAAAAAAATCATTAAAAAAGTGTTCATTTGTGAAGATTATCTTGCTGATCAAAACGTGTATGTATCATGAACGTTCGTTCGCCACAGAGTTTATTTTCTGCAATAATCCAAAATCCAATGGAAAAATCCCATTGGCTTTTTGTCGAGGTTACCAGGGCGATGCCAACTTCCTGTCTATCCTACAAAAATATGTCATCCCTGCAGCACTTTATTGATCAGTAGCTCACTTATTGGCTGCTCTGACACTGAACCATTGTGTTCCTTTAAAACATTATCCATTCTTAAAAACTTCTTAATACATACTTTAACAATTTTGTCCTTATTTCAAACCCGGTTTGCTTTTCTGTTAAACATATTATTTTTATTTGGTGTTTTCCCCATGGTTGGATCCATTTAGGCACAACCTAGACATTTACCAATTCATACATATCTTATCTCGAATTGTCCTATTATTACTATCAATACTGTTGTTACATGTGCAGCAGTCACCAGTCTTGCTCTGTTTCCTTTCACTACGATGTCCTAAGCCGTTTGAAACCCCCTAACATCTGGAGTCCAATAACATATTACACAGTATTTTGGTTTAAAGCAGGGTCATGCAACTACTTATAGCTAATAACTAAAACGCTGCCTGCTTTACCAAAGGGGACGTATAGCTCCTTATTCATCTCGGCTAATTGTGCAGGGAGTGAGAGGGTCACACAGGTGCGTCTGGAATGCCGCATGTTGTGAAAAGGTTAGAACAAGATTTCATGGCATTGCAATGAGGGTTTCATATACACTAGGGGTTTCATAAGGTATATAATGGCTTTTTAACTTAATCATTGCTGCTTGCAAACCTCTGAGTCAGATCTCTGTTGAATTGTTTATGTTTAAGAAAAGGCTGAATCTATTTATTACATCTATTGAATCCATGTATTGCTCTCATTGTGGTTGGATTGCCACAGATAACGCGTCGCTATTCATTCCGTCGGTTCAGGATTTGGAGTGCCGTCTGTTGGCTTGCATCAGTGCCCTCCTGTTTGTTTTCTTCACAAGAGTAGATGAGTCAACTGATTGGCAGTCAGACGGTACGCTAGATGATAGCGCTAAACCTTGGCCCGGGCTATAGCTGTTCAATTATTCACAGAAAGAGCAAGAAAGAGAGAGAAAGAAAGGGGGAGTGTGTGTGTGTGTGGGAGGGAGGACTAAAGAAAGATGAAAGAGGGCAATTCAAATGCTGAGCATCACCTAATATTACCAATTGAAAAAAGATCTGCTTCTTATTATCACCCACCTTCATTGGTGCAAGCACTGCCTAATGCCTTAATCTTGCTGCTAGCCACTGCCACCCACCACAGTGTGAGACACAATAAAGTAGCACTACCTCTACACACACATGCACCAACACACACACTCCAAGCACTCCAGCATATGGGTCAGATCTAATCGCAATAATTTCATTTCCCCCCTCATCAGCTCCGAGCCAGATAGACTAAGTCCCATTTGTAACCACTGCAGCGCTACTGGAAGGAAATATGACAGATAAGAGGACTCTTGTAATAAGCCGGCTGTGTGGATCTGATAAATGAAGAGAGCTTTTGCCAGTTAGGAGGAGAAATATATTGTGGAACGGCAGAAACCCGAGTGCGGTAGCTTTGAGGATTCATAAAAATAAACGGGGGAAACAAATTAACTTTGTTGATTAGCCGGCAAGATGGAGGAAGCCGCTTGGAAATGACTCGACACCGCTTGGGAAATCTTGGGAGCGCGAGGCGGCATTCTGATATCAAGGAGAAAGAAAAAAAAAAAGAAGCATAGATGTGTAAGATACAGTAAATCCTCGTAGGCATCTTTTCATCGACAGAGTCACTCCTCTCTCTTTCAATAACAAATCTCTCACACACACATATGCACAAACACACTTTCTGCAAAAGAAAAAATCCACCCTTTTCAGCTGTTCCTAGTTAAAAGACAGATGTGCAGCGCTGCTTGTGACGGAAAGTGTAATATCTGTTTAGAGCCTGGGCCTGCATCATGCCCATATGGTTTTCAGTGGGAGAGGTGGAGTTGCTCAAGCGGAATTTGAAACGTAAATAGAACAAAGGATTGTGGGAGGCGGTTAATTTCAGCTGTTTCCATGGCAGGTAAGCTCCGTCGGCAGGGCTGTGATGTTTATTTGTGTGCCGTCGTTTCACCACGCAGCATGTCAAATTATGTTTGACATGCTTTGCACAGTTCAAAAATATGCATGAAAAGGGTTTAAAAAAAATCAGCAATAAAGGCAAAGTTGCACTGGGAGAAAATTGCAGTATCACAGCTAGATTTTTTTATAGCAGGACTGTTTAAACACGGTTGAAACGTAGAGCTGTTCTGAACAATCTCTGTAGACTTTCTAGATTTTTTCCTGCAAAGCGTATTCCAATGAAAACAGGTCAAAAAGGAGAGTCGGGGAAGTTTTCCTCGTGTCGTGCGCTCTCTGGAGGAAATGCTTCACTGCATCTCAGAGAATCATCCATGCGAGACCCAACGCATAAACAGTCACCTTGTCAGTCACCTTGTCAATCATTCAGCCTGTCTGTCAGTGAGCCAGTAGGCCCGTCCACCATCCAGCCTACGACCCAGTCCTCCACCTACCTAGCGAACCAATGACTGAGCACCCACTCACCCTCTATTCTCCAACTGATCCAGTGTCTCCTCCACTTACTAATGCTTGGTAGAGTTGCAGACCGGGACCTCTTCCCTCCCCCGTACGCATCCAGACATGCGGCTGTTTGGTCAAAATATTATGTATGCTATATTATTTCTCTTTATGAAATCAGTTTTTGTTCTGGTGTAGTGCCACTAGGGATGTCTGGAGAACCGATACTTCGGTACCAAGTTTTTCTGAAAACATGACGGTACTTGTTTTTCTATAGTACCGTATGTACGGGGATGAGGGCTCGAGACTAACGGCATTCTGTCGTGTCCGGGAGGATAGAAAATTTCCCTGATAACGCTGCATTGTGAACAACAAATCCATGTCGAAATCAGCAGAAGAGGAGCTAGTTAACGTTAGCAGTTAGCAGCTGGTGGGCAGCGCAGTCCTGCTTGGCTAAATAACGGAGCTATCAGCTAACGTACAGAGGTTTCATTGAGTTACATTATGATGCGTTCAAGCTTTAATCAGTAAAATGTCAATTGGGTGAAGGTAAATTGTAACGTTGTCATTATGGTTATGTTTCAAATGTAATTGTAAAAAAAAAAAAAGTTGAGGCAGATCATCAGGGTTTAATAATAAATTCACAAAAAACAGCATACAAACAGTAATAAAAGAGTGTATGTTGAAGTACATAGGATTTATTGTTTTGTTTTTCACCATCGAATTGGTATTAATAATCGTGGAATTTCACTTGTCTTGGTATCAACCACTAAATTTCTGGTATTGTGACATCCCTAAGTGCCACTCATCTCTTTCTTCTCCATACTGTACACTCAGTCTAACACAGGAAATAGCAAGGTGCTGCTGCTCAGATATCTTTTTAAATTAAATATTGAAATAAGAAACTGAAAATATAAAAAATAAAAAAAACTACTTGGAAAAATATCAATAATGTGTTGAAGATTTGAAGCACTGATTTAGCTCCATCATTTAACAACATTTAAATTGGAAATGATAAAGTTGCTCATAAAATAATGATGCTTGTCAAACTTAATGATTCAAAAGCTCACATTATTTATTCCATTACATTCCATTATACATTATATTATACAATGGCATACTGACACACACATATCAATGGTTGGATGCGTAATTCTTATTACTTAAGCATCGAAGTACCCTCAATAGGAAGGGTGAATACACCTACAGTACCCTACCCATCAGCATCAGTGTAACAGCAGACATGTTCTTGTTTCTTATACAATAAACTACACATGGTCTTTGCATTATTTAAGCCACTTCCTCTCACCGCATATTGATTCAGAATCAAATAAAGAAATTGTTTCTTTTTCTCTTTTCTGCGCTTTTTCAAAAAAACGAGTGCTTGTGAGGCCACTGAATTGGCATAATTACATGGGTTTAAATGCAAATTTACAATGTGCTTATTAATTCTATTCTGCACATTTCAAATGACTGACTGCACTTAATTAAATCAGATTGATTAGACCTTTTCTAGACTTTCCCTTTACAACCACATAATTATGACAGATAGAGCCACTTGACACCAGATCTGCAGCAGAGGACTGAGCTCTCTTTTCTCTGCCATTCAGGGTCTTTCAAGTCCTGCATGGGGACCTACAGGCGGGGTCACAATAATGTCCAAAAGGGCCGCCGCCGCCGCATTATGCTGAAGGAGTGCTGTTTATTTCTAGAGGGGATTTATACCGCCACTGACCTGTTGTTAACGAACCATACATGAAAATATTACATCAGCCGTCTCCTCCGCCCACACACAGTGTTTTCACTCAAACGACCGCATTCTAGTCTCAATCCTCTAATTCATGATGTCCCTCATCTGCACGCCAACGCGTTCTGGAGAAATGGGTAACCACACTGGTTAATGGATACAGTATATCGGTTATATGAGGTTGAGTCCTGCTGAGCTCCTAAGTTGGAGCCAGGATGTGTAAAATAATATAGATGAATGCAAATCAGTTTCTCTAATTGGATATGATTTCTCGCTGTTGTATACGACAGCGGTGACTCCTTTAAGGTGTGTTCTTAATGACACTGGTTGTCTGTGCTGTTTGTATTTTGTCCCATTTGTATTTGCTGCAGTCTAATGAGCATGCATAATTTGTTTGGTGTTCACAGTGTGAGAAACGACCAAACTAACAGCTTTCTTGTGAATGTGGTCTTTTGTTTAAAACAGTATATACAGTACAAAAAGGATCGGAGGAAAAAAAATGAGTGATTAAGTGCGTAAACTTTTTAATATTCTTTTGTCAATGCAGTTACTTAGCTTGAATATTAATAAATCCCAAACAGTGCGCTAATGGTGAGTTGAAGACAAAGAGAAATAGGAATAATAATTAAGAGAAGGAAAAAAAAACAATATGCAGAAAACACATTCAAAGAAATGTAATATTTAAAAAGCAGCACCCCAGGACCTGGCGAGTTAATGGCTGAAAAGGGCTCCTGCTTTTCAAGTGTTTTTCTGAGCTTTGATTGCAATTTGGAGAAGGAATTATCTCATCGGGGTGCGTGGGTGGAGGGAGGTCGGATCTGACTGTGAAGTGCTTGTCATTACCGAGATCTCTCTCCTTCTATTTTCCCTTGTTCCCTTTGTCTGTAACTCTTGCCCCCTCTCCCCTTTTGTCTGACTCCTCTAGTTGTGGTTGTTCTGCAACTGCAGCCTGACAGTGTCAAAATATTAGTGAGTGCCATAACACCGCACGCATCACAGTATAGTGCACTTTGAGTTATATTAAGTGATATGCTAAAACACATATTTATAAGTTTGTAAGCCCCGGGATAATATTTCCTCTTCTGGGAAAACAAAATGCAATCTACGATTATTGGGTTGATTAATAAATCGTAGGAAGTAAGAAGTAAATCCATGTATGCATACTGAATCTGTCTCTTTCATCACCGATGCACCCCATCAAGGCAGGTTCATTTTCCACATTCCTTCCCCCTCCCTCTCCTCCATTGATTTGACAATCACTGTGTAATCTCGGGCTTAAATGACTCTTTTTGAAAATGCCGTGGGCACTAGGGTCATGATATTTCCCCTTAATTACTGTGCCACATTATCACCGTAAAGCACTTTCCACCTCTCTCGCACTTCTAATTACTTTGTTCCCATTGCCGTGACACATCCTTTCATTCGCTGATGCACTTTGCAAGCAAATGTGTGCGTGAGCAAGAGAGGAGAGAAAAGAGAGAAAGAGGGGGAGAAGGCAGTGCCTTAATGCCGGCAACATGTCTTCATTAGAGAAATGCTCTAAATCATGTCCACTAGGGGTGGGGGGGGGGAAATCGATACAGCATAGTATCGCAATATTTTACGTGGCAATATTGTATCGATACACAGACGTCAAGTATGGATCTTTTATTATATAAACTATTAATATTGCAAATACAAGGTAGACTCTAATACAAACAGTTCAGTTTGTTAGGTGCTTGATGTAACATTTATGTTTTTATGAAAGCACTGGTCAGTCCGTCTGCTTGATAGTCCAATTTTGAAAAAAAAATAATAAAGTAAAAGAAAGGGATGGCATCATTTAAAAAAAAAAAAAAGTACAGTAGTCGAGTCCACACAAGTTTGCATTCCGTTAAGTTGGACTGTATTCTTAAAATTTCAATTTCAATTTTGTTAATTCTATTTTATTCTAACATTTTTATCTACTCTTTTGTTGTTATACTGTTTGACTTGCACCAACATAACCAAAGCAAATTCCTAGTGTAAATCTCTTACACCTGGCAATAAACACAATTCTGATTCTGATTCTGATTCTGATTCTGATTCTGATTCTGATTCTGATTCTGATGTATACTGCAATACAAACAGTTCAGTTTGCCAGGTGATTGATGCAACATTTACATTTTTATGACAGTGTTGGTCAGTCAGTTTGTCTGCTTGACTGACCATCCCATTTTGCTGCAATAAAAGTTATTGTAGTGAGATGAACAGAGTGAAAACTGTATCTTATAAGATAAACCAGATGGTAACAAACTGCATAGTTTTCAGTTAAAATAAGGTTATAAATCACAATATATCTTATCGCAATACTTAGCATATCGCAAAATGTTTAAAATCACAATAAGATCATATCGTGACTTAAGTACCGTGATAATATTGTATAGTGGGGCCTGATTCCCACCCTTAATGTCCACACTCGCAGAACACTTGATTCGTGTAGCTCTGTACTGTAGAGTATTTATCTGAATCAACTGAGATGAACACAACAAGAGGAAAGTGTGTTCTTTACTCAGGACAAGACATAAAGATGATTTGTTACAAAAGAGTAGGCTTTACATTTTTGGATACTATACAGTTGAAAGTTGCAAGCAAAACATGACACACATGGCGCGATGCACAGAAAAGGCTAAATTACTAATACCCAAAGAAAATAGGTTGGCGTAAATGTAGTAGTGGTTGCCGGTAGCCTTTGAGCGACACAGTGAATTTAATTAGTTTTTTATCAGTCTATAAACTGCTTGATTTGCTCGGCAATTGTAAATAAATTAAATCATTCAAAACACAAACTGGTTAAAAACAACAACACATTTGGTCTTTGCAAACGGATGTAGGCCTATGTGTTTATTTGTATATGGAGCAAGATCCGATCACAAATGGTCACTTGAGACGCATTCTAATGCCAAATGTGAACAGACGCACTCAGAGCTGTCCACTGATTTGATCACCGAAGACACATGATAATGCCAGGTCTGAACGGGCCCTGAGATCCACCACATGAACATCTACTGAGAACAGCATAGCTGAATCTGAGGGAGTGCCAGTTCTGATATTCTTCTGATTCTTATTAGCAGCATTTCCTCTGAGATATATCAAATTGTCATATCAGTAATTCCTCTTTCAGTGCAGTACAGTAGAAACTGACAGCATGAGCAGGAGAGAGACTGGAGACTAGAAGCCGTGTTGCATTCTGAGGTAAATGTCCTAATATCTGTCTAATACCATCAAATGTCTGACGCATTCAAACAATGAAACAGCAAACACAATAACCACCAACAAATAATTAGAGCATTGTGTGAATTAATGATGTAAGCAGCTGAAGACGGCATTTGGCAGTGTATTCAGTCAGTTCAGTTATTTAGCCTATACCCTCATTGATATAAATGGGGGGGACAAAATAATAGGAACACCTATCAGTAGAGTGCAATAAAATTAAACACAAACTGCAGCATCCAAAATGATAATTGAATCAACACCTCTCAAAATAGTTCCAACAGAAACTGAACATTATAATCTTCATGGAGGTAGGATTTATTACAGGACTGCTGTATTAGACGGCGTTAGTTTTAGCTATACACCTATTTGCGTGTTTATTTGCCTCCTAAACACAATTATGTGGATTTTTTAACCAAATTATTACATCTATTTATTTTATTTTTTTTAAATTAGCAGAGCTACTTCACAATCTTTCCATGTACCCTCCCGGCAACTGTAGAACATGTACAACCTGGGGGAATCACTGATTTAAACTGTATTCGCCATGTGCAATGCATTTCTCTTAAGTTGCTTGACTATAAAAAACAAGTTTTAGTTACTAGGAATGAATATAGTAGGAAAAATAATTAAAAAATGAAAACAAAATAAGTGGCATTGCTTCCTCTAAAAAAAATCTTAATCCGCTTTTTTGCCAAGTACATACAAGGAATTTGACTCCGGTTTTGTTCGTATGTATTTACTTGGCAAATAAAGCTGATTCTGATTTTAGAGGAAAAATGTCATTTTTTTCATTCTTGTTTTTAATTTAAATAATTGTAAATTTGAAATACAATATATAAGTTAGAAATTAGTTGTATATTGATAATTATTATTTGTTTTCTAGAGAGAAGCTCCATGCTTTGCCTTTTGATAGCATCGTACACTCTGCCTACTGTTTAGCTTAAAGGTCCCATATCATGTTCATTTTCAGGTTCATACTTGTATTTTGTGTTTCTACTAGAACATGTTTACATGCTGTAATGTTCAAAAAAAACTTTATTTTCCTCATACTGTCGACCTGAATATACCTGTATTTACCCTCTGTCTGAAACGCTCCGTTTTAGCACATTTTGACGGAATTGCAGCAGAATTGCGTTGCTAGGCAACAGCTTGGGTCCATGTGTACTTCCTGTCAGCTGATGACATTCACATACACCGCAACCAGGAAATAAACTGGGACACATTCAGAATGTTTACGTTTAAAATTGTGTCAAGGGTCTAAATATTGTATATTCGTGACATCATGAATGGACAGAAATCCAGACAGCTTGTTTCAAACGCAGAGTTTCTGAATACGGGCTGTGTGTATTTCCCTGTGGATTGAGTGTTTCGATACTTTCACAGTATTTATATAGGACTTAAGCCTGCTTTATAATAAAAAAAACATGAAAATCTCACTTTTTTAAAATATGGGACCTTTAAGGTGAAACGTTTAAATTCATACAATGAAACTACATGGATTCTAATGTTGGACTTTCCCATTTTAAACGTCCCAACCCCCAACCACCACCAGCCCACTTTACTTGTCACAGTTCACAAACCATCATGAGGTCATTCCACTGGTTTCAGTGTGGGATGGAGGGAAGGTCTCGGGGGGGCCGTGGCTCCACCAGGTGGGCTCTCAAGCTAAATGGCCATCGCTCACTTAATGTGGCCATTAAGGGCAGTAAAGTGTTGGACAACCCCTTTCCTGTGTGAACACTGTATGAACCCTGGTGCGTTTCCATTGGTGGTCTCCATTACTTTTACTCTCTGTGTCTGTCTGTCTCTCTCCGTCTTCAAACCAAAGCTGTTACACACTGACAGTGAGACTCGTGTTCTGTGGTACATAACTCTTCAACACTTTGCATTTCCCCAGTGTGTCTGAAGCGCCATTACAGGGCAAACTGTGGTTGTTTTATGTAGTGGTGGGGGGCGGAGGAGATGGAGACATTTAAGATCATCTATTAAATGAAAGTAATAGATTTGCAGGTGCTATTTTAAAGTAGAGTATACTAGATAATGTACAGTAAGGGTACCTACACACACACACACACACACACAGAGAGAAGTATGTGTGTGTTAAAGGAAGAGGACAGGGGAAAAAACTTTAATGGACGTTTGAGTGTTTTGTATTGAGCGAGAAATTAGGAGGAGCAGAAAACCAGCAGATCGAAAGAACGGTCTTTCCGTGAGTTGAAGGTCAGTGCCTCAGAGCAATTAGAGTCTCCATTTAATATGTAAGCTAAATGTTCAATAATGCACCTCGTGTAAAATGAATACATGGATGCATGAAACTAAACCTCTATATCTCTATGGTCTATTTCAACAACTAAATGCTCAAAATACGGTTGTCAATTATGCTTTATGTCTCCTCGAAATGAAAGTTGGCATGGTCTGCGTTATTAGCTTTGCAATCTTTTATCTAAACTGTGTGCATGTGCATACAGTTTCTCATTTTATTAAAATAGGGCTGTCAAAGTTAATGCAACAATAATGCGTTAATGCAAAATTGTTTTAATGCCACTAATTTCTTTAACACTTTAACGCAATCCATCTTTCGGAGGTTGTAGTAGGGTGAGTGAAGATACTGATATATGAAACTGAAAAAACCTAAGGAATCCTTTGTGTTATTACTTGATTTCTAATTATAAATATATACATACATTTGCATAAAGAAAGCATATTTGCCCATTCCCATGTTGACAAGAATATTAAATACAAATCTCCTTTTAAGGTAAATATAAACAAATAAAAACAAATGTGCAATTAATTTGCGATTAATCGCTTTTATCTATGGATAATCATGTAATCATCATTTCGATTGACAGCACTATATTACAATCATTCAATGTCACAGTATATAAATCTTAAAATCTTGCATTTTAAAAGGAAATCCTCACTTGCACATTAGAAATAACTAATAAATGATGCATCTAATCTAATCATATAAAACTAATAATAGATAATGCATCATCCGGACTGGTATAACATATGTCCATGCCACATTCAAGTAAAATGTGGCAGTCATCTGTCTGTTTTGCTTAATGAGCCTGAGGTCAAGTATAATTAACCTAAATATGGAGTCAGTCCTGCATAATTTGATCAATCATTCTTGACCTCAAGATAAACAGATTAAATACTTCCAAAGTAGCTAATTATCTCTGCGTGTTTTTTTTTTTTTTTTTTTTACAAAGCATTAAACAGTTTACTTAGATTAATGTGAAATAAAATCTCAACCTCTTCCAACATAAAAAACATGTTTTATTTACCCTTCTGCTCCTGTAGCGTGTGTCAGACGGTGAGGATAAACATTATAGATATACGACAGATAGCCTTTATTCATAGATCTGAGTGTAGTGGATCCTACATCGTCAGGACATTCATGCGTTCCCATTATTGACATGCTTTTGCCATAAGCTATTGTCCTCCTTTTGAAATACAAAATAAAGGTATATGGCTCTTCCATGTGTTACTATAGCTACCATATTGCCGCTAACCATCCACACTAACATGGTGCTTGCATCACATATATCAGTATGCCATAGGTACTGTCCAAGGTCACATATATGCACAATACCCTCCTAATATAATACACGACTTCACTTATCATGATGACTTTTCAATACCTGTGATGGGGAGTGGAGGGAGATGGATTGCTTGAAAGGAATGAGAGATGGATGGGTGTGGGGTTGAGATGTCACGGTGTGTCCATTTGTCAGAGTTTGATTGCATCAGTGTGTGTGTGTGTGAATGCAGCACATTGGAAGCAGCAAATAGAGGTGTGTATGTGGGCCGTGTACGCCTACGTACGAATGTGACTTGGTTGTGCGTCGCTCTCAGCCTTTGATGACCTTTCGCGTGTTGCTGCTGTGAGCAGAGTGACCCGGCTGTACTCATTAAAACCAATGGAACGGATCATTCCCCGCTAATTGTTTTCCACTGACAAATGGCTCCTCTGACTCCCGAAGACTGCTGCAGGGGCCCTGCCTGCCTAGAGCACACTGACTTCACTAATGAGAACTGCTAGTCTGTGTGTATGTGTGTGTCTGTGTGCGTGTCTGTGTGTGTGAGAGGCAGTGTAAATGTGTGTATGTGTGTATTTGTGTATACTGTATTTGTGCTGCCAGCCTCCCTCGCTGTGCACTGGCATGTGTAAGTCGGAAACACCGCTACATTAGGCTCAACATAAGCCATTAAGGCATTTTTATCTTGTCAATCACCCTAACACCGAGGTATTGTTAACACTTAAAGTATTGTATCTAACTGCTTAAAAAGTCATTATTTACAGCCGAACACATGCAATGCGGGGACGGCAATCATTTCAGTGAGCCGAAGGTAATTTTGCCCTCATTTACACTGTAGGTAAAATATTTCTACTGTGTCAGCTTTAGCGTGGTTGTCATCATTAAAAATCAGGTGAGAAAAGAAATCTGTGACACCCGCTTCTCCTAAACCACCCCCTCTTCTCTGTCCTCCCATTGTACCTGCATTCACATTCAACTATTTTGTTTCAGTCATGCAAACATATACAGGGTCAATCTTTTGTCATATCAACATATCCTCCATCCTATAAATCATGAATCCATAAATCATTTTCTGTCCTGACAGCATTACACTTGAAGTTTGGTTAGGTCAACGTTTCCTCATACAACGGTTCGTATGATATCTTATGAAAACTTGTGTGGTGCACGTGTCAATTTCAGCTCCAGTCTTTTCAAAATAAACGTCAGTCTTCACAGGAAACAACTTGGTTAGGTTTAGGCACCAAGACTACTTAGTTAGGTTTAGGATAAAATCGAATTGGTTAGGTTTAGGCAACAAAACTACTTAGTTGGGTTTAGGAAAAAATCTAATTAGTTAGGTTTAGGAAAAGATCATGGTTTGGGCATAGACTGAATAAAGGGTTTGGGTTAAAATAATAGGCGTAACTTAAGTACGGATGTTACGTGACAAAAACCACTTAGTTAGGTTTAGGAAAAGATAGTGATTTGGGTTAAAATAACGCAAGAAGTGGTGTAACTTAAGTATGTAACTTACGTGACAAAGAAATCAACATTAACTTCTGGTTTCACTGGTTTCCTGGGCAAAGTCCAATGTCTTTTGACCCACCCATCCACCCAGACCTCCTCCCTATGCTGCGTTTTTCACTCTTTATACTTCCTTTTTCATGATTACCTGGATTACATACAAATTCATTTTGTGGGATATATCCGAATTACAGTGTATTACTTTTTGTAGGTAAAGCTACGAACGATGTATGAGAACAGCCTGCATAAAACCATTTCCTGTCCTGACAGCGCTAGTTGATGTTTAGGCACAAAAAGGTATTTGTTAAGGCTAGGGAACAATCATCGACAACACTATGGTCAATGTTTGGTTAGATTTAGGCACAAATGTTGTTTTTCTTCGGAGATCTCCTTCTGTCTTGTTTGTTCTCTTCTTCTTCCACCATTTTCTCCTCTTTGCATTGCTGCCGCCTCTCTGATTCACGCTCCATCTCTTTGCACTGCATCCATCCTACGCCACACACCTCCCTTTCTCCCCGTTGTCCCCCTCTCTCCTTCCACCTGTTCCATGGTCCGCTGGATGACTGTGAATCCTATTAGGGGACACCCCTCAGCACCGCCACCGTTCCCCCTCCCCAGCCACACTATACCTGGCACTAATCCATCAGAGGGGCAGTCAGCCTGTGCACCACCCCGCCGCCACCACCCAATCCCCGATACCCGCCAGTGCCCAGTGCTGCAGCCGAGGCCCCAGCTGGGGGACCGCCAAAGCTTGGTCGTTATCAGATGACGGATAGCTTCATATCAGGTGTATAAAGCGGGCGAGCGTTGGCGAGGGCCATCTGGCCGATGATTTGGGGGAAGTTGGGAAGTCGGGTCCGCAAGCGCGGTGTAGCAAGGTGGGTGATGATGATGGATGGGGCCGGGAGCATCGCCGCCAATCACAGCAACCTTTGGCAGCTATTAAACATACATGTGGAGAGGAACTGTTTCACACAAGTATGCTGGCATGGTTAGACACTAGCGGCACACACAATCTCTCTAATTTCACCTTTCTATCAATCACTCATCTCTCTTTTTTCTCCTCTCAATAATCCTTCTTCCTCCTTCTATCTTTCAGATTGCATTACCTTCCTTCTCCTATCTGAACGGTACATTTGCTGTTCTCAATCCAGGCAGGAAAATCCAGAATCTCTTTCTAACATACGGTAATGTCATTGTGAAATTCAATACCTGAGGCGTGAGTATTCCCTCGGTATCTTTACATGAAGTTTGGTGAATGTAACAGGCTCCTCTGAAGCAGTCTTATTTGGTTAGTCAGTGTGAGGATAGCAACAATCAGGACACACATTTTTGTATGCACATTTTGAAGCATTGCATTAGAAAAGCTGTATGGAAACTGCAAAATTTGATAAAACTTCCTCAATTGTGAAAGAAAGTTATTGTGCTCGCTTGAGGTGGTTCATGCCTTTATTGAAAAAGAGATGATGCGCTAAATAGGATATGGAAACGTCTTTGCCGAATAAATTCTGAAGTAGCGTTTTAACATTTTAACTCACATGACTGATCAGCTAGTTCTGCTGTCAGCGTCTCCTTGGATATTACCATAATGTGCGAATGCTTATCTTCGTCTTCCAGACAGCATGAAACATGGCCAATACTAGCTGACATGAAAGAGCAATTAATACTTGCCCAATTGAAACAAATTCCTGAAGACTTCTCTCCATTTTTCTCTCGTAGATGGTTAGATGGCCTAGCCGACTTGTTTTGTTTTCCGGTTTCCTCTACTTCTTCTACTCTGTTTACTGGCGGATTACAGCCATGCGTAGCCTATAGCACCAACTTCTGACCAAACTACGCTGTAGCCGAATTTATCCGCTCCAAACCAGTTGATGGAAACACGCCTGATTCGCATTTCTTTTTTTGCGTCATTTCAAAAGTTTGCTTAATGCTCGTTTGATGGTTGAATAGAAACACGTCTGCTGACTTTTCCATACATTTTCTGATCGAGAATACACTAATTCCTCAAAAAAGCGAGTTACTGTCATTTTAATTTGACCTGAATCATATAATGAAGTTATCATAGTATCACCAAACAAAAAAAGGTAAAATTAATCCACCGTAAAACACTATTATGACGATCGTTTGCAATGTTAATGACTGCAGCGTTTTCCATTACATTGCTCATACACCTAAAGGCATTAAATGTGTCCTTGTGTGACGAGGATAAACAGTGGAAGTGTGCTCTTGAGTCAAGAACACACTGCTGTTTCCCAAGACAAAGGAGTAATGTGAGGTGGTTAATTACTTTCGGAGCTGACGAGTAGTTTCGTCAATTGAATTCCACTGTACATTTGTTTCGCCGACATCAAGAGGCTCAGAAGATGATTCATCGACCGAGTGACATTATAACAAAGGGATTAGCACAGCTGTCGAAAGGAAGCTACAAGTGTAGGAATTACAAAGGGCAAAACCTTCTCAGGATAGGAAATGCCTGTATGGCGTTTTCATAATGAGTTACTTCTTATTGGATGAAAACTATGGGTATAGTGGGAGCTCCTGTATAATGTATGTCTATGAGCAGTTAATATTACATGTGTGTTTGAGTGTCAACGTGTATCAAATCCCAAGGATACGTAAAGTATACCCGGCTTCCTAAATTTCACGTGTTTTAAAGGTGTCATTGACTGATCACTCTTCCAGTTGTTAAAACATGGTCCCGTCCTGGCGAATTAATTCACTCCATTATCCCTGGTGTAAAATCAGGACTCAACTTTCAGAGGTTCTGCTCACTTTGAAAAAAAAAAAAAACAGACTTCGTCAGACCGACTGATGAGGAAAGCAACAGAACATTTCTCGCATCTCGTCTGTCATGTTTTTTTTTCCTTTCACAACCAGAGGGAACACGGGAGTGACGAGAATGGGAGAGAGAGAGGCGGCGTGGTGGCAAACAAGCAGGGAGTTTTTCACGTGTTCACATCAAATGCACATGGAAAACTACATCACCTCAAAGCATTGTGGGATACCCTCCAGGGCCCAAGAGAGAAGCAATGACAGACGTAGGCCTATACAGTAGGGATATCCCTATTTTGTCTTTTTTTCTCTGCTTTCACAAAGCAAACATCCCCTACTACACATCATATTTGAATGTAATGCATTCGTTAAGATGACAACTTATCTGTTTGCTCATTCGACATGGATTTTGTCCTTTAATATACTATGACATGATAAGACAGCGTTATCAACAGTGTGATTTAAAAGTTATTGTCTTACATGTTTCCATGCTGTCAAGATATTTAGCCAGTCCTCTCTGGAAGTTGGAAAGACTCATTTACATTCTCATGGAAGACGGCGAGGTTGTCAGTTTTCGCCCACTTAGTTCTTCTCCTTTGCTACGAGCCAGACGGTGGGTTGAATTCCATAATACCCCAGTGTGTGAGTAAGATCCCTCTCCAGACACCGTATACCTGCATAAGATGCTGCACTGCAGCTGCTATCCCATCATGCAACTCTGTCTCTATTCCTCCCTTTTCCATCTCTATCAAAGGAGGGTTAGGTTTGTCCGCGTTGTTAAATTTTAATTTACTGCGTTTTATACTTTCTTGTAGAATAATATACGTGGCATGTCATAATTAAAAATGTAACTAATTTATGACAGGAAAAAAATAATTGTATGTGTGTCTTTCAACGACATGTTGATGATGGGATGCCATGTGGCAGAAATACCTCAAGTTAAACCAAATAGCCCCTAAATATTTCTTCAAATATTACATTTTAGCCAGTTAACACAAAATTCCTGACTCTTTCTAGTATGGGTGCATTTTAATCAGTTGACCTTGAGAGGGCATTCAATAAAAGCCAAATTTTCCTTGACAGACCGGCACTCCCCGTCTCCATCAATGCTACTTTCATTTTTTTTTTATAAAGCAGATTCATCATCAGGTATTCAGCCTTTGCTGAATCACGTGAGGACAACTTCAAAAGATACTGGACACGATTCTTTCTCGATTCACTATGCTGAGGATTGTTACCCATTCAGAGCGGAATGTCCTCTATTCCAAAAACATGACATTTACACAATGCAAACTAAGTGGTGTGGTCTCATAAGGAGCTTGATTGTAGTACATTTATTGTGAGATGTGTGGTTTATCTGCAACCAAATCGGCAAATAAGAATGGCGGTATATTGGACGATTCAAAAATCCACTTAAAGTAACAAAAGTACTCATAACTCCAAAGAATTGCCCCTGTAAATGTTTAACTAATCTAGATTATATCACTGGATTATTATTACTGGTGCATTAATATGTAAGTAGCATTTTACTGTTGCAATTGCTCAAAATGGGTCTAGTTGGGTTCCTGCCTTTGTCCCTGCGGTAATACTCAAATATATACTCATACAAAGACTTATACCAAAGCGCTACAGATCTACGGTCTACTATGTCACACTACACATGTTTTTCTTCCATCTCTGCATGTTTATATTAGTTTATTAAATATTAAAAGGGTTTCCTTTCACTCACATGCACACCATTTTCAAACACATAATGCAGTGTAGTGCCGCACTGTTTACCTCTCCATCATCTACTGCTGCTGTCTGTCTGTCTGTCTTTCTCTCTCCAACAAACTCTCAAGAGTTTTCACCTCTAGTAAAATGAGTCTTTCACCAATTTAGTTTAATTTAGAGCGATGCCGTAACGTAATGTTATACAACGTGAGGTTTGTAAAATGAAATAAAACGGCAGCTACAATCATGAAGGGGACAAAACGCCCTGCCATTTCTCTTTCCTCTTCCCGCTGTAAGTCACTCAGCGCTGACCGTCAGACCCCCGCACACACAGTTGATTTAAAGACCTGCATTTACGGTGACACTCGGCTCTGTAATGAACACTAACGCACATTCACACACATTACGTTTTCTGTCGGGGCTACAGTGAAAACATTTGGGGCTTTAGCGTACGTGACGGACTGAGCCCCGGACAGCCCCGGCAAAGATGGCGAACTAGAAGAGGGTATATGACAGAAATGGATCGGATTGGATTATGCTTTGTATATCCCTCCAATATCCAATCCAGTGATTTTGGCTAGTATCGGACCGATACCGATACTGAGTATCGGATCAGCGCATCCCTAATTGTCACGCACAACACTCATTGTCGTTCCTGACAGAGCCGACACCCTATGACGGCCATGTCGGGCTATGATCTGGCTGATTCTGTTCAGTCTGAACCAGCCATAAGGCAAACTTATCCAGTTAGAGATCAGGCAAAATCCAGAAAGCAGGTAGTGGTACCTGCAGGCAGAGATGATGGCTGGAATGCTAAATTGAAAGCACATACTGCAAGGCTAATGGAGAAGTGGGAACAGGTGGGCAGGTAGGCAGGTGTGCAGGCGGGCGGGGTTGGTCATTGTGATGGGAAATGGCGGGAACTCCTGGGTTAGTCTACTGCAGGGCAGGCAGGAGTGGCTGGATTTGAACTAATGGGAGCAGACAGAAAATGAGGAAGTAGAATCAAGTTGTGACGAACAATTGAATTGATTCAATTGGGAAGGACAGACTTATCATTATTTTCATGCAAACCTTTCTGGCTTCAACTCCACTACTCCACTACTGATGTCTTTAACTTAATGAAATACAGCACTGGGTATAAGCTACTTCACTTTAGCTGTCTCTCAGCTTCTCCTGTTGCTTTTGTAACCAGTGGTGTTGATGGTCGGCTGCTTGGCCTCAGGCTATGTTGACCCAATGCCAGGTAATTACAGGGGTTCGAATGGCACTTGTTTACTGTCAACTCCCAACTTATATTTGTCTCTTTCTGGCTTTGTCTCCATGAATGTAATATGAGTGTGTGTGTCTGCGCGCATGTGTGACTGTGTTACAGGTGGCCGCCCAGTAGGTGGGAAAATGCAGGAAGTCTGCTTGTCTGTGTCCACATGTATCAGACGCAGCATGTTTTTCCCTTTCAGAGGCGAGGTATCCTGTGTGTGTGCGTGTGTGTGTGCGTGTGCGTATGTGTGTGTGTGTATGTATGTCGCCGATCACACTGGGCGGCTGACTTCCAGGAACCCCTGCAGCAAAAACAGGCACTGTGTGTTTCCTGCTCTCACGCACCGTTATCACAGGACACACACAAACACACACACAGATCATTGCCCTATTCTCTTTTCCCTTGCAGGTTTCCTCAACGCCTATCCTTGTGCCTCCGGCCGTCAAGATGTTTCGCTGTGATTGCCATGAGAGAACTTGCTCTCCGGGAACAAACCAGAGGACACAAATAGGCGATGAGTGACGGCATCCTCACAGCCCCGCTGTTTTTTTCGGACCACGTTTGAGTGGGCACATTACCTCTGCATCTTTCTCATGTCAGATTCAGAGGACACTTCTTTTTTCAGACGTGTATTCGCCGCAATCTTCCCTTCGTCCTTCGCTCCGTTATGAACCACGTCTCATTTTCTTTTCCTCTCATCTTATCGTTGAATATTCCCCCTCCCTCCCTTTCCCATCCCTCACCTTCTCCCCCCCATATCTATTCACACATCCTGCGTAGCCCACTGCCTTTGTCAGAAATTGACAAAAGGACCCAGACTGGAAAATGGAAGTAGAGCACAGAGTCCTTGCTCTGTGCTCGTGAGAGTGCTAGAGACTGTATCTATCCATATTCCCTTTGAGAGCACAATGCAACCCACCGCTGAACCAGTGAGACAAGGGAGAGATGAGAGAGGAAGATGAAGTGAAAGAGAGAAATGCACAATGGCACTGTTGCAAACAATTGCCATTAATGGCATCATCTTTTCCCCACGGAGATTGCGTTGAGGGAACAATGAGCTGCGCGTTGATGGTGTGCTAACAATCTCCTGAATGTTTTACATACAGTACGCGACAGACAAGAGTGGAAGATGTTACTTTTGTTGTGATGATGCTCCATAAGCTGAATGAAGTACATTACAGTAAAGAAAAATGATTTTGTTAGTAAAAACACAGACTTTAATCATTAAGGTGTTTCCTTTAGTATTGCCAGGAAATTAGAGAGCTAGCGGTAGTGATCTGACATCACACAAGATGTAACTGAATATTCATAAAGGACATGTCTAGCGCCACCCCACCATAATGTTGATTTGTTTTAGCCAAAATGCCCACAAGTATACGAGCATTGTAAAATACAATAGGATCTTTTAATTTATGAGATGTTATGAACGGGCTTTGGTGCATGACTTGTTCAACCATGCAGCTCGAGTGGACCGGTTGTTATCACCGAGTTGTAAACGTAGCTTCTGCTCTGTGCTTTCGCTGGCTCTGCGGGCGAGATGACTTCCAGATGGTCCGGGGAAAGTGTTTGCCTTGGGTTACTGCAGGCCAGCCTGCCTGTGCCTTTTTCAGCTGAGGGAAAGATAGAGACACAATGTGCGTGTGTGCGTGTGTGTGTGTGTGTGTGTGTGTGAGTGAGTGTGAGTGCAGACATGCATCACGCAGTCCTACTTTCTTTTTGCACACACACAACAGCCAACCAGCTCCTCGAGCACTCAGCTGGCTGGTTCTTGTCTGTGACACTCAACTGATGTCTATGCAAGTGGGTCTCAAAGCGGGGTCCTAGCATCTCTAAGAGGTCCCTAAGGACACTGCAGGGGGTCCCAAGCAAAACTAAATAAATAGCCTGGTTCATTTTATGGCATAAGTATTTTTTGATCTAATAGCAAATAACTCCACACCTAAAGCAAACTAAAGATTTAAAGGATTGTTTCACATTTTTTCCACGTCTGTTCTAAAACAATGCCCACATGTGCATTGAAAGAGTTGTTGCTCCTGTCCACACTGGCAATGAAGAAAAACCCTCATAAGGTAATTTCAGTGCAAGTCATCGGGGACAGATATTTACATTTCTGTGCTAAAATGTCCCAGTTTGTGCTCAGGAATGAAGCGTAAATACAGCTTCTTTGATAGAATCTACAGTCCCTTTTCTGCGCAAAAAAATGCATTTGTTTATCTAAATTGAATATGAGGGTTAATCCGTCAAAGTTAGACAAATCAAGTGGCTATCTTCCAAAGTTACAGTCTTTTTTGTGCAAAATCCCCTCTTCAGAGAGTAGCCAAGTTTCCATCCCCAATATAGCGCACATTTTTTTACGAATTTCCAGAAAAGCAGCAAAAGAACATGTGAATTAATGCGCCTTTCCATCCACTACTGCATGCGAGTATTAGGAGCTGGAAGCATCAAGATAAGAGATAAGACAGCTGGTGGAGATAACTGTCCAGTCGGGTGCCGTTAAACCATTGCAGACGACGCAATGACATGGCATAATTAATAGAGCGCCTGCCTCAAATTATTGGTAACAATGTGGAAAACAAGATGACAATATGGTATCTCTGTTTGTTTCAGGTATTCATTTTATGAAGGTTACAGTCTCCTCATCGCTCCACACAGATCTGATGTTTTCGTCTCTTCAGTTGATGTTGAAGTCACATGCTTCTTCATGTTTGTCGTGATTCATACATTAAGTTTCCACACATCAGATCAGCACATACGGGTACTTCGCAAAACATCACGGCCACGTCCCTTTTTTTGGGGGATAGAAAATCAATACCATAGAAGTTAATGCAATTTGACGTTTGTTTGGACTGTAATTTTGACAAGTTTGTATGAATGTATCTCTAGTTAAACAAATGTTTGTTTTATACACATGTCTAATAATTATTTTGCGACCTTGTCTGAACCTGAGCATTCGCAATACCTTAATAAATAAAGGTTGATCGCCGCAAAGTCCCTTCAGTCTTCCCCCATCCAACACAGTGGCCGGATATTGCTTATTCAAACATCTATACATATTTGATTGAATCACCAGGTATTGTGATATATTGTGATGTATTGTGTGCAACGTGTTTATAGCCAACTGTTTGATCTATAGGCTGAGATTTAGTTGAAAATGACAGACTGATGCTGCCATAACGTTACTGTATGACTAACTCACTGCAGCAGCCTCCCACTCAAGCTAGCCATCCATCAGTAGTAACTGTCACAGCATCATTTAGCGATTTACCACACTGTCATTGAGTATTCACGTATCTTATGTGCCTCAAATCTCACTGAGAAAACCTCAGATAACCTGCTACACAACAGCTTTTCAGCATTTTCTTGTTTCTCTCTATGTGTGACAGCGTCCCCAAAAAGGGGTGCGACCTTGGTGATGACATGATGCCGGTCTGCTGTACTTTTTTTTTTTTTTTTTCTTCAGTCAAGTGAGTATTTTGACTTTGAATGCATTTTTGGACCGAATGATAAAGATGGATTTTGTCCCCCATCACTTAGCCTATTGTAATTGCATTAGGAAGAGATTTCATCACAGCCAGTATGGACAGATGAAACAATAACAGCACCCAATGATGCTTTTAATCTACCTATGGGCATGTAAGAATTATTTTGAGACAGACTTGAAAAAAATGTGAACCTATCCTTTAATTCTCAACTAATAGCCTATAATATGTGATGACACATTTCATGCGTCCTTGGGTAAAAACGGTGCGGAAGTGCAGTGCGCTGCTTGGCTGCGAACCGCGTCCTGGGCTAGCTCTGTTCGAGTCCTATTAAATGTCTTAATTGTTGTTTACTGTTGTTGCCGTCTGTCCGAAATGTCTGCATGTGATGTGTAAAATGAATCATCTGTGGATTACACTGACACTGGCGGGGATCATTACCCTTTTGAGATTATGGTCTCTGGCTCACTCACAAACAACAACATACCCGTGTGCCACAATGTTTTGTTTTTTTTGTCTGATGGGTCTTACTTGTCTGTCTGTCTATGATAACAGTATGTAAATTGTATGTGTACTTTTTCTCAAACTGAGCTGTCTATGGATGCAAAATGAATTTCAGTGCAAACTGACAGTAAAGTTGTATCGTATGTATGTAAGTATTCTTTTGAGACAAACTTGAAAAAATGTGAACCTATCCTTTAATTCTCAACTAATAGCCTATAATATGTGATGACACATTTCCTGCGTCCTCGGGTAAAAACCCTGATCTCCCAGGGAGAACCTTGACGTGAAGAAGCTTCAGGAACTCGTGGTACAGTATAGAAAACACATCGACTTGACCTGACCCCGCTTCTCCAAACCTGTTTTAGGACACACAGATGCTGGCTGGCTGAGCTGCTGCCCAGTCGCCTCCTCCTCCTCCTCCTCTTCCTCCTCCTCCTCCTCAGGTCCCTCCCACCGCCACCTGGCTCTGCTGCGCACCGCCGACTGGAGGCAGAGAGCCGCTACTCCTCTTCATCATCACGCCAACGGAGAGCAGAAAAACAAGGAGCCCCTTGACCGAGGGTGTGTGTGCATGCAATTTTTCTCATATTTCAAAATTTCTACAGACCGACTCGACGTTTTCAAGGATTTTTGGAGGAAAAGTACATAAAGGCGGATAGAGAAACCAGACGAGTGTCCTTGCGCACTATACTGCATCCTCCCTCTCCATCTCTGTCTCCTTCTCTCTCCTCCAGCTCTGCGCTTTTACAACACTGCTCCCATCCTGAACATCCCCAGTGACTGATCACTTTATTGCTAAAGCCGTGCAGCTGCCCTTCTTCTTCTTTTTGTCGGAGTTTGAACCACATTTCCGAGCTGCTGGAAGTACACACCGCCAGAGCCAACTGAGAGCTGGAAGGACTCTGCAGCTTCAGTCTTCCAGACACGAGCAGGATCATCGAGGGGAGCTCGCAAAGGACTGTCAAAAGGACTGGAAATTATTTAGCCCTCTCACACCAACGTACCGCATGGTGGGAATTTCTGCCTCTTTTCAGTGTAAGTGACCTCTCTCTTGCTTTTGTGATTTTACATATTTTTCAATAGTGTGTTTGGAGCCCTCATGTGTGCACCAAAATTGAGGAAAAAAACACAAAATAGCTGCTGCCCCGCTATAAGATCTGACATTTATGATTTGTTTTCATGTAAAGTATAAGCAGCTGGTGCTCCAGAATGATAAGTATAAAAAAAAAAAACACAACCTATATTGCCAGCAATTACATTATCCTATTTCTATTGATTTTGTATTTTATTTTCATTGTCTGCGATGACAAATCCATTGCAGAAGCGAACAATGCGTGTCTGTGCTGTGCGTAATAGTGTATGTAGTGTGTGTTATGCACCTCAGTCTAAATGGGAGAAACAGGCTGAGGAAGCAGTGGAAATAGATTTTTTGTTTTGGTGATTTTGAAGTTGAAGATGGGCTAGATATCCCAACATTATTACTTATTTAATTATTCTACTAAACCCATCAGTATTGTGTCTTGAGGACTGCACTTTGGAAAACCAGTTCACAGTTTTTTGTGTTATCAGAACAATTAGCTTTTTATAAATTGCTGGTTGGGTTTGTTTAAATGGTGACACCAGCTGTGTCCTGCTGTGTCCATTAAAAAGCAGATATCAATTCATGAGCTTGACCCCCAGGATGGAGAGTTTGTTCTCGGGTTCAACAGGCAACTTAAATTCACGGATCAAGTTTGGTGACTCCCTGTAGATCTGTCAGGACCCATTTTCTAGAAGTGAAGTAGCCTTCACATCATCTGATAATCCCCCAGAGAAGCATGGACACTCAGATTTACGAGTATATTTTATAGCGAGGCGAGGATAGACAATAATAATGTTCCACGGAGTGCTGAGAGCATGCAGGGTTGAAAATCAGAAATGAAAACACAAGCTCCTTATCTCACTGACTGAGTAAAATATTCCTTGATGACAAATGTTCACTATAGTTTCTAAAAGAAACAAAATGTTATTAATCATTTGTGTTCCAAGAAATTGTGGTTGTTGATGTTTTGCAATTTTGCTGGAGAGATATTTTGGATGTATCCCTCTCTGTTGTTCAGTGAATCTCCTCTTCTCCCTTTGCTCTCTTAGAGTAGAGAAATAAGAGAGACTTTGCATTTTACAGTTTGCATTTGAAAACATCCTCCTGAGCTCTGTCACAACTGTCAAACGCATCTTCTCAGATCCATGTGAACTCTCAATCTCAGTCATCATCACAAAAACCAAAAAGCGCAAAAAAACCAACAAATTAAACAGATTCTCTCTTTTTTTTAATGGAGTGGCGTCGGGTTGAAATTAAAGGGTTCGTGCTCCTATATTTTCCTCCAGTGGGAATGTTTTCCCCCGACTGGGAAAAGAGCAGACATGCGGGTTATATAGGGAGGGAGGCTGAGGGAGGCTGCTGGGGCTCAACCTGCTGTCGATGCCCGACCGACTGTTCTCACGGCTCGGATTAGAGAGGGAGCAAAATATCTCCTGCAAACCCACAGGGCTTTGGACATTTTTTACGCATGCCGAATAGTCCCATGCAAAGCTTTGTGGGCATCCGAGAGGGTGGTTGTTAACTCCTCTTAAAAGCGTGACAGATGGAGTCTTTGCCCAGTTAAATATAGATACAATTGCATTGATGTATATCAACAACTTAAAATTAGAAAATCCTCTTCTCCTGTGAATCCAAGGCAGTAGTATTTTTATTGGGCTGTCATGATGCATATATATCTAGTGATCCAAATGGAGATCCAGTATTAGTTATATCATTATTATTTACTGCAGTGCTCATATTGAATTGGTTACCCTGGCCCTCATTTATTGTGTCATCTGTTGTTGTTGTTTTTTTCCCATTCTTTAACCACTGGGACTTCCATTTAAGTAGTGACTGGACTGAAAAGACCATTACCTGGAGTGTGTGTGTTTACAGAGATAAAGAGAGAGAGAGAGTGAGAGAGAGGGACAGAAGGAGTAAATGAAAGGTAAACAAAGCCGGTGATGAGGGGAGAGTAAATGATAAGTGCTGTTTGCAGGTTATCACTGTGTTTGTGGTTGCATGTGGTTGCGCACATGTCCGTGCACGCTGTATAAACAGGCGTGTATTAACGTTATAGCTGCTAACTCTCTGTGGTCCAGGCTCTGCAGCAGCAGCATCACTTCCAGGGGGCCATCTGCCCAGCCACCAGCCTGCCTCACACCTGTTCTCCTTCTCCTCCTCCTCCCTCCAGCTCTCAGGCTATAGGGTCAAATGCATCCGACCGCTGCTCACAGACACAGACGTGGCCTTGCAAAAATGATGGCAGCCATTTTATTCTCGCCTTCAAACACACACACACAACACAGAAACACTTATAAACCCCTGGTTGGCAGGTTGAAAAGGAGTGTGCACAGTGACAGGAATGTGGACAGACACATCTTTGGCTTGATTATTTTCTTTTTTTTCCTTTAGTGCTTTTTGATGCTTACCACAGTTAATAGCGTTGGTGCATTCAAACACTGCTTTTAGAGCCTCAAACAATGAATTATTACAGAGGGGGAAAAAACAACCTGATTTCTCCTTTAGCACAGAGTCATATTGAGGCTCTCCGGCACTGTGATGCGATTACAAAGCACTTCCTTTTAAGTATGACACACAGACGTTTGGATGCGGTCCAGGTTTGCTGTACGGTGAATAAGTGATGATGACTCAACAGAGCAAATACGCCGGCTACATCATGAAGAAGCCCCCTTGTGTGTTTCCGTGTCAGCTGTATGAGGCTCGACTTCCTCGCAGCTAAACACGTCGATGCAAATACTCTCCCACCAAAAGGCAAATAAGGCTCGGTGTTGGATGATGTCCAGAAAAAATTGCGTCATTTATGGGCTGGCTACACTATATGCTATAAATACTGTATGTTCTCAAGAGTTAGACAGTTTTGGTTGTTTGTTTGTTGTATAATTAAGTACTTGGAATAAGTCAGCTTTCCTCCTACATAATGTTCTGAAGTTCAATCTGGAAGGGTTGTTGCTATCTCACTTAAGGAAAAACAAGAAAAACATACAATAGTCATTGCCTTTCCTTCTGTAATTGCATAAATGGTGTATAAAGGTAGAGATTTTCAGTGCATTTTGAAATGGGCACAGGTTGCATTTGAAGTCAGGGGGTCAAATGTCAGCAGCAGAATTGGATACTAAAACCAGCGTTCCGTGCACTCCTTCAAGATGTATCGATCTGTTCTGATTATTCAGAGCCATCTCTTACCAAGTCCCAGAGTGAATTATAGATGGAGTCAGTGTGTGCGTGCGTGTAGGTGTGTGTGCCTACATACACACACACACACGGCCTTGTAGATCGATAGGCCCATTGATGGTTATCAGCGAGAGGGCAGTTCTCTTCACTGCTTATTGAATTTCATCACCCATGAAAGAGCAGCAGCGGTATAAAAGGACTCGCATCTATGTGTGTGTGTGTGGTTCTGTGTATGGATTTGTGTGCAAGTGTGTTGTATATGTATGTGTGTGTGTGTGTGTGTGTGTGCAACTCTCCGCAAAAGCAAGAGGTCTTTGTTTTATTGTAGTCGTGAGCTGGCCTTTACGGGGGCTTATTTAATGTCAGAGTCAACAGTGAGCACTACAAACTGATTTTATTGGCCTCGTTCGTGTTTTTACTCCAGATAACATGAGACTTACGGGACGAGTGAAGAAGAGGCCAACAGGGCAGAGTCTGACAATTCGTCAAGTTTCATTGACGCAGTTAATTCTTCGTAGGTTTAAGCCATTTTGTAAATGAATCATATTTATAATAGATCTGTTCCTGATTGTGACCAAATCCAGCTCCTTCTTCTTCTTCCTTCCCTTAAAGCAGCAGTGGGTAGAAATGGAGCAAATATGATTAAAAAAAGTTATTTTTATAAAACGGTCACTATATCCTGACAGTAAAGCACGAGACAGGTAATCTGAAAAAAATAATTTGCCTCTGTGTCCTCCGGTGCTCCTAATGGCATCTGCAAGATTTCACAGACCGGAGGAAAACAACCAATCAGAGCCGAGCTGGAGCCTTGCCGTCTCTGAGCAGCTGTCAATCACTCGCGAACTCCAATCAAACGGTTCAACTAGGCAGCGCTGATCAAATATAAATCAATATTCTGTTACTGTAATGCCTATTTCTCACCTCAAATGTTTTCAGAACCATCTTGTAGTGTACTGTTTAGCTATAAAATGAAAAAAGTTTGTGACTCGGCAGCCATGTTGAGATCAGTTGAGGAAATACCAAGCACCGCCCACCAGCTGGAGCTCAGCCAATAGGAACACTCTCTCAATGAAATGACCTGTGATTGGCCAAAGTCTCCGGTCACTGGTCACTAGATTTGTTAAAGCCTGAAAACAGAGCCATGAGGAGGTGCAGAAGTCTAGTTATCTCTCAGAACACTTGAATTACAATATGCTGAAAGGTTATTATGGATTTTTTGCCCGATGATGCCAAAAACATTCTGCCTACTGCAGGTTTAACTGTTGTACAAGCAGTAACATACAGTAGAGACAGCTGTACTATCAGTGTTGTTCAATACAGACAGCTGGCTGAATCTGCATTATAGTTCAGGGTTGTTGGACTAAAACACACTGATAGACATGTGCAGGACACACACTGCTCTCTCAGTCCTCTCTATATAGACTGGGATTGAGTTGCTAATTAACTTCACTTTCTCAAACTGTATCGCACACAGGCAGACTGACACACACACACACACACACAGAATCTCTCTCTTAGGCTCCTTCTCATGATGTCTTTCCCCTCACGCTCTCTCTCTCTCTCTCTCTCCCACTGTTTATTTTCCTGCCTCCATCTGGAGTCGGCTGATATTGTAATCGCCCTAATGCACATTGCCTTCCCCTCACACACACACACACACACAAACACACACACACACACATACAATGTGCCATCCTGACAAGCCCCTTTTCTTATTCCAAAAGATAAGCCACTGGATGTGATTCTGTGACTGTGTGTGTGAGCGTATAAGTGCACATGCAGGTGTCTATACAGTGTGTCTAATGAATACAAAGGGACACACAGAAGTGTGTTTCTCCCTGCACTCTGCCAAAGGTAACGATATTGAATGGGCACTTCTTCTCGGTGATGCGGAGCGGCGATAATGTGGCTGAGTGAAGATGTTAGCCGTTATCGCTCACCTCCTCAATATTCACCTGTCACCTGATTTACATTTAAAATTTCAGACAGTGGAAGGGATTCAGTGGTGGTAGTGGAAGCGTGTGTGTGTGTGGTTGCGTATGTCTTTTGTGAAGGTTTGTATGAAAAGTGTGTTTGTGTGTGTGTGGGGGCACGTGGAAAGAGATTACCGCGCCGCCATCTCTAATAGCTTTTGTTTTGTGATGCAGGAGAGGTTTGTGATGTTGGAAGGTGGGAGCGTGCACGCACACACACGCGCGCTCACACACAAATGCCGAGGACACACAGACGGGTTTGATTGATGGCGAGTATGAGCTGTGAAACTGTGCGATTAGGAGCCTTTTTTTTCCTCCCTAGTTCACGAGAGGACAATTGTTGAAGAATGGACCGGCTCGCTTTTCTGCCAGTCCATAAAACCTGACCATAAAAGTCGTTTCTGTCCTTGTGTGTGTGTGTGTGTGTGTGTGTGTGTGTGTGTGTGTGTGTGTGAGAGAGAGGTGGAGGGGTGGGCGCAGACAGACAGCTCTTAAAACAAACAAACAGGCAGGCAGAAAATCTGACAAATTGACAAAGAAGGAGACAAAGAGAGAGGAAAAAGGATGAGAAAGAGGGAGAGCGAGGGCGGGGAGGAACCTCACCTCAGCCCCGTCACGCTTTAGCGCTTTTAATCACCCAGACCGAGGTTGCTTCCTCCATAAAAATTCGACATTGTTAACGTTGACCTGCATGTGAAAATAATTCTCTTTCTACCTTTCTGTTCCTGTGTTTTAAAAAAAAAAAAGAAAGAACATAATTTACGCTCACCAACCCTGCTTATCAGCTCCGACGCCCCTCATATTTGATTTACAGCTCGGCTTTCTCGCTCATTAATTTTGATGTATGGATTTGGACGGTACACTTTATGAAAAGGGCAGCCGCTGGAGTGGAGGCCCGGCTAGCCTGGTAAAAAGAAGTGTAATTAAGATCAGCAGACAGGGAGAGAGAGGAGCGCCGATCAATAGATGCAGACAGTGTACCCTCTGTTTTTTTCCCTCCGAGTATTGACGTGTTCAGTCAATTACAGCTAGAGAGAGAAGAAGAGGGATGGGGATGTGTGTGTGTGTTCAGCTATGTGTGTGTGTGGAGGAGATGGGCTCACATATTGTGAATGTTTATGTGTGTAGTGGGTGTGTGTATGAGTAGGTGCAAACTGCCATCTACATTTAAGATGTGCTTCTTCGATAATAAAATACAGTTGACGACTGCGAAGCAGACGGATCCGCTGTTGTTTTAGGACTTCCACTTGCTTTTTTATCAACCATCAGCACACAGACACAACAAAATCATTGTTTCCTCTCTTTGCTGGTTAAAAATCACACCACTGCAGCCAAATAATGAGGCTCTTTTTCTTTTGTGGTTGAATTTGACTTGCATGATGGGTATTGTAGGAGGAGAGGGCTTCCAGCTGTTGTCGGTTAGTGTCACAGACAAACAGGGAGACGGGACAATGGGACGACGGCCGCTCGCTCCGTCCCGATTGTTTTGTTGTCAAACCGACAGCAGGTGCCTCGGATGATAAACGCAGAGTGTCAATTATTTCGAGGAAGGGCCATTTTTGGAAATCGGTTCAGAGAGAGAGAGGGAGAGTGGCAGAGGAGGCAGTGGGGGTTACATAAAGAAATGAAAAGGAGCTGGTCCATTTTCCACCAAAATGGGCAAGTAAAAAGACCCATTTTGTTTAACTTCTAGTGCATCCCGTCCCCAGTATTTTCCTCCCCCCCACATCCAACCTTCAATAGCCTGAATTGTCGCTGGCCACCCCGCGTCGTGTTTGTATGCTCACAGTCGATGCAGTCTTCGCCAGGAACAAAATTACAGTCCATTTTATCTCAACAAAAAATTATATTTGATGGCATTTCCACCTCCGAAAAAAAGAAGATTATGCTGCAGAATAATCACACTCACCGCTGGGGTTTTTTTTTCTCTCCAAGGGGATAAAAAAGTCCTGGTTTTCTGGCTGGAAATGGTGGTTAAGTAAAGGAAGGGGGAGTTGTGTGGATTAGGTGTGAGGCTGGAGCAGTGTATCGATGAATAGATAGAGATCTCAAGAGTGTGTGATACATATCCATCTATCTATCTATCTATCTATCTATCTATCTATCTATCTATCTATCTATCTATCTATCTATCTATCTATCTATCTATCTATCTGTAGTGTCATCTGATATACATTCATGACCCCAGCTGCTCTTATGGATTTGTGATTGACAGCCCTTTCATCAAAGCATCTGTTCTTCCCCTCTGTCGTACTCTCGCCATATGGACGTGTCATCCTCAGCTGCGCGTTTCATAGTAGCATAGACGATGTGTCTCCATAGAAACCAAACTCCACTTTTTAGAAATATGATATGAATTATATGTTTTGGCCCCACATGTGCAGGATGTCTACACGCACACACCGCTGTCTGTATTGTTATGTACCTTGACATTTATAGTGTTTTATATCGAGTTAGTCTGCGTGATAGCGGACTCGTGCAGATTTGGGCATATGCCGCGGCGCTCTCTGAAGTTTTATGGCTCCTGCGGTGTACGGACATGTTTGTCTTCTCTACACGATAAAGCCATTTGTGGAAGAATCCGAGCTTTTCTCCAGGATTTAAACAGCTCCAGATTGCGGCGAAACTCTTTAGTCCTGGTAACGCTGACTGGGGAGAAGGCGCAGGAGCAGAGGAGGGAGAAGGGCTCTCACGGAGCAATAAAAAATCCAGGAGAGAGCATAAATCCATCTCCCCTTGTACGGTCCGAAATTTTTTTGCAGATGTTTCAAGATGTTTTGGCCCAAGTGACGGTAATTTCTTGCCCATCTGTCTTCTCTCCTCCCCCTATGTCTCTTTATCAACATCTGGTTTTCGGTGCGGCGGGGAAACAAGTATCCTTTATAAGCCAAGGGTTCCCAGTTCCCCCTCTGCTTGTGCTATTAACTTAGCCTCAACTACTGCTCTCTCTCTGTGCACACATACTCACATATGCTAACCATTAGAAAGTCATACCATTCAGAAAATGTAATAACTTTCAGTTAGAGGGGGAGATAAAGTATTTTGGCTGTTTTTTTTTTGTTCTCTCTTCACTTTTTCCATAACTGCAAAGAATTTGAGGCTCTGGTTTTTATGCCTCCCCTGTGAGAGGACAAATTATTGCTTAGTTGTTAGTTTGAAGATGCTTTAGTGAGAGGAAAGCCCCTTCTTCCCCTTAAGCATTTGAGTAGGACCCTTGGGTCTCTGTCTGCACCTCTGCTACTCATTTAGGAGCATAGAATCGGAGACGCATCAATTCACTTGTAGGAAGTAGACATGTTTATTTGGGAACGAATACACACAAACATTTTGCTGCACACTTTAGCAGCACAGCAAAATTAAGATCTTACAGTAATTTCCTCTTTGGCAATATTAAATTGTCCACATAATAATTCACAGCTGCGCAGGGATGGCGTATTGTGTCGCAGCTGCAACTTTATGTTTGCGAATTAAACCGTCTCACACACAGAGCTGAACTGCACTTCATATTGCACGCACACACACATACACACACACACAGCTATAAACAGACACACAGGTGTGCACTCACCAGATCTCACATGCTCACAGTAAGAAGTTGAACATGCAGACAAAAGACACGCAGCTCAGCACCATATGGCAGGGTTGTCAATCTGAAATGAAGGCATGCAGAGCGTGCTTTGAGTGTGCCATGTAAGGTGGTGCACGGTGTTACTGGTGTGTGTTTGATAGGGTGTCATATTAACAGACCCGTATACGCATACATAACACGCACAAGTTCAAAAATACTCATTTTCGCTTCTGTTTCTTGTCGGCACGAACACAACATCTCATTCCACCACATACCCTCGTCCTACTTTTTGTCATTTAGTGGCTTAACAAAAGCACGCTGAGCTCATTGTTGCCGCCAATTATGTTCTATTAATTCAGTGTTGTTCCTGTAACACAACACGGTCTCACAATTTTGTGACATGAACATTAAGAGTAAAATGCAGCGTCAAATACGTTTTGAGACCACAGCATGTACCATTTTTTACCAGTTCATCAAAGTGACGGGTTTCTCTAAACATTAAGCTTTGGTTATTAAGGTCCACTATATGCAACAGAATTCAGGTCATACTAAACTAAAAGTTAGAATTAGGTTTTATTGTTGTTGAGTAGCAAAAAAACACCCGATTTGACTCTTATAACCACTGATAATGACTATTTTTATGGCCTGATAAAAGAGAAAAACCTCTTAAGTTATACCACACATGCTGGCTCTGTATTTAGATGTAACAAGTCTTTGCCACTTTGCCCAAGGCTACAAGACACAATCACACAGAAACATGCATTCAACACACGACAGATGCCCCCGACTGCCAAAGACGCTAATGCATTAGTCGTGCACTGCCCCGGGCTTTTGCCTGATAGGACAATAACAAGACCCAAGTCACCAGCTGATCACGGGTGGAGGACACACTCACACACACACAATGGTTCAAGCACATGACATGTGTGTTTATCCTGATCCCATGTTTGTTTACCATTACCATATGAAAGGGATTACACTAAATGTACGCTGTTGGTTTTAATAATTCAATAGAACTCAATGACACATTTACCTGTTGTCTGTTTTCATAGAACTCCTCTATCGACCTGAAATGATTGAATATTATTTAAGTGTTTTTTTGTAGTGCAAATGATGCAACCACAATGTTACCAAAAATCATCTCTTTATTATTAATAGTGTGTTGAGTACAGTGGGCAACCACCGGGTCTGAAAAGTGAAGCCATTGTGCAAGAGCTTTAAACTTGCATTCATGCCATTCATGCATTACAAAAAGAAGTCTGATTGTATAGAGGTCCATGAGAAAATGAGCCTACTTCTCACTTGATTTATTACCTCAGTAAACATTGTAAACATGAGTTTATGGTCTCAATTGCTAGTTTCAAGTTTTCATCAAAATGTTCATTTAGTAAATTATGGTCCCATTTAGGGTCAAATAAAGCAGGGTATGATTTAGGGCGTGGCTACCTTGTGATTGACAGGTCGCTACCACGGTGTTGTCCGGTCTGGGAGTTATCTGTGTTTTCGTCTTAGAAATTTACCCCTTTTACAGTGTGTTTTTAGTTCATGAAAGTTAATTATGACCTTTTGGTTGCCTAAAAATGTCTCATTCAGTCACGGTGACTATGTCCACTTCTTATTTACAGTCTATGGATAAGATGAGGATTGAGCCTCGGTGTTGGCTGCTTTTGTGTCTTGAAGACCTCTGTTTACACACTAGGTTGATTGTGTGTGTGAGCGTGTGTGTATGTTGGGGGTAGGTGGTATCTTCACAGGGAATTGATTGCAAAGGATTAGACGGTGATTACAAAAGGGGGTGGGGAGCATAGAGTAGAGAGCGGCGACAAGGTGAGAGGTGTAGCAAGGTGAAGTGGGGAGACGAGACAGGAAAATGAGGATTTGTTTCGAAATAAGATATCCATCGTGCAAAGTCATTGCTAGAACAAAAACTAAACTCATCTTTATGGCATTGTTTTGAGATGTAAACATCTGCATGTTTAAAATATATGAGAGATTTTCAAATAATAATCATTCATTAGTTGGGGGCTACACCGTTATACACCGTTCATAGCTATACCTATGAAAAGTAATGCACTGTAATTTGTGTATATCCCATGAAATCAATTTGTATGTAATCCATGTAATGGTAAACCAGGAAGTGTAAAGAGCGACAAACGCTGTGTAGGGAGGTCGAGGTGGATGGGTGGGTCAAAAGACACCGGACTTTCGCCAAGGAGACCGGTGTCCGTACCCCGGTGTCCGTACCCCGGTGTCCGTACCCCGGTGTCCGTACCTCGTGTGAAACCAGAAGTCAACGTTGATTTATTTTTCACGTAACTTCCGTACTTAAATTACACCACTTCTGCAGTTATTTGAACCCAAACCACGACCTTTTCCTAAACCTAAATAAGTAGTTTTGTTGCCTAGACCTATCCAAGTTGTTTCCTGTGAAGATGGAAGTTTATTTTGAAAACGTGTATGTGTGTGTACGTGTATGTAACGAGTGGAAATTGACACGTGTTGCTGGACATTCGTAGGAAAACACAAGAAAAATGAGGAATAACTTTAGACTAACTTACTGTAGAGCTGTTGATGGCACAGACTGTGAGACTTTAGCTACCAGGACTCAGTTAGACCGGTGGGAACAATCCGTGTTTTGGAGTAAAGGCCATGTTATTAAGCAGGGTGAGTGAGGTCTGGTGTGTTTGTGGCTCTGATGTAAGCCCGTTTGTCCGTGCCAGTTGGAGAACAAGACCCTGAAAACAGAGAAAGTGGGAAATGGAGAAAATCAAGTGGGGCACATTTGTGAGTGACTCTAAACCGCTGGAGACTGATGCCAGAAGCCACAGAGTCGAGCAGCAGAGGGAGGGATGGAGGCAGAGAGAAATACACCGTACGAGATGTTCAACAACATTTATGAGTTCCCAAATTGCTGAGCTCGGATACAAGCTTCGGCTCTCAGACCTCTAATGTGTTTTTGAGATTCTCTGTCTCTCTTTTTAGACATGCCACTAATGTTAAACCGCCCCGACGCTGGAAGCATTTCAGCATTTGAGGAAAAATAACATGCAAAATCAGTCAACCTATATTTAACTAGTCCATGTCAAGGAGTTCACACAGCCAGTCTTAACCGCAGCTACATGCGAGCCACTTACACTATATATAGCCGCTCTACTGTAATAGAAAATTATAGTGCAACTGGGGATTAAGAGGTTGGGGAAAAATGCTGTATTCATGGTATGTGGAAGAAAGCTTGTAAAATGTGACACAGCCTGCAGCTAAAAGAGCATTTCAGATGATGTGAGGCGGCCTTATTTCATGAAAATGGATAGAGAGACTTACAATTGTTGTTTTTGTAATGAGGAAATAAACAAAACCGCTCCTGTATGTGCCTCGCGAGGGGAGCGATTTTGAAATGTATTGCTTCTTCTCATTTCAAACATGGCAGTGTTTTCATTCACACCCCGCAAATTAAATCAGGATCTGCTGGAATACGAATGTGTAGGAAAAATACATTCATGAATTCACAGATCCTAATAAAATAGTTCATTTAAAGAAGGGAACATTTGTCATTTTATGAGTTTCCCTGAGAAATGGCAGCAACAGAAGTGACAATATTTTATACCTCTGCATAATACACAAGTTACACCTCCACCACAAACACATTTGTAGGCACAGAAGAATGTAGAACCACACATCCACATCCACATCCACATCCACATCCACACTCTCCGACATCTCTCCATCCCCCGCAAAACCACCAATTGTGAGACTGCTGAGTGGTTTTGATTTGGGAAACGTTGTACAGTCTCTTCTCTGTATCTCTCTCTAGTGTCTGAGAGCACTTGTGCAAAAGGAAGAAGCAAGGACAGTGTTTTATTTTACCAGCCAGACACATGGCCAGTCTGGTTCAGGGCGAGAGAGGAGAACACAAAAAGAGATGTCGTACTTAGTCATATAATGTACGTTGATATGTTGAGATATTGGTTGCTGTAATCATTACTGGCACTAACGCAGTCCCTTCCTTGCACAGCTACACTGTAAGAATAGCCTTGTTCTGTGCGAAAATATATTTCTAAGTTCTAGGGCTGTCAAAGTTAACATGATGATATCGTGTCAACGCAAATTCGTTTTAACGCCACTAATTTCTTTAACGCATTAACGCAGTCGATCTTCTTGAGGTTGTGCTCATGTTAACAACCATGTCATGCTAGATTGTGGAAGGCGAAGAAGGTTAAATAACGCCCCAAACTTGCTCACAATTTTGGTAAGGAAAAACTGTCATGGCCATTTTCAAAGGGGTCCTTTGACCTCTGACCTTAAGATATGTGAATGAAAATGGGTTCTATGGGTACCCACGAGTCTCCCCTTTACAGACATGCCCACTTTATGATAATCACACGCAGTTTGGGGCAAGTCATAGTCAAGTCAGCACACTGATACACTGACAGCTGTTGTTGCCTGTTGGGTTTGAGTTTGCCATGTTATGGTTTGAGCATATTTTTTATGCTAAATGCAGTACCTTGTTAATTGGTTTCCAATAATAAATATATACATTAATTTGCATAAAGCAAGCATATTTGTCAACTTCCATGTTGAGAGTATTAAATATTTGACAAATCTCCCGTTAAGGTACGTTTTGAATTATTATCAAATTATCATTATTTTCATTGTCAATTAATCTGTTGATTATTTCCTCGATTAATTGATTTGTTTGGTCTATAAAATGTCAGAAAATAATGAAAAGTGTTTCCCAAAGCCCAAGATGACGTCATTGAATGTCTTGTCTTGTCCACAACTCAAAGATATTGAGTTTACTGTCATACAGGAGTAAAGAAACCAGAAAATATTCACATTTAAGAAGCTACAATCAGAGAATTTGGATTTGTTTTCTTAAAAATTACTCAAACCGATTAATCGATTAATCGTTCCAGCACTGCATTATTTAAAACACACATTTACAAAGTCCTTTGACAGTTGGGAAAGCATAATGTGCTCCACTAGTTGTCATGGAAACAGTGGGGACCATAATGTATGTATGTGTTTCACCCCCAAGATCCCCAAAATAGAGCAGGGAGCAGGTCTGGTCAGGAGGACCAGGGCCACATTCAGACCTCTTTCACACTGTCGCTTCATTCACTTCTTATACTTTTTACTGTTTGTCTCGATGGCTGAGTCCCATCAGAAAGCTCAGAGAACACTCATTGACTCATTGTCTGAAGCCCCAGGCCGTGTGTGAAGAAGCCAGATAGGACATTCTGCTTACCCAGGGAAGCAGCCAGAGCAGTGGGGTCAGGCCCGGGGCCATCGGTCGCACCACCACCTTCCTCCTCCATCAGCTACCCTCCATCCGCCTTCAATCCCACAGTCGCTGTTCCAACTTTAATTACCTGAAAACAAGCAGAAACATCCGGTTTCAACTGGTGAATGAGTGTAATGTGTGTGCGTGCTACTAAGTTTGTTTTTGCATGGGAACAAGACATTTATCTGAACAGCTCTGTCACATAGACACACACACAAACGTTGTCCCCCGTCACACACATCCTGACCCCGACCAGCCAACCATCCCCACCCTTCTCCTCTCCCTTGCTCCCTGGGTTCCCATCCTCATGACTCCCATCCTCTCCCCCCCCCCCCCTCCCCTCCTTCCAGATTCCTTCTGGTTCCTGACCGGCGGGGCTATCGCTGGATGGCCGGCGGTTCCTCTCATTCTGCCGGCCCATTGTGTGGCGACTTGGGCTGGGCCCTGGGCCCCCGGGGGCCGGGAGGGGAGCCAGGAATGGCCTGGTTCCTGTTGCTGTGCTAGTTAAAGGAACTGTGGCACCGTTTCCATTAGTCCATCATAACTGCCGTGAAACTGATTTTTGAAGGGGTATTTTTGTGGAAACTGTTACGTCCATGTAAGTTGTTTCCCAAGTGTGGCTTTGATGAGGAGAAATCGGGCAGTTTAATTGGATGCCTTGGGTGTTAAAGTAACTTAATAACACAATTTGTTCCACAGCTGGACAGGACAAATCTGTATTTTACATGTAGCATAAAAATGAATGGCTTTCCTCTGGCTCAGAGACAGGAAACACTGACCGCATGTACATACAAATCAAGTCATCAAAATACTCGTTTTCAACTTTTTTAAAAAGCAAAGTCACTGGTGGTTTAATGTAATACTAACAAATATGGTCAGCAGTATTTTTTTAGGATAATTTGGTACCTTATAGTCCAACACTGACTTTATCAGCAGCCAAGCAGCAACACACATCCTCAGTGAAGACAATGATACTCAAATGAGCCAGCTCTAAAAGTCCTTTTCTTTTCCCCACCCCTAAGAATAACTGAAGTGAAGCACACGTACCTCTCATTATGTGATGTAAACACACATTTTAGTGCATGTATGTGTGCTTTAAACGTCTGTGTCCACACAAAACGGTCACTATATCCCGACAGTATTGCATGACAAAGTAATGTGCCTCTGTGTCCTCCGGTGCTCCTAACGGCATCTGTAAGATTTCACAGACCGGAGGAAAACAACCAATCACAGCCGAGGTGGAGCCTTGCCGTCTCTGAGCAGCTTTCAATCACTCGCGAACTCCGATCAAACGGTTAAACTAGGCAGCGCTGATCAAATATGAATCAATATTCTGTTACTGTAATGCCTATTTCTCGCCTCAAATGTTTTCAGAAACATCTTGTAGTGCACTGTTTAGCTGTAAAATGAGAAAGTTTGTGACCTGGCAGTCATGTTGAGATCAGTTGAGGAAATAATCCTCATAACAGAGCCATGAGGAGATGCAAAAGTCTAGTTATCTCTCAGAACACTTGAGTTACAATATACTGAAAGGTTATAATGGAATTTTTGCTCAATGATGCCAAAAACATTCTGCTTACTGCAGGTTTAATTCATCACTGCCACGACCATCGTACCTTGTGGCAGCTCTCTAAACTATGTACTCCGTCCACTCTGCCTTGTGATTATCTCCCTTTGAGACTACTCGCTCTCCGTGGCGTGTTGCTACACTATAGCTATTGCACCCGGTTAATTATGATCCAAGCCAGGCTGTCACAGTGATTCACTATGGAAAGAGAGAGAGGAAGAGTGGAAGGAGAGAGAGTTGGCAGGTGTTCAGATGTATCGTTAGCGCCACCCAGTGATTCACAGAGAAGAGAATAGCAACTCAAGGAAGACTTGAAGGGGAGTTGTCTTTGACAAACTGTACTCCATTCTGTCTGTGCATTTGTCTTTTCCCTCTCTATCTATTCTTCACAAATGCTTTTCTCTTTTTCTCTCCATCTCCTATCTTTCACCTCAATCTTTCAACACCCTCCCTTTTCTTCCCTGCTTGTTTTTTATTCCTCCCTGTCGCCACTTCTCTTGCCGATGTCAGTCTCGTGTTGTACTGTTGCGACAAATCAAGCGCCCCATTCATCTGGTGTCGTCTGTGTTACAGACAACTGGAAATGCGCGCTCTCTCTCTCCTCTGTCTCTACTGACAGCCACCTCTCCACTTTATCATCGCCGAGCAGATCAGATCGGAACTGGGCCAAGTAACTCAGTGCTGCTGGATGAATGGAAGGAGGCCGCGTGAGTGAGGATTTATAGGAGCGGTTGAGGCTGCCCAAGCTGAAATGAAATGGGGTAGCTCCCCATTGTGATCATATGCTTTATTTGCTATAGATCCTTGAGGCACAGCGGGAAGTGCATTCAAATTACAGCTCCCCGGACTAGTGTAAAAAGGATTATTGGATATATTGGAGAGTTTACTGTTTTCAGCGCTCTGGAAATCAAACATCTGTGTGCGAAAAGACATCAGATCATGTGTCAGTAATCTGCCGCTATTTTGTGCCTCCAGGTGAGGAAGCGAAGGCGCTTTCTGCATAACCATTAACAACTCGTACGGCAGTTAAGCGAGCGGTTTTGGCAGCGAGCAGCTGAGATTGGGAGAATTCAGCAACCCCATCCTCCCACTCACACACATACACAGGCCCGCACACATGCATGCACCCGCAGCAAAAAAAGTCATTTGTTCTACCTCATTAGCATGTATTGTGGCGAGCGGGCGTAACACGCTGAAAGGTGAAATGGGTCCGCCATGAATAGCACACCAGTCGGCAGAGGAGAGGAGAGGAAAAGGAGGGGGGAGGGAGAGAGGGAGGGAGGAGAGTGTCCAGATGGCTGGGGACCTGCCGCACACACAGGGAGTCTCTCGCTCGCTTTTTTACTCCGCTGATTGCACCGTTTCGACTACACTCGCTTTCACTTGCTCTCTTTCTGCAGCTCCCCCCCCTTTTTTCTCACTTCCATCAACACACACACACACAAAGGCCAACCCCATATGTAACCTCCCTTCCTCCAGAGTTGTTGTTCACATGCAGCCGTCGTGCTCGTGCTCGTGCACACACACATATATACTCTCATGGGCAATTAGTGACCAGGAGGCAGAGTGCAGTTGAGTGCAGCCCAGTGGAGCGCCTGTTGTGGCCCATTGCACTTCTACACAAACTGGTCTCCTTCTTTAACTCCTCTCCTCCCTCATGTCTCTTTCATTCACCCTCACCCTCACCCTCACCATCCTTCTACCTTTTTACCTTGTCGTTTGACCTTCCTTTTTCTAGAGGTGTCTCCTTTAAAGGTAGAAATGGAGCAAATATGATTTAGAAAAAAAGTTATTTTTATAAAACGCTCACTATATCCTGATAGTATTGCATGACAAAATGATGTGCCTCTGTGTCCTCCGGTGCTCCTAATGGCATCTGCAAGATTTCACAGACCGGAGGAAAACAACCAATCAGAGCCGAGCTGGAGCCTTGCCGTCTCTGAGCAGCTGTCAATCACTCGCAAACTCCGATCAAACAGTCAAACTAGGCAGCGCTGATCAAATATGAACACTTGAATTACAATATGCTGAAAGCTTATTATGGAATTTTTGCCCAATGATGCCAATTCTTGTCTTCTCTTCTCTTCTCTTCTCTTCTCTTCTCTTCTCTTCTCTTCTCTTCTCTTCTCTTCTCTTCTCTTCTCTTCTCTTCTCTTCTCTTCTCTTCTCTTCTCTTCTCTTCTCTTCTATTCTATTCTCTTCTCTTCATTATCCATTTACTGGAGTGGTCGTGAATATCCCCTTAATTAATGACTTACATGAACTGGAGTTTGTTAGCAGTCCACCTTACAGTCTGACACACTTTGGACAGATTTCACACAGCCTCCCTCTTCAGTTTGATGACTGGGTTGCGACTACGTTTGATACGCAGTATTGAGACTCTGTTTCTGGCGAGTTACATCAGATCGCACTAAAGCTGAGGCCATCTTTTGGTCGATCCTTTGACTGGGAACGGGGGAGAGAGGGAGATGAAGTCGCAGAGAGGAAGAGTACTGACGTTTGCCCTGATGTTCCCTTTCCTTTTCTCTCAGCATTGTGTAGCGCTGCCAGAATATCTGTTCATTTATCTTCCCATCTGTGTGTGTGTCTGTATATCAGTCTGCCAGTCTGTCACCGACTCTCTCTTTCTCTCATCCTTCTTCTCTTGATTCTGTCTCCCCTCCCCTCTCTGCTACACTTTTGCCTCTTTTTCCTGCGTCTCTCTCTCTCTCAGACTGTCTTCCCTGTGTGTCTGGTCGAGAATCACTAATGGTCTCCACTGGGGTGTAAACTGTGTGGGGTTCTGTAGGCTGTGCACACACACACAAAGATACCCACACATCAATTTTAGACAGCACAGAAGCAGGGGTTAGTGGGCAAAGAAGACAGGAGAGGGAATATCGAGGGAAGGAGGCAGACATGTCTGGGTGTGTGCTGTCCAAACACAACCCTGTATTTACATCCTTTTGCATCTCCGCTCTTTTTTTGCATACCTCTCTTGCTTCCCTTCCTCTTTTCTCTCACACACACATCACTCTGCGACATTAAACCTACACATGCCGAGCGACCAGAGGCTGTCTCGTGGGACTTCAATGTGTGTGTGTTCATGTGTGTGTGTGAGAGAGAGAAAGAGAGCGTTTTGTGTGTGTGTGTGTGTCTCACTCCGTCACCCCCACCATTCAAGTCCACCTCATTGACTCATCATTGAGTGGGCCCTCCAAAGCTCTATTGAGTTTATCAAGTCTTCCACAAAAAAGTCACTCCCATTCTTTCTCATTGAAGCCATTAACCCCCCTTACACACACACACACATACACACACATTGGCTGACACACAGGATGGCTGCGTCCCACACAAAACAGCCTCGGCGCTCCATTGAAATCCCCTTAGCGAAACGTTTTCTCCTCATCAGCATTGTGTGACTATTCAGTTTGTTAATGCGCCTGTATGAAGAAAGCCTGTTTTGAATTTAAGCACATATATTAACCCATATATTGAGAATGACTCTTTAATAGCCTGAATAGGAGGTGATGGGGGGGTGTTAGGAGGCAGGAGAGGAGACAAGATCTTTATTTTGGGTGCAGCAAGCTCACTTAAAGCCACAGCTTCTTGACAAGTTGTTTAATACTCGAGTAAAGCGAGCCCTTGATGCTCATTCGCAGACACGCTCGCACACAGAGAGAGTCATTTAACACAGCACGACTCATATCCCCATACAATTGTAAAAGCGGTATTTGCAATGCGAGTGCCTCCGATGTATTTGTCCCCTTTTTAACAAAAAGTGTTCAAACGGCATGCGGGGAATGTCATTATAACAAACAGGTGAAATTACAGGCATTACAAAACGCAGACCAATGCACACAATCATCACTATTTGGCCGCCGAGTTTTTGCTAAGCCTTTTGTCGCCGTCGGTTGGATTATGTGTTTTGGCAAAGCCTCTCGCTAAAGTATTTGTTTGGTTGCTTTCGTCTGTTGCTGTTATTACATGCTTTTGTCGCGGATGAGATGGTGAAAGTGGGACTGATTCCAGGCAATCTGGGACAGAGCAGTGAGAACAAATGACTTGAAAAGAGGCTGCAACACTGCGCTTCCACACATATGGAATGATTTCATTCATTGCTGTGAGCCAATAAATCCTTATCAGGTTAAAAAAAAAAAAAGCTTCCACCATACTGACTGATCACGCTGCAGGCTGGCTGGCCAGTCAAAGTACTTGATCCAGCCGATTAGACTGTTGTCAGGCCATTAAATAGGCATTATTGGTCGCTATATGTACCATAGATGTGGGTCAGTAGGGGCCTACTACACCCAATAGTAGTTTTTATCATCTATTCACATGGTAGATCATCGAAAGAGGTATAAAATATCGGATCGGGTTGATGGATGGTACACAAAACACAGGGCTTTCACCCAGGAGGGCCGGGATTCGTATCCGGTGTGAAACCAACAACGTGTACAGTAGTTGTCTTTGTGTTCACAAGTGTAAAGTTTCACTTTCACTTTTGAAACGTAGTAATTTTAAGCCAAAAACACTATTGTTTTTGTTGCCTTAACCTAAAGAAGTTGTAGTTTTCTTTGCCTAAACCTAAAGACGCTTTTTGTTTGTGTTCAAAACGGAACGTTTCATTCAGTTTTACAACAAACGCTTTAACTTTTAGTAGGTGTAGTAGGCTCCTAATGACCCAGATCTACGGTGCTTATAGTGGCAGATAACGCCTATTTAATGTCCTGATAACAGTGGAATCGGGTGCACAGCACACAGCACTGGCATCATCTGGCTGGTGCTGGTGCTGCGTGGCAGGCCTTCCTGGCACCAGCGTTAAAAATAATCAATAGCAGATCTCTGATTACAATAACTGGAAGGTGGGATATGAAGTTAAGCTCCCAACTGCTGTTTATTGAACCAACTAAATCCATTGTATCAATGTCTGCTTATGAAAGGAAATATGAGCTTAAAGAGACTGACTACGTGCATGTGAATGTGAGTAATTTTCAGGGCCGCAAATCTCATGGGAGCTGGTGGAGCACACACACACACATTTTTCGCTCTCATCTGCCTCTACCTCGTCTCTCTGTGTGTCTTATTATGTTTCTTTCTCTCTCTCCTCCATTACTGGCATTTTAAGCAGCTCACTAGGGAGCATGAGGCTTGTTGGCTTGCAATAATGTTAAGATGCTTTGTCTCTCATCCTCACTGTTGTGGGCACACACACACACACACACACACGCACTCACAAAGGGAGGTAAATGCAGTTAAAAGGAGGATCAGTGGAATTTCTGTGCCTCTTTTTTGTCTCCTACCTTCCTGAACCTGAGACGTGGTGCATGAGATTGTGCGACTGTGTGTGCTTGCAGTGTGCAGATGCCTGCAAGCTGACAGGGAGTGAAAGCCCAGACATATGTTAATCAGATGTTGTGATGATGGCAGAGCAGACGGAGAGAGCGAGAGAGGGAGGGAGCGAGAGAGCACTGGAGGGAGGAATGAAGGGTGAAAAGAAAAAACGAAGAGCTTTTAAAAGACAGAGTGAGAGAGGAGAGAGGAGAGAGAAAAAGGGGCCTCGGTGGAAGACGAGGAGAATAGAGAAAATGACAGGAAGTGGTGCAGTGATTCATTCTCTAACTGCAAAAAACACTGCTGAGAATCGATCCAATCCATTAGTTTAACTGAATGGACCTACACGATAAGTTTGAGGTCACTGAACAAAAATGATAAATGTTTCCTGTAGGTACTGGATACATTATCCATACGCAGTGGGATTTTGTTCCGATTTTAGTACGACATTTAGTCTCGCAGATATCTGATATCTGTATCATATAAAAGAAAGTAAAATTAAAGCTGCTATGATCGTTATTTTTTATAAAATGTATGAAATGACTACATGTAATGTGAGAGGGGTCACTTTGAGTGATGAATCCACAGAGAATTATCACCAACTGTGCAGCTTCCCTTCAGAGCTTTTAGCATCTTTCAGCACGCTGTTTTGGTTTTATGGCCCGCAACTTTTACTGTTTGGGTTCACTCTCTCTCTCTGCTCTCATCAATGTTGTTTCCAGCTGCATGAGGCAGCTGTTTTTGGTGGAAAAGCTCTAATACACAGTGTACACCATCGGCCCAGCACCACATGTCAGACAGACAAAGTTAGTGGCTATAGCTGGTGAACATAGCGGACCATTTAGCTAGTAAATAGGCAGACATTTCCCTCAGATGTCAGAAGAGAACAAGAGCTAAAAGAAAAGTAAATATTGGACTTTTATCAGGTTGACGCAAATGTTTGCAAATAAGTGTGCTGTATCATCTTTATAAGGTGATAATGTCTGAAGCCGTGGAACTAATTGAATCATTGAAAATCAACAGTTTTATTTTGTTATAGTTATTTTTACATAATATTATATTTGCATATATATTTTCAAGGGGTGTAAATCCCAACATTTCATCATGATACAATATTATATTGATTCTTTGGACAGCGATATGATATTTGCTGATATCTTGAAGTCCGCCAGGATTCATGATTTTGTTTCTATTCAATTCAGGGGCCTGTGATCGATATGAGACAATACCATATGCCCATTTAACACAATTAGTATATCAACTCACAAAAAACAATTAAAATATGATTTGACAATTTTACTGGGAAGGAGGTCTGCTTGGAAAATGCTTGAAATGGTGACACAAACGGGCCATGGGAATTTCAAAATAAAGGCGTATCTTAAAGAAAATAATATGTATCGATGTTTTCACTTTGCATCGATGATATTGCATTGGTGATATTTGAATCAATATATCGCTCCAGATCGATGTATTGTAACACCCCTCATATTTTCCATATCAAAATATAAACTGTTAATTCATTTTCAGAATTCAATTCTGAGCTCTGTTATAACCTGATGTGTATCAGTACAGAGAGCAAATCTGAAGGTAGTACAAAGGCGTGGAAGTTAGTGGCTCAGAGAAACAGATAAAAGAAAGAGAAGAAGAGAAATAATTATAAAGAAGGGGAAATCCAAGAGGGAGAGAAGAGAAGAAGAAGAGAGCTGGAAAGAGGAGAGATGTGGGGCATTTCTTCTCAGGAGAGTTCAGAGGGGGCCAGAGGAGAAGCAGCAGACGGCTGCTCCAAATGGATTTTCCTTGTTTGTAATGAGGCTACTTCTTCTGCCGCTGCCAGAGCATGTGGTGCTTTTTGGGGGGGCTGGATGGAGAGAAGGATGGAGAGGCGTATAGCGGAGGATGAGTGGTGGAAATGGGTAGAAGTGGTAAAGAGAGAGCAGGAAGAAGGGAGCGGCGGGGGAACTGAATGAGAACGGAGGGTGAGAAAGAGTACGAATAATAGGAGTGGGAAAGTGTTCAATCGTAGATCTTTCTGATGGTGTTATGTCGTTGCCAGAGGGAGGGAGGAGGGAGGAAAGGATAGATGGCGGGAGAAACAATCAGTTATTGCAGGTAGTGGTGGCCAGCGAGAGGGAAAGAAATAAATGGAGCGAGGAATAGGAAGAGAGGGGAGATTTGTGATTGAAAATATTACAGCTGTTGTGTTGCAGAGGAGAAAAGTGATAGCTTGGCGCTGTTCCAAAAGCCAAGCTGTTAAACTGTGATGTAGGGATAAAAATATTAAGATAAATGGAGCAGCATCTGGACAAGGTAACAATTTTTTTTTCTGGTTCAGCAGCAAATGAGCTAAATCACACGTACTCCAGCTGAAGAAAAAAAAGAAAGGACATGGGGTAAATGTGTGTAGTACTCGTGTCTTTCCTTGGCCTTCATTTTCAAACAGTGGTTCAGAGGGTTTAAATGAGAAACGTGAGAGAGAGCTTCACCCAAGGCATAACTCTGGTAAAGACAGTGACCTGTTTTAGCTTTTTCTTTGATGTGAATTCCACAGATCTGAACTCATATTACCTTCTCCTTTTATTCCCCCTCTCCTCCGCCACTATTTCTCTCTCTACATTGTTATTTTTGCTCTTTTGTTCTCATCTTCTCACCCACTTTTCTCTGAGGAGGAATGTGACTGCAGATGGAGGGATACATTCACTCCTTTTGTTCCATGTTTTCACATCTTTCCCCCTGGTTTTCATAAGTCTTGTGTGATGCATTCCAGGTTTTTATACGCGTCCATATGTGCACACGTGTTTCAGTATGACTACCTCTTATCTCATCTCTACATCTGATAGGGAGGAAAGGAGCTTTAGAGGAGAGCCTCTGTGGACTCTGCGCTGTCTTGTTCAATTCCAGTTAACCTGAAAAAGACCTGTCAGGTAATGACACATCTTAATGCCCGTGATATCAAAAATACATGTAAAGCTAGCATTAATACGCAGGTGGTCGTGACATAACGCAGGAATCCGCGGATTGGAAATTCATCCGATGAGATGAGACGTGGTGAGAGGATGCGAGGGAGGAGAGGGACCGAGAGTTTATGAAAGCAAAAACAAGGGCAGAGAACGAAGCAGAGGGAGAAGTCGGAGGCAGCGCGCAGATGGTGAGCTGTCAGCGGCCGGCTGTGCGTGTGTGTGTGCCTTTGTGTAGTTGCATATATGTGTGCATTCTGCATGTATGTGGAGGGCATTTCTGCCCTTGTGTGCATCCATCCATGCATGTGTGTGTGTCTGTGCCCTCTGAGCTGAGGAGAGGTACTGTATGTGCGCAGGGCTGTTCTTCCCAGATGGCTCTGGCAAACAGACATTGCAAGGCTGGCAGAGTTGGCACGGCTACCCAGTGCACAGTTGGCACTGCCAGCCACCATGCTCTCCCCTATGTACCGGGGCGAGGGTACCTGCTGCCAGCCGCCTGAGCTCATTGACTGACTGGCAGGCTGTCTACCAAGTGGCTTATTCAGTTGTTAAAAGTTTCTCTGCCTCTGTTCGATTCTTTCACCTTAAATGAATATGAAGCATCAATGGTTCAGAAGTGGCGTTTTATGGTTACTCAGTTACCGTACAGCTGCATCTAATGAAAACAAAAAAAATCAGATCGCCTGTCACAAGGATTCACATCACACCTTGAGCATTAAAACCGGCGTCAACTGTACACAGCTGCACTGTAATTACATTGTGTTGGTTCTATTGTTCCAGTAAGAGCTTTCATGTCTTAATTTCATTGTCAAATCATTAAACAGCGATGTGTCTTAACACACTACTATGATCGTGCTGATCTATAGGCCTCTGCTGGCAGGTTGCCAGCGCTGGAGGCTTTCCAACTGAACGCCTTGATGTTTTTCTCTCTCTGTGTGTCGAGCAAAACAAGCAGATACATACAAGGTTGAATAGCTACTGAGGATAAAGCACCGTATTAGCGTGTGTGTGTATGTGTGTGTGTGTGTGTGTGTTGCAGATGTAAAGGCATGCATACAGTATGTCTGCCTGTGTGTGGGCTTTGGTGGTAATGTGTGCGTGTGCGTGTGTGTGCGTGCATGTGTGTGTATGTTGGTGGCGAGTGTGGACTTTATACTTCCCATGCCTTAAACAGGAAGTGTAAACTAAGCACAGATGTATGTACTGTATGTGTGTGTGTGTGTGTGTGTGTGTGTGTGTGTGTGTGTGTGTGTGTGTGTGTGTGTGTGTGTGTGTGTGCGTTAATGCAATCCTCCGCTCTGTGTGTACACTGTGTGTGAGTGAGTCTATAAGTGTGTGTGCCTCCGAGGAAGCAGCTGTGCAAGCGGCATCGTGTGCCAGGTCGGGAACACTTAAGCAGAACCAAGACACTGTGTGTGTGTGTGTGTGTGTGTGTGCATGTGTGTCTCTATTCTGGAGCATATGTGTGCGCATGTGTGTGTTTGTGTGTATGCAGGAAGGGGTGGGGGGGTGGGGTATTTTGGCCACCCATCTGCGCTAGGCTATTTCGCTACTGTTTCTGCAGGCACACACACACACACACACACACACGCACAAGCAGTCACAGACACACGCAGAGCGCTGTGCCAGGCAAGCTGTTCACTAGCTGGCGCTGGCAACGCTCCAGAGAGAGTGGTGGCATCCATCTGTAGCACTGGAGAGCGGTTAGGCTGTGTGTGTCTGAATCTGTGTGTCTGACTGTATGTGTGTGTGTGTGTGTGTGTGTGTGTGTGTGTTAGTATTTGTGTATATGCCGCAGAAAAACAAAACAATGGTATTGTCATGATGATGCTATTAGTAGTGTTGGTGGTGGGCGTGGGGACAGAGTTCAGAGTTGTTGTGCTGCTGTTGTTTGATGGACGGTGGGAGGTGGATGTGGGAAGGACAGTGATCCGAAGCGCCTCCTGCAGAACAAAGACTGCAACATGTGTCCCACAGTGCTGCTGAGTTAACTTTCATGAAGTCGGAGCAAAGTTTTAGTGTTCTGGCAACTTAGGACAGCAGTTAAGAAAAATAGCATTGGCATATGTATCATACTGTAAATATAAGGCTAATCAATTTCCTTTATCACCAAATTCCATTAAAATAATTGCTGTTTTTAAAAGGAGCAGATCATTTAAATTGTTGCTTTTATGCTTGAAAGGAACAGTGTATAACAATTAGGGTGATCTATTGTCAGGAATGGAATATAAGATTAATAAGTATATATTCTAGGGCTGACCCGAATGCTTCGAAGCTTCGACTGTTGACAAGTACAGTATATAATAATAATAATAATGTATAAATCCCCAAATAGCCCATGATATAAGGAATAATCTCACAACATTATTCATTATTCATATTCAACATTAATTATTATTAGTTATTCTCAGACGGATATCACTGTTTGTTATGTGTAGTGGTGCGTGTGTGTACAGTAGTGTGGCAGCGGCACTGTACCGAAGCTTCGAATACCTTTGAATATTTCTCACCGAATCTTCGAAGCCCAAAAAAAATGTCATTCGGGACAGTCCTAATATTTTCTTAATTACCTGAAAATAAGAATCGTTGTGTTTTTGTAACCTTAGAATGAGCTGTTGTTATCTACATAGGGAGCGGGACCTCTTCACCATGTTTCTATAGTAGCCCGGAATGGACAAACCAAACACGGGCTCTAGAGAGAGACATTTGCGTTTGCGCATTGGCCACCGTAGTTCTCCTACATGCCTGGGAGAAGTTTCAGTTGGTTGCAGTCTGCAACCTCACCGCTAGATGCCACCAAATCCTACACACTGCACCTTTAATACTTGGATTGTTTTCTGGAAATACTGTTCATTGCATTGCATTGTCCTGTTGCAGTGAGGATGGCTCAAAAGGTGCTTCAGCTGAGAGAAAGCTGAAGAGAAATCTTGAATGAGCTGCTGATTGTGAGCGTCTCGAAACAGTAGGACGACACAGTAAATGGTTAAACTACAGCATTTGAGCAGCAAATGTTATTCCTAAAACCTCATTCAAAACGTTTTAAATGTTTAAATCAAATACAGATACATTGGATTTTGTTTTAAACACAAAGAATCCAAAATAATGAGTCCCATGTGCAGCATTTATATCACATATATACACGGAGCATTATGAATCCAGGCAGCAACTCTGTCACTGATGTTTCAGAGGTCGAGGTTGTGTGTCAGCGCTATGTTGTGAACTGGTATTCTTGCCCATTTTCAGATCCTGTCTTCTTGTTTGTCAGTGGCCTCAGATGGCTGTGGGGCTGACAGGGAGGTGAGACAGCGAGAGGTGAAACGATGAGCCGAGGAGAAAGTGTGTAATGGTTAGATGAAAGGAGACAAAGACACATCGCTGACCCGGAATGGTCGTGGTGGTGCTGCATGCGAGCGTGTGTGTGTGTGTGTGTGTGTGGAGGCCATCCCTCTGCTGCCTCCCCCCTCCAGACATACTCTACTCTCAGAGCCATTAGCAAACCATGGTCACCATATCACACACAAACACACACAGGTACACACACAAGCCTGGAAATGCCCTGATGCGAGGTCACACCAACCAGCGCTCTCTGGCTCCCTGCTCACCAGATGTGACTCAAACCCCTTTTTTAAACATCTTCTCCTGCAGGGGGAAAGGAGGAGGGAGGGGTGGAGGAGAGGGAGAGAGGGAGAGGGAGCGTAAAAAGAAAAGAGAGTAGCGGTTCTCAGAGAAGGGGCGGTGAAGGGTAAAAAAAAATGTTTGCAAATCTGGTTCTACTTAGCAGAGCCCTGGAACACATTTCATAAATTGCAGACATATTTTTTCGGAGCGCTTTTGGGGAAGATAGTTAACCGTCAGTAATTTCCAACACATGGCAGCCGTCATGTGATATTTTGCAAACACCAGGCAGACAGGCTGGTTCCCTCCCCCACCACCACCACCCCCCCACAGGAACCCTCCCTCCCTTACTGTTAGCCTCTGCCCTTTTTTTTTCTGCGCTCGTCCTCTGCCTCTCGCGTTTGATTTCCCCATCTGTCTCTCATAGGCGCTTAACGTTATCTCTCCTTTTCAATCCCTGTCTTCACCTCCCTTTTTCCTATATGTCTTCCATCTTTCTAGATCTCTGTTTTCCCACATCTGCTTCACCCTTTCATCCCTGTCTGTTTTCCTACACAGTAACTGCATTGTATATCACTTTATCCATCCACGCCTTCATCCATCCATCCTTCCTCTCCCTCTCTGCCTCTCCGCGTAGTAAAAGATAACTGTCATGTAAAACACTTGGGCCTTTACTGTCTGTTGAAAATTGATTTTGCCCCTGAATACAGGGATACGATTCCCTTTAGCATTGGCTGCAGCAGAGAGACGGGTCCATGTAGCGTAAGGAGATATAACAGTGGAAAAGATAAAATCATCACTTGTGTGTGTATATCAGTGCTTATCACGGTGCCCTTCAAATGGGGTCGTGTTTATGGGGTTCATGTGAAGAGTCCATATGAACGCCCCCCTCTTGTGGTATTCATCACCTGGTAAGTTTAAAGTTTCTGAAAGCTCAGAGTTCACGAGTTTTGGCATGTTTGTTGACGTTGTCAGAAATGGCGGAGGCCACGCAAGTTAATTTTTCGGTGCATAATAAGTTAATATATTGTAATTTTATAATATGTCTGAAGAAAATGTTGATATTCCCAATGGCCTCATCCTTTTCCTCTGTCATTCTGCATTATGTTACCCACTTTCTAGCTTTCATGTTTGTGTCTAGAGATGGATTGGACGCATGAGTGATTTTAAATAGTGCTTGTATCATAAAGCGTTTGTGCATGTACAGCCTACATTGAGATTCCAATAGTGATTTTATTGTTAGTATTTTATTATATATGCTGCAGCAAGATTAATCCTCAGCCACACAACAATTAGATTCACAATATCACAAAGGAAAGACAGGTAAAGCTTGGGAGAATACAGCCATGTGTCGTCAGCAGTAGGATGTGTGTTGAGTGTTTAGTGTGTGACTCCTCCTCCGCTGGCGTTGAGTCTTGCCTGGGAAAACACCCAGATCCATTTGGGTTCACTTGGCCGCGTGTCAGCGTGGCATCAGAAATGAACCAAACTGTACACAGAAAGCAATTTCCAATAGGCTGGCTTCCATCAAATGGCCAAACAGAGCTCCCAAAAGGCTTACATCTGATTTATATTGCTCTATTTTTCCCCACAAAAAAGCAACATTTCTATCATTATTTTTGACATCATGTTGTTAATGGCGATGACAGGCCAGCTTTATATAAGTAAACAATGCTTTTCATAGAGTTTTCTAAATATGTTGAGCCCTGCTGTGGAAAAATGTCTGATGGCAATATGTTTCTAGTTCAGCTATTCCTATAATAATGGTAAGCTCTCACTCTCTTGTACATATCCTCATGTTTTCTTTACCTTTACCTCTCCCTGACCCACTTCTCTCCCTCCTCCACCCTCTTTCTGTATTTTTTTCCACCACCCATTCCCACTGCCTGTCTTTATTTTACAAGACCCTGTAGTTCAATTTTGCCTGGCAACAAGATGTGGCAGGAATCGGTTCGATTTGAGAGGACGCGGAACGGGCACTGTGAATCATTTTTATTGTTCCTTAACACTCTCTCTCTCTCTGCAACAGAGACTTTATTTCAACAGATGGGTAAAACAGACATTACTATAAATCTATTTTTTGAAAAAGAGTGAAGGACTTCTAATGTGAGGCACCACATATGTTTTATTGTCCACTGCGTGTGTGTAGTCGGAGGTGTTTTGCCGGTTTTGTGTGTTTAGTTTATGTATTTTTGTGCATATGTGCATGCGTGTGCGTGTTAATGTTTGTGCGATGGAACAGATGGCGTTCAGACCTTTGTGTGCGATTGAGAAATCTCCTTATGTCTCTGCTGGCTTGACAAAGTGTAAACACACGATGTTACGCTGAGAGAAAATACAGATATGGTGGGAAATGCTGAGGACTGTCAACACTGATCAGGAGCAGATCTGTTGGCAGTGCTCTAGTGCTGTATTGTACTATCACTCCTTCACTCTATACTGTACAATCACTCTCCTATTTATGATACTAGGGAAAGACAGTGTCACATTAGCTAAAATGAATACAAAGTACACTCGAAACAAAAACATTAAAGTTGCTCCATACGAAATCAAGAGCATTAATATAGCAGTAAACAACTGTTTGCTATGTAAAGATATAGAGGAGTAATGGCTACCTGAGCAGAGAATGAAGTCACTCTCCCTCTGTGTGTGTTGTAATCTGAGCTTCTCCGTGCTTTGTTGACACAACCGGGCTGGCAGTGCATGCATGTTAGTGCATGTTTGTGCATGTGAGCGAGCCTTACTAGCGGTTACACCTGATAACATCATCACGGAAGCGTAGCGCCCAACCTCTGGCACAGCCGTGCGGAGGCAATAGATATGTAATGTAATTTCGCCTTTAAACTTAATGATGAAGGGAAAAAACTAATTCTGGATTCTGCTGTTTCTCTGAATATATTCTTGAATTCTTGTGAGTTGTATTTTTATATTGTTAATTGTTATAACGTGTTTAAAATACAACAATTATGACACACTTGAGGTCCTTTTTTCTCATGAAACAAAAATCCCATTACAACTATATACAGTGACCTTTGACCCCAACATTCCTCCTGTAATCATTGGTCTCAAAGAGAAACTCCAACCTTGTTAGCGAGTCGTTTCGTTCAGATAACCAAAGTCCCAAATGTAGCATAATCCTACAATATGACTGGTGGTTGAGGTTAGTGGATCCCATTAGACTGCTCCACCAGCTGGCCGGTCAGGACAACATTAGGTGGTAAAAGTCTTTTTCCAGTAATATGCTGTGTGACCAATTACTTTGTCGATATCAGTACTGTCATGCCTACTTATAACAAAAATGCTGACTATCATTACAGTAAAGCCTCCTCAGTTAGTTTGAAAAATGGCAAAGCAGATCATTTCTAAATGAGTATAAAAGGAAAGAGAGGGCCCAGCAGGAGTGTTTGAGTCGTGATAGAGATGACATTTAGGAGGTAACTAGTTGAGCAAAGTGTTAATCCCATGGAGTGACTTGTAAAGAAATGATCTTAGCATTGAATGCATGATGAGTAACAGCTAATACGCTGATTTTGTGAACTCCTATCACTGGCAAGGAAAGGAAACTATTATCCCACTGTGCCCAAAGTCCCTGCATCATTTAATGTTGCTGGGAGACGAGGTGAAGCAGCAGCCACCAGTCAACGGTAACCTTCAGGATGAATGTGTGTTCGCCAGTGAGTGTGAGTGCAGACGGGAACAACATGGAGAAAATGAGAAAGAGAGAAGGGAAGAGAGGAGAGAAGTCCAAAGGGACACACTGATGGTGGTACTGCTCTCCTCTGCATCCTGCATCTGCTGGGGAGGGAAATAAATAAGATGCTGGAAATCTGATCTATGTGTGTGTGTGTGTGTGTGTGTGTGTGTGTGTGTGTGTGTGTGTGTGTGTGTGTGTGTGTGTGAGAGAGAGAGAGAGAGAGTTGTGTTGTTTTGCTTGCAATTTGTGCACGTCCGTCCTTGCAGCTGTGTGTCTGTGTATGTATTTGTGTGTTTCTAGGCTTGTGGTAGGGCGTTGCAACCATACATCTTCTTGACAAGCGGGTGGAGTTTGATGGGACATGCTCTGCATACTGCTCCATCTGGCTGCCGATGATTCTGTGTGTGTGTGTGTGTGTGTGTGTGTGTGTGTGTGTGTGTGTGTGTGTGTGTGTGTGTGTGTGTGTGTGTGTGTATGTGTGTGTGTGTGTGCATGGTCTAGAGGAGAGGGATGATGGAAAGAGAAGAGAGGTTACTACACTTGCATACCGATAGATTTCCCTTGTTTCTCCGCGTACTCCGTCTGAATCTCAATCGTCCCCACCTGTCCCTCAACCGTGCTCTTTTTTTTTAACACATCCGTCCTCTCGTTCATTCTCTCCACCTTTATCTCTCTCTTGTGTGTGTGTGTGTGTGTGTGTGTGTTCCCTGCTCCCTCTCTCTCCACATCTGTACCCAGCACACACAGCAATCACCACAAGCCACTATATCGCACCATCTCTGTATCGCTTCATCTATTCCATTACCTATCTGTCCCGCTCCCTCTCTTCACACATTATTGTGTGCTACGTATGTGTGTGTATGTGTGTGTGTGTGTGTTTTGGTATAACACACCATTTTGCACAGACATTGGCACGTCGTGGACATTAGTGCTCAATTCACAGGCTTCCTGTGGCTTCACGGTTTTCACTTCAACACTTACATATCAACGTGTGCACTGACGGTATTACAGTATGCCTGTCTAGATTACATGTTTGCCTGTGTGTTTGTGCAGGGTTATAAGTGGGTCAGTCTATATGCATTTTTCCATTTAAGTCCATAATGATGATATCTTATGTCTGACTAATACAATCTTGTGCTCACACAGGCGCCGGCGCACCGTAAATTGTTTATGTCACAGCCGCCAACTCTCGAAAAATTCACCCAGCGTGATTGAAATCCATTGTCGTTTTGAAGAATGGGATTTGCCTGTGTGAAGTACTCTCGAGTGGCATATTACTGCCACTGTTATCACATCATTTTCCGGGTCTCCAACTGTACGATCACAAAGCACACATACACTCGCACGCGAACACACACGCACACACGCAGCGGCAATTCTAGCTCATGAAGTGTGTAATGGAGATTGTTTGACTCAGTCTCCTGATGATATACTTTGAAGTCGCTGTATGAATAATCTAAAATATCAAGGTTAGGCGATGTTGTCCCCACTTCGCAAGGTGATCTGAATACGAAATGACCGCACTGCTTTGTGTGCGATGATGAAATGTATGAGGTCTTGATATAACATTGTATTTTTGCCTGGAGTTGTGGGTTAACAAAGTCCTCTTTGCAACATATCGAACTGTTTCTCAGGGGCCGCGTTCCTTCTAGATATCCTTCATTGCAGCAACCTTGTTTCAGGCGAGTGATGTAACTTGCATGTAACCTTAGAAAAGGTGTGTATCACAAGTCAGCGGGGCGATAAAATCTCCTTTCTTTGAGCTCGGCTGAAAGAGGGTATGCGAGCGAGAAGGAGAGAAGCGAAGAAAGAAAGAAAGAAAGAGATTTTGCAAACATTGAGGATCACGTAATCGCGGACGATGCAAACGGGTGATGTAAGTGTGAAGACATCCTCGTGAGTGGCAGGTGGTTTGTCCAGGGTTCTGCCTCATTTTCTAGGATCGGTCTGTGAATCAGAGGGATGGATTGTAAAGAGATTAAAGAAGTTACAAACAAGAGCAATTCAACTTTTGATTTTATTATTTCAGCAGGGAGACTTTGAGAGAGATCTGAGGGTGGTTAGCGTACTCAAATTCAAAGAGTACAGTAAAGTTTAAAAAAAGTGGAGGGATCACAAGATGATTAACAGAAAACACATCAATTACTTTTTTTTGGTTGACTTTTCTCAAAGCTTTTTTTTCTTGTGAAATGCGGAGAACTTTTACATTTTCAGTCATCTAAAACCTGTTAAACTGAAACAAACAAAGAAAAGAGCATCACTCTTTAATTGAACTGCTGACAGCTCAAAGACATCTATGATAACGCAAATTGGCTATAAAGGGTTAAAAGGCCTAAAATAACAGGGGTTAAAATCAGTGGGCAACCTCCAGGTCTGAAAAGTTAAGCCAATGCTGAAGTGCCTTAAACTTGCATTCTTTCTAGCAACCAGCAGGGGGCGACTCCTCTGGTTGCAAAAAGAAGTCTGATTGTATAGAAGTCTATGAGAAAATGAACCTACTTCTCACTTGATTTATTACCTCAGTAAACATTGTAAACATGAGTTTATGATCTCAATCGCTAGTTTCAAGTCTTCTTCAAAACAGCATGATGTTCATTTAGTAAATTATGGTCCCATTTAGAGTCAAATAGACCATAAAGCGGGGGATGCTTTAGGGCGTGGCTACCTTGTGATTGACAGGTCGCTACCACGGCGTCGTCTGGTCTGGGAGTTGTCCGTGTTTACGTCTTAAAACTTTAACCCTTTCACAGTGTGTTTTCAGTTCATTAAAAGTTAATTATAACCTTTTTGGTTGCCTAAAAATGTCTCATTCAGCATACAGTTGTGCTCAGCTCCACCCTCTCGTGTCACTTCTGGTTGCAAAAAAACAAGATGGCAACAGCCAAAATGCCGAACTTGAGGCTTCAGAATTGCAGTCCACAAACCAATAAGAGATGTTACGGTAACTACGTCCACTTCTTATATGGTTTATACCAAAGGATTTCTCACTACACAGCCTTGTAACAGCACCTCTGCTATCAGTGTAATCTTGACTTCATGTAGACAAAACAAATACAACCTCATCCCTCCTGGGAGCTCATAACTCACATATCAGTGTAATTACCTCTGACACATACAAGTTGATAGCTGGGTAACAATATACCAAATACACTTAATGAGGCATCACTACATCCCTGATATCCTCATGGGTTTGAGCCTCATTCAGGCCACCCCTACTGCAAATATTTGCACTAAGAGCTCCTTTTACGATGCTCTGGGTAAAACCACGCAGCAAGTGGCTGTTGTGGGACATTAATCACTGTCATCCATAAGCATGATCATCAATAGGTTTGGCACCTCCGCCTGCACGGTGTGCACGAGTGAATCAACACACATCTGAGAGGCTCTTCTGTTCTTTTATGGCTAATTGCAGCCTCTTCAGCAGCCGTCCTCGTCCTCTTCAATCCATTAATTCCTGGACAACAGCACTTCTGAGAAGTCGTAAAGTGAGTTAGGCAAAGTCAAAGCACTCATCGCCCCTTTCCATTAAAGCTCCGCACATCAATACCTGTCCAGTGCTGGAATACCATCCGTCGGCCGGCCACAGATCTACCTACAAAATGCAAGTGGCGAGGCTAATAAATGAACAATAGATGTGCATTAAGTTCAGCCATTAACTTTTAACACATGTATGAGGCTGGAGGAGACGCCCGACTTTGTTTTCAAGGTTGTTTAAGGTTACAGGTGGTGCATTTTGAATTGAATTATGCATGAGTTAGCGAGCACTTGCTATTGTTCAGCCTCGCTCCATTGCTTTAATAAAATGAGGGCTTGTCCGACAGTTGTCTGCACATACGAATGCCGTATTTGCTCCTGAAAATGGATAGCACACACTTGCATGGTGTGGGCTGTTTTCAACAATGTGCTTCAGTTGTATTTTTATTTTTCCCAAAGACTTGGTAAATTGCACTTGGAGGGAGTATTGCTATTGATTCAAGTGGCATAGTGAGTTCAGAGTGAACGGTTGGGTGCAGCCCTTGTTGGTTAGCGTGAAGCAATCGATTTTATTCTGCTTATATGCTTTGCGGTGCTCTCAATCAAATCAGAAACAGGGAAGATGCTGTTTTTAAATTACAAAAGTGTGTGTGTGTGTATGTGTGTGTGAGAGAGAGAGCATGTTATAGCCTGGATGCATGCATGTCTTTGCTGTGTACATGGATTTCACACTAACTCATTCCTTATCTTTCATCTTCTTCCCCCTGAGGGACTGCAGAGTTTCAGATGCTTTCAGGGTTTATGTTTCTCTCATCTCCACCCGACTACTGCCGTCCAATCATAACACTGACCCAGGTGTTAATCCCCAATTACAAGCCTGTAACCAAACTCATCCTTTCATAACGCCGCAGGGCCGGCAGCGCCATGCAGGAGGTCAGGGGGATCTTGAGTCCAGACTTTTGTGCGGTTTTTTTCCCTCTTTATGTATTTTACCTCCCGTTGACTTTTCAAGTTTTTATTGTGAACAAATGTTGAATGTTAGGAAAAGTAGTCCTGATCCTTTTAAATGAGTATTATCCCAAAGAATAATGCTCCAGCCTTCTTAAACCATCCTGGGGGTCAGTATCTGATTTCAGATTGCATGTAAGTCATTTACAGTATTATCCATCCCCTTATCTAGTCACAAAGATTAAGGTAATTATAAGATGATTTGGACCCTACGTGTAATTTGACGTCTTACCATCAAGTAGTAATGGATCAAGTGACCTGGGCCAAAAATGACCACACAATTAGAAAAGCCAATATACAGAACTATATGGAAAGCATGAGCTCAATGCACTTTTAAGTACAACCATGTGTGATACGGTAACTTCTTTCTACTTAACTCGGGCTCATTATACATGTAAGGTCTTTGTGTTTGACTGGAGGATGATGAATTACCTTGGGTCCTGTCACCCGGCCGTCTCTTTTTAATGACCTTGTATTTTCATAGATCATATTTTAGGCAGGCATACAGGATATGATAGCTGGCAGCCAGAGGTAAGACTATATGTTTCCACTAGCGATTCTGCTAGATCCCGAGTTTATAAAATAAATAGTCAGAACCAGACGTTTTTTACTGTGGTGAAATTAGAGTAGTAAACCTTTCTCAGTCTGGCCAGGTCGGGGAGGATGGAGAGAAACGGTGTGTGTGTGTGTGTGTGTGTGTGTGTGTGCAGCCCAGTGAATAGACAGTTAAAGGTTTAGACAGTCGCTCTCTTCTCTTCTCTTCTCTTCACATTGACTCTTCGTTCACTTTCCTAATCACTCAGCTTTTTTCCATAATCCCTATCATTCTGCTCTCTGCAATAGTCCTCTTTTCTTCTCCGCATTTCACTCCAGTCCTCCTTTGCCAAGCTAAAACTTGCTTTATAGTTTGAGTCAATGCTTAACTTTCATTAATAATTTCATTTTTACTTATAAATGAATAACATTTTGAGTCAAAACCTTAAGATTTGTGAGATTCAACCCAAACTGAATCCATCTAGGCCTGTAATTATCGAGTTATCGTACGATATATGGACATGATTGATCATTTTTGCTGTCCTCGATATTTCCCGTTATGTTTACATACGTGTTTCTTTACACAAGAGTGTCACCAACATTTTAGTCAACATGATGGCAGAATAAACAGCAGGGTTTTCCCGACCATTATGAGACTTGGCCATTGCGTAGAAATTGCAAATTTTTGTTAACAGAGTCCAAGAAACTATTTTATTTATTGTTTTGGTTGTTTTTTTCTTTATTTTGGATATTTTAATATTTTTTCACATTCCAATGTTTGAATATTCTTAGGAATTAAAGGTTCACTGCTCTTTGAAAGGGTGTACTTGCATTATTATGCTATTATATTATCATTATATCAGTGGCATAACATGGTCTTATATCCCAATTATTTCTGGGACAAAATATCGTCCAACAAAAGTAGTTATCGTGACAGGCCTAGATGTATCCCAGTAACCCTACAAGGTTTTAGGCTTGAAGTCTGTTGTGTTCTGGTTCTTGATCTTGGTCTGCATCTAAAAGGTCTCCCAGTTTCTGTGCCAGTGTGCTGGGAGACTAATGAATCCAACCTTCCCAGTGACTCTATCAGTCGACCCCTCCTAGAACGGCTCCAGAGGCCTGCATGGCTACTGAGGGACAGCCATCTGTGGTTAGTAGGCAGATGTGTAACCTCTGTCTGGGGATGTGATGATTCTTTGCTCTTCTTTTCCTGTCCTCTGACAGTGTCTGACTTGGGATCTTTTTTCCTTTGAGGATCTTTGGAAGCTCCAGGAGACCATTTAACAACAAGGGGATACCTTGATATACCAGCATATTGCTGCCTGTATACGTCAGCGAGGAGCTCTAGGAATAGCAGCGTCAGTCAGTGAGTTAGTTCAAATCATTTCAGTGTGATTGGACACAAGGAGCAGTGTAGCCTCCGGGAGCTGGTGTGGCTTTTAGACTCTTGCTTGATTCTTGGAAAACTGTTTAAAGAGATGAATCTTCACTTTCTTGAATGTCACAGTTCTTCTCTGTAAACCTTTAAAGCTTACGGAGGCCAATCATTACTGCTCCTGAACATGTCGCTGGTCAGGAAGCTTTACATTTATATCTTGTATATATTTATTGTGATTGTTTCATTCATTTCCATCACGTCCCCTCTTGCGTATTTTGAAAAGGAGCGCTCTCTGTTTAGAATTTCAGTGACATCTCCATCTCTCACATGCTCCTCTCGCCTGCTAAAGCCGAGCTAGCGTGACTAAAATACTTAGTCACAGTGCACCTCGGCAGCAGTGAGCCAGAGCGCTACTGAGGCTCGGGCCTATAGCTAACAGGCTTAGGCTATCCTGTCTCTCTCACACCAGTATTTCTCTTTCATTTCACCTAAACTTAACTCTATGGATCCAAACAGTCGGCACAGAGGAACTCTAACAGTTATACAGCCTGTAGTGTATAAACTTTATACACAAATACTGAGGGGAAAATATGCAAATAAAAATACGCAAACACACTCTTGAGTCTTGAGAAAACTGTGTAACATGGACCACCCTGTTTCTGGAACATGCATGTTTGTGTCTGAGTCAAAGCACATGCATCCACTCCATGATTACAGCTATATGTTCCCAATGTCACCGATAGTACTTTTGTTTCTCTTGCAGCTCCTCCCTTCCCTCCTCTCTGTGTCACTCTCTTTTTACAACCTCCCTTTCACAATGTGCCACAGAGACGCCTGATAACAGTCTGTTGACTCTGTGTTACTGCTATTGCTGAGGGAAGTCGTGTATCTCATCCTGCACAATACGGGCTCAGCCCTCAATGCCAGTGCAGGACTCTGATAATGTCTTGTTGTTACATTTGATACGGTCACTTATCTGCTGAGCACAAAGCAACTGAATTAGGTGAAAGTAGACATGTCATCAAAGAAAAATGTTGTGTTTTTGATTCATGTTTTATCTTGGAATTTTTTTTCCGGCTTGTTTTTAGGTATCTGTTGTAATTTTCAAGTGTGGGGTCATTCTTGTCACAAGTATCACAGACTGTCAAAGGTGAAAGACAAATTAAGAACTTTTGATTTGTGTGTATTTTTGCCATCTTAATTCAGTTCATTGACTAGTTAAGGGCTGCAACTAACGATTATTTTCATTTTCGATTAATCTGTCGATTATTTCCTCGATTAATCGATTAGTTGTGTGGTCTATAAAATGGTAGAAAATATCGTTCAGTGTTTCCCAAAGCCTAAGATGACGTCCTCAAATGTCTTGTTTTGTCCACAACTCAACTAAACTCAGTTTACTGTTAAAGAGGAGTAAAGAAACCAGAAAATATTCACTTTTAAGAAGCTGGAATCAGAGTGTTTTGACTTTTCTTTTTTTTTTTTTTTTAAATGATATCATAAAATCATTAAATTATATCAAACAGATAAATCGATTATCAAAATAGCTGGCGATTAATTTAATTGTTGACAACTAATCGATTAAATCGATTCATTGTTGCAGCTCTAGACCAGTTGTTTTTCTGCCGTGTTTCAGTCTTGACCAGATGTGAATATAGTATCCAGAGGTTTAAGTTGTGTATGTGTGTGTGTGTGTGTGTGTAATGAGCGCCTTAGTCGTTGGCAGGGGAGGGGGGGTACACTGTTTCGCCGTTCTGTAAAGCGGGCATGCAGGATGGCACAGATGGTGGTGGAATGAGACCCGCGCTCGCTGCAGATTTACGCTCCTCTCTCGGGCGTCTGTCTGTGTGTCTGTGAGTCTCTACTCTCCCCTCTCTCATTCCTCAACTGACAGTCTGAGCATCTGCATCAGTGTCATCGTGGCCCCGACACATGATGTGGTGGTGAGCAGTCTATTTCCAGAACTACTCTAGTCTGGTGCACCTCATGGGCGCTTTTGTTATCAAATTAAATCCTGCTGGTGTTTATGTGCAAATTATGATTTAGTTCCTTTGTGGAGAGTGTTGCCCTGAGCTGTTGTTCACTTCCTGTGTTAAGTCAGCAGCGTGTTATTTTTGGTATGTTATTATAATCTTTCGCTTTGTCTCCCTTCAGACCGCACTGGGAAGCGCTCCACCATGCCCGACTCACCTGCGGACGTCAAGACACAGTCCAGGTTGACCCCTCCTACCATGCCACCTCCACCCAGCACGCAAGGAGCACCTCGTAACAGCTCCTACACCCCCACCACATGTGAGTAAAGTCAGGTTTATAGATCTGTGTTAAGGGGTTGTGGTGTAGCGACGGAGGAACACATCACCTAATCTAACAACAGTTACTGTACATATATGTTGTTACATATTTGACATTTTAACAGTTATGCTGTCTCCTACTAGTTTTCAATGTACCGTATTATTGCCAATACTGACTTTATTAAGTGGCTCTGGTATTGGTCATGGCCGTAACCGATCCTCATTAAATACAGTTTCCTTGTAAATGTCATCATAAAGTTCATTGTGTCCAGTATCAGTTACATCGTAGTAACAGCATCCCCAGCCTCATGTTCAGAGTTCCATGTAGAATACACATTTTAAATTTGGGAAAAGAGAGCATTGTGGGTTGTGGTATCGCAATCGGTATCTGGAGAGGAATAGTTGTGTTATTGCATCCCTATGTAGGCTACAATACTTTGGTGGTTGTATCAACAGATGCAGATTTTTGAGGTAGGAGCTCTTCCTGGACTCAAAAAGAGTTTATGTGAGGTGCTCTTTGTATAAAGATACATGTAGACACAAAAATCACAAGAAAACTCTCTTTTTAAACATGCCTTTATTATAATGGCATAGTCATGTCAGACCTAAAAACAAACTCCGGCGCGTTTCGGCATCAAACCTTCGTCAGGGAGTCAAAAACAAAAACCAAAGTCAAAAACTGATGACGGGATGGCTGCACATCAGACCGCAGAAGTATAATTCCACCTTAAGTCACCCATGGAAAATAAACACAGCAACACCCTGAAACAGAACTGATCGGAGATAGGAGGCTATGCATGTGCTCACACATGGGAAGGCAGTCGCAACATCCATATGTAAAACCCCCAAATCAAAAATTTTAAAAGCCATCAGCATCGTAAAACCTTTTTAACAAGTTGCATTGAGCCTTCCCAAATTGCAGTCGTTCCAAACAACTCCCCCCAACAAGTTCATTAACGCCCACGCTTACAAACCCTTGGAGCGTTGCCACGACGTGCACATAGCCTCTGACGAGTGACAAATTACACCCTAGTATTCACTTAGAAGTGCATACTTAACCACTTGCATGAAGAGCACTAGAATCAAAGAATCAAAGGCCTTGTGGTTCAAAAATGCTCCGAGCACTCAAGTCTGCGTTAGTGGTGCTGGTTCTCTGCAACAGAGGCATTATTTTGTTCTCTTTCAATCACTTATTCTACCCTTTTTTCATCTCTGGTATTTACTTTCTCCCTCTCTCTTTGTATCTGTCTGTTGCAAACGCTCACACTCCACAATTAACATCGGGGCTTCCGTGCGATGAGGGAGGAAAGGCCCGGCTCTCTCATTACGCATGCCGAAGGTTTTAACAAAGCAGTATGCTTTGATTTCCACCCGACGTAATTGTTACCAGATGCAGTTTGAGTATCTCGTCTCTCTTTACAGTGGCGGCTTTGGACGGCAGCCAGAGGGGGAGTGAGTGGATTGCTAGTCAAAACCTAATCTCATTAGAGAGAAAGCTTTATGCCGCCTTGTATCTCTTTGTACACCAACTCCCCCAACACACACACACACACACACTGCTCCCGTGCTCTGGCGCGACGGGGGGTCACACACTGTCCCTGCTTGTTTAGACTGCAGCGAGGGAGGGAGGGAGGAAGGGAGGGATTGAGGTTGGGAGGGAAAGGGAGAAGGAGGTGCAGAGAGGCAGTCTCCAAATGCAGAAATATGTTTTTTATGAGAGGATGCCGCAAAGGATCAAACGAGCCGCCATGATTGGAAACAAATGTTGAGGATTGTGAATGTTTTCAGGGGAATGTAAATCATTCCAAATCAGCGGTTTGGTCTCAGTGAAGCTGACGTATGTTGTTTCCTCTGTTGGTGTTTGTTAAAGGCACAGTCAGGGTTATTTTTGGTGATTTGCATATAGCAAGAGCGAATGTTATTTTTGCACAATGGAATGCATCTCTTAACTCTATTCTTTATGTTGTTGTTTCACACAGTAACCAATGGCAGCAGCCACTCTCCCACAGCGCTCAACGGTGCTCCGTCTCCTCCAAACGGCTACAGCAACGGCCCCAGCTCCTCCTCCTCCTCCTCGCTGGCCAACCAGCAACTGCCGCCGGCCTGCGGCGCCCGGCAGCTCAGCAAGCTCAAGCGCTTCCTCACAACTCTGCAGCAGTTTGGCAACGACATCTCACCTGAGATCGGCGAGCGGGTCCGCACGTTAGTGCTGGGACTAGTGGTGAGTAGCCTCTGTGTGTGTGTGTGTGTGTGTGTGTGTGTGAGCTTTAGTTCAAAGGGAATAAGTGAATCCATTGGAAGGTTATTTGAGAATAACCCTTAGCATTTGTTCAGCATGCCTGATGGAATGAGTTTACTGAATCAAACTGTTTAAATAGTGTCAGGTGAGTTGTCAGAGATGAAAACTTAAAATACTTTGAAATACTTAACGCTAATTATAAAAACCTCAGGGGTATTTCTGTAAGGCTTTTTTATTTTTTTATGTCAGAAACCTCATCCGGTCCTTCAGGCATAAGTTTAAAATAAGCCTCTGCCTCCAGGATTGATACAATGCCTGACAAAACAAAGGCAGTGTGTTGTCCTCTGGGACAAAGAATATAATCAGACAAGGAGACTACCTACCGTCTTCATGCATCTGATCCAATTTGGATTTTATGACATTACACTTATTTAAATTCAAATACAACACGCAACAAACCAAAGATTAGATTTGTTATTTTAAAGAGGACCTATTATGCTTATTTTCAAGTGCCTACTTGTATTTTAGGTTTCTAGTAGAACATGTTTACATGCTTTATTGTTCAAAAAACGCTTTACTTTTCTCATACCGGCTGTGCTTCAGCACTTCTTTTCACCCTCTGTCTGAAACACTCTGTTCGAGCTCCTCCCCCCTTCCCCTCCCGAAAAGCACAGTCTACTCTGATTGGTCAGCTGGCCCACTCTGTTGTGAATGGTCAACCAAACCAAACTCTTCGGACTCTGCTCCAGCTCCGCTCTAATTAACTTTGTTTGACGGCGTGCCAAACTAACCTCTAGGGAAAAAAAGTGTTACTTGATGACCTCACCACATAACGGAAGAAGAGGCGGGACTTCAATCATAGCGTATAACTCCCTTTGGCGTGGACTTTGGGCTTTATAACTTTGCAGAAAAGACGACATAACATACTAAAGGAAAGTGAAAAAGCACAAAAGCACAATAGGTCCTCTTTAACATCAAACTAATGTTATCACCTAGGATTTGCAGGTGTCTGAAAACATGATGCACTATTAAAAACGTATTTCTTTATTTAGCTAATAAAAAAAGATGATTATAGCTTTAAGAGGATGCAATTAAAGCATTGCTGATAATCACACTTCTAACCCATAAAATGTGTTGATATTCAAAACCTAAATTAGAACTTTACTAATAACACAGTACATAAACAACATGCATGCAAAGAATGAAAACAAAAACAAGACAGTGTTTTCTTCACCAGAGATTAAACTGCGAGATACAAATCAAGCGTGTAAACATCAAACTGCATTTATCCAGCAAAGATTTGATAAGACAGATGTGTTTCTCCGGCTTAGCTGACATGGTTACACGGATGCAATATAAAATACATGTGCAAATCTAAAGATTTACCGCACGTCTGTGTGATCTGAGAAGATTTGACTTAACGAGCAGGGGAATACAGAAATAGTGATTGAATGCTGTGCAGAGAGGAGGAGGAGGAGGAGGAGGAGGAGGAGGAGATGGAGGAAGGACTTTTTTTAATTAGCCACACAGAGCATAGCCTTCTTTTTGGCTTCACTATGTTTATTATTCTCACCGTCTGCATATGCACGTGCCTCTCCTGTGTCGTTTTGGCTTGCATACCCCCCCTCCCTCCATTTCTCTCTCTCTCTCTCTTTCCCCCTCTTCCTCTCTCTGTCCCTCCCCTTGCCTTATTGAAAAGAGTGACACCGTTAATTAGCTAGTTGTGTGCCGGGGAGAGGGAGACTCGGGAGGTTTCACTAGCTGTCAAGAACAGCCCCTACGCAATCTGGGCGAACAGATGTAAGGCTGAATGTAACAAAATTCAGGTCTGGGAAATAACACCGAGAGTGTAGGGAGGAAAAATAATATCTGCTGCTTTTTTTCTTTATCTCCGTCTCGCTTGATTCTTTTTTTTCCTTGTTTGTATTTTTGCTTATTATAGAGCAGATACGTCTCCTTTGTGCATCCTCACCTCCATCTCCTCTCTTTTTCACTCTTTCTCTCCGCTCTGCATCGTGGGAATAGTTCATGTTGAAAATCTAAAATAGTGTCACCGCTGTCTTGTCAGCCATTAATGTGAGTTACAGGCAACCACAGAAGGAGAGACTTTGTTCTGGTGTTGACAAACTGAAATGTATAACACACTTTGGGCCCCCCCACTGCTCCAAAACACACAAATACCCTCTCTCACCAAATATACTACACCCTCCTTGTCCTCATGTTCCTGGTCCATAATGTATTTTGGTCAGCTTGGTTTTATCTGGTTTCTGAAAAGAGCCAGACAGTTTTTGGGTTGGCACTGATGGAGAGAGGTAGCACAGGCGTGGAGCGTTGTGGCACACGTGTGTTGGGGCTCATGTACTGTGTTGATAAGGACGGGGGGTGTCATGCATGTAGACGTATAGACAACAGAAAGCATGTGTCCAAGTGATGGAAACAAAGAAAAAAGATCACGTCCCCTGTGATGATACTAGGAGGCTGTATTTCAATCAAAGAAGCTCTGTTTCCCAATATCCTGTGCAAAACTGCAATAAATGTATAATTTTATTGGTCATAAATTAGGGAATACACACCAAAAATTAGCATTCATGTCACAGTTGTCTTCAAAATATACAATTTGTCACTTTCTATTCATAATAACAGACAAGCAAGCCTGAGCTGATGTGAAAATAGCCTGAAAGAACAGCAAGTATTCAAACAATTCACCTAAATGTTTAGATAAATACGGAGATGATTGTTTTTTAAATGAGCCAATAACTCCTGTTCAAAAAGAGCATATTTGATAAAAAAAAATGAAGCACATTTCTTTCTCATGCAGCATATTTGTGTGTATTTGTTTTGTTAATTGAAGGAGATGTGTGTCTTTGTTTTCTGTGGCTCTCTTCACCGCGGCCTGCCCATATGCTTCCTATTACAAAAACCCGAAACATTCACTCCAGGCCGGGTTATAGCTTAGCTTCCAATAAGTAATATTATCACTTAATGCTTTCCACATGCATTCATGTGCTTTCTCTCTGTGTCTCTCCTCCAGAATTCCACGCTAACCATCGAAGAATTTCACTCCAAGCTCCAAGAAGCCACCAACTTCCCTCTGCGACCTTTTGTCATCCCTTTTCTGAAGGTAAGTATTTAAATATGCAATCACTACAGAAGGCCTGCTTGCCTGACTGATCGGCCAAATCTGGAAAACATTTAGCCAGCCCAGATCCAGATGTGCATACTTATGTTCATGATATTTATCCCTCTTGTATCTACCCCTAACCCCTTTTTTCTTTCTTCCCTCTCACTGAGTTTCTCTGCAATCTCACGAAATACCGCCGCTCTCATTGTGTAACGCACGTCATCTTTTTCTTTCTCTCACTCATTCTGTCAATATCTCGTCAATACTAGGGCTGTGTATTGGCAAGAATCTGGCAATGTGATACATATCATGATACAGGGGTTATGATTCAATATATTGCAATATATTGCGAAACAGTAAGCAAGGCGATATATTGCCATTTTTTTAATCTAATTTTAGGAAAACTGTCATAGTATAAAAAAACACACCGCCAGTAAAAAAAATGAACAGGAGGATCTGCATTTGAATTTATCACAGTCCAGAGGGCACATACACTGAGAGGGCCCAACTCTTTGCAAATTAAATTAAGTATTGACTGAGTTAATCTTTGCATGTAAACTATTAATAAAAAATCAATACAGTATCACAAAACATAATATCGCGATATTCGATATTTTTTTATATTTTCTTACACCCCTAGTTAATACTCAGATCAATACCGCTGTTCAACTAAAAGCAACTTTGTTCAGACTATAATTTTTTTGTACAATGCTGCACCCGATTCAACTGTTATCGGACGTTATCGGTCGCTGTAAGCACCATAGATGTGGGTCAATAGGGGCCTACCGCGTTGTAAAAGTGAAAGTGAAGCTTAAAAGCAACACCTTCTAACACGTAAAACTGAATGAAACGTTAGATTTTGAACACAAACAAAAAGGCTTCTTTAGGTTTAGGCAACAAAACTACAACTTCTTTCGGTTTACGCAACAAAAAAACAGTTAAGTTTAGGGAAAAACATTGTGTTTTGGGTCAAACTACGAACCCAAAGACAACTACACATTGTTAGTTTCACACAGAATGCAAACTCCGGTCTCCTGGGTGAAAACACTTTGTTTTGTGTCCATCATTCCCAACCTCCACACCTCATGGAGTTTCACTGTCCATACTACAGCGCCTGACTTCCACTTCTGCTCCTGTCATAATTACTACGGTCACTATAGATCACTGTTGCGTGTTTTTATACCTTCTTTCGGTGGTCTACCATGTGACTAGATGATAAAACCTACTAGTGGGCTATTTAATAGCCTGACAACAGTCTAATCGGCTGAATATTTGAACTGGAAGAATTTCTTTCTGTGTTTTGTTTTTAAGAAACTTGCTGAACTGGTGCTGGAACAGAGCACAATGAGTGTGGTTGTGACCTGAGGAGGACAACATCCCCCTTCATGTCCTCCACTTTCTCTGAGGCTTGTTTTGTCATCGATTCTTCATCCCACTAAGCCACATTTTCAGCCATTAGCATGGTATATTACCAGAGGAAGGAGCACTCCAGTCGTGCTCTGGCTTCAGCCTATTTGTCACGGGTCGTATTTTTTCAGTCACAACAGCACAGCTCACGTCTCTTTATTCCAGTCTGGGAGCTAAAAATGAAGACTGATGGCGGATGTTTCTGTTTGTATCTAACAGGTGAAATAGTAGCCATTTATGTGCATTTGGGCTGTTTGTGTCAGATAGGTGCATATTCTTAGTGTCAGTGCAGGAGCTAAAGTAGTCTAGAGGTGAGACTGTTGGCAGCGGCGGCGGCGGTATGATTTGTTTTGGTAGTCAAAGATGACAAATGGGACCGGGGGGTTTATATTGAGGGATGTACTGTGCAGCAGCAGTTCAGATCATGTTATGGGGTCTAGGTGAAGCTGAGATCAATATCAGTGTGCTGCTGAGAGACGGAGAGCAGGGACATTTAAAACAGAGCTCATTTGTTTCTATTACAGGCTCTATTTTGTTTTCTCACTTTCTTTTTACTCATTTTTTTATGCTTCCTCTGCCTACCTCGTCCTCTTCATCTTTCCTCCATCCTTATCCATCCCTCCCTACCTTGCTCTACCTGCTTGTGTCTGACTGACAGGCATGAGGTAAATGTTATTTGTGTTCTCCCTGAGCACAATATCATCTCACTTCTGTAGGTGCATGACTGCATTTGCAGATGTGTGCATGTGTGAGGTGACATTCACAAGCCTATATTATCCACTGAGGTCCTGCGTGGATGTGCTATTGGTCCCACTAGAATCGTTGTTACTGGCAGTTAACAACACAAACAGGGACTTTGAGTCCTCCCTGCGTCCTTCCTCACATCACTCCCTTATTCAACGTGTTTTCTTCATATTTTTGCCTCACCTTCTCATTTGTTCTCCCTCCGTATCTTTCCGTCTTTATCCCTTCCCCGTCTCTGTTTACTGTTCCCCATCTATCCATCCTCCAGTCCCTCCTTCCCTTCCCTTCTCCTCTCCTCGCCAGATGGTTAGTGTATCACTGGGATGGCTGCGGAATCAAAGATGCAACTTTTTTTTTTCCCCCTCCGTCGCTCCTTCTCTCTCTCCCCAGTCTAATTTTAGTGTCTTCCCACTGCGGAGCCTTTAATGCCAGCTACCATATGGTAGCAGGGAGCAGTCGGAGGTGTAGGGGAGCTTTTATAGGTGCGTCGAAGCACAGCTGCAACAATGCGCGTCAAGGCTCTGAGTTTTTCATTACGCTAATGTTAGACCCCTCTAACCACCCCATCCCCCGCCCAAATCCACTCAACTGCTTTCCCCTTCTCTTAATACTGAACCGCAAATTGGTTGGGACTCTTTACTGGAAGGAGGCAATCATAAACCACACAGCGCCGGTGACGTGATGTGTTGGCGGGACGCCCGCCACACGAGAAGTACAAAAGTAACACAATGTTTCTCTGTTTTCGAGTTAAAATCGAGCTTTTGTTTTGTTTTCGTTGCGTCACGCTGAAGTGCGAGGACACAAGAATAAACACATTTACCTAAAGAGAAAGAGAGAGAAAGTCGTGATAGGAAATAAATGAGCAATATAGACGTGCAAAAACGAAGTCTCCTCGATTTTCTTCCAACTGCAAATTACACAGAAACAGAGAGTTGATGAAGTGCAGCATATCCTGAACGTGGCATATTCTGAATAGTTTTTTGGCACCGTTTTACAAAATGACAGATCCAGTATTTTCACAATAAATCATCCTGGGCGGATTTTAGCTGTGGCTGCTGAACACTACTTGAAATTTTTCCTTTTATGCAAGTGCAGATGTTGGTTACCATAACTGCACAGAAGCAAATGGCCGTACTTTGTCATATGAAAAATGATCCAGTCTCTTCAGTGGTCGGCGTTTCTTGACTCAGTCTTTTTTGTTAATGCATCCCACATCTCTGGCAATTAGGATGACCTCTAATTAATGAAAGATGAGTTCACCGGGGTCAAAGCAATCTATTTTACGCTCTTTTTTTTCAGAGGGTAATTACGATCATAAACTATTAACGGACCATTAACTCGGGCAGGTAAAGCGAAGGCCAGCGCTTGGCATTTCTTTTACTACACCCAATTACTGGAGAGGGATTCTCGTATGATTATGAAACATAAATCCCAATAAACAAACCGTGATTGTGTTTTGCAAATATTATTTCTGTATGCATTTGGCTAAGACACGATGGAATGATCAAAGAAATGTAGGACGGAAGGAAAGAAAGAGTGAATAAAAGCCTATAGATTATAAAAGTGGGAAAAAACAAGGAAAGGAAAAAACACAAAGCAAGAGACTTAGAGAGAGATTATGTTATTGAGGACAAAACAAAGATTAACAGACCGAAAACTTACAAAGATGGCCTCTCCAAAGGCTCTTGTGATGTACCTCGCCAAAATAGCCCCTGCTCTCATTCTGAACCTGCCTGACGCAACACTTTCATCTTCTTGCTTCAAAACGCACCCCATCAGATGCCTTTGAAGTCGTCTTGTGCATACCTGCATGACCCTGTAACTCAACGCAAGAAAGTAGACCCCCTTACTGCCATTTCTTTATAAAAAAAAAAATGCATATGCCACAGAGAAACTCTTTGGGTGTTAATGCACTCGGGGTCACAGGAAGTGGTGGTGGTTCAGTGGAAATAATGAGCAAACAGGGGTCAGATGACAGTGAAGAAATGGATCTCAAATTGGTGTTTGTGGAATGAAAAGACTGGGGAAAAGCTTTTATTATAACTTCATATTTTTATGAGCTTTATATGTTGTTTTAGATCAAAGAGATGCATCAGTCTGGTTGAATTTATCTTCGTCAACATTTACGTATTACATTTTGCACAAGGCCATGAGTAGAGCTTGAATATTCCAAATGCATATTTGCTCTTTTAAGAGCTTAAGCTGACTTTGATTACCCTTAAAGCGATGCAGACGCAATTCAATTTGCATTTTATTGTTTCATGCGCTTCCGAATCTTCCTTATTATGTTTTCCCTTCAAGATATATCTGTTTAAGACATTGCGGTAAAAACAGCTCAGCTCAGAATCTGACAGATTATTTCCCAAATTAGCCAAAAAGGAAACATCTTAGAAAGAGGAGTGAGCGACAGAGCAAGTCATTTTTAATATCTGTTGAAAGGCAGATGTGATATTTATATTCTTGCTTCTCTAGAAGAAATGGTCTTCAGTGTTGATTAAACTGTACAGCTGTTACATTTCTGTTTCTGTGCTGTGCTTCTGCAGGCCAACCTGCCGCTCCTACAGAGGGAGTTGCTGCACTGCGCCAGGCTGGCCAAGCAGAACCCGGCTCAGTACCTGGCCCAGCACGAGCAGCTTCTCCTGGACACCAGCACCACCTCCCCGGTGGACTCCTCCGAACTCCTGCTGGATGTCAACGAGAACGGCAAGAGAAGGACGCCAGACAGGTGGGTGAAACGGAAAGTCGGGCCATTATTTTGCCCGCATGGGACTCATTTGGTTTATACATTCACCAGCTCCGAACATTAATGAACCCCTTCGAGTCTGCCTGCATCCCCATGAACCAGTACGACACTCCGCAGACACAAGCTGAGCCGATGCAGAGCGATAGTGTGATGTGTTAATGTATGTATGGGAAGTGTCTGTCAGGGCGCCACCGGGCCTCATGACGTGCTCCATTGGACACCTCAGCTCCCGGCTCCTGCTCTTAATGGGCCAGAACTGAGGAGAGGAAGAGATGGTAGAGTAGACCGGGCGACACACACACACACACACACACACACACACACACACACACACACACACACACACACACCTTTCCTGAGGATAGAAAAATGGAAGGAAGACAGCTGTGCTGTGCTTTAATGAAAAGTGTGAGTGTGTCAATGAATATGTATTCTGTGTAAGTTATCATTTACTTCCATGCTTGATTGGGTGTGTGGGTGTGTGAGTGTGTGTGTGTGTGTGTGTGTGTGTGTGTGTGTGTGTGTGTGTGTGTGTGTGTGTGTGTGTGTGTGTGTGTGTGTGTGTCTCTGCTTCAGCTCCACAGCCACCACAGCCTAATCATTGCTTCCGTTTGTTGTCACGGACTTTGGTAATGACTCAATGTTCTCTGCTCTAATGGACAAGCACTGAGACGTGCCGTCCAGGAACACACAGCACTGTAGAAAACTGTAGTCCTCTCTCCAACAGTCTTCCCCCAGAGCAGCACAAAACGGAAACAAGCACAAAACCCGCTAGCCCAACGGCGAGCATGTGTGCATATTTAAGACTGTGGCTCATCCCCTGCTCAATAACATACATTTCATTTGGTAATTAATGTCAGAATTAGGGCTGTCAAACGATTAAATTATTTAACTGCAAATTAATCACACATATCTGTTCAAAATGTACCTTAAAGGGAGATTTGTCAAGTATTTCATAATCTTATCAACATGGGAGTGGGCAAATATGCTGCTTTATGCAAATGTATGTATATATTTATTATTGGAAATCAATTATCAAAACAAAACAATGACAAATATTGTCCAGAAACCCTCACAGGTACTGCATTTAGCATAAGAAATATGCTCAAATCATAACATGGCAAACTGCAGCCCAACAGGCTAAAACAGCTGTCAGTGTGCTGACTTGATTATGACCTTGCCCCAAACTGCATGTGATTATCATAAAGTGGGCATGTCTGTAAAGGGGAGACTCGTGGGTACCCATAGAACCCATTTTCATTCACATATCTTGAGGTCAGAGGTCTAGGGACCACTTTGAAAATGGCAATGGCAATGGCAGTTTTCCTCACTAAAATTAGTTTGGAGCGTTATTTAGCCTCCTTCGCCACAAGCTAGTATGACATGCTTTAAAGAAATTAGTGGCGTTGAAATAAATTTGCATCAGAAGCTATAGATTTGTAAGCATTTCTAATCGAAATAATAACTTTAATAGATGCAGTTAACTGTGCATAGACCCATAAAAATATTCTTTCATTAAACATTAATAAGCATTTTTAACTTCTTGAACAGAAGTTTGTGAACATTTGTGCATTGTTGTGAGTTTATGCTCCGAGTACAATGTGTGCACGGTCTTTTGAAATAAAGAGTAATTCTCCGGGGGTCTGAAATTTTTAATGCAGGCAGGGGATAGGAAAATGTACTTTTTATATTTGCTGAGGGACAAAAAATGCCAAAAGCGATATTAATAATTCTCACCTCTCTTTTCCCCCAACAGTCGGATAGGCAGACTTTTTCTGTAATACCTGCATATTTGCAGGCCGTCTGGTGCATAGGGGAGCGGGCTGAGGGGAAAAGGTGTGCGTGTAAATGTGTGTGAGAGAGAGAATATATGGAGAGAGAGAAAAAGTAAGTAGGCATCTGTATTCAGTGAAAACATGTGGTCTGTTTGTGTGAATGTGTGTGTGTGTGTGTGTGTGCGTGATTCTCTATGCAGTGTGAAGGCGTGACTACGGTTCATGCATGTGCACCTCTGTACGTGTTTGTGTGTGTGTGTGTGCCTAGGGAGATGGGCTGATAACACTTACAGATGAGGCTCCAGCACCAATACGGCTGGCTAAGCACCTCTGGTTTCTGCTTACCTCTGCTCTGCGTTCCCGCTTAGTGGAGCCCTGCGTCGGAATATTTGAATTTGAACGGGAATCCTTAATTACAGACAACAATGCGACGTCAATGCATCCTGATTAATACGATTGGTCTGCAGGAACCTGACCAAGAATATCGCAGTACAATATGCATATGAGAAAAAAAACATACATGTACCGTAATTATCTAACAAAGCCGATGTTTAGATAACAGCAGGGAGTGCAAAATGACTGCTACAGTACTGTAATGGCTCGCATGTAAATTATAATACAGCATATTTTCACTGCATTAATTCCATCAACGACATACAACTATTGCTTTGAATTTCTCTTTTTAAGAGAAATGCTTTTCTCACTCACTAATTGTTTAATTCTGATCCATTCTGCTTTCGTCAACTTATTGCAGATGTTTCACAATAAAAGTCTTCTAGGCACATTAAGGAATTACGCCCCACTGAGAAGTTTTTAATGTGAAATAGGGGAACTGTTTAATTTGTGTAACAACAAAGCGGAGCAGATAAAGAAAAAACAGGGAGGCTTTTTTCTAAAATACAACCTAAAATGTACTTATTAAACAAGGGAATTTACATGTACAAATAAAAGCCCTTTCTCTCATAACTGTAAGTCTCAAGTGAAGGCATGGGTCTTTCATCAGTAAAAAAGTCTCATTCACTGTTTGCGAATTTCTACTTTCTGGATATGAATGTTGCTCATTATGAGATGCTGTTCATCACATAAACATAGAGACAATGTGAACCCTATTTCTTAAATGTTGATGTAGGTTTATGATTATCATAGAATTTATATATACAGTATATGGACGACGCATTTCCACTTCCCACGCCATTTGGAGCCAGAGTCTGAGCTATCACGGTAGCCGTTTGGTAAAGACACAACAACTAACCATGATATCTCTATAACTACATTTATGATCAAATAGACAAATGTTCTATTACACAGACGGCTATGAAAAGTAAAACTTACATCTCTCTCGTACAATTCCCGAGACTCCAGCTGCGTGACTACTTCTCTCAGAGCTGTCAATCACAGCTGTCAATCATGACGTCTCACCCCCTTTTTTATAGCATCAAAAAACTAATTAAAACCAAACTTATTAGAAAAATGAACACTTGAACATAGAGTATATCCATGTGATAAGAACTACCTTAAATTACAGAAACTATCTTTGGGAAAAATGTGTTTGACTTTTTAGTTTGGCCCATGTTCCATCCGCTAACATGGTGCGGTCAGGATTTATGACCTATACTGCAGCCAGCCACCAGGGGGCGATCCAGATGTTTTGGCTTCACTTTTGGAGAACTGTCATGTTGTCCATCTTTGTATACAGTCTATGGTGTTCATCATGATAGAGCAGGGGTCCAGATGTTCGTGTCATTCACTATAAAGTATCACTTTTTTATGTGAACAAAATAAATAAATAAAAGTATTCTTATAAATGTCACGGCATTAGCATATACATTGGGCCCATGTGTAGGTAAATAATGTGTGCACACACCAATGCATTGTATAGGTGACTGTGAGCGTGTGTGCATGTGTGTCCTCCAGTGCCTGTAGATATAAACATTGTTGCAGCAGGAAGGCTGGGGAGATAAGAGTGTGGTTGGGGGGTGGGGGAGGAGGGGGGAGAAGAATGGATGGATGAGTCGAGGGAGGCAGCGAGAGACGGACGGATGGAGGGAAAGAGCATATGGAGAGCTGTGGATGAGCATTAGGAGCCCATAAAAACAGCTCATTAAGAAGTTCAATCTGTTCATCGGAGAGAGAGATGGGGAGGAAGAGGAGAGAGAGGGAGGAAAGTGGAGGACTGCAGATAGTGGGGGGAGGTTGGCAAGATTTAACTGTGAACTGACATCGCTGAGAACACACACACAAGTGCAAGCCGGCGCACACACAAACACACCTGGCCACATTAATCTTCGGAAGCAGCCTCACAAAATTTCACCTGATCCCTTGGAAGCTACCTTAGTGAGTATGTACGTGTGTGTAATTTGTGAGTGCACACTTGAGTTGTGTATGTGTGCGTACGTATGAATGGACATGTTTTCCATGAAAGAATTAAAAAAACTGCCGCTCACTGCAGTTTCTTTTGTCTGTTAGCAGGTCAACTCAAGCCTTTAGTACGGCACAAAGGGGCGGAAGAGTTGTTGTGATGATGTGTTTCAAGTTTGGCTTTTGTATGTAATAACTTTATCACACCTATTTTTACAAAATAGATGTGATATTATCATCACACTGCGTTTCCTTCTTTTATTTCCCTTTCCTTTTTCTACTTATTCATTGAGGTCTTTTGTTATTTGCCAGGCTTTTACTGTAATAAAAATGTGTTCAAGTCTGCTAACAACAACAAAAGTTTCAGCCATATTTGGTCTCATATTCAGTCTTATTTTATTTGGATCGAGCGAGATGTTTTGCCAGTATGTTGAAATATCAGAATTCTTCCAAAAGACTCCAATAAAAACATCCACTGGAAGACAATTAAATACTCAAAATGGGTCTCTTTGTTTCTCCACCCAGAACCAAAGAGAACGGCTTCGAGCGAGATGGCGCCCTGCACCCGGATGTTCACCCCAGCAAGCGGCCCTGCACCATAAGCCCCGCCCAGCGCTTCAGCCCATCCAATGGGCTCTCCTACCAACCCAACGGCCTGCCCCACCCGGGCCCGATCCCTCCGCAGCACTACAGGCTGGATGACATGGCCATCGCCCATCACTACCGCGACAACTACAGACACCCCGCGTCCAATCATCGGGAGGTCCGGGACAGAGCCAGGCCGATTGGTGAGGACACAGTGGAGGGCGGAGGGTGCCTATAAGTGTGTGTGTGTGTGCATACATTTTGATTTTGAGACAGTAGCCAATGCCACTACATGGCACACAGTCAAAGCTTTTACTTTGTAGTAGAACCAAGAGAATCATAAAGAGGATTTTTATGTACAAAAGTAAACAGTTACACCAATGTCATCATTTTTACATCAGGCTTCTCAGTTCTTTATATACCACAGAGATCTGTTTTAATAATACTGATAATCACTCAACGTCCACTTCAGCCTGGTGGGTGCGTGTCGGTACAGCAGACTGACAAACTGTCTCTCTGACCACAAGGCCGTCCTGCTGCCTCTGAGGCCGCCGCGACCTGATGGCTGACTGAAGTAATGCACTGAGAGATGTATGAGCGCACAACAGAAGCACATTTAGACACAGTGTCGTCGCATTAGAGCCATTTTTTTCTGCATAGACCGAGCCTTGATGAAGCTGTAATGGCGACGTTGGCTCCGTCCTAAAAATAGGAGAGACATTTACCATGTCTCGCCTTGTGATAGATGTTTATTGGACGAGAAGCTCAGTCATTTGAGTCCTGCCCTCGGGGTGGGAGAGAGATTTGGAGACGGCAAAGAAAAGGGGGGAGTGAGGAAGGAAATGGATGAAGAGAGAGTTTCAACCAGGGACCAAATGAAGGACGGGAATGATGGAGTAACATTGCATTTATCCTCTGTGTCATACTGACTGGCCCTTTGTTTATCTTTCTATCTGTCTTTTCTTTCTTTCTTACAGGTATGCATACAGGGACAAGGCAGGAGGAAGTGATTGACCACAGGCTGACAGACAGAGAGTGGGCTGAGGAGTGGAAGCACCTTGACCATGTAAGAAAAGTAATAACATTTTTTTATTACTATACCTTAAGTAACAGAGATTATCTAAATCCTAATTTCAGTCATATTAAATTGTTATTCATCAAATTTTACTGTAAGTCTTTGTTACACTGTTAAAGGTACAGTGTGTAGGATTTGGTGGCTCAGAGTTGTTATTATGCAGTGGAAATTGACACACTCAATCACGTAATGTGAACACAAAGATGTTATTGACTGAAGTGATAAAGTAAGACGTCAAGTAGAGAGGTTTGACCCTTCAAGGGTGAGAGTGTGTCTCCAAAATATCAGCTTACCAAACTCTGTGATACAGGTTATTATGATAATGAGACACACAACTAGAATAACATCATGGATGTCGGCTTTAATTCACAACCCCGTCTGCCGCCTTGCTGAATTTAAATCAATCCCTCCATCTCTATTTGTAAACTCAGCGCCTTGTCCGCTCCCTGTCACCCCCCACCCCCCAGCTGCTGAACTGTATCATGGACATGGTGGAGAAGACGAGGCGCTCGCTGACAGTACTGCGGCGGTGCCAGGAGGCCGACCGCGAGGAGCTCAACTACTGGATCCGACGATACAGCGACGCCGAAGAGCTGAAGAAGGGCGCCGCTAGTGGGCAGTCGAGGCAGCAGAGCCCGGCAGCACAAGAAAATGCAACACCAGGTGGGGGATCACACATTCTATGCATGTGTTAGAGAGGTATTAAAGGACACAGTGGCAAGGCAACTAGTATATTTATGTTCCGGTAAGTTTAATGAGTTATGTCAAAGTTAAGGCTGTTCTCATATATCATTCATAGCTACGAAAAGTAATGCACTGTAATTCATCAGTGGGTCAAAAAACACTGGATGATATATTACCATTGATTTATTTGTCACGTAACTTCCATACTTAAGTTGCGTCACTTCCATAGTTATTTCAACCCAAACCACGATCCTTTCCTAAACCTAACTAAGTCGTTTTTGTCAGTTAACTTCCGTACAGAAGTTACGAGGATACATTGCAATGTTTCCATTTCATTGTAGGAACACATGTCTCCACTGGTATTTCTACTAACTTTAGTCTTTCTTTATGTGTATATATATTATAATAAGCATGCTATATTGATTCCACCAGCTCTCTCGATCCTCTTCCCACCACATTTTATGAGGTGTAAATAATGTATGTAAACACTTTCTTGCAATCTGTCTCTTAAATCTGCAGTTTTCTATTAAAGAAGCCCTATAATTAATTATTATTATCTGATCTGAAATCTCCCATTGTTACTTAGCTGGTTTGCGTCCTACATGAAAGTGATGATATTTTTATTTTTGAATTTTCTGCAGCAGTTTTATGTCAAGAAAGGCTGATAGTTAATGAGGAGTTCCCCAGGGGTCAACTCTAGGTCCTCTACTGTTAAGTCTGTACATGCTGCCACTAGGCCATAGCATCTATATTATAATGATTATACTGATGACAGGTAGTTGTATATATCCCTGTCAACTGCATCTCACTAGTTTATTGTATCAGTGACAAATAAACTCGATGTTTTGATTTATTTCTTAAACCTTGAAGGAAACATCAGGGTAACCAACAGGTTCGTTCTACAATCTTTTGTGCTGTGTCATGCAACACATTGGCTGATCTCTGATTATCATGGCTGTGTCTCCCCAGAAATTCACAGGGAGCTGCTGCACCGGCCCGTGTCTGGCTACGTCCCTGAAGAGATCTGGAAGAAAGCTGGTGAGCAGCACTTCCCACATACACACTTTCTCTCTCTTTCTCTTTATCCATCGGCAATTTTTTAAGACATTTTGTCTTTGTAGAAATCAAGTCCATCTTTTTTCATCAAGATGACTCTGGAAGCGGATGAGAGGCGCTCCTTTAAACGCCCTCTCATCCTAATGTAGTCCGCTGTCCGTAGTCTCCTCCCCTGGTAGACTTGAATTAGTGTGTCAAACTGCGCTTACAAAATCATTTATATTTGATACAGTAAGAAAAAATAAGAGTTTCGCCACCACACTCTGCACACTCCAAAAATGATGTCAGGTCGTAAAATGATTTTATTGCACCAGTCAAATCAGGGACACAAGTAGCTTTAACAGCTGGTCCGGTGGTTCTGCTGTTGAAAGTACTACTTAGTAAGACTTGGTATCTTCTTGCTTTTGGCACTTCTGTAATCCCGTTAGACATCGTAGCTATTCTATTTAACGAAAGGGTTGTAAAAATTGTAGAGGGAAATTTGTAGAGCCAGTTAAGATCAAGTATTGAAACTAATTTGTCGCTTTAACAGCTTTCATTAGTCGCCATTAAATGTTTTAGCGTACACAAACAGCATTCTTTAAACAGATCATGAGCGCAGCTGCAATCACCATTATCGCCGTCCTGAAAAACTGAAAGAATTTTCCGCCGAGCGTTCGATGCTCGAGGAGTCCACTTTGTATTCACCGTCAGTGATACAGTATATCTGCTTTTTCAACCCCTTGGAGAAAAGAAATTGTCCCCTTGCTTGACCGAGCATGATGTGTGAGATACTCAGAACAAGTAATATGCATTTAAATTGAATTGAGTATCACCATCGGGACTCTGCCTGCTCTCCGGTACTCTCCTCCCCTCGCCAGCTTTGATCGATCTTCCATCCAAGGCATTTGGTGTGTAATCACAATTCCATGCACAAGGCATATATCACACGGCACCGGGGCAATTTCCATGACTTCAGGCAGCACAGTAGGTTAAAGACAAAACCACCCTGGTTTGAAAATTTAGCTCAATCACAATGGAGAGAAAACGTCTTTAGAAAAGCACACATTCTGTCTGATATTGAAAACAGATTTTACAATTGTAATACAAGTGTAATGTGTACAAAGGGAGTGAAGTAAAGTGAAGCACATTTGTCAGACATAAAGCTGTATTTATCTTTTGTCTGTCGGATAAACGGTGCCCGCTATTTTCCATTCTCTCTGCATTCTTCTCCTTCTCACTTCAGTCGCATATATTCTGGCTGAGGAGAGGCTGATTTAAATGTGACCCAGGGAGGATTGCAAAATAGGATTTTTTAACACAATGGAGAAAGTGCAGGCGGTGAATGCATCTGTTTGAAACGGGCAAAATGTTTACAGTTGGTGATAAATATTCAAGCACCTTGCACGGTGTCCTACCGGCTTCCCACTTCCCCTCGCCACATGGGCCTCTGGGATCACAATGGAAATGCATAATTTAAATATAAATTGCCTGATTTGCATACACAATTAGTCAAGTTACAGGCTTGATGGGAGCAAACAAAAAAGCCCTCCTTATGCTTTGACGTTCGGTTGGAATTCCACCGCTTAACACCCACGCGGCAAGGTTATTCATTACACAAAACACGTATAAAATAACACATTGCTCCATCACACACGCACGTTTTCTGACTGATTACCTGGGATTAATTGGCTCGTGCTGTTGTCTCGAGGATATTTTTGAAATTAGAAGAAAAAATATAGATTTTGTTTGCTCATCGTCAAATAAGATCCTTTCAATGTTTTAAATTAAAACATCACTCATTGGAGGATCTACTGTAACTGATTAAACATGCCACAGTCACCTTCACTTCTTAAATGCCTTAAAGGGGACCTATTATGCTTTTGTGCTTTTTCCCTTTCCTTTAATGTGTTATATAGTTTTTTTGTGCTTTTATGTAAAAGGTCTGCAAAGTTACAAAGCCGAAAGTCCATATTATTCTCCCCCACAGAAACACTGCTCCTCAACTGCCTGAAACGCTTTGCTTGAAGACCCACCTTTTCTTCCGTAACATAGTGATGTCACCAAGAAACACATTTTGATAATACCTGCCTAGTGGCTAGTTTGGCACGCCCTCAAATAGAGCTAGTTAGAGTGGAGCTGGAGCAGAGTCCAAAGAGTTTGGTTCGATTGACCAATCACAACAGTGGGCCAGCTGACCAATCAGAGCAGACTGGGCTTTTGCAGAGCATTTCAGACAGAGGGTTAAAAGAGGTGCACGAGAAAAGTAAAGCGCATTTTGAACTTTAAATTCTAGTAGAAACCAAAAATACAAGTATGCACCTGAAAATAAGCATAATAGATCCTCTTTAATGAAAAGACGAAAGCAATTGATGCGTCATGTGTTATATAGCCAATATCATATATTTACCACATTTAAAAATTGAATTTGGTGTATCCAAGGCTACTACATGAAGCTGATCTTGGAATAACAAAAATGCTAAATAAAATTTCCCTGCCATTTGAATTAATTCTCATCATCTCCAGAACTACAAAGCATGTCTTTTCTCTGATTTTGTTCTCACATAAAAATGAGTGAAAGCATCAGTTTTATGGTTATTGTTTCCGTCTTCCAGATGTGTTTCAGATTTAGCACATGAAACGTCATTTATCATTAATCTTTCAGATGGCACAATCTTGCTGTCGAATGAAACTTTTCAGTTATTTCAGATTTCAAATGTTATTAAATGTTTATGTTCAGAAATAGTACCTGTTAAGTAAAAACATCTGTGTACTCATTGAAGATGACCTCCCAACGACAGGATGTTACAATGCACACTACATTGCAGGTACGGGAGGCTTGACTTCCTCTGTCTCCACACTCTTTCCAGAAGAGGCTGTGAATGAAGTGAAGCGACAGGCCGTGTCGGAGCTACAGAAGGCCGTGTCAGAGGCCGAGCGCAAGGCTCACGAGATGATCAGCAGCGAGCGGGCCAAGATGGAGCGCACGGTAGCCGAGGCCAAGCGGCAGGCGGCCGAGGATGCGCTCTCTATAATCAACCAGCAGGAGGACTCAAGCGAGGTAGGAACATACACTTCAAAACATCAAAATGTGTACCCTCAATCTTTCAAACGCATCACGAAAACTGTCATCGCCATCCTTTTGTTTGGTAGTTATGGTATTTCTTTGTTTCAACTACACTTTGGTTGCCAGCTGTTCTGGTGACTCCCAAATGACACAGATGACAGGATCTTCTCCTACAAAGAAATTTCTGTTGTATCGTATAAGTAAAAGCAAATCATTGTACACTACCTCTCAAATATCAAAGAGGTCGCTGATTATTCACAGCTTTAAAAGTGCTCCTGCAAATAGAAGTTAAAGCAAAACAAGGTCAATCAGGAGTCTATTACCCTCGCTCTCCTCCTTCCTCTTTCTCTTTCCGACAGAGTAGCTAGCATGTTTAGAAAGGTGTTACCAATTCAGCTCGAGAGGAAATAAGGGAAGGAGCTTTCATTTCGCTAATCACCATTAGAGACCTTGACGTTTAATCAGTTAAGTGAGAGGGAAATATGGCTCACATCTGTCATTAATTGCGGGAGTGATGTTTATGAGAGAGAAGCGCCCCTGAGGACAAACTTTCAGAAGCTGTTTGTAACCTTGTGCTCCTGTTTCCTGTGGATATGCAGCCGCCCTGACACGCTCTCCCTGCGGTTTCCAAGATATATAAGAGGCCCTAAGTGTAATCAGAGATGGGCTTTTGATCTGTCTGTGGTTTGCTTTAAGCTTAAGTGTTGTAAAAGGAGACACTAGGGCTGTTAATGTGCAGACTGGTGCGCTGATTTCTCTGTTTGAGGCATTTTGTTATCACTAACATATGCTTATTTTTTTGTGTGAATAATAGAACCAATTGTCTGGATTATAAATCATTTTTTTGTGTTAGTTAACTTTGTCTCTATCTGTCTGTCAGAGCTGCTGGAACTGCGGCCGCAAAGCCAGCGAGACGTGCAGCGGCTGCAACACGGCGCGCTACTGCGGCTCCTTCTGCCAGCATAAGGACTGGGAGAAGCACCACCATGTCTGCGGTCAGACCCTCCAGGCCCAGCAGCAGCAGCAGCAGCAGCAGCAGCAGCAGGCCAGCCAGCAGCAGGGGAGCGTCCCGGGGTCAGAGACCCCCGCTCCCGTCAGCTCCTCCGCCTGCACCCCGAGCAGCGGGACTGGGAGTCCGGCTGCCACCCCGCCTGCTGCTACCCCTCGCTCCTCCACCCCCAGCACCCCGTCCTCCTCCGCCCTGGACGGCACACCGCGCTAAGAGACTCACGGAGGCGAAGGCCCCCAGGGCTTTTACAGCCAGCCCTCGACCCCACAAACAGCATGACTGTCCACATTGCCTTGCAAAGATACTAAGCTTAACGTGGCTAACAGAAAGAGAAGGCAATGCTTCTGTCTATCTTGCAGCGTAGTCATATAGAAGGAGGGAGGAGGAGGAGGAGAAGGTCCATAATCAGGTCATATTGACTTGCCATGACTTTAAAGAAACACAAAGATATTCTTTGTTCTGAATGAATGAATTTAAATATTGACATCCTTTTATCTTGCTATTCTTGTTGTCCGTTTGTCGTCGTGCCCGTTGTTGTTAATGTTGTTGTCATTGTAGCTTATCTTATTTTCTCCTGTAAATAATTAAAGAGACTGAGCAGAGATAGCCGTGAACTCCAGACAAGTATATCTGACCTCCCCTTTTTTTTAAAATGTTTTTATTTTCCATCCTTGAATTAACGCTTATTTCCTTCCTGTACCTGGGGCATGAGACGAGGCAACCTCATTTTACCAAACTAGCTAGCAGAACGAGTGACGGCATCAATACTCTGTAAAGAAAGATATTTAAATACCCTGAAAGACAAACCGACGGATGGATGGATAAACAAGTTTGCTGCCTGGAGAGAGGGGAGAGGGATGGACTGAATCTCTGGCCCACAGACAGCCATGAAAACGGGCAGATGTGCAGCAGATTGCAAGCAGAGCCAGCTGTTCAACCAATGTTATTTCCCTCTCACTTGTAATAATATCCAGGTCAGTGGGCTGGGAAATACAAACCCGTCCCTCCGAAGGATGTAAAAGGAAGAATTCTTGGACAAGATACAAAACTTTGCCCGCTGCACATGTGGAGGATGTACTGACTACGATTCACACGTGCACACTTGGTGTCACAGAAGCTCTCAAACAGGAAGTGAAGTCATCGGCGAGACCGTCGAATCACTCGGAGCTGGAAAACTTACAGTATGGAGAACTCATTCTGCGCCCCAGACTGCTCCCCTCCTGTCTCAACTCTGAAAAAACATTTTCATCTTTCTCCATGTTCTTATTCTTTTTTCTGTAGGTGTCATGGTGTTTAAGACTTCTGTCCTGTGGTGTCACCAATGGTTATTTATTGTATATGTGTTGGACAATTGTGACAATGCATAGTACTTCAACCAGTCACAACTCCTTCATAGCTCTCTCTCTCTCTCTCTCTCTCTCTCTCTCTCTCTCTCTCTCTAGCGAAAAGAGATAAAAAAAAGAAGTGTTATCTTTCTTTTTTTTCCAAGCTGCTTTTCTATTCTGTGTGTAAGTGGTAGATCCCTCGTAGTTCTATAAGTTTTACTTCGTCCTCAAGAAAAGACACAAGCTATATCTCAGAGCTGCTACTTGAGTCCGACCCAGATCTTTTCTGAGAACGAGCATGTTGCGCGGAATGCTAACCTAAATGTTTTGTACAAGGGACATACATAATTGTATTTGCACTGTCACAGAGGTTATTTCGGCATGCTTCTTTTCAGCATACTTGTGTTGTCGGTATAGAGCCATAACTCATCAACCAGTTTGTATGTAGTGATAGCATTATCTGTTTTCACATTTTTTGGGAAGGGGGGGAGAAAAGTGTTGGAAAAATGTAAAATCGCCACACCCACTTTTATTTCCCCCCTTCTCAACATGAAAAGCGGCCATAACAATTTTTTTTTTTTTGGAATAGTTACAGACAGTGCATGCACATTACTGAACGTTTGTTAAATATTTGTTATTTTTTAGAAAAACTGAAAAAAAAAAACGACCAAAAAAAGTAAAAAAAATACAAAAAAAATATTCTAACAAACTAACTTTCCAAATGCAGAGGTGTAGACTCCGATTGACAGCTTTAACACTGCAAAGCACCAGGTAACACACAGTATTAACACAAGAGATAAACAAAAAAAACACCAAAAACAGCCAAAGACTGACACCAAGGACCAAAATCCTGATTTAAGCGATTTTCAAAAGAGGTTTGTTCACACATATTTATTTCTGCAGGTTTTGTTCACACATTCATGGAACAACTTCAGTGTCATAAAAGTCATTTATTTTACCAACGGCACTCATCTTACATTGTGAAATGAGAAGGTGTGAATTTAACATAACGAGCATTTTCACGACAGTGTTACATTTTAACTGGAGCAATAATAACTAATGAACACTGATGACTTCTGTGACCATTTTTGAAGGACACTTCAGATATTTTTGGATCTTGTTTGTACATTTTCTCATTACACAAATGTCAGATAAAAAGTGGCCATTTCAGCTTTAAGCAGTTAAGTTCTTTATTCTTAAAGAGGTGAATGTGAGACTGGGCTTTCACACCAATGCCATTTGCAGTTTTGTATTTATTTATATCAAAGTATGTCATTTTTTTGCCGTTGGGATAGATAATCAGTCGCAGCTTTGTTGTAAACCTTCAGTGTAAATCAAACAGACCTCTCATTCGCAGTAAGAGAGCACTTATCCTGACGCACACAAAGGCTCTTCACCCCAAACACCCTTGGTGCTACACAGAAGCGCGTTACAAATTCTGACCTCAAGGAACAAGTGGAGGCCCACAAAGGTTCTGGGCTGTTTGCTCCCTCTGTACTTCCTCATCTCTCCCTTCTCGTCTAAATAAGATACACACCTGCATTCTTGACTCTAAAGGGTTAAACGATCCAAAAAGGTGTCTGACACCCGACTAGCGACTCCTCAGAAGCTGTGAAGAAGCAGCCAAGCTGTTTTAACACTAGTGTATTTGAAAGTATACAATAAACGACATGTGTGTTCATCACTATCAGGGCAAAACCTGGGTTAAAAAAAAAAAAAAAAAAAGACAAACATTATTGCTCAATGATTCTTTGAGAAGCTCTATTTTTTTCTTTCTTCCCTCCTCTATGTGTGTTTTGCTACAAATTTCCTCGGTGGCAAACAAGTCTCACTCTACCTCTTACAGCACGATAAGAGCATCAGTCGCGGCGCTGATACTGGTCTAGTCTAAACCAAATGGGCACAAGAGAACAGGAAAATAAAAAACCCAAAGTCGAAGCTCATACAGCTGCAAAACCATATCACTACTTGGTAACAATGCAGACCTCATAAATAAATGAAACATAAATGAATAGAAATGAGAAGAAAAAAAAACTTTTGTTATGTTCCTTTATGCCTGTGGCATTTTTAGAGTACATCAAGAGTGAATTGTTTTGAACAGATTTTAAAAAATTGTGCTAATTTTAAAGAAAAGTGTCGTCGATTCCTATTTCGATGATACAAGCTAGGGTCACAGATAAGAAATGTTTCTCTCTCGCTCTTTTTTTCTCTCCTGTTTTCCCCTCCACCTTTTTCTCCTCTTCTCTTCTCTGTTGTGAAGACACGCTATGAAGCGCTTGTCGACTTGTCAGCGGGGGTAAATTCAAAAGAGGGGGAATATACAAAAGCTTGTAAAAAATACTAAAATGGAAAAAAAATAAAGGCTAAAAATTCAGGCATGCCTGTTTTTCACAATAGGAGGAAATTTTATTTAAATTTCCTACTTATCCAGAAACATTTGGGGCAATGTGTGGGGCCGACAGTGAGCAGCGAAGGCCGTAGCATTAATCTGGGGGAGTGAGTTGAACTTCAGGGGTGGGAGGGATTTTTTTGTTTTTTGGGGGGGTTCTCTTGAGAAAATTTATTGTGAAAAAAAGAGCTCAAATGATTTGAAGTTGTTGTGCAATACTTAATTGAGACATGAAAACCACAGGTTAGTGGTAGGCTGACGCTGGGCGGTCTCTCCATCGCCTGGAGTCAGTGTCCTCTAGAGAGCTTTCCAGTCTACTATGTCAGAACTGTGGTTTCTTGTTGATTTTTTTTTTCTTTTTGTTTCTTTTTTTAAATTCTTTTTTTGGGCTGTAAACTATGGTCTGTCAGTCTGTGAAACTTTGCAGTATAATTCTGGTATTGTTGTTCTCTTAACGGTGTAATAAATATGTTAATACCTGCCTTGGAGACTTAGATTTGTGTTCTTTCATTAGTATCCACGATTAGTACCATCCTGATAAACACCTGCATATCCCAAGTTAAAGGGACATTCCACTGATTTAACTGTTGCGGACAGTGTTTTTTGAGCTTGACCAATATGAGAAAAAAAAAGGTCAGGATTTCTTGGTCTCTGCGGCATTGTTTTTTTTTAACCCTCATTGGTAGGATGAGGGTTAAAAATGTAAAGACTGGTCATTATCCACCATGTCGAAAAGATTAGTTGTATATGACGGAGTATTAGGGCCACATTGAGGGGGGAAAAAATCTGAGATTTCAAGAATAAAGTCATAATATTACGAGACAAAAAGTAGTAAGTTAATGAGAATAAAGTCAGACTATTTAAAAAAAAAAAGTCGGAATATTGCGAGATTAAAGTTATAACTTTATGAGAAAAAAGTCTTAATATTATGAGAAAAAACATAATATTACGAGACTTAAAAATTTTTTTTTTTAGGAAAACATTACCAGCAACCATCAAAGCGGGTGGGAGGACACTTAATTGTGAATCCTTTATTATAACTTCACAAGATGCTCCTCGTTCCTCATTTTCACACAGGCAACACGCTGCTCTATTTCGTCTTTAAAATAACACGTACAATTACTACTTTATAATATTATGACTTTATTCTCATAAAATTAGGATTTGTTTTTCTCGTAAACCTATGACTCTTTTTTCTCGTAAACCTATGACTTTATTCTTGAAATCTCTTTTTTTCCTTAATGGTCAGGGGTGGAAGTAACAAAAGCATTAATCTTGTTACTTGTAGGCCTACTTTTTTTGAGTATTTTAAAAAAATATATTTTTATTTTTACTTAAGTAGCCTACTTTAACCTGAAGTATTGTACTTCATTACATTTCAACATTTCAAGTCTCTTAATTCCCTTACAGAGTAAATAGAAAAGTCACATGAAAAGTCCTGAAGGTGTGAGAAAGGAACAAAAGAAAGGAGATAAATGAGCAGAAGAAGAGGCTGCTGGTCTTTCTGCAGCCTCAGGAGGGCAGAGCAACAGAGAGGAGGAGGAGACACTCTGCACTCAGCTGACACCCCGGAACAGACACATTGCCGAGGGCGCGAGAGGTGCGCATAATGTGCGCAACAGCGGACGCACCTGGTAGTGATGGGAATTCCGGCTCTTTTTAGTGAGCCAGATCATTTGGCTCAGCTCACCAAGAGGAGCCGGCTCTTTCGGCTCCCAAACGGCTCTTCGTTTTTACCACTTCTGCCTTTTATAATTCAGCCAAATTTAGCTTTAGCGGTTTTGACCTATGATTAGTGTGTGTGCACATGATCACTTAAATTATTCAATATAATTATACTAAACCTTATAATTTCCAGAATACCATAATTTTACATGCTACTTCGTTTCCGACTGTCACTCATCTTGTCTGCTATTTGCGCACCGCACTCCTCTCTCTCTTTCGCTCCTCCTCTCCCTCCTGCTATGTACCTGTAGACCGTCAGCGCCGCGCACCCACCGCCCCTCCCTGGTTGATGATATGATCCTTGTCTGTCTCACCGGATTGGTCGCACGGACGTCATTAACACAACATTCAGTCACAGTCAGTGCATGGAGTGCCCGTGGCGCTGAGAAGATCATCTTATCATTCTGCCTTGAATTAATTAAAGAAAAAAGAAGGAAAAAAAACGTCTCTCGGACGGGAACCGGCTCTTATTGTTCTCTTAAAAGAGCCGGCTCTTTGAACCGGCTCGTTCGTGACGACACATCACTAGCACCTGGGCAGGAGTTGGCACGTGACGTGAACGGCACAAAAAATGCTCAGCAATGTAATCAAATCAAGGATCACGTCCTTACCTGCTATGGTTAGCCTACTATCATACCTCTGCATCCTTTAAACATGTTGCATCTGCCTTAATTAATCACCTGGAGCTAGTGATGGCGAGATGAAGCCTCATGAAGCTTTGAAGCTTTCCAGCAAATTGGTTCGGAAAAGGGTTCATTGCTCGAGGCTTCCTGTGCTCACGAAACCACCTTGTGGTCAAAGAGTGTAAAACAGGCAGATATGATCTTAACCATGTGATAAGATAAGATAAGATATTCCTTTATTAGTCCAGCAGTGGGGACATTTGCAGTGTACAGCAGCAAAGGGGATAGTGCAAAAAACAAGATGCATTAGCTAACACAGTAAAAAAAAGAGCTAAACACAGTGTAACAAAATATGAACCAAGTATAAAGATAGGAAGTATAAAAATAGGAGCAGTATATACAGTATTGACAATAAACAGACTATTAACAAAATTGCACAAGTGGAAAATGATATTGCACAGTGAGAATTAAATGAAAATCCACCTGAAAATATCAGGTTATTGTCAGTTTGTCGGTTTTTGGTGTGTAAGTGTAAGTGCTCTACTGGGAGCAGTGCTGGTTGTGGTCTACTCGGACCACAGATCTGTGATATACTGTATTTTGCGGCAGTAAAGGCTGTTGGGAATGACTATAAACAATGAAAAAAAATCTATTACCATGTAATCAATTTATATATATATCATATATAATAAAATGTCTTTTTAGTAAGTATATTATGAGTATATAAGATACATGTATAATAAACTGTAATTTTTTGGGAGTAATGCATCTTATGTGTGTAAACCAATCCTTTGGTCAATAATTGCATTGTAGTGTAGTGTGATATAATATAATAATTGCAGGAGGGGTAATATTAGTGTTCTGTGTCACTTCTGGAAAGTGGCATTGGTTGAACCAGTGAAGATCTGAACCACTTCATGAACCAGTCACGTGGTATGGCCGGGCAGCAAGGCTTCGGATGTCATCAATGACGTCATTGGTCTAAAACGATACAAGCCTCGATACGCGCATCGCGGAGAACTTCCTGGATTACTCGACACACGCTCCGAAGCCTCGACACAGCACGTAACATCACTACCTGGAGCACGCTATAGTGACTCAATGGATGGAGATGGAGAGGCTGAGTGGTTCTATGGTTCTATTACGCAATGAGGATGACCGAGCAGAAGTTGTACCTGGAGCAGGTTGAGGAGGATTTCACTGTGCTCAAGACTGGTAGAGTGAACAGGTGAGTACAACAACAAACTCATTGAACTCAGAGGAGAACAACAACAACCACTGCATTGCCTAGCAACGTAGCATCCTGTGCATCTCTCTTTTTTTGCTTTAAACAGCTGTGAAGTTTATGCCATTGTTTGTACCAGTGGAGGCTGGTGACTCAAACAATTGGGGAGGACAGGAGGAACAGCAACCCATGGCATCATGTTATTTTACACTAGTTGGCTACTTACTTTCTTTATTTATTTAATAAACACAAGAACATCATTCACATTCAGTATAACAATAAGAAAAGAGCCAGAGGTATATCACACTAAACAAAAATATTCAAACCTACATATATTGAGTGTCTTAATAGCCTTTTTCCTTGTCAAATTAGAAAGTGGTTTCACATATTGCTCAACATCCATCAAGAAAACAACAAAATAAGGTATTTATTGTTAAATTTATATTTATGAATAAAAAAATAAAAGAAAACATATCAAATTTATTATGAGAAAATATTGTTTTTTTTGTTTGTTTTTTTGAGGAAACCAAACACCACATTTTCCCATAATAATGTCTTTAAAGATATGATCAATGATGAATCTGCAAAGGTCTTTTTTTTTCTTTTTTCTGCATGTAGTGATTGATAGGGTAATATTTATGAATAAATATGAAGGACACTTCCTTCCTCCAATGGATGCAAATCTGTGTTGTTGCTTCAGGGATGCTTTATGCTGCTGTTGATTCTTTGCCAGTGTCAGGTTTAATGCAGGCCTATGTAGCTTGATATTGGTTGTTTAACCCGCCATGTCCATAGACTTTTATTTATTAGCCTACTGGTCATTTTTGTCTGAGTTTTGTCTGTTTTTGTTAATTCTACTAAGGCCACAGTGAGGATGGTTGTATCTTTATAATTGATAATCACGTGTATGAACAGGCTGCAAAGTGCTGTGGCTCACAAGGTTGAATGTTGACAGTCCATTTACCATGCTGTCTATAGAAATCAGATCATGTTGCTGATGTTGTTCAACTAGCTGACATTTAATGCAGTTTATTTTGTAGCCTAAAGATGTTCTTTACTGTAAGTTACTTTTACTTACATGTTTACACATTTAGCCTACTTTTACTTTTACTTGAGTATAATGTCTTTGAAATGACAGCAGCCCTACTTTTAATTGCGTTAGGGCTGCACAATTATGGCCAAAATGATAATCACGATTATTTTGATCAATATTGAGATCACGATTATTCATTGATTTTAGCAACAACATGTTTTTATTACTGCACTTTCACATTAAAATAAACAGCGCACTGCTTTTACTTCCATGCTGTGCTACATTCCTGTTAATATGCAAATTAGGGCTGCTGGAAAAAAACTGATATTGCAATATTTTTTTTCTGTTTAAGGATAGATTGAGAATAAAATACTTCACTGACAACATATAGTATCCATGAAATGTGGGTTTATTTACCTTAAATGATGGACTTTAACTGGTGTGGCAGCATTATATATATTTTTTTTTTTTTTTTTTGCATTTTCAGCAAATACGGAATCCGAAAATGCTTTTTCAGCATTTCTGTATTATTAAGTGACAAGTTGGATTTATTGGGGCTGTCAGAAAAATCAGATTTTCCCAGTTGACTTGGAAGTTGATGTGATTTGGTCGGGTACAGTAATTAAATACACAATAAGACAGTCACACGTGTCAGGATGTCTTCAAATTTAATTATCCTGGCTGTACACTATTTTATTGACCATTTTAAGTAATATGCATGGTATATGTATATTTGTATCAGCCGCTATAATTGACAGATGAGTGCAGCAGCGAGGAAAACTAAATGATTGATTTTGAGGGTGCGTGGCAGTCTCAGGTGTTGGGGCTTGCTGATCTCAGGTTATTTGAAAGACGAAACACAATCATAACAACCAGCTAGAGTGATACCGGTAGCGATACCTGGGCTTTGGGTATCGGCCGATACCGAGTACCGATCCAATACCAGTGTACGTATAATTAATAAGCTGTATGCCTCACTGCGTGGAAGTGACTGGGATCATTCTGTTATGTGTAAGGCAACATCAGGCTTGACTTAAACTTTGCAAAACAAAATGTAACAAATAAATACATAGATATAAATTTACTGAATTGATATTTATTATTAAAATAATAAATCGTACAAAAATTTGGTAAAAAATCTTAAATTATCAGGAATTACAATTCAAATGTAAACCTTTTTTAATGTTGCAACACATTGTTCAAAACTTCCAGTTTATAATGTACAGTATATAGTATATAAACATGAAATTGAATAGATCGGCCCCATTGTCACCGATACCCGATCCAGCTATTTGAGTCAGTATCGGCTCGATATCGGATCCGGTATCGGTATCGATGCATCCAAACCTTTTATTATTATCTTTTTGTCATATGTTTTCTGGAGATGTATGACTAATTACTTACTAATATGAGAAATCAATATACTGTGAGAGACATATCCTTTTTTTTCCAGTTGCATCTTAGACACTTGAAAGACTAATTATACATATACTGGATTATACATTCAGTGCAACAACATACCCTGTGCTTATAGTGACAGGGCTAAAGGAACTGTTAAAATGAAGCAGAGTGATATACATTACAACAAAGCTGTTAAGATAGGAGCCTTTGACAGAGCTATTTATACGCTGCTCTGTCACCAGTACAATTAACCTTCTAACTAACCTCAGGTTTTTGCCGCCTGACAAGATTGTGTTGGACCTCAAAGAGCTGCGATCAGCTGCTCTCCTCCAAAACGAATGACAGTGAAGCTATAAAGCAGCTCGTGAGCTCTGGAAGCTCTGCCTTTTTATGACCCCCCTTCCATCTTTATCTCTGTGTTGAACACTTTGGAGTTGATAAAGCTCAGGGATGAGTTGGACTGCTATGATTTTCCTGCCACATTCTTCTACATAAAGTTCATTGTGACCAGGACTCTATACTTCCCTCTCTCTCTCTCTCCCTGTCTTCTCTCACTCTCTCTTATCAAGCCAGGCAGAAGCAGACAGTGACTTGAATTAAGCGCCGGTCGGGGGGGGGGGGAGCTGCTTGGAGCCGATAACAATACAAAATGGATTTTCTCAAACAGAGAAAAACAGCTGTCTCCATTATTTGAATGCTTCACCTTTCCCCGCTCCATTAATTGGCTCTTTGATCACAGGCAGAGGTGCACAGTGACTGATAAGGAATAGGTTATTAGTAAAGTAGCCTGGAGGACCGAGAGGCGGCCGGCCGCGCCGGGCTGCAGGAGATGAGATAAAGGCGTGGTAATGCCGGCATGAGAGAGTGCCGGTGAGTGATAGGGCCGCGCCGGCTGGCCCTCGCGCTCCCGCTTTGGCTCACGGGCGACGGGGAAAAAGAGCAGCAGCAGGACGAAGTGTGATATAGCAGCTAAAGCGGGATTGTGATTCAGCTCGTGGGGGGATAGAGCGTGGGATTTGATTCCATAAACGGCTTGCTCCCTTTAACTGATAGATCTCTCTCTCTCCCTTCCAGTGTGCCCCTGCCTCTCTCACCCACTCTTACAAAATCAAACTGTGTGTGACAGGAAATTTCCTCTGCGCTTTTCACTTTGGCCTGATATGTGGTAAATGTTAGGCCTATGATAGCCCGCGAGGAGAAGAACTAGAAGGAGGGTGGTGGGGGGGGGAATGACATTACCCCATCTAGGGCCTTTAAAAAGATGGGCGGCTCCTTTGATGTTGCGCTGAGCTAAATTCACGGCATTAAATCTGATGGAATTTTCACTATAAGCCTGTTTATGTATTTTCTCACATCCATGGACAAGGGGCGATTTGCCACACTTCTCAGCGGAGGAAAGGCATCTTCAAGAAGTCACTATCTTGTAATCCTCTCTCTCTCTCTCTTTCTCTCTCTCTCTCCTCTCTCTCTCTCTCTCTCTCTCTCTCTTCAAGAAATAGGACCGGAGGGGACAAGCAGGGTATTTGTGTGTTGTAAAGCGTGGTAAGAAAAGAGGGGAAGTGTTGATATTAAATTACCGAACACAAGGTTATCTAGTTCCTGCACATGGCTAGGCTGCCCTGGGCCAAGGGTAATCTGCTAATAGCGTTCACACCGAATGACATTATTAAGGAACTGGGCCCATGTGTCAGGCCTCTATCCGTCTCTCTCTCTCTCAGACACACACAGGGAACAGTAAGAGAGGAAAAAGAAAAATAGCAAAAGAGACAGGGGGGCAGAGATGGATGTGGAGAGCTGGAGGAAGAGATAGGAGTGGAAGAGAGACAGAGAGAATGAGGGGAAGCGTGAGGAAGTCGGGGTAAAGGATATGAGGCTGAAATGCTTTTCGTTTTTTATCAGTGCCATTTGTTTAAAAACGCCCTGCAAATATCAAAGTTCAAAATGATTTATGACTCTGTGAAAGCATGTGACAAAACACTTGTATGTAGGGAACTGTGACCCACTAAACCACTTTGAGGAAGGTCATGATTCAGAGTTGCATTAGGGGTAGTTAGTTATTCCAACAGAACAGGATGAAGGCGTAGCCTACCGTGCAGTAACAGACAAAAGTCAGACACAAACTTGCAATTACACCACAAACACTCTGCAGCTTGCTGTGTGAGGAACGCCCTAACCTTACAGTATGTCTCCCCAGCTGTACAGTGCAGTGTATTCAGCTGTGGCATATACAGGCCAAGGACAAAAGCCCATGCAGCTGTCAATGTCAAGTAATGGCCTCCATACACTGCCCAGCAGGTGAGTGGAGAGAAAAATACACTACGCTTCCTTACGCCCCTGGGGGATAGTGAAAACTCACCGAGAGGATTCAGCAGCAAAAAAAAAATCTTTCTCCTTTTCTTTACACTCCTTCCCTCCTCCCTCCCACCTCCTTCAATCTCACCCTTAGCCATGGCAGCATCCTGTAATTCACCGTGCAGTTGTTCTAGTTGAAACAACCACAGTTGTTTCACACAAATGGAAACGCACATTCAAGTATACACAGTCACAGACACACATGCTTGTTCAACGTGGAGGGGGAAAAGAGCCTGGAAATTAAGATCACGTTCAAAACAGTGCCAACACGTGTGTGTCGATGTTAAACATGCTGTTAAACGGAGCCACTTTCATCCCATTCTTTATAACGTCTAACATTTTCAATGTGATATAATATCAGAGAATCTCCTTTACAAAGCGAACAATACATCTTGCACAAATAAGAAGTAAAGAATAAAGATGATAATCCATTAAAAATAGCTTTGAAATCATTTTAACCATTTGAACTCTGCAATAGAAACGTTCCGCCAGTGCTTACATGTGTTATTTGTGGTATTTTTGCTCAAAGTAACGTCATTTCTTGGAGTATCTTCAAATGCCTCATATCCTTATATCCTCATATCTTGCCATTATGGTTTTTATTTTAGATAGATTTAAACAGGATCATGCAACAACGATCTCCCGTGGCCGCCCACGGGATGTCAGTTTTTAAAGGGTTAAAACTGATAATGCGGTGCTATTGCAATGCTGACATAGCGGTCGCTATGGACTCCCTTTGACATTCTCAAATTCTCATCAAACTGTTCAGGACAAACAAGCTATTTAACTTCAAGAACTGGCAGACCATCACATCACACATAACCAGCACTGCATTTTCACAGCGACTAACCTCTCCATATTTGACATTGACTTCCTGGGCCGAGCAAATATATGTTTTCACTCCTGTACGTGTGCGTGCGTGTGTGTTTAAGTGCCAAAGTGAACATCTTGCTGGTACGTGAAGTCAAGAGGTCTCTTCCCATGCAGGCAGCCAGTAGAGAGGAGGTGATTGATGGCTAATGAGGGCTGAATGAGGAGCCGAGGCCAAACACACTGTATACTGCCTACTGTGGCTTTACCGCATGATGGATGGCACGCTGAGATACAGGGCCCACACACACACACACAATACTGCTCAAAGTGTATGTGGGCATGCTTCTATGTGTGGTCTGATGTAAGACGTGCACATTGATATTGAAAGGTTGACATTTTTGGTATTTCTGTGATTGATTTGTAGAAGTGACTGTCCTTCAGGTGATACACTCCACTCTGACTGTGCAAACCACTAACATTGGCTGATTTCCATTCATCACTACACTCCGTACAGTAACTTTGGAAGCAGTTATCTCATGTTGTATTTCCTCTCACGAGCCATTCTGTTCCATTCTAAACCCACTGAGCCAAATCACATCCAAAAACAGTTTACCATGACACACAGCGGGACATCACACTCCATCCGTCATCTCGAACCCCAACTGTTTCCTGCTCAGTGGATCTATCCCATACCATTCAAACACCACGCAGACTTCTCCTATAGACGCCGCACGGAGCCTCGTTTAAACCCCGCAACATATGGATAGCTGGGAAATCGTAGTTTATCTTCCAGGTTAGTTTGATTGGTGATAAATTGGTCCGGACATTAGAGCCTAACCTTGACTGCGATGTTTGTGCATGCAAGAAAACAGACAGAGACTTAAAACATACAAGTGATTAGGGCCGCAACTACTGCTTATTTTCATCATTGTTTTATTTGATTAATCTATCTATTTGATTAATCTATCAAAGCGAAGTTCAATGTTAATGTTTTTTCACTTGTGTGGGTCAGAAATCTACTTGCCCGATGTCAATTTTTACTTGCCTCGATACAAATTTTATTTATTATTGATTTTCAAATAACAACAAAGACCAAAATTAATTGTCATGTTTAATCTTTATTTAAGTAAATTAATCTGGAGTCTCGCCCACATCCTCCAACGCCACCCAAATAAACTCCTGTATCCAGGATAATTGAAATGCTCGCTTGTGCTTCAGCTCAAAGACTTTGTCTTTACCCGCCGCCATTTTCTCATGAGTGCCCGATCGGTACTGCTCATGTGCATCTCTGACGAGAGATGAGAAAGAAGCAAGATGGCTCATTCCTTAGATATTTCCATCATCAGCTATGGAAAAAAAAACAACGTGTTGAATTATGTTTTACCACACAACGTGTCATTTTACTTGCCCCGGGCAAGCGGGCAATCCTTATTGTTGAGCACTGATCAAAGGTCAGAAAATAATGAACAATGCCTGTCACAATTTCAAATCTTTAAATGTCTTAATATGTTATGACCAACAGTCATGCAACAAGATATTCAGTTTACAATGATATAAAGCAGAGAAAAGACCCAACAAGTTTTAAACTTAAAGTTTTACATTTATTTTAATAATTAATCCATTATCCAAATTGTTGCTGATTAATTTTCTGTCATTGTTTCAGCTCTACAAGTGATAAACTTACATAATATGTAGTTTATCTCACATGATTTTGACACAATATAATGACAAAATACACAAATATTGCATGAAAAGTTAAGAAATTGTACATTGTGCGATACAATTTTTTTTTTTTTCTCAAGGGATAACAAAAAATGAGATTTTTTTTTAAATTTTAATGCCTTAAATATAAATGGAAAACATCAGTGGCTTCTAGAAAATAATCAATAAGTCATGATTTAAAAAAACAACAACAAGAAACTTCAGTCATGGCTTGTTTCCTCTGTCTGTGGCCTCAAGCAGTATTTTCTTAAACTCTTGACATTATTCAGCGGCATATTAAATCCTTTCTGTCTGCATTCTGAGCCGTTATAAATAAACCTGTCCATTAACGTGATGCACAAAGAATAGTAGTGTGTTTCCCTGAAATAACTCACTCTGAAGGCACAGAGAGTTCACTATTAAATATTAGCTGCATACTTTGGTCTAAATCACACACTTTAGCCATATATCAGAAAGTGAAAGTGACTGTTGGCCACATTGGACATTTAGAAAATATGGGACTGCCTGTGATGTACAGTATCGTTCACAATCCTGAATGAAGCACCAAAGCAGGGTTGTAAATCAGCAGGTACTTTTTCTCTTCACTCAGCACTTCTCTCAATCTCCTCCTCCACTTTCTTTCTTTTTTATTCTTTGCTGCCTTTCTCCTTACATACTCCGATCTGTTTATCATGGGACAGTAGACAGCACAGATTTAGGTTTATGCTAAGAAAAACAAAAAAGTAACTTTGACCAAGTGCGCCTGATGAAACTGGGCTCGCCACCACAGCAACACCATAGATTAGTGCTGCTGTCCGGACAGACAAGCAGACGCCATAAGCACCCGGAGCGCTCCTGAGGAAATTTATAGCTTCTTCCTGAGCATCCTTTACACCCCCTGGCCCCACTTCCATCCACCCATCCCTGGTCCTCCGTCTCCCCCATCCCTCCTTACCCAGCACCCTCCCCCTGGCTTCCCCAGCTGTTGTGCACCTGGATGCTGGCCTAGGAGAGGGATGGGAATGCATGCCATCCATCTCTCTGAGGAGGCATGTGAGGTATGTGTGTGTGTATGTGTGTGTGCGGTTGGGGTTGCTGGAGCTTTCAGGAAGCAAAGAAACATGGGGGGTGGGGGGGTTGTGTTGTGGATAAAACTAAATGATATAGCTTTGTGTTGGTGCAAGTAATGGTGGTCTTTAGTTCTAAATAAATGTCATGAGTTGGGGACGTCATGACTATCAAGGGTGTGCTAAAATAGTATTTGCTAATGCATGCAAAGAAATCAGTATTCACCTCCAGTTTGAGTGTGGGAGGGATGATTCAACCAAAATCCATGAGATGGTCGAGTGAGGCTTGGTATCATAAATAAATAAGCCTGAAAAGTCTATGAGGCTTGTGAGACCAAAACACCTGCAAAAGTTAGGAAAAGTCAGGAAACATGTCATCTCCAATGTATATTGCAGTACATTTTCTCGGTTGATGATTGAATATTTGTTACTTAATGTTATTATGAACTAAGGCTGTCAATCGATTCTGAACGTTGGCTTTGCCGTCAACGGTTAACGCTATCTCTGGATGGTAGCGTGTGAGGTGAGCCCTCATGTTCGTAGTATTCCCAGAGTATTTTATTTTCATACGACACTCCTTTCAAACATTCCTTGTTATAAAATCCAAAATAAGTCCAGACGATATAAGCGCGGATTGTGCATTTCTGATTTCTCTCTTCGATGTCTCCACTTTTGTTTTGTTTAACTTCCTGCCAATCCGACCGACTTTACCCATGACCACACCAGAAAAAAACTCGGCACTAGTGGACTGAAAAAGCAATTGTTCCCAAAAAGTTTAGTTTGTATTTGCAATAATAATAGTTTATATAATAAAAGATTGCTAATTGACGTCCGTGTATCGCTATTATATTGCCACGATTGTTTTCCCCCACACCTATTGCCTTTTTTAGTTTCCTGCTGTCCTGAAGAGAAATGCATTAACAGTACCCACATTACTGAGTTCTATATATTCCTCCAGTGTGCTATTTTACTTGTTATGTTTGTCCTGGTTGTCAGAAATAAGTTTTCATATTAATGAGTTGACGAAAGTTGAAGAAAGCATGACAGGTCGTCCCTGTGGACGATATAAAATGAATTAATTCCAATGCTATGTATTAATAAAAACATTAAAATGTGATAGACGCGCCGCGGGCACATCAAGCCATCATCTTGATTAAAAGCTATTTTATTGGTGAATGGTTTGTTTGTGAAATCAATTTTTCATCCTAAATGTCACATTTCGGAGTTTTGCAATGCAGATTGGCTGAGATATTTTTGCTGAAATATACATGGGACTTCTTTGCCGTCCCATGGCACCCAAATCTGATTGGTGTGAGAGGGAAGGAAGATGGATGAAGATTGTCCAGGGCTGGTTGTCTAGAGACCAGGGGGAGGTTGCAACGTTGTTCTATATCTGCGTGAAATGTCTCGGATCGGAAATGGCAGCTCCCTTATGGATTCAAACCCAGACACAATCCGCATACTAATGAGCAAACTGCACACAGACAGAGACATACAGAGGAGATGTGTGCATGTCGCAGCAACAGATATTTACACTTAATGGAAACAAACTGGGGTTAAACCTAGTTTAGTAGGCCTAAACTTAGATACTTTAAACATTAATGTTAGTCATGTGTTTGCAACTTAATGTAGTAAGTGCTTAAGTGTTTTTGCTGCAGCTTAATGGGGAGTCAGGTCATGGCGAGCTACAGTTTATGCACATTAGATGATGTAACTGTTTGTGTCTTGCTGTGGAATGAAATGACAGCACGCTTGAAGGTCCAAGACAAATTTGTCTGTGGAGACTAATAAATGAATGGATCAATTAATGTCTTCATTGAGCTAATACATCAAGGCGTGTTGCTGAGTCTCCTTTTTGCCCTGCATAGTTCAAAACTCGCTTAATGCAGCTTTGGTATATTAAGTAGTGGGTTTATCTCATAGACTGTATATAAGACGTGGACGTAGTCACCATGACGTCACCTATTGGTTTGTGGACTGCCGTTTTGAAGCCTCGAGTTCGGCATTTTGGCTGTCGCCATCTCGTTTTTTTGCAACTGAACGCTGAATTTTTTTTTTTTTTTAGGCGAACAAAATGCTACAATTAACTTTCATGAACTGGAAACACACTGTGAAAGGGTTAAAGTTGTAAGACCAAAACACGGACAACTCCCAGACTGTCAGTCACAAGGTAGCCACGCCCTAAAGCATACGCTGCTTTATGGTCTATTTGACTCTAAATGGGACAATAATTTACTAAATGAACATCATGCTGTATTGAAGAAGACTTGAAACTAGCGATTGAGACCATAAACTCATGTTTACAATATTTACTGAGGGGATAAATCAAGTGAGAAGTAGGCTCATTTTCTCATAGACTTCTATACAATCAGACTTCTTTTTGCAACCAGAGGAGTCGCCCCCTGCTGGCTATTAGAAAGAATGCAAGTTCACCATTGGCTTCACTTTTATCTATATACAGTCTTCAACCACACCACACCATTAGCATTATCATGACAAATAACCCTAACTCTACAGTTGATTTACAGAACCTGTGTGTCCTCGTCACTCTGCCAATATTTATAGATGATAAGTGACCTAAATCACTTTTTGATGTGTCCTGTTGTGTTGTGTGACTTAGTTTAGCTTACACGGAGGGCTCAATCTGACATGATGATAAGACTAAGGGGACAATTTGAGTTATATTTTTTCTTTAGTAAGGGAGCTACGTACAGGAAGGGAACTTCTCTCTTATTAGCAACCAAAGACGCAGACATCTGAAAGGGTTTAATGTGAGCCCAATTTGTCTGTCTAACTTTTTTCTTATAACTCCAGAACTTCTTCAGACGCTCAGTTACTCTTTTTATCACTCAGCCAGCTATGAGTTGCTAAACTTTGTTCATCCAGCAAGCTCTTTTTTGTCAGACTTACAAAATGTCCCTGTCAAGTCAAAGACCTTTTCCTCTTCTGCCTCCAACACACCCACACAACAATTTACTGCTCTCATGGTTTTATCATCATTTAAGATCACTACAACTTTAACTTTCCTTCAAATCAGAATCAACTTTAACTTCCCTTCAAATCAGAATCAGAAATATATTTATTGATCCCCGGGGATGGAATTGGCTTACGTATACAGCTGTTCAATTTTATAATAAGAATATAAACATATAAAAAAATAAAACATAGAAAATAAGTATGTCAAAATGTGTGCATTGTACTACAATATTTAACAACAATAAATATGAAAAAATCGAAATAAGAAATATGAAAAAATAATTATATAACAATAGTGTAAATAATATTATTGTTGGAAAAATTGGAAGTGTTTATAATGCAGGAATAGTATAATTAAATGTACAGTATAAATACTATATTAATGCCAGAGTAAATCAGAGTATTGCACAGTTGAATTATTGCACAGTTAAGTCAGTGGTAATATCAAGAGAATGAGGAAGATTAGATCCGTTCCAACTCATCTCCTTCATAGAGAGGTAATACTGGGCTATACCAAGTAGGTAAATAGCTACTGACAGACCATCATGAAACTTCTCTCTCTCTCTCTCTCTTTATCTCTCTTTCGTTCCTCTGACATCTTGGATTCATCTTCTCCTTACTGCTCATCCTTCTCTCTCCTGCATCATCTTGTATTTATCATTTCATCTGTTGGTTTCTTCTCCGCTATCACTCTTTGTCAAGTGACATCTTGCATTTAGAAGACCATCCTTTACTATTCTAACATGTTGGACTAATCTATCCTTCGTCAGTTCACTTCTCTCTCTCTCTCTCTGTCTGTCTATCTCTGTCTCTCTCTCTCAGATCTACAACAAATGTTTGACCAAGCTGTTCCACACTGTATTATTCAGCGCCGTGTGTGAGCCGCCGTCATCAGACATGTATGCCTGACATGATGCATTGGCTCTGTTTAATTATAGAGATGCTGAATAAATATTTACAGATGGCCGATCCGTCTTCTCCCAGTCCAGGCCCACAAGTGTGATTTATGAACCGTCAGTTAATGTGGGAGAAACGGCTGTCATTGTTTCTGTATGGAGGCTGGATATTATACACTGCATGAATGTATTGCAACTCGTTCTATGATGTTTCAGGTCTCAAGACACTGCTGCGTTAATGCATGCAGTCGGCTGCTACTGTGAGTCTAGATGGAATTTAAACAGGTTCTTGAGAGTGTATTAGCCTGTAAAGGTATAACCGTGGTATTAGCTTCAAAAGCTGTCAGGTCTTTGTCAGATATGATACCGGCAAGGGTAAAGAGTAAATGGAATATATTAAAGTTTTAAAACTCTGCCCTGATATAACCCTACTTGACCTAGTGTGGATTCTGTTTTACTTCAATATTCTCCAAAGGGTCACTATATCCCTGACTTTCTATTTAAATTGTAAAAGAAAATTCTAGTTAGTGAAATAAGAGACGTGTTAACTGTAGATGATTCTCAATTGGCTGATTGCAGGCAAGAGCTGGGTATTAACAACAAATTGTAACATAATAAATTCATCAGATGAAGAGCGCTATATACATTCATTCAAAATGAATAAAATTAAACTTGACCTAATTCGAGCCAGAGGGAATTAGATCCTGAATCAAGCCAAACCCAGAGAGTCAGGCTAATCGGGTTTGGGCTGAGATTCAAAGCTCTAGATTAGCAACCCCTGGATCCAAAGCAGTCTATTACCGGCGTGGGCGGCCGTGTGGAAACAGAGGAGCTGCAAGGCTAGTTATGATGAGAATTACTTGTATGCAAATACTATGCTTTTACATACAGTATGCTCGGAGAACTTTTATATGATGAGAAAAACGTGACTTGTAACTAAACTGACTTTTACTCTGTGACTTTTTAGAAGCAGGTGAGTGAATGTACACTGTAAAAAAAATTATTCCCAAGTAGCTTTAATTGAGTATTTCCATTTTCTGCTACTTTATAATTCAATTCCACTACGATTCAGAGACAAATATTATACTTTTTACTCCACTATATTTATTTGATAATGTTAGTTACTAGTTATTTTGCAGATTCAGATTATTAATATAAATTAACTAATGAATTAAGCTGCCCAGCAGTATATAAAATTGTAAAAATTAGCCTTTACCAGCTGTAACATTAAAGTGGTGTTTATACATTAACGCGTCAATAATTATAATGATAATTTTAAGTATATTTTTATGCTAATACTTTTGTAATTTTACTTAAATATAAGTTTGAATGCAGAACTTTTACTTGTAACAGAGTATTTCTACACTGTGGTATTGCTATCTGAGTGCTTCTTCCACCACTTATGAGTAGTAGGTAAGTATTTCTTTGCTTGTAACATCTCTTCAAAATGTTGGCGAAAGTTTCCATTAGTCTACTCACACGCCAAAGTATTTATTTAAGCACCAAAACTGGAGACCCATAAACTCTCGAAAATCCATCCTGATGTAGTTGAGCTTTAGACTTTATGAGTGACATTTATGGGAGCTCCGAGCTGGAGCGAGTTGTATATCGCTGTGTTGTGCATGACTTCTGCCTCCGCCGCTGGGAGACAAGTACAGTAAAAACACATTAAGCATTTCACTTCGAAACTCACCGGAGGGCTGCAATGTTTCCTAATGCGCTCCTTTTTATGGCGCGCAGCAGAGTGTCTTCATGTGTGCACAATGTGTATATAAAGTATGTGTTAGACGGTCCACTCACATGAGCAACTGTGTGTGTGTTCTCTGGTGTATGTGCTGGTGTACTTGCCTGCCTGCTGGTGCTCCACAGCCATCTGGTATCTGGTCAGTCTAGTGAGCCTCTGGAGGGCACCTGGCCAGCAGCTTGCTCACCTGGCTCTGCTAGCCCCTGCCAACCAGCACACCTGGCCTGGCCGACACACAGGGAAAGGGAACAGATTGCAGCCAAAAGCTCTCCTACACTGCAGCATGAACTAACGCAGTGATACAGGATATAGTTGCTGCTTGCAGCGTTATGGACGCAACAAAGAATGTGATATTTTAAGGACATTGAAGCACAAAATGTTGATTCCAGACCGATCAGTGCTTTTGGAAACATGTTCCACTCATCATTTGTTAGGAAACTAGACTCTCAACATATAAGAATCCATAATGAGTAATGTTGACTGCATCTGTCACAACAGTTTTTTGCCAGTCTGTGCCAACCCATCCATTTAGCATATGATGGCTCTTCCTTCCTGCAGGTTGTCCTCTGCTATCAATTACACTCCCCTCTCCCTGCAAGAAGGATGCTCTTTGTCCCCTGTCGTGCACACACACACACACATACCACGGACCCAGAGGGACAGACACCTGCAGAGTGTTTGTCACCTCTTCTGTTGACATCTGCGACCGCACGGCATTGTGGGAGAGGCGGCCATCTGGTGTCGGCCAGGCTGGATTGGAAGGGGGCAAGCGGGCACGATGCATCACGCTGCTCTTTTCTGTTGGTCTGAGCCGTGTGAAGTGTTGTGCTGTTATGTTTTTGTTGTTTTCATTCCTGTTGGTGTTACTCAGCTAAAATAATACAGCAACGGGAAAAAGGTAAACTTAATTTTTAATAAGCTACAGATACAACTGCGCTGCCATGTTAAAGGTAACCGTAGCTTCTCTTGAGGGTGATAACACCTTTCTTTTAAGAAATTCAACATGTGCTAATTTCACAAAAGCAACGTCCCCTACAGAATGTTTTGGATTCATTAAAACCACATGCGAACGGTTGGCTTTTGTCAAATTGAACTCTCTCCTAATTATCTTGGAAATGTTTACCCCTCTTCACGGGGAGACAGCGCATGAATGCTTGATTGACATGACAGTGGCTGCAAAGTTTCTTCAATTATCCTGGCAAGGTTACGATTGCTGCCTCTTGATTCACAGCAGGTCCTTGTCATTCTGAACACAGAAATAATAAACTCTTTTCTCTGCCTACGCTGCTGTAACCTATGAATTTTAAGTCTGTTGAGATTGTATATGAAATAATGGACAGGGAGTTGGAGCCATTAAAAATGATTGTGGTATTTAAAACATGTGGAGTGAGCTGTGGTCAGCTTTCACTTTGTTTTTGTCGGCTTGTCGGTTAGTCCACCACTTTGGTCCAGACTGAAATATCTCAAAGGTGATCGGATAAACTGCCATGACATTTTGTACAGCCATTCATGTTCCCCAGAGGAGGTATCCTACTGACTTTGGTGATGCCCTGACTTTTCCTCTAGCGCCAGAGGTGAGACCAAGTCATTGTTTTTACAAGTCACAAGTAAGTCTCAAGTTTTTGCACTCAAGTCCCAAGTCAAGTCCCAAGGAAAGACAGGCAAGTCCCAAGTCCTTTAAGTTTTGAGTCATAATAAACAAATCATAATGCCATTTGCGTCTCTGTCTGTAATTTTCAACCCATAAGTTTTGCACACGGCAATTAATTTTTTGCTGACCACTGTGTAGTTTTTGTACTCGGACAAAATCATATCCAACTGGGGCTCAGTAACGTAACATTATTTTTTCCATGGTTCTGTCCCGCAACGTGATTGGATGCTGTCGGATTGGTTCAAACAATAGAGTGTATCTATAGATGGATGACGCGTCTCCACTTACTCCCACTGTAAAATAGTGAAGCCAAAATATCCTGGATACGGGAGCGTCAATCTTGAGACTTTGATGTCATTTGGAGCCAGAGTCTGCGGTCACCCCCTTTTTATAGCATCAAATAACTAATTAAAACCAAACTTATCAGAAAAATGACACTTGAACATACATCCGTGTGATAAGAACTACCTAAAATGACAGACACCATCTTTAGGAAAAATGTATTTGACGTGAACTTAGATTTTTTAGTTTTGCCCATGTCCAATCCGCTAACATGGAGGGGGCAGGCTTTTTTGCCTATACTGCAGCCAGCCACCAGGGGGCAATTGAGATCATTTGGCTTCACTTTTGGGGAGCTGTCATGTCGTCCATCTTTATATACAGTCTATGGTTCAAACAATGTGGATCTGGGGACTGAAGTGTCGACTTACAGGAAATGAAGGCACATTAATTGATTCGTGGCACACTCTTTAAATAACGTACTCTTTAATCTTTGTGCTTGGGGGAAGTTATCAAATATTTTCAAGTCAAAAGGCTCAAGTCAAAGTGTAGTCACGAGTCATAGGTGTTAAAGTCCAAGTCAAGTTGTCTTTTTTGATTTGAAGTCGAGTCTAATATCATCAAATTTGTGACTCGAGTCTGACGCAAGTCCAAGTCATTTGACCTGAGTCCACACCTCTGTCTAGCGCCACCATGAGGTTGACATTTTTGTTATTTAGTCAAATGTCTCCACAACTATTGGATTGATTGCCATGAAATGTGGGATGCACATTCATGTCCCCCCTCAGGATTAATTGTAATGACTTTGGTGCCCTTAACTTTTCACTTGGTGCCATTTTTTCCTTTGGTCTATGACCAAATTACTACAACTATCGACATTCCCATCAGCCTCAGCTGTACTTTGTGTTATGTGCTAATAAGGAAACGTTAGCATGCTAACTCGCGAAACTCAGATGATCAACATTATATCTGCTGAACATCAGCATGTTGTCATTGTGAGCGTGTTAGCTTGATGACGTTAGCATTTAGCTCAACGCACCGCTGCTAGCGTAGCTGTAGACTCTTGTTTGATTGTATACAAAGAAAAGTTAGAATATGCATCCTCAAGTATATGAATGCAGAGCGTCTGTTCCCACATTCATTGTGCTGAGGAAAGTCATTCTTGTCTCTGTTTACAAAAGCAAGTGCGCTTGAAATAGCAAACATATTGGCTAGAGGGTTAGAAAAATACAGCTGAGCAACAAAAGTACCTTTCTTATTTTCGGCACCGACTGTCACAACTGAAGAATATACACGGCATCTGACTGTAACAACAAAGACAAATACGTGGTTGAAATATGCACAACATATTCTAGTTTCAGTTTTGTCACTGGAGGCAACAGCTACTTTGTGAATTGTGCGATGTTGTAGAAAAACATTTGTTTCACAAGAAATGCAGCATTAATAAACATTCAGAGGATGGGGTCTTTATCTGGAGGACTTGATACAGAATGAAGAACAAACAGCGACAGCAGCTGAGTAGAAGGAGTTGCGTCAGATTGAGATAACGGAGATATTAACCCACATGTTCCTGAAGGACATTCGCTTGGGCAGGACGTTCATTTGGCTGGTTGGTTGGGTTGTGGGTCTGCTCATCCAGCCGGCCTGCACATTGCAGACAGATGTTCGGCCAGCCAAGCCTGCAGTGCCACAGGCAGTGTGTGTTCTAGAAAAACCCGGAGACCAGATGCTGCTACCTGGTGTCCCACCCGCCTGCTGCTCCGCTATACTGGGCATGCTCCAGTGGCCATCACTTGACCTCAAACTGGGGTTCGAGATCGCGTGCCGTCAATCATATTGATGATAGAGTGGAGCGGAGCCGGAACTGAAAGACTTAGTAGGGTCGACTCAGCAGGTTCGCCACCGTGTATCTGACAGGCTGAATTCATGTGCCAGGTTGTTTTGAATAATGAATCAAATAAGGTAGCTATAAGAAATATGAAATATGCATGTGAGTCAGAGGATTTGCTTTTTCTAACAAAGTTAGAGTGCAAGGAGTAATTTCACAACCCGAGTATAATAGAAATAGATATGACACAATAAAGAATTATTTTGGGAAAATCAAAGCATGAAAACACGCAACAATGAAACATCACATGGCATCCTACTGAGTGAACTATCAGAAGTAACATCAAAAGATATAATGCAGCATCTATCTCTTTCAGCCTGATTTTCCCTCCAATTTTGTTCCCCTGATAAATAAACAGTCACTTTCTCCCGAACAAACAGAAACACAGATTCTTCATCCCCCTCCACGGCCCCTGTCATTACCAAACCCTGAAGAAACTTTCGAAGAGATTCAAAGACATTCAAGATTAAAGATGTATTCCTTCTTTTGAAGTTCCAGCACTGTTTTTATCGTATTTCTTCACCAAATGCAGCGTGGTAATGGTGTTTTCGCAGCGTGGTTGGTGCTGACCCAGAACTGCCAGAGAGAGGTTGCTGGCCTGACGGCCGGGCTCTTGTCTCAAAACTCAGTAATGGCATCGCTTCCTTGTAACCTCAAAGGACGGTTTTCTTGCTTGTATTCCAACTGTTATTTATTTATTTATTTATTATATTGTGGTGTGAAAAAGAAGAAAAAAGACAGGGAGGAAGCTGGTTTATTAGACTGGTGCATCTGGGTGGCTTTGTTTGGTAGCATCTTTTTGTAGTCTAGCGCGCTTCAACTCCATCTTTTCTCAATTATTTTTCCCACCTTTTAATCTATATCAAGGATGCTTTTTGTTCAATTGTGTTGATTTTGATGAAGAGACGGCGCAGTCATTGTCTCGTACATCTGGTGTCTTTGTCATCTCTTTTTCTATTGATATGCATCAATGGGTTCAAGCAAACTTTCACCTTTTCTCATATTTGGTTGCACATGAGTTACAATGCTCTGATCTGATGCTTAGATTTCATTAAAGCTTTGAATTCCAATAACGGCTCATTGTTCTTGCTTTTATTAGCTGCTCTATCTCGTAGATTCATCAGGCACATATCTCAGTTCGCTGTGCATCAGTGCATCTCTCTCCTCATCTGCTTGAGAGTCCAGCAGAGAATCACACTGCCCCCTGGTGCCCACAGGCGTCAGTAACACAACAGAATTGATTGTGCAGCCGTCAACCAGACAATACCCTGGTACTCTGCCAGTGGCTCGATACCAAGATCTGTCATGGGCGGCGATGCACGACAATAGATTCTACTGATTGGAGTGGTGCACACTCCTGGCTATGACACTGGCCTACCGCTTGCTATCGAATGGCTGTTTTTCTCTCTCTCCAGTCACAAGCCCCCTAATTCAGCAATCAATGCTACTCATTTTAATAGCACCTCTGCTGTTGCCCCGAGGAGGGAAGAGGAGAAATCAGGGTGGGCCGGTGTCAAACCATTTTTCTGAGGAGAAGACCGCAATCATGGCTTTGATGGATCTCTGAAAATGACTAAACACGCTACAGTGCTGCAGTGGGGGTATCATGCTGGGCTGTGTTTGTTACTGGAACCAGTTGCACAAACTTGTTTAAGCGTAATACTATAACTGTGTGGATTCATTTTCAACCAGATGCAAGTTATATGTATATGAAGCCTTAATGCAAGACAGGTAATCTGAAAAAATCATGTGCCTCTGTGTCCTCTGGTGTCCTCCGGTGCTCCTAATGGCATCTGCAAGATTTCACAGATCGGAGGAAAACAACCAATTAGAGCCGAGCTGGATTCTGCCGTCTCTGAGCAGCTGTCAATCACTCTCGAACTCCGATCAAATGGTCAAACTAGGCAGCGCTGATCAAATATTAATCAATATTCTGTTACTGTAATGCCTATTTCTCTCCTCAAATGTTTTCAGAAACATCTTGTAGTGCACTGTTTAGCTGTAAAATTAGAAAGTTTGTGAATCGGCAGCCATGATGAGATTAGTTGAGGAAATACCAAGAACCGCCCACCAGCCGGAGCAAACTTTCTAATTTTGGCCAAAGTTTCCCAACAAGGGCTAGATTTTTTTAAAGCCTGAAAACAGAGCCATGAGAGAGGCAGAAGTCTAGTTATCTATCAGAACACTTGAATTACAATATGCTGAAAGGTTATTATTGACTTTTTGCCCAATGATGCCAAAAACATTCTGCCTACTGCAGGTTTAACACAAAGTACTGAGACTTGATGATACAGAGAGTAGAATATAAAATCAAAGACACAGTCATAAGTACAGAGACAAGGCTGCATATGACCTTCTGCAGCAAACACACATTTCCATCATATCCATTACAAGCTTGAATCCAACCTCCTATGTTCTGTTTTTAGCTGACATGTTACTTTGCTTTCTAGCTCCAAGATGCAATGTGAGCTGAAGCAGCCATAGGCTCCTCCAAAGACATTCTAAGTAAGTGCTCCGAATGACAAGACAGACTAAATACCCTCTAACAAACGATACAAGACTGCAGAAAGCGCTTTAACAAAGGAGGTATGTAATGAACCCAAGGTGCCTTCTCCCCAATATATCATCCTGAGTGAATTTGCCAACATCACTCTCTCTACCTCCGAGCATGGTAAATGAGAATTTATGCGCCCGCTACTTTGTCATTCTTTACTTTTTTTTTCACCCCCACGAGGTAGCCATGCCACGCGAGACAGATATTTCCACCAAAGGCAATATCCCCTCGCAGTAATTATATCAGAGGGAGAGAATGGCTCATTAACATATGCTAGGCATGTCAGGAATTTACAAGCGCCATTTGTAGATGCCTCTCGTCAGTGCGCTGCTCCCATCCGTATGGTGTCTCCTTTGAGGATGCGACCTCCTCATTTCCATAGACGTCAATCAAGCTGAGCGTGTTTTTTTTTTTTTTTAAATATTCTGTACAAAAACACAGGGCTCTCTGAATATGGCAATCATAAGGGACAGCTCAGTGATATGGAAAAAAGTGTGTGTGCACACATGTGTGGGTGCGACTGTGTTTTGTGAAGCGACATGATGAAAACAAAGCGATGGGGGCAGAATTATCTTGATGATGTGTCATCAATGCAGAGCGGGTGGAGTGATTTGTATTTGCTTTTCTGCAGTGTGTTAAAGAGGCCAGTGTGTACGTGTGAATACATGCATAAAGCTTGACACCAGACACCAGACCGACTAACAGGCAAGTCCCGAGGCCACTGAGCTAGTGGCGCCGCTGCTGCTGCTGCTCCACTGCTTCAGGACCCAACATCTGCTGCCTTCAAGAAGGCACGTACTGTTGGCCTTTCACCCATTAGTATGGTGCCAGTAGAACTGACTGACCTATTTATAAGCCATGTTCAGATAAACCCTTTAAAAACAATTTGTGAGGTCATTATGTAAATCTAGTGAATATTTAGTGAAATTATATCTAATTTATGGTCCGATTTACCTTAGAACAAAACGGTGTCTGTGTTATCTTAGTCATGGTAATTAAGTCTTTAAAAAGTTTTAATGTAGATGTGTTAACATACAGTTCTCTTCCTGTGCCGGAGGCAGGAGAGCAAAGTCTGCAGTGATGTAACCAAGCAAAATTTCCCTGTGAAGTGGTGTATTTATAATAAAACAGAGTTAGACATAATTGGCAATATGATGATACCCAGTGTGATTATTCAGGGATAATATAACATTTTTAGAAGAATGTTTAATGCAAGTTTCATTAAAGGAATAGTTTAACGTTTTGGGAAATACATGTATGCGCTTTCTTGTCACGAATTAGGTGAGAAGATCGATACCAATATCATGTCTATATGGTAAATATGAAGCTACCGCCAGCAGTCGGTTAGTTTAGTTTAGCACAATTGGCTGGAAACGGAGCAGCTAGCCTCGCATTGTGGGATGTAACAAAATCCACCTTCCAGCACCTCTAAAGCTTAGGAGACACATGTCTTGTTTCTGCAATCTGTACAAAAACCACAGTAGTAGTATTTAAGAGCCCTGGTAGCATCTCTAAAGTTAGCTGTTTCCCCCATTTCCCCTGTTTCCAGTCTTTGTGCTAAACTAACTGGCTGCAGACTCTAGCTTAATCCTTAAGGCCATTACACACCGGCGGTGTTTTTTTAATTTGCACGTCTATATATTTTTTCGAACTGTTGTTTTTGTCATGAATACTTTCACACAGAACATGAATATTACACAGCAAAAAAGCGGCATACTTTTTTTCTGGCACAAGGTTGATTTTCTGAGCTTTCGCACCACATCATAAAGGCATCATAAAGGCATCAACCAATCACGTTGTGTGGAACGGGTTGAGTTGCGCCTATATTTACGAAACAACAACATGGAGGCACTGTAATCCAAACCAAGATGGCAAAATGTATCACTCCTTTCAACATTGACAAAGGCCTTCACTCCGTTCTTACCTTTCACAATAAAATCCCTATACATATAATACTCACAGGCAAGTATTTCACCCCCAGTGTGTAAAGACTGTTGCGTTGGGTATCAATCTTCTCATCCAACTCTGATACGGTTGTGAAGTGAATAAGGGTATTTCCCAAAATGTCAAAACTATTCCTTTAAGTATCTTCTTGAGATGAGCGTGTTGATCCCATAAACTCTGTTGAGACTCTGTCCTGCTGTCAAATCCTGAATTTTCAAATGCTGTAAACAATGTTAATGACAGGACATGATTTCTGTTTTGGGGTGGAGCATTGATGTACTACGTATTGCAAATATACATTATAGTATGGTCATAATTTATTGAATATTTATTGAAATTAAACCATAGTCCATTCAATGTAGGGCAAATGCATAAGCTCAGATGTTGCTGTGCCCGAGTGGCCCCAGACTCTTTGTCTGCCCGACCCCGAGGCTTCGTCCACTACAAGCCAACGAGGCCAAGACAGACTGGTGTGGTGTTTAGTTCCACCACACTGGCTGACTTGGCCCAATGCCCTCATATTGTAATTGACAGTAAGCTAACTAAGCTGACTGGAAAAGGAATTCAGGCTGAAAACACAAATACATACACTTAAACAGATGACAGCCTCACTTAGTAGCACACAGTAGCTTTGAAAAAGATTTTTTTTAAATGAATAAGGTAAGTGAAAATGAACAAAAGAAATGAATTTAAAAGGATATGGATTAATTGGCTGGGAATGAAAAAGTGATCTAACAGTGGCATAACAGGAGTTTGACAAAAAGCCTACAAAGTGAGATGGAGACGGAGAGAAAAGTCATTTTGTGTGTTGAATGAGTCTGGTCTTTTGCCCCAGCAAATGTCACTGTAATGACTGAAGACCCAATGTCCATTTCCATCACCAGCCGCTCTCTCTATCTCTCCCTTTCTCTCTCATTCATTGTCATTGCCTTTTCCCTTTAAGTGCACTTTCGCCCACACCACTTGGAAATTGATTGAAACAAAATGTCACAATTATGCCCTGTAGCTCGCCGCTTCAATTATTCATCAATTAGGGGCTAGGCTCCTTTTTTTCTCTCCTCTGAGCTGATTTTTCATTCAGTTTGCTCGAGATGTATGGCTCCCCTGCTGTTAACCAGTCCAAAGTCATTAGTTTCTGGGTTTGCAATTAAACCTGATGCCTTATGCATGAGGCTCCGACTCAGTAGACACACGCAGCAGCGGCCGCAGCAGCCAGCGAACGAGCTAGCAAGCTCTGGAGGCGTGGATGGGAAATTAATTTGCTAGAAATGAAGTTCTCTCTCTCTCCCTCCTCTCTCCTCTCTCTTGTCTGGCAGGTTGGAACAGATGCCACTGGCTGGAGATGGAGATAGAGATGGGACGACTATGGAGTCTCAGCACAGCTTGATCAGCACTGACAAGGGAATAGGATCTCACTAGATTTACATAGATAAAATATGTGTAGGTGATAATGCTAGTGACTTTTTTATTCAGGTATTGCTAGAATTTTGTCAGCAATGTGTGACTTTACTGGTTCTATAAACTCACACCAGTTTAATAGGTATAACTAATGCAGTCCTGCAATAAATCCTATATTGTTAAGGGCTGGGAATCACCAGAGCCTCTACGACACAATATTATCACAATACTTAAATTCTTATTGTGATTTTAAACTTTTTGTGATATTCTGAGTATGGCGATAAGATATTTTACGATATATTGCAATTCATTACTTTTTTTTCCAACTGCAAACTATGCAGTTTGTCAACATCTGTTTTATGTAATAAGATGCAGTTTTTACTCTGTTCATCTGAGTTTTCATTCACATATCTTGAGGTCAGAGGTCAAGGGACCCCTCTGTAAATGGCCATGCCAGTTTTTCCTCGCCGAAATGTTGTGTTCCTTTTGAAGCGTTATTTATCGTTCTTCCTGACAAGCAAACATGGCATGGATTTTCTAGTTTCATATGATACCAGTATCGTCTCTCTAGCTATAAGTCTGAGTCCGCTACAACCTCTGAAAGACAGAATAGCATCCAGGACCTCTGTCGGCCGTCAGATTGTTAATTAAAGACTGATATTTGACGTTCGTGTATCGATACAATATTGCCATGCAAAAAATCACGATACCATGATGTGTCGATTTTTTTTTTTCCCCCACCCCTAGTTGTTTATAGAGAGGGGTTGGCATTATACAGAGAGGTGTTTCCATTATTTAGCCTACCTTCATTGATACAAATGAGGTGGACAAAAAAATACAAACACCTGTCAGTAAAATCCAATACAAAATCCAATATTTTTAAAATTAAATTTAATTGTAATGGTTGAGCCTCCGTGTTGAACAAACATGGTGAAAGTATCTTGCCAGTTATATTTTTCATACCTGCACTGACCAAAAAAAAACAGCTGTAGTTAATCCAGGTGTTCATGTACAAAGGTTTTGTCTAAGTAGTACAAAGTAGTAAGCAAAGTTATCATGTGCAGATCTGGTATCCAGCTGTTGCAGTCTTTATTTTATTATTGGGAATTATATGACAGTTATGGTTGGCACACTGCATAAATATATTCTACATGCCACCAGTTGAAACCTATATTAAGCATTAAAGCAGGATCCGACATTGGGACAATTTTCAATGTTCATTGGATGCCACCTAGTGACCACAGAGTCAAATGGCATCTCTGAGATGTTAGAAGGACAAAAAACATATATACTGGAAATCATAGCACCGTATTAATATACCTCAACGCATCTAACTACTGCCAGAAATGTATTACCTTGGCGAGGTCTGTTGTTAAATGTGTGTACTTACAAATCTGTGTCCACAGTTTTAGTTTAAAAAAAGAGATGGGATAGTGATTGAGATCATGAATCGTACCTTTTCTTTTAAATGAACTTGTATTTATCTCTTAGCAACACCGTAGAAGGCGTGTCCATCTGTATTAAAGCACTTGTATGAACAAAGAAGGGCGCGCACAGGAATAGTCTTCGAACTCCTCATTTCCATGTCCTGTAACACACATAAAACATGACGCACTTTTAATTACATGAGCCGCTACATGATCATCCTATATCCTGTATTTACCAGGAGTGTAATAAAATATTGATGATGATGATAATAATAATAATAATAATAATAATAATAATAACTTTATTTATAGAGCACTTTTCATACAAGAGATGTAGCTGTACAAAAGAAAATAAAAATGCAATACACTTGCGTATTGCAATATTATGTTTTCTGATACTGTATCAATTCTCAAAAACACTATAGATAGGTGTTACGCGGCAGACGGTGGCTCGGATTGAACAAAAGTAGTGCTATGATGTTGGATGTTACAGGGATTGTGATGCAAATGTATATCCCACTGTTCTGATTGTATAAAAAAAGCAAACTTGTTTTTACTCAGATTTTATGCATATGGTGTTGTGTTTCTTATACTATGACAGTTTTTTCAAAATTTGATTTTAATTTAAAAAATCGCAATATATCGCCTTGCAGTATTGCAATACTGTATATTGACTCGTAACCCCTGTATCATGTATCGTATATCCAGATTCTTTATAATACACAGCCCAGAGAATCATATTCTTTTTAAGGAAATCTTTACACATAATACCATAATGCAATGATAGTAGGGCAAAAACATTCAACCAACCTTCTTTAGACTGATAAAATGAACACACTCCAGCCAGGTGGTGAGGATGGGATCCAGGCAGAGCGCACAATAGCTGCCACAGGCCAACAGAGCATGCAGGACTGGGTAGTGGGGGAGCATCCTGTGGACCAGAGAGAACCCGTCCCTGTCCTCCCGCAAGACAACTCTAGCAGCCAGTTCCTGGGAAACAAAGGTGAGACAAGAATATTGTTGAGCAAATACACTCATACAATATCACTGAATAAACACAAAGACATATTGTGAGATATCTTTTTTTAAGTGACACTCTACCTTTAACGTAAGCACCTCCGCATCCTGCACTGACGACATCGGCTTACAGCGCACAAACTTGTTGCCTTCATGGTATAGCTCCTGCAGGGGCAGCAGGTGAAACTACACAGAGCAACGTCCTAGTGTCATACAGTGAAGTTGTAATTCACAATGCAGCATAGGGCTGCTGTATTTACCTAATACTGTATACTGTACCTCAACAGGGAACATGGACAACTGGTTGCCACCCACATCCAAAACTTGGAGTTTTGCCAGCGCCCTGATTCCCTGAAATGTAAGGTAAGCATGTGGTTATGTAGCTAACACATTGTACAGTAAAAATCACACCAGGGGGTACCCACCTCTGGTAGGCTGGTCAGCTTGTTTCTGGCTAAATGCAACTTGGTGAGTTCTTTACACTGATACAGCTGCTGAGGTAGCCGGGTCAAATTATTGGAGGTCAAGTTTAGCTCAGACAAGCTGGTGAGATGACCCAACTCAACAGGGACCTCCTCCAGCTTGTTGTCCAGCACACTGAGATGTTGAAGCCTGCTCAAACTAATGGAAAAAAACAGGTTTATAACACAGAATACATTATTCTAAACTCCTTTGTGACCTTCATTTGATCATTTCTTGAGATATCAGCCTAGATGAAGACAAGTTTATCAGTCAACAACAATAGAGTTAATTTAACAATGTCACAGTATAGTATATCGAAAAAAGGTCATAATATGGTATGTTGAAAAAAGTCATAACAATTCGTAGTGTAGCACGCCATAAAAATGTAAAAGTATAGCACATCTAAAATTATATCAATATGACTTTTTTCGACATACTATATTATGACATTGTTAAAGTCATACTATAGCATAGTATAGTATGTCAAAAGATGTCATAAAAAAGTGATAGTAAAGTCACAGCATAGTAACTATACTGTGACTTTTTTTTGACATGCTATGATTTTCTATGATCTACTACATTTTTATACTATACTATGACTTTTTGATATTTTTATACTATACTATGACTTTTTGATATTTTTATACTATACTATGACTTTTTTATGACATTTTATACCATACTATACTATGACTATTTTTGACATACTATACTATGATTTTTTTCTACATACTATACTATGACATTTTATATCATACTATACTATGACTTTTTGACATTTAAGATACTATGACTTTTGTATGACATTTTATACCATACTATACTATGATTTTTTTATGAAATTTTTATACTATACTATGACTTTTTGACATTTTTATACTATACTATGACTTTTTTATGACATTTTTATACTATACTGACTTTTTTATGACATTTTATACCATACTATACTGTGACTTTTTGTCTACATACTATACTATGATATTTTATGATCTACTTTACTATGACACTTTATACCATACTATACTATGACTTTTTTATGACATTTTTATACTATATTATGACATTTTTATGACATTTTATATCATACTATGAAATTTTTTCGATATACTATACAATGATCTTTTCTACATACTATATTATGACACTTTATACTGTACTATACTATGACTTTTTATGACATTTTTACACTATACTTTTTTATGACTTTTTGACATTTTTATACTATACCATACTATGACTATTTTCGACATACTATACTATGATTTTTTTCTACATAAAAAATGACATTTTATACCATACCATACTATGAATTTTTTTCTACATACTATACTATAACATTTTATACCATACTATAAGATCTCGGGTAGCATGGTACCCTAAATGTACCTTTTAATCTCTGCTGGAAGTCTTTTAAGCTGGTTGTGGTTCAGATTGAGCACAACAAGGTTTCGTAAACCATCTGTAAAAATACAAATAGAACAATAATTTTAGCTTTGTTTTTGTAACAAATCTTCTGAGGTGCTAATCATGCAGCACACAGTGAGAACCCTACCTATCACATCAGGTGGCACTAATGTAATCTGGTTGCTGAACAGATACAGTTTCTTCAAGGACTCCAGATGGCCCAACACAGCAGGGACTTCCTTCAAGGCATTATTTCCCAAATTCAGCTCAACCAGCTTGCAGGCATTGCAAAAACAAAAAAGTATTTAATCACAAATCTGCGTGGTGTGTAAAAACATTTATAGAGCTGTTGTCTTGGATCACTTCCAGTGAGCAAACAGGCGGAGGAGACTCACTCGGTGTAGGGAGATCAGGCAGGCAGGCAGGGAGCTGATGGAGTTGTTGTTCAGCAGGAGAACCGACAGTTGGGTTAGTCCGGAAACACACTCGGGAAGCACCTTTATCTTCTTACAGCTCAAGTTTAAAGAGTTTGCTTTAGAATAGAAAGATCTTACCACTGACACCATCATTTCTAAATCACTCACATGCATGTTTCCATGGCGACGAGATGCTTTTTGACACGTGGAAGAAGAAGAAGACTTTGCTTTGAGGCAGTAGCAGCCTCTAGTGGTGACAGCTGATCATATAGGATATGTCAGTGCAAGAGACAACCACAACAACAACACATAATAGATGGAACTCACACTCTGCCTTTTATTTACTCCTCTTTTCTTTTCTTTTTTTACATTTATCCTTTGATATCGCAATATATTGTTATTAATTGTTTTTTTTATGTGTTTGTTTTATTGACACAACAAACATTAATTACTTCTTTATTGTTTTCTTCCATTTACATGCATGTTCTTTTTAAATATCTATATATTGTAATTTGCTTAATGAATTGTATATATGTATATATATGTTTTTGTTTTTATTTTGTATTTTATTTGAATTGACGCTTTGGCAATATTATTCACCTGACAGTCATGCCAATAAAGCAAATTGAATTGAATTGATCATCATTTTTCTTTAGAAATACCCCAGTATAAAACTCTATTACAAATACAAACACTAGAGTATTATCAGCAAAACGCACTTAAAATATTATTAAAACTACTATATTTGCGTTTCCCCTCCCCCCCCCCTTTTTTATTTTCTATAGACTTATTTGTTTATTTAATTTATTATTACTCTATTTTTGTATTAATATTTTTTTTTTATTTTGATATTTTTTTTTTAACTCTATTCTTTATCATTATTTATTTTCTTAATTTTATTTCAATTTTGAGAGTTGAAGTTGTTTTCTCTAGTGTATTTAATGAGTTTGTCTATAAGCTCAACTACTTAAAAAATGGTTTATAAACTATTGTAATTACGAACTGTAAATTGCATATATGAAAACAACCTCGAAAAAATAAAGTATGAAAAAAAAAAGTTTAAAAAAAATAGATATATTAAAACCCCACATTGTGCGGAATGGATCCTTTCAGAGTAATATTAGCCTATATATCATATAACTGGATTATTATTATTAGCCTACTGATGCATTAAAGTGTAAGAAGCGTTTTGATGTTGCTGGTAGAGGTGAAGCTAGATTTAACAACTTTATATACTGTTGAATCATTATTTTAGTTTTTAGAATATTCATCTTTCACAATCTCATACTGAAAACTGTATTAATTTAAAACCAGTTAATACCATTTTCCTCATTGGAAATATTAGAAAAAAAAGCAGTGACATACCTTAGTATTGTATATGTTTATGTAACATTGATGTGATTTACAATTTCCACAGTTCGGTTCATTCCAAGAACACTGCAAAAGATCAACAACCCTTCAGTTGACATTTGGAGTGACAGGAACGATCAACATCTCTTACATCCTCTCCTGCCCATTATGGATAAAAAGGTACGTGGTACACTGTCGCTTCCCAAAGTGGGCTGAAGTGAAGCACTGGGGTCACTGAGATAGACCAAGGGTGTCCACTGTAAAATCATGAACATGTTAATTTCCCCCTCTATGCTGTTTTTCATTAGCAGAATGACACTGTTTTCAGAACTAGATCTCACTCTACCCACTGATAATCTTTTGACTTCTAAACAGAGACATACAATGATGTGTTTAACCCATTCTGAAAACAGCAACAAACTCTGTTAACCTCAGCTTAACAATGTCTTCAATACATTTGTATTTAGGGGCCCTTAGTGTGAGTGGTTTGAACACTCCTGCATCACACACATTGGTTTATGTCACACCAAGACTGAGCTGTCTCTCAGCTGTCCTCTGCATTGGCCGGGTCCTTCAGCAGCTCCACAGAATTGTAGTGCTCTCCCAGTCCATAGGCGTGACGCATATAGCTGCAAACAATGAGAAAATAGATTCTGTGAGTCAAGAGGTCCGAGATAAACATTTCCAAATTCTGAAAAGCTTTATCAGAACGTGTCATTGGATATAGTTAATGCATAGATTACAGTTATATAAGTTTGTCTGTCTACAGCTGCTTTAGTGAGTGTGTGTGTTCGCCATGATGTTGTCGATTTCTTAACTTTTACATGCGCTTACATGAGGGCCCAAAAAATCATATTATATCCTTCATGAACAAGCACAGTAGATATGTTTTCAACTCGATATATTATACATTTTCCTACTAATTTAACAGTATATATTTGAACATTATGCTAATGACTCGCTGACAAACATAACGTATACACGACGTACACAAGGGTGATGGATTCACTATCGAATTCCTCCCCGATTTTTATAGTTGGGGAGTCGGCCTGGATCACTTCCACTGGCAAGTGAAGAACTTGGGTCAAAGCTCGCAACTGTTGGGGAAAAAAAGGCATGAAAAAGAAAATTATTGAAAAGTACAAAGAGCAACATCACAGTGCATCTGTGACAAAACCAACAACTCACTTCCAGTTGTCCACCCCAAGCTGCTGTGTGCTCCACGTCACTGCAGTACTTCTCAAACTCATCTAGACACCAATACACACAAAAACACTTGCATGAATACTGTACATGCACATAATTTCTTTCTAAAATATGTCATATCTATGGCTACCAATTTTTGGTCTTCAATATACCTATGATGAATTGTTTCTGAAAGCCAAAACGATCAAAGTGTTACCTGATGTGTACATGTCACCGGTGTTGCTGTTGGTGAGGAAAGGCAGGAAGTCGTCAGCATGGCCTCTCATGTGCTCAGCAGTGCGGGACCGGAGATCTTTCACACTCATGATTAACCCAGGCTAGAATAAAACAGAATAGAATATTATGCACTCTGTATGTGAACTTTAGTAATAACATATGTATGAACTTTGTTGAAAGTTTGTCAGAGCAGACAGTGCAGTGGCAAAGGAGTGTAGACGGTACTTTTGCTCATCACATTTCCTTCAAAGGTCTTTTCATTGATTAGCAATAATGAGTTAAACAGTAACTGTACGGTGAAAAGATTTTGTTTTGCCCAACATCACTCATAACATGTCCATTTACTAACACAAAAAACAAACACACAAGCAACCAAAGCCGACCACAGAAAATATCTAATATTCTAAATTATGGATAACTAAAGTTCAAATTATAGACAACAATACAGAGAGAATATCTATAAAACACCTTAATAGTAACAGGAAAAAAAAAAAGTCGAGAAATAAAGGAAATATAAAATTGATAAATAGGATAGGAAAAATAAATGAATAAAAAGTAAAATAAAATAATAATACTAATTTAAAATATATATAAATTAAATTAAATAATTTAAAAAATTTACAGAGATTACTTTAGTCGTGGGTTTCTCAAAAAATGTCAAGGGGCACCACACCTTGTAAAATGTACTCTCTGTTCCCTGGGTAGTATAACGGATTTTCTAGATTCATACAGGACATAACGTCTGTAATTCAATGTGAGTGAGAAAGAGGGGCAGAATCCTTCCACTTAAGTAAGAAAGCTCATTGAGCAAGTAAAGAAGAAAAAGCCAACAAATTCAGTTTTGCTTTCGGCAAGTCCAAGTCTGGGGCAGTGACAAAAATGGCGGTCACAGGATTTGGCGGTGAAAGGTCTCATCCCATTTCTGATTAGGTAGTCAAACTACAGCTACAGGTATAATAGTCCTATATCGAGGTGAAGTACCTTTGATCGGTGTGCCAGCTGATCTTCAATTGCACGGTACATGCAGTGGCCATCAGAAGAGATCTCCTTGATCTGAAGCTGTTGCTGGGCGAGTTTCTCAGCCAGCTTCAAACCCTCCTGGTGCCTCACACCCTGCAAGTTCTGCACCTCGGCCTCAGCAATCCTGCTCTCCCTCTCCTTCTCCTGGGCAGCCTTCTTGTCCTGGAGAGGATCATTTAAATTAAATGCATTTAATTAGTACTTGAAACCGTGACTGAAACAAAATTAAAAAGGAAAGCAAACACAGTTGGTTGATTAAACTACCAATTAAATACGAATGATAGATTATTCTTAAGTGTGCTTCCTCCATTGTATACTAAATGACAGTTATAGGGCTGTGGGCAATAACAAACAGCACTTAAAACTGTCCTATTTGAGGTGGAGCCTGTATCTCACCCTTCTCTTCTGGGCCTTGGTTAACCGTGGCTGTTGGACCTCTTCTTCTTCTTCTTCTTCTTCTCCTCCTCCACCCTCCATCTTCATGGTCTCCACTCCATTTAACACCTCTTCCACCTTTTAACATTGAGTGAAAAGAGCTTTAGATATGCTGCACATAAAAAACATCTAAAAAACAGATACAAACGTGAAAAAAATGCATTCTGTGCATTTGCTCAGTGCACATTTGCTTCTTTTACAATGTACCTCCCAACTGATTAAATACAACTATGTGCATTTTCAATACATCCATGTGTCTGGTTTGGACCGATACATGTGTGCAATAAATTATGCAGGGATTGCATTGTAAAGGGTAAATCTTTTTTAAGTTTCATGATGTAAAATCTTTGTCAGTCGTCTGAATGCAGATATCTACCTCTGTGTTGGTGGTAGATTTGAGTTGCCTCAATTCCTCCTCGTGTCTCTGGTTTAGGTCAGCCTCTATTTTTGCGATCTCCTCTGTCATCTGCTTCCTCCTTTTCTTGTCATTTTTGGGGATTGCAGTTTTCATGCTCTGGATTTTAGCTTTAAATGAATCACAAAACAAAACTTCAATAAAGCCCACACACAATACAGAATAGAGCACTCAGGTGGTGCTAGATGTGGGTTGGAAAAGTAAAAAAATATATCAGATGACCAGGATGATCAACATGAAGAAGAATACACTCACTGATGGTATTGATGTACCATCAGTGAGTGATTTATCAGTTAGAAGAAATTAAAAAAAAACATCCTTCTTCAATCCATAAATCACATGTGGCAGGAAACTGCTGCTGCACCTCTCTCCATGAATTAAAATAGGTTATCCTACATAGCTTAACATAAAGATATATTTCTCCTCAGACATTGTTTAGACTTTTCTTTTCCAACATTTTTCAAACTTGTTTTCAGACTTTTTTTTTTTTTTTTTACCTTTTTCAGAAATTGTTTAGACTTTTCTTTTCCAGCATTTTTCTAACTTTCTTTTGACATTTTTTTCAGACTTTTTTTTCAAACTTTTTTTTTCAGACATTTTTTCAAATTGTTTTTTTCAAGCTATTTGTCAGACATTTTTCAGACTTTTTTTTTTACGAATGTTTTTTACCTTTTTCAGATATTATTTAGACTTTTCTAACCGAGTGATTTATCGGTTAGAAGAAATAAAAAAAAACATCCTTCTTCAATCCATAAATCACATGTGGCAGGAAACTGCTGCTGCACCTCTCTCCATGAATTAAAATAGGTTATCCTACATAGCTTAACATAAAGATATATTCCTCTTTTAGCCCTAATCTGTGACGTCACAGCTAATATTTTGTCTTTGACAAGTGATGAAAAACATATGTATGTATGCATCCGTTTCTGGACGCATGTATACCTTTTATACACATTTATGTATATATACTGTATATTTGTTTTATCAACTCGTCCTACCATTTAACCACTTCTATTATTGATATGTATTGTGATGTTCTGTTTTAGCAGGTACCATATTTTGTACTTTATTTATCTGCTTTTGTCTTGTGACGCACTTTGTAACATCTGCTTTGAGAAGTGCTATATAAATAAATGTATTATTATTATTATTATTATATGTTGACATCAATCATAAGAAGCTTGTAAGTTTCAGCCTATAGAGATCTGTTCAGCAGCTGTTTTCTACCCTTTATGATTTACTGTGAATTTACTGTGAAATCATCAGAGTTTATTTCAATAATGTCATATCTCATCCATAAAATAAAGGCAATACATACAGACTTAATCAATAACTTGCACTTTCTGGAGTTTTAAATTAAATATGTTAAGATATAGCAGAACAATTTATAGAAATAGTTTATATCTGATTACAATAAAAGCAAACTCTTACAATCTGCAGTGTCTGAATCATGATTAAATCAAAATGTCACTTGTGAAAACTACAATCACTGTGAGCTACTAGTGAAAAACATAATGCACAAATACCTAATAATGACACTGTCATAATGACACTGTCATTTTGGTTTTGCTCAGTCTCCTGTGAAGTGGCATTTTCTAACTATCACTTGGCTTGCTGGTAGCTACATTGGTGCTAAATTCCTAGAAATAAAACAACACATGAGATGCACAAGCTGACAATGAAAGTGAAAAACTGTTGCAACCTTGCATATCTTTCTTCTCCTTGCGATGCTGCTTTCCCAGCTGCCCGTCTGATGTCTCCTCTGGTGTCTCCACTCTCTCCTCCTCCATCATGATGCAGCTCTCTGTGTTCAGTGGGACACTTTGTGAGCTAAATGAAGACTGTCCTCCGTTAGATAAACAACGTGTTGTGATGTCCCTGTCATAAAATAGTCCTCATCACTGACGAGAGATAAAAATAAATATTCCACAATGAATAAAACGTGCTGATATCATGGCCTTAACCGGAAGAGACGAGGAGCTTTCTTCTTCTTCTTCTCCTAGATTAATGTCGCTCTACCGCCACCTCTTGGCTGCTTATTATTCATTCATGGTTTATTTAATAGGGACCAATACAATGTACATAGACAACTTAAAAACAGCTATCTGATGCCAGTATCATAGTGCTTTTAGTGGATGCCAATTTGCAACACCTGTCCCTATAAGGGCTTTTTGTGAAAATAAGAGATTAAAACAGGAATGGGTACAGGAAAAATAAATAAATACAATAAAGCACACATTTTTACGGACATTCTTTTTATCTTTTTCACCCATTGTTTAGATTTTTCTTTTCCAGCATTTTTCAAACTTTTTTTTCAGACATTTTTCAGAGTCTTTTTTCCAGCATTTTTCAAATTTTTTTTTTCAGATTTTTTTTTTTAGACAGTTTTTTCCAGACTTTTTTTCCCCCCAATACAATAAAGCACACATTTAAACACATTACATGTAAACACTAGACATGAATACAGGTTTGTCGCTGAATTAAACAGGATTTGGTTGCTCTCTTAAAGGTGGTAAAGTTTGCAGCAGATTTTAATTGATCAGATAGGGAGGTCCAAGACTTCGCTCCTTTCACAGAAAAAGCTGTCTGAGCAAAAGATGTTCTGCAGAATTGAACTTTACAATTGCCACTTGAAGCTGCTCTGGTGGATCTGCTTCAGCTCTGTAGTCTACATATACTACAGTTCTCTCCGAGCAGACAGCTGTAAAAGGTGTTAATTCAAATCATTTCTAGATACTTCCTCTTTTCTCTGTCTTATAGTTGCTCAAACATCACATTACTGTCTCCCTCCAGTGTTCTTTTAAAGGGACTGTTTGTAAGAATCAGAAATTGGTTGTAACAGCGACACCTGTGGCCCGTTAAGTCAGCGAAAATCAGCATCCTGTTGCTCGCGCTTGTCCGTGTGCACGCGCTACGTGAATGTGAGCGAGCATCCGTCAAAACAGTGAGGCGACACACGTCAGCTAAAAGAGTCTTTTTTCCAGCATTTTTCAAATTGTTTTTTTCAGACTTTGTTTACCCTTTTCTTTTCCATCATTTTTCAAACTTTTTTTTCAGACAGTTTTTTCCAGACTTTTTTTCCAACATTTTTCAAACTTTTTTTTCATACGTTTTTCAGAGTCTTTTTTCCAGCATTTTTCAAATTGTTTTTTTCAGACTTTTTTCGGACTTTTCTTTTTTTCTTTTTTTTTTTACCTTTTTCAGACATTGTTTAGACTTTTCTTTTACAACATTTTTCAAACTTTGTTTTAGACAATTTTTTCTGACATTTTTCATACTTTTTTTTGTACAGACATTTTTTTCAGATTATAAAATAAATTAAAAGAAATGTTATCGTCTCCGACCGCAGCCGGATGGAGACAATGGCATCCGTTCGGAGACGACAACGTTTCTCGCTGCGGAGCCCCGTCACTTCACAAGACACGGAAAACCTCTGTTGGTCTGAAGGAGCTGCAGCAGTTATTTCTGCACAAACGTCCACTTTACATTCACTAGATATTCTCTGAGCTAAACTAACTCTTCTGCAGTGTGGAGTGTGTGCGTATGAACGTGAGGTGGAGAGAGAACGAGTGCTTTGGTGCTTCCGTGTAGTTTGTGTTGGAGTCTGAGTCTGAACCGCGTAGCCACACGCGAGCGCGCATGGTACACCAACCCGGATTGATTTATACGTGTAAGAAG